>NC_059130.1:97955798-98580798 GCF_020740605.2 Lemur catta | reverse complement strand
CAGGAGTGGCAAATTGCGACGCACACCCTGCAACTCATGCCCTGTCCTGGGAACCCTGAGCAAGCAAGAAGGGATTATCTTGCCCTTTTGGTCCCCCGAGTATGACCATCTGACAGCTCTTTTTCACCCGGCAGTTCTCAGTTATCAGAGGCTCTTTAATTCTTGGGGAGGGTGCTTTCAAGATTGCTATACTCACAAAAAACAATTTTAGTAGTAAACAGGTTTTTTTAGTATATAGTATTTACTGGATGCTAGACGTTATTTTAACTGCTTTACACATCTTCACTCATTTAATTTTCTCAGTCCTGAGATAGATCCTAGTATTATTATTACTATTATCATCCCCATTCTAAGGAACAAAAAATCTGAAGCACAAGGGGATTAAGTGATTTGACCAAATTCCCAAAGCTAGGAAGTGGCGGATGTGAGATGTGAATGTAGGTCTCCTGGCTCCAGGGTGTGTGTCCTTAACTACCAGGGTCCTTTGGGAATGACATGAATAGCCGACCACCATGAGCCACACTGTCCCAAGCCCTTTATATGCATGAACTCATTTAATCCTTGCAACAACCTCAGGAAGTAGATAGATGCTGTTATTACTTCCACCCAATTTGAAGAAGAGGAATCTGAGGATCCAGGCTAAAATGGCTCTGCAGCACTCCACCTGTACCCACAGCTGCTTCTTTGAGGACAGAATACTGTGGAGGACCCCTCACTCTGCAACAGCATGAGGGCCAAATCACCTGGGAGGAAAGAAAGTTTATGTTTGTCAGTGGTGCCCTCCTACATGACAGAGAGGTGGCAGCTACTGACTCATTTATCAAACATGCATTTTCTGAAGGCTATGCCAGGCACATGCTGGGCTCTGAGGACTCAAAGATGCATACATAGTATGCAAAGTTATATATTCAAGGATGTTCATTGCACTTTTCTGATAATGATAAAAATTAGAAACAATCAAAACATGTAACATTAGATGACTGGTAAAATAAATCGTGGCAGTCCACGTAAGAGAGAGCTCCATGCAACTATTTAAAAAGACAATATAGGTATATAAAAAATGAATGATATACTGCTTAGTTATAAAAGTAGTTTACAAAACAAATATATACAGGATGAGCATTTCTGATCCAAATATCTGAAATCCAAAATGTGAAACTTTTTGAGCACCAACATGATATCACGAGTGGAAAATTCTATACCTGACCCCATGTGACGAGTCATAGTCAAAAAACACAGTCAAAACTTTGTTTCATGCCCAAAATATTAAAAATATTGTATAAAATTACTTTCAGGCGATGGGTATAAGGTGCATTTGAAAACAAAATGAATTTCATATTTAGGCTTGGGTCCAATCCCCAAGATATCACATATGTATAAGAAAATATTCCAAAATTCGAAAAAATCTGAAATCTGAAACACTTCTGGTCCCAAGCATTTCAGATAAGGGATACTCAACCTGTATATATGATATAGATATGTATATTTAGAAATGATAAAAAATATTGTATCATGCATTTACATTTGAAAGCACCTAAAAACCGGAAGCATTATTCTAAAAAGCATTTTTTTTACAATTTTTATGATCTACTCCTGCTCTAACAAACAAGTTAGGTGGTGCCGGTGTGCAGAGATTGGTGCTCATGTGGTCTGTCCTTGCTAACCAAGGTGAGCAAGATCCTACAGCAGATACAAAAGGACCCTGTCAGAGAACATTCCATGGCGTGAGAATCTTGTCCCATGGGAAGAAGTTCACTCACCACCACTGAAGGTGCTCCCAGTGTGCACAGCAAAAGGGAATTTGGAAGGACAAGTGCAGTAAGAGCAAGGAGTTTCACCTATGGAGCTTTTCCAAAGTTGTAGTTTCTCAAAGTTGTTACAACAAATCCTGGTGATAAATGATTTTTGCCATAACTCCGTATTTAGATCAGGAAAGACTTTCTGACAACTAAAAATTCAATATGCATTTTTATAATTACATAATGCTTTGTAAAATATTTTGCTAATTCTGATTTTCAGTCTGAAAATTCTAAGAAAAATGCAGTATTGTGCTTACATCACTAGATATATAGGTTTTATGTTTTTTTTTCCATTTTCAGTTAAAATGAGACATTGACAAATACAACATGACGACATTTATAATCTATACTTTAATAGATTCACAGGACGTATTTACATTAAATACATAGCTTTTTACATTTCATTATTTCTCACCACATACTACATACCATAGCTTCCATCCTAATGTATTTTTCCATCACTGTGCTCCTTCGGAGTTGAAAATCTAAATCTCAGAAATATTGTTAATGTAAAATAAGTCAGAATCTAGACTGAGGTATCGTGTGTGTGTGTGCATGTGTGTGTGCGTGTGTGTGTCAAAATATTAGCAGTGGCTGTGGGTGGTTAGATTATGGGTAATTTAAATTATTTTTTTCTTGTGTTGACTTGTCACCATTTTCTAATATATTTTTTTACACAGAGCGTATGAGTAGAATAAATTCTGATCAAAAAACCCAGCTCTTTAATAAATGTTACTTTCTTAATTTTCCTGTAGGTGGGTTTAATTCCTACTTCTAGCCCTTCTTCCTCTTTGTGGCAGAAACATAATCTTCTTCAAATCGGGGCCTCCACTCTCATTTTCCCCAGGTCACTGGAGGCTGACAAAGTGCCAAGATGTCAGAGGACCAGAGTCCTCTGGTTTGCCCACACTGGTCACTTCTGCACACTCCTTGCCTGGACCACACGGCCCCTCCAGGACTGGTCCCTGCAGTGTCTTCCACGACGCCCTGCTGGACCAGGACCGGCTCCGCGAGGCTCTCTCAGGCCCCCACACGGCTCTCCCTGTACCACCACCTCTCCTCAGCTGCTCCCCGCCATGCAGGAAAATTCTGAACAACTGGCCTCCTCCCAGGCTCTGCCCAGAGACAAGGCGAGAGTCCACTATGTCCTTGAGTCCTCTCAGCCAATCAGAAGTTATTGTCACCCCCACCACTCCCAGCGCTTGGTCTGGGTGGGATGGAGGGCAGGCCACTGAGTTCCTTCCTCCCCCAGGTCACTTAACCCTTTTGCTTTTTCACATTTTATCTAGTCCCAGAGAAGTGTGTGTGCAGGGATTTAAAAAACAAAAAACAAACAAACGAAAAAACACCCTGACTCTAATCAATCACATAGGCTTCTAAATCTTTGATTGTTTTTGTAAGTAAAACCTCAAGCATTTGACTCTTTTGTTCTCCAGTTATGCTGTGTCACATGTCCTATTACATGCATATTTAGTTATTTAATTTAAATAGATAAACAAGCACATCAAAACAGAAAACAATAACTTTCATTCTTGCTCTACTTTTATCTTGCACAATATTGTGAGACTCAAGTAATAGAACAAACGTGATTGATAATTTAATACTGCTCTTGTTACATGTTAGGGAATATTCTTGATGTTTCCTAATGTTTTACCTGTATTATTTCTTCTGGTCTTCACAAAAACCCGTAAAGTAGGTGCTATTACTATTCTTTACAAATGGGGGAACTGGAGAAAGAGCGATTATGTCACCTGCCCAAGGTCACACAGCTTATTAGTACCAGAGTCAGGATTCAAACCCAGGAGTGGGGCTGTATTGTCTGTTCATCTCCAGATGCTGCTCAATTTAACCTGTTAATGATGCCATGTGCTAGTGAGGGGTGAAGCATCTTGCCAGAGGTCACTCAACTAGTTTAACGGATTCAAACCTGGGACTAGAACTCGGGCTTTCTCATTCCAAATCCCATCTTTCTCTTTTGCATCTATGATTTTTGAGATTGACAAAGCTGATTTTGCAAACCAAGGCCAGTGCGAAACTACCTGTCACTCTCACACAGGATGTCTGGGAGAGCTTTGCTCTGATTTGTGAGTCTAATCCAGAGTGGGACTGTCATTGCTTAAGATTCTTAAAAGATGTGAGTGTCAGGTCCAGCTCTCAGGTTCAAAAAGAAAACTGCTCAAGAACAAGACAGGGAAGGAGAGACTTAGCAGATACAACCAATGAGAAAATTCCCAGTGGGGATTTTGGCTGACTTGGAGCTGAGAATGAATCAGCATTCTAGACGTGGGTTCTCAGATGCTCTTGGGCTTTATTGACACAAGTTTCCTGGGATCCTAAACAAAGGATGGGAGGTATCCTGTTCTTATCTGTCACCTGAGCCTAGCTCACTTCTGGCCCCTGTACTTTAAAGAAGGCACAACCAGCGTCAGCCCCTGGGGAGGGCTGCAAGTTCGATGGACAGGGGATTGGAAGCCACATCAGAGGAAGAAGGAAAGGGTCTGAATCGGGGCTCTTACAGATGGAAAAGTGCATAGCTCAGGGGACATGATCGCTATTTTTGAAACTCGGAAGGGCTATCTGGGAAAAAGTGAGATTTGGCCTATGGAGTTTAAAAGAACAAACTTAGAGCCAAGAGGTGGAAGAGAGACTGAGAGTGAGAATGGGCATTGAGAGAGAGCCCAAACAAGGTACTTAGAGCACAACCTTTGGAGTTAGACAACCTGGCTTTGAGTCATCGCTTAGCTGTTACTTAACTCCGCTGGAAGCATCAGCGTCCTTGTCTATAAAATTGGAAGAAAAATAGCACTTACCTCCTAGAGTTCTTGAGAGAATTAAGTGAGATAACCCATGCAAAGTGCTTAGCATTTGCCATACAGATGTGCTCTATAAATGGTCTCAAAATATTTATTATCATCGTAGTGTTACTGTTACTTCTATTGCCAGGGCTGGTTAGCAGTGGGATGTGTGCAGATGGTAGCAAGAGCCCCATCCCAAATGCGTATAAGCAGGGGTTCAAAGACTTACCACTGGTGAAGATGTTGTGCAGTAGATTCAAGCCTCGGGGTGCAGGGAGGGCTCAAGAATCTCCCGGGGCCCTGAATTCTGCCTCTTTCTGCCACGAGCCAGAAGCGCCCTTCAGAGGAACACCCCCACCCCTATTTCTGGGATCTGGGAAGGAACCTTATGTGCCTGACACCCCTGTTTCCAACAGGAGTCCTCAGGCCCATCACCAGAAGCAGCCTGGCCCTGGTCCAGCACAGATGAGCAGAGACTGCTCCTTCCTTGGCAGTGACCACCAAAGGTGACGAGCACGAAGTGCTCAGTGAGGGCCGTAGCTCTGCCACACAAAGTGTGACAATGAGCCAATAAGCACCTCTGGAGTGCAAGGACGCAGATGCAGACAGCAAGTATCAAGCAGAGTGGTGTGGCCGCTGAAGGCCCTGCTGGCATGGGATTCCCATGTCCCCTGTGTACCTATGGAAAGTTCCGGCTTAGCACAAGTCTAATGCCGAGGAAGCTCCTTGCAGCATCCTGGGGAGGGTGGATTAGCAAGGAGAGGGGTTGGGGTGGATGGGGACGTGTGCACCTGAGTGGAGGGGGGTTTGGGCAGGTCTGTGTGCCCAGCCAGCCCTCGTCCACGCAGGTCTGAGTCCTAGAGACACGGACAGCAGAAAGAAGCTGTAATGTGGTTTGCAGAGAGGATCTCAGTGAGATCCTGCTGCCTCAGGGCAGCCCTCTCCAGGCCTGTCCCATGCCCAATGTGGCTGGTTGCACATGGCTATGTGCCAGGGGACTGTGGAGGAAGAAATATTCTCCCCACTTTCTCAGGGCAGCTTCTCCATGCTGTGAGGTTGGCCCGGGACGACTGCAGGGCCACCAATGAAAGCCTGCGCCTACAGTGATGAGCAAAATGCAGCAATAATGCTTTACTCATTAATTAATGAATTAGATGATATTTTACTGATTACCTAGTGTGATGGTTAATGTTATGTGTCAACTTGACTGGGCTGCAGGGTGTCCAGACATTTGGCCAAACATTATTCTGGGAGTGTGTGTGAGGGTGTTTCTGGATGAGATTAATGCTTGGATTGCTAGACTGAGAATGCAGATTTGCTTCCCTAATGTGGGCAGGCCTCATCCAATTACTTGAAAATGTGAACAGAGCAAAAAGGCTGAGTACGAGGGAACTTAGCCCACCTGACTACTCGGGCTGGGATATTGGTCTTCTCCTGCCCTTGGACTGGAATTCACACCATCAGCTCTCCTGGATCCCAAGCCCTTGGACTCAGACTGGAACTGTATATACCACTGGTACTCCTGGGTGTCCGGCTTGCCGACTTGGGCCTTGAGACTTCTAAGCATCTGTAATTGTGTGAGCTAATTCCATAGAATAAATCTCCCTATATATACATATATACACGTGTATATATACATATATAAAATCTCCTGTTAATTCTGTTTCTCTGGAGAACCCTGACCAATACAACTACCATGTGGCAGATGCTCTTCTCTGTACTTAAACCACTTTCATCAGCAGCCCTGTTAGCAGTGGACATGAGAGATGAAAGAAATAGGGGGGCACCACATCAAAGTGACAGAAGTTGTTCTTGAGCCCACGTAAAGCTTCCAGAAATAATCTGAGGACTGGGGATGATCAGAGGCTGGGGATCCTAAAACAAGAGGCAAAGCCCAGAGCCAGCAAAGGACAAATTAATTACCCTTAATGAGATTGCATTTAAAACCCCAGGGTGCTATAGGTTGAAGAAGTATGTGTGTGTGTGTGTGTGTGTGTGTGTGTGTGTGTGTGTGTGTGGCTAGGAACTGAACCCAGAAAATCAGATGCCAGATCCTATGCACAAACCACAACACTATACACCACCTCTGAGAAAAGTGAAGACCACAGGCTTGGATTTTCAGTGAAGGGTGAGAAAATGTGTTGTGGTGTAATATTTGTGTATGCATGTCTTTCATATGTGCATGTTCTGCAGACACTTCCAAGAGACCTAGTGTGGACCAGGAACTGTATTAGGCATGAAGAATTCAGACGTAAACAAGACATGGATGTTTTCATAGAACCCTGGAAATCAGTCAGCTTTTTAAATTATGAGAAAGCACAAAGGCAGAGGACTGGGGGGCTCAGTAATAACCTCCATCCATTCGTATGTGACTGATTATTTCCTGAAGTCAGATTTTTGGAGTGATCATTAATCCTATCCTTTTCTGTCTTTCCTAAATTTGGGATCAATCAAGAAATAAGACAGAGGACACAGAAGGAAATAAAAATATCAAAATATCTTTGAAGGTGATTTGAAGAACATGGCTTTAGACCTATGGCCACAGTGGGCTTCCAAGCACTTCACTCCAGGTTCCAATTTGTCCATTCCGTAAATAGGCTGACCACAGCATGCCTGTTTCCTGGGTGGGGCCTGCCCTGGAAAACTTACCACCTGGTACTCGGTCCTGAACGCATCCCTGAAGGTGGATCCAAGAACACACAGAAAAGGCCGAGCTGAGCATGCTTAGTCCCTTCTCTGAAACTTGCCCATCTGATAAATCCTCCTCCTCTGACTAATTAGTGAAGGTGTATGAATGCCCAAGTGTTACTTCTGTTGACATCCCTGCACTTACAAACATAGGACAAAGGAAGGGAGGTTCCTCCCTACACCTGATATGTGTGTCCATGTTTTAGGCTGCTCAAAAGAGGGAAGTAAAGGACATTGGTACTTTGGGACTGGAGTCTGCCAACCTCCTCATTTGCCAGCAAATTAGTAAACTCCTCTTTCCTTCTCCTCAAACCATTTGTCTTCGTTCTTCTGATGTGGCCTCAGGGACAAGTGCTGAACTTTCAGTAACAGAATTTGGTGCCCTGGTAGGCCCCATTGGTGTCCAGGTGGAATAGCACCTCACAACTGCTGGAAGTGGCAGGGAACAGCCCCGGGTCAAAGCTGTGGGTCTCCATGGGTAGGAGCAACTTCTTCTTGAGGTGAGAGATCAAGGGACGGTCCCAGTAGCTGTCAGAGCCTATGTTAGGTCTGGGAAACTCCTGTGTCTATCTCCCTGAAGTAGATGTGGCTCCCTACAACCTGAACTGAGTTGGGGAAAAGGAAATAGATTTGGGAAGCGTTGCAACAGCCACTGCCACTTGTAAGTCAAGTTCCCCAGGACACCGAGTCCCTGTTTCCACCCATATGGGGGGTGGGGGTGGGTTCAGACCTTCCTGTGGGATTTGTTTTAAGGCACTGATTTGGGGTTGGAAGTCAAGAGGTTGAGTGGAACTAAGGAACCTAATTTGGATTGAGCTCATTTGCGATTCCCAAGGAAGCAGGGGGCTTAGAGATGTGGGTTCTTTTGTCTCAGAGAATTTGGTTTCCGGTTTGTCCCCTTTTGGGTTAGAAGGTGCTGATTCTCAATAGAGAATCCAATTCCCGTTTTATGGTTCCCACTTGGTCAGCGGCAGCATTTTGTGTGGGGGATTCCCTGTATTGTCTGTGTTTGTTTGTAAAGTTTTGTTGCAACGTAGGAAAGCTCCATCTCAAAGTCCCCTGGGAAAAAATTTGGCTAAATGGTTAACTAATAGCCACGAACCTACGTGTAAAGAGAACAGTGTTATCGTAACCCAAGGTACCTGCTGGAGTGTGGGGAGAAGCGGCTGTTAAATAAATTCCCATTTGATTGATAGGCCTTGGCAGTTTAGATTGTTTGTGTTGGGAATTCCCTACATTGTTTCTGTTTGATCGTTTGTGATTTTTTGTCTGGTGAGTTTTTGTACCTATATCTGAAGATTATTGTGATACCACATGTCTGGAGTGTGAGGAAAAGTGGTCGTTGATGGTCCATGGTTTATTCTGAGCTGTTGATTCTTTTAAAATTCAGAACTCAAATGGTCGACCAGTCACTATAGAGTCAAAATGTAGAGTCTCAAGCTCTCTGCTTGAAATAAACTCATTGTTTATGGTACACAGAATGATCTATGTTTGTATAATCTTTGACAAATGAGGTCCTCCCATCCCCACCAGAACCCCCATTGCTGGCCAAGGCGAGGTGCTGGGCAGGGCCACAGCCCAGGGGCAGACCTGGCAGGAGGGAGGGCTGGCACACATGGCCTGCCACCGACCAGCGCACAGCAAGGGGGAAGGAACACCTGCCGCTGCCTCATGGGAGGGACTGGGGAGGGCGCCGCCTGAACTAACTCTTCAATCCCACGCCCAGTAAATTATGACTCGGGGTTTGGAATTGTCTCTCCCAGCAGCAAACTCAATTCGGGCCAGAGGGAACCCATAGCTGGGGCAGGCAATTTGAGGCAATATCAGATAGGGGGCTTGAATGTGCAAGAACAATTGTCAGGGTCCTTTGTGACAGTCAAAAGGAGTGGACGAAAAAGCTGCCCCGGACTGTCATTTTGTAAAGAAGGACCTTGAAAAGAACATTGCCCAAAAGTTGCAAAGCCTCCAGGTAGCAAAAAGCCCCCAGAAGAGAAAGTGTTTTGTTGAAGTCCAGGACTCAGATAGCAAAGAAGGGCGTCAGAGCACCCTGCCTCCAAATATCCCCTCAGGAACCCTGGGAAAAATTGACAGTGGGGAGGCAATTGGTACCAACCCGCATGGACAAAAGCAGTCCAGTTGGGGGGCCCCTTCCCCAGGCAGCCCCAACCCTGGCACCAAACAGGGAGCAGTTGGGGAGGGGCCAGGCAGCAGCGGGGTGCATCGGCAAATGGCTGAACAATTTGAATGTACTCAGTTACAGTTAAATGTTAGGATCCTGGGACCATGTGTCCTCATGGGTTTAAAAGGGCTCTTCCTGTTGTTTGATAGAAGCTTAGCAGGGAACTTGCAAAATCTACAATCAGAGAGATTTGGAACCTTGTATTAGCTTATCTGGGGTTTCTGGGAATGGTGTCTGGATCTCAGACTTCAGACTCAGGGTAAATCCCTTGTATGGAGAAAAACAAGGAATGAACCTTCCAGTCTTAGTAGAGGTGCTGAGAGGCATCCCACAGCCAGCCAGCAGCAGGTCAAAGCCACTAAACAGTATTGTGAGAGGATGGCCACTTCGCCTCCGGGCAGTTAACAGCTACTTGTGAGTTGTGTCTATTCTCCATCCTGCCACCCTTGTGCCAGCCAAAGAGAATGAGCCTTTATAGCATGACAGTTTAGAGGTTCTGGAGGCTGTGTACTCTAGCAGGATGGATCTGCCAGATCAGCTGATGCCAGAGCAAGACTGGGATCTTTTTCACTGACAGGAGCAGCTTTATGGACAATGAAGGGCTGGATATGCTGTGATCCTGGCAGTGGGACTGCCACCTGGGACTTTAGCCCAGGAAGCTGAGTTGCAGTTATCGAGAGAAAAAAGGTAAACATTTATACGGACTCTAAATATGCTTTTATGATTGTGCACAATCATAGTGCCATTTGAAAGAACAGGGATCTCCTGATGGCAGGAAATAAGAATATTAATTGTGCCACTGAAATAATGGCTTCTGTACAGGCCATGGCTGAGCCCAAGCAGGTGGCCAGCGTGGCAAAGAGAAGTCAGGCCACTGGCAGGGCTGCTAGGGAGGCCGCTGGAGGTGATCTGTCCCTCAGGGTCTTGATACCCCGGCTAGATTTAGACTCCCTTAAAAACTAAAGACTGGGGCTCTGACATTTGGGGTGGCACAGCTAAATGGAGACGGAATTCTCATAGACTGATCTCCTACCCAAAGCTTTGGTTTTGGCCTCTTGTGAGGCACCTACATGAACACAGACATTGGGAGCGTGATGCCTTGATGGATTTGGTGGGACCTCATTTGAGAGGACCCCGTTTACAACTAACTGTTTATGTGCTTGGGGTGGTCTAAGGACAGAAAGATGATCCACTACACAGGAAGCCCAACATGTGGGGGTCCACCCTTTCAATGATTGACAGTTTCACTCAGATGCCTGGACTTGTATTGGTAGATACCTTTTCAGGCTGGATAGAGGGTTTTCATACCGGAGGAAAGAAAGGAGCATCTAAGGTTACTGGAATCCTTCTAGAGGAACTCATTCCGAGATGGGCTCCTACTGGGAGCTGACAGGGCCTTCGCTGAGTTCCTGCATGTGTACAGGAACAGGCCTCAGAGGACGACAGGATGACGGGCATCAACAGTCCGGGGAGAGAGGATAAGCAAATGGAGAACAACGTGCTGGTGGTGGAGGCCGTGGACAGGCAGCTATAGAGACGGCTCAGCAGCTCCTCCCCTACAGGGAGGACATCAACAGACACCCCACTGCCAACAGCACCCAGAAGCACACTCCATGGAGCCCCAGACATGTCTCAAAAGTGATAAGAGACCCTCCTTTGTAGCAGAGGTAACCCGGCAAGTAAACAAACCTAGAACAGAAATTGCACGCATCCTGGAATGGGTACAGGAAACCCATCTAAAGTGGGATAAGATATTGCCACTTGCCCTTTCTGGATAAGGGTGGCCCTTTAGAAGCAAGCTGAAGTTAAGCCCCTAAGAAATAGTTTATGAGAGACCCTTCCTAGCACTCCTAGGTAAGTATGGTAATACAATCATGAGTAAAAGAGAATAGAGTAAAACAATATGTCAAATGAGTGGGTCAGGCGCTACCACTGTACATGAATTTGCCTTTTTCAGGTCCTTGCCCCAGTTGGAAGCATAGAAGTGGAAGGGACCCTATGAAGTGCCTCTGACAACTCACACCTCGTTAAAATTGTCAGAAGTAAACCTTGCATCCACCATACCAAAATAAAGAGGTATAGCCCCCAGTGGAGGGGCCAGCCTTAGGCAATCTAAAGTATCTGTTTGAGAAAAAAGAAAAAAAATGAAAATGTTGATATTTTTGGGTTCTGTCTACAGGATAGAGGGACAACTCCTCAGTGAGGCTTTCTAGGGGATATCCTGTCAATCTGTCTTGCTGCTGGGTGTGTTATCCTAAACCTGGTTTGGTGCAAGTATTTCTGTAAGTACGTGATTTCTGAATTTGCAGAAGCTGGTCTCTCGGGTCGCCTGCAGGGTGCAACTACTAGCTCTGAGCTCAGAGGTCCCAGGTTTCTTTTCTAACCCAGCCCTGTATCAGACATTGTGCGCAAGGTGACAGTCCATTCCACCTTGTCAATCGTCATGGTTGTAGTTATTGCTTATGCCCTTTCTCACCTGTGATCTGTACCTTCCATCTAAGACATCACCCCAATTCAGCAGGAAGTAGCTCGATGACTATGTTGTCCTCCTCCCATAGACATAGAAGGGTAAAATTGACAGTGGGAATATATAACAGAGAAAATGAAAAAGGATAAAAATGTTTTCTGTCTCTTCAAAACCCCTTTACCCTTTTTGAGAACTAAAACCTATATCCCTGCCTCAGGCCAGAGGTCAGGAGGAGCAGGGGAGTGTCCTTTGTTCTTTGTGCCACAGGAGATGGCTCAAGGGAATTGTCTGGGTGGAGGTCATGAGATTGTTCTAGCCGAAGATGGGATGAACTGGAATCTTTAGAAGCTCTAGATTTCTGCTCAGAAGCAAGACATTGGCACTTTCAGACGGGAGTCTGCCAACTTCATTTGTTGGCAAATGAGTAAACTCCTCTTTCCTTCTCCTCAAAAAAAAAAAAAAAAGAGGAAAATAAACTTGGGACACGTAGGCTCCTCATTCCCATGCTGACCACCGTGAAAAGAGCACTGGACATGGTGTCCAGGTGCCTGAGTTTAAATCCTGGCTTTGTCACTTACTAACCAGGCAACCTGCCTCTCCGGGACTCAAGTCTGTCCTGTGAGAAACACAGACGCTGGTGCTCAGTCTACTGCGGAGGGTGACTGGGAGCTTGTGTACGGACAGAGGGGAGGGATTGCACTTGTTGTTATTTCTGATGCCACCTGGCCTTGGTTCCTGAGGGGAAAGTGCCCTGTGTGAGCACACGTTGCAGTGTGACGTAGACATCACCCTGAGGCTCAGGCATCACTGAACTGCCATCGTGAGCCCATCCAGGACCAAACCAGAGGATTAAACATTGCAGATTCTCTATCTTTCCCACAACCTCCAAGTCCTTGGGCAGCTCAGGGAAGATTTTATATCACACTAACATACTTTTTATCTCTGTCTTCTGGTCAACTACACTACAGTACACTACACACACACACACACACACACACACACACACAATACATACATACCCACACCCACACCAGAGAATCCGTCTCAACTCTAATGGCTTAGTTGTTTTTCAAGTACAGAGAGAATTTATAAACAACTCCTCAGAAGTTAAAGGAGGGAGAAAAAAAATCTTGTATCCTGCTCAGAATGGATTAAAAAAATATCTCTCTAAAAGTCGAGCTTTCTCTTCCCCTGAGATATGATTATGATTTCTCTCTTCTTTTCTCTCAACAGTTTCACGTGCATTAAATACCCAATGCGGGTTGGTGCTGCATGCTGCTGTCTGCTTCCCCTTCCAGGCACGGAGTGGATTGCATTTCCTGGCTCTGTGGCTGGGCGCAGCCAGACGACCAGCTCTGGTCAATGGGTGGTCAGCAGAGGTGACACATGGTGCCTCTGGGCCAGAGCCTTTAACTGTTTAGCTGCCATTGCAAGTCCTCGGGAGCACTCGCTCTCCTGCTGTGTGGTGACTGCTGCCCCACCAAGGAGATCGGGTCCCTTATGCGGAGACCTGGAGCAGTCTCCTGCCGACCCGAGAGCAACATGTATTCAAACAAGAAAGTGACCTTTACTGTCAAAAAGCATTAGAATTTGAGAGTTGTGTTACTGCAGCTTAACCTAGCCTATTTGGTCTGATTTACCCGTAATACATGAAAAAATATATATTCCAAACCAATTGTCCTGATGTTGTTTATAGGTCCCAGAGAATCCAAATTGGTCATAGTTGACACCAGTTCGTGGGAGACTGAAAATAACCAGTTCTGCAGTGTCTACTTTCACAGCCTGGTTTAAAGAGGAGACCATGCTTCCCAGAGAACGGGTTTAGCCTTTGCATTAAACATCAGGCTGCTTCCTCTACCGCATGGCAGGTTTTCATCTCCTCTGAATAATTTTTTAGCAACTTGAGAAACTGCAATCCAAACATATAGTATTTTTGGCTGGAAATTAAAACACGTCACTTTTAAAACATAAGCAGCATGCCCTGAATGTTTATGGTAAAAAGCTCACTCCTGGCCAGACTGCAAAGCTCACATTACCGAGAGGCAAACCCTGGAGCCTGCTAGCAGTTTGCATCCCAGTTCGTCCTTCCTACACAGTGCAATGGCTGTGAATCATTTCTCCTCCCGGGCTTTATGACTCCTTCCATATCGAAGAGTGACTGGCTAGAATTTCCTCTTGCTGTAAGGGGACAGCTGTAGAAACGGGAAGACAGTTTTCTGTCCACTATACTGCCCTTGTGATAAACCAAAGATATCAGTTTAAATGAAATTTCCAATAACACTACACCGAAGACTGAGGCTATGAAGCTGCGTGGTCAGGGAAGCCACCGTATTGCTTCGTTTACACATTTATTTATTTGTTTCACTTATTTGCATGTTCATTTGTTCATGCCTACACTGAGCAAGTTTCTGTGAAAGATAATTTGCAGGACCCAAAGACAGAGATAATCCCTGACTCTTCGAAGCCTGCCGCTTAACATTGGAGGCATTTGGTAACTCGGGTCATAAGAGAGATACATTGGAATTATGGGAATTTTAATTTAATATTAATTAATATTATGGGAATTTAAAGGAAGGAGATGCAGCAAGAATCCATGAAAGAAAAAGGAAAGAAATGAACATCTTTGACCACTTATTATCTATGACATTTTATTCCATTTCTACCATGCCTTCATGAGGTGGTAATTCATGTGCTAGGTGAGGCAAGGGAACCTCAGATATTAAGGTCAAAAACTGTAAATCGGAAGAGTTATGTTTCAAATGCAGGTTCACCTGATTCCAAAGCTGGTGTCAAGTAACTTCACTTCTGTGAGCCACAATCTAGCCATCTATGGGATGGAGATAGAATAATAGTACTGATCTCATGGAGCTGTTTTGAGGATTAAATGAGATAGTTATGAAAACGACCTTCTTTGTTCCGGCACATGGTAGGTGCCCAATAACTGTTAGTCAAGATATCATTAGTGACCACCTGCTGCATTGCAAACCCTCGCTCAGTACTTCACAAACACTATTCTTATTTTCCTTTTAAGGATAAGGAAAGTGAGGCTCAGATACATTAAGCAACTTGCCCAAGGTCACCTAACTGGAAAGTGAGAGTGCCGGGATTAGGACTGAGGACTGCCTGAATTGAACAGCAGTGCTCATTCCACCATGCCAAGGTGTCTTCTGAGGCTAATTCAGGAGATCAAAAGCCTCCCAGGGAGTGAGTGAGTGGTGTTCATCACTGCGTTACGTGTTGTGCAGCGCTCAAGAGTGTAGGTTTGCGTTGCCCAGGAAGCTCCATGTGTTACCAACCCTGTGACCTCAGGCAAGCTCTTTAACCTCTCGGAGCACCTCATAAAGCCGATGTGAGAACTCAACAAGATAATGCGTATGAAGTGTTTAGCAAGATGCCTGGCACATTGATCTCAATGCCTGTGAATGTTGATGATGACAGTGCTGATGATGGTCGTGGTTATGATGATGATGGTGGTGATAATGATGATGATGACTCTGGCATCATTGACCCAGCCCGTGTGACGCTCCCATGGAAGCTGCCACTAAAGAGGGGGAAGGGGATTTGCTCCAAGATTATTGCCTTGGCCAGCACACACATACTTCTGGTCAAATGAAGAATGTTCGGGATGCAACAAGTTCAGGAACTGTGGAGAATGATGATCCCTATGAGAATTAGTGCACTAAGAAAATGTATTTTCAAGACTTTTCTTCTTTATGTGACTTTTTAAAATGTTGGTTGGCAACAAAGCCAGGATTCTCTTACCGAAATGAAATCTGTAGAATACAATTTTCAGCTCAAACAATGTGGTTTATACAAAGTGCCACCCTTGCAAGTCAGATGAGGAAATATAAAACTGTTCTAGAATGGATATATTGTTTGCACACAAAAAGCCGTGTGAATCCATGTTTCATGCCAAGCATCATTTGGCATCTTCAGTAAAAGGGGAAAACTCTCTCCTCTCCAGAGGAAACCCCAAAGGAGAACATACTCAGCACCATATTAACTGTCCCCTTTGCTCCTCGCAAACTGTCAGAAGTCCTACCTCTTTGTTCGGGGGGACTCTAAGTCCCTGGGAGAAAAGAACCTGACATTTATCACCACTGGTCCTTGTCATTAGGCTGAGATGATTCTGGATTGCTTCCCTCATTGGTGAAATCATGTTACAGACGTGTACTGAGAGCCCACTAAATGCTCAGCACTGCTCTAGGCACCGTGCAGGGTACAAAGGTGGCTAAGGGTCAGCCTTGACCTCAATGCCCTTACCATCTAACGCTCTGGGGGACAAGTCCATGAAGCCCATGAAGGCAAGGCACATTTTTATTGTCACAGGGTAGTTATCCATGCAACTAACAGTTTTCCCCAACTCTTCTGCACCATGCCTACTATGTGCCAGGCACGGTGCCAAGCTCAGAGGAGGGGAAGGCAAGATCAGACTTCAAGTGCTTAAGGAACTGAGCCGAATGAGAAAGAGTATCTAATTAGGAACTCGAGAAGAGTTTTGGAAGGGTCTCAAAAGAGTGGCAAAATTCAAGACATGGACTTGTGGGACCACCCAATGACCAGGACCCGAAGTCACAAGTCAAGGTCAGGTCAGTGGGTTGTGATCCGCGACTGCTCAGTGGATGTGCTGCCTCCCATTGAGCTTGTAGCCCCTGCAGACCCCTCTGGGCCTTTGGGGGCTCTCAGCATTCAGCCCTCTCCTCCCTTTCACCCTTTGGTTTTCTGTGAGGTTCCTCTGTGCTTGAAGACCTGGCTGGAGAAAGGACAAAACTCCCTCCAAGAAGTAGAGTGGGCTTCCTCATCCCTCTCCCCGGCCGGGCTTAGCCCCTCTGGAAAGGCCTCTCCGAGCAGAAGGCCTTTGAAGGATTTCAACCAAGTTAAGAACAGGAAGGAGAGTTTTCCAGGGCCTGAGGCATGAATGAGTTTGGTGAGCCCAAGGAACCCAGAGAACAGGATGAACAGCAGAGGTGAGAGCAGAGAGGTGGGCTGGGGCCGGGCCAGGCCAGGTAAGGCCTTGGAAGCCACAGCAGGGGATCTGCCATCAGAGGGACAGAAGCAAGGGAGGGGGTGCTGCTGTGTGGGGAGCGGACTGTGGGTAGGCAAGACACAGAGCAGGGACACCAGCTAGGGGGCTACTGCCATACCCAGGCGTGAGACAATGACAGCTGGGACCAGGGTAGTATGAATACCAGCGACACTGGAGAGAAGGAGACAAAGTCGGGAAACAATTAGCAGGTTCATAACCACTGGACAAGCTCACTGATGTGAGAGGTGAGGAAAGAAGAATCCAGAATATCTCCTGGGTCTGTAGATTGCACAGGCAGACAGTGCTACTTCTGTAACAGTGGATAGTAGAGGATGCTCTTACGGTAGACATCATGGAAAAGGCTGTGTTTGGTAGAGAAAACAGCAGTGGTTGGTTTTGAGCATTTAAGGTTTGAGATGTCTATGAGGCACCCAAGAAGAGACATCAAGCAGGGAGTCATACGATTCTGGAGTTGGGTATAAAGGAAAGGGCTAGAGATACAAATGCTAATGTCTTTAGCACGAAGATGATATTTAAAGTGAAGAAATGGATTGAGGTCACCCAGGGAGGGCAACAGACAGAGTGAATGAGGACCAACGACTGAGCCCTGGGGTGTTCCGACAACCCTCTGGAACAAGAAAATTCCCAACGTGACTTCTCTCTTCACACTTGCATGATCCACCGCAGGATAAACTGCAGAGGGAAAAGCCGAACCTGTTAAGACCATTTTTAACCTAATTTGAATACTGTATGTACATAATTAAAAACATTTGGCCCCAAAGATTAATAACTCCTTTTACATCTTCCTTTGACAGTCGCTGTGATTTGCCGGGTGGGGCGGGCGGGGTGGGTGCTTTCTGAGTTGATTAACACCTTCACGTTGCTTTGAGAAAAGTGTGGGGCGGCGACAGAAAATGCCACATTGCAGATGCCTGACTTTGGGATGGGGCTCTGACTTCACGCCTCCTGATAGAGGCAGAGACTCACTTCTGACGGAGGGAAAGTATTACAAAAATATATATGTAACACATATTCTATTCCTGATTTAGGTCTATAATCTTATGAGCCAGACTGTAATGAATAAAGTTATAATTAGCTGTAGATGAAGAACACGCAGCCGTGTTTTCTAGGGTGCACTTTAGGGCTCCGGTCCAATCTGCACATTTACAAGCTGTGCTATTTGCATTGACTTCTACAGACTCCACTCAGAGACAGAAGAGTCTGCATTATTGATTACAGCCTGCGCATCTTGCTTATCTCTCTACTACACCCTGCGGGGGGTAGAAATGCAGGAGGAGGGAACAGCCAGGAAATCCGGAAAACACTACCCCATCCTCACAGAATAGTTCCCCAAATAGCAGCAACAATGTTTAATCTATGCCAGAAAACCTCTGGCATTTCCCCCCAACTAGATCTACAGGCTTGGACTAGATGGATGTAAATTGACCCCAAATAGCTGAGACGTGCTGTGTGACCTTAGGCAAGTCTCTTCCCCTCTCTGGGCCCTGGTTTTCCATCTGTGAAATGAGAAGTTGGGCTTGAGTATCTCTAAGGGCTTTTCCAGCCTCAACATCTAGGGGTCTATGATCCTATCAAAAACCAACCAAATAAGATGGTCACTAAGGGAGCTCCTGCAGGACCAGGGCTTGCCCCAGGCTGCCAAGCAGCCTAATCCCCATATACCTCCGCCATGTGTTTGATGCGGTGTGAAGTAGTATACTGGGAAATGTTTAACAACTGGCTGTCCAGTGAAAAAGCTCTGATGGATGGTGTTTGCCAATTTCTGTGGTGTAAATACCCCCAGCCTGGTAAATTTCGACCTATTAACAGGATGTCACTGAACACAGAGTTGGGAAAAGACGCACATGATTGGTTCTCATGAGCTGGCCCTCCTCCCAGCTGCAGGGCACCGCTCATGGTTTGGTTGGGAATAATAACAAGTTCTCCTCTCTCTCTTCTCAACTTTCCCTCGTCAAAAGGTTTTCGGCAGGAGCCAACATCCCCCTTGCTGCAGGTAGCAAAGAGACTGACTTTAATCCTCTGGATAGTTCTCCTGCCATGTGGCTCTGCAGGGAGCTGTGGCCTCAAGGTTAAGAGCACAGGCTCAGAAGCCAGACAGTCAGGGTCCAAATTCTGGCCCTGACACTTACCAGCTGTGTGGCCTTGGTCGAGTGACTTTCACCTCTGTGTAAAAGACGTCAGGTGAGAATAGCAATCATACGTAGTTCCTAGGTGTGTTAGTCAGCTCAGGCTGCCATAAACAACACTGTATACTGAGTGTCTTAGAAAACAGAGATTCATTTTCTCACTGTTTGGAAGCTGAAAGTCCGAGGAGCGAGATCAGGTTGCCAGCATGCTCGGGGTCTGGATGAGAGCTTTCAGACTGCCACCTTCTTGCTGTGTCCTCGCCCAATGGAGAGCACTGGTGACCGTTCCTCTTCTTATAAAGACACCAGTTCCATCAGATCAGGGCTACACTCTTACAACCTTGTTTAACCTTAACCACCTTCTTACAGGCCTATCTACAGCACAGTCACATGGGCGGCGAGGGCTTCAACATATGAGTTTTGGGGGACACAATTCAGTCCATAGCAATAGGGTTGTTATAAGGATTAATTAATACACATAACAAGCCTGCTACCTGGTGAGCATTCAATAGATGTTAGCTGTTGTAAAAGATAATGGTCAATTTGAGTTTGTCCCACAGAGTCAAGGATAAGACGAAAAGAAGAGAAAAAAGAAAAAAAGAAAAAACTTCAGCACAGATTTTGTAACTCTAGAATTCAATTTTCTTGCAAGAGCCACAGACCCATCCTGGACCAACAAATGTCTAATCTGATGGCCAGTTCAATCCAGCTGTTGGTCTAGAAGCTCTGCACTTGGATTTTGGATCTGAAGAGCAACATTTGATGTTCCATCAGTTTCATCCCTTTTGTGAACCCATGGCTGGTAACCGGACCCGCAGAGAAGCTGGAGCGTTTCCTGCTTCTCTTACCTGCAATTCCAAGATGTCCCATTCCCCACGCTGAGAGGCAGACTCCTGGTGACTACCAATCCTTCCAGTTTGCATGTGAGCCCCTTCCCAGGTACCATGTGAGTCTGCTGCAACTTGTGGTGGCTACATCCCAACTCAGCCCCACTGACCCTACGTTATTCTACATGAGCTCTGGTAACAAATAGGGTGAGGAAAAGAAAAGGTTGGATGAGAGGAAAAGTGAGAAAGCAGGGAAGGAAAAGCCCATTTCTTGAGCACCTTCTCGTTGCCAGGCTGAGCACCATGACACCCTCATTTTCCTCCCTGCCTTCAGTGATGGCTGTGGCCACCCACGTGCTTTGGGTCCATCCCAACTCCGACCAATTCTCCCGACAACCCTCAGTAACATCTCTACAGATGATGACTCTGACACTTGGGATTGTCACCGATCCAATGCCACACAGCTGGTACAGGTGGAGGAGCTGGAATCAAACCCAGTTCCATGCAACTCCAAATCCCCTTCTGCTGGTCTTGCTCTGCCCCCCGTGCCCTATTACACTTCAAAACAAGACAGCCAGGCATACTGACTTGGCCAAAATAGGACTTTTGACAACTGAGTCTAGTGCTCAGGTGACCCTGAAAAGTTTTGTTCCAGGCACCCCACCAGCCCCCAGTACCCGCCAATATGCTATGGTTTGGAACCCAGGCCTGCTGACCCCAGAGCCTCCAGCTGTCCCAGCAGCAGGCGTCCCTGAAGGCATCAGTGCAAACCACAACCAATACTCTTACAGCCACAGCCACCACTGAAGAGGGGTGAGGAAAAGGAGGGTGTCCTGGTGCTCAGCCAGGCTGACCTCTCTCAGGCTCCCCTTCCCTGTCCTCTAATCAACAGAGTGGAAATACGACCCTTTGAAGTATAAATGTCATCCCCTGCAACGGATGGGATAGCAGCTGATTCATCTGAACAGAAAAAGTCCCTTGGCCACCTAAGGACTGGGAGTTTTTTGTCTCAGCTTTTAGAATGGTTGGTGGTGACTTTGCCTCCCCGTAGTCAGGGTTTTATGTTGATTTGGAGAATACTCTCATTGCATTCACGGGTGCCATGGTCTCCTGAGGGATGGCCTGGTTCCTGGAGGGAAGCCAGGTGTGCGGCTGGAGCTCAGCGGCAGTCAGAAGGGGCCTTTCTGGCTTCCAGGCTTCCCTCTTCCGCGGGCGAGTCACACCACCCTCCCAAGCCTTCTCTCCTCGCGGGGCCTCGGCTCGTCTCTGTGGAACGAGGAAGGTGCTCTTCCAACTTTGAAATGTCGGCGATTCTCCCCCAACACCTTAACATTTGCTGAGGAACTTGGCAGTGTGGTACGGATATAGGTGTCCTCAAAAGTTGTGCATGAATCAGATCCTCCATAGGAAACCACACTTGCGTAAAGCAGAGAGCCGTGGTCTAATGTGAATAACCAGCCTCTAATTCATCACAAGCTCGTAGGTGTTTATAGACACCTTGGAGGGAGAGAAGGCGGAAGAGAGAGGAGAAAAGGATGGAAGGAGTTAGGAGCAGGCACTTGGGAGTCAAGCATGTAAGTTTGGAGCTGGCATCTCTGCTCCTTCACTTGCTGGCAGTATGACCTTGGAGAAGTCACTTGACCTGTCTCAGGATCCATTTTCTCATCTGTAAAATGGGGATACGAATCCCTACCAAATGAAATAACCTATTTGAAGGGCCTAACAGTCCTGGGCACTTAATAAGCACTCAATATACTATAAAGTATTAAGCAAAGAAGGAGAGAGGAAAGAAAAAAGAATTGGAGGAAGGTTTTGGGGAGGAGGGAAGCGAGACCCTGATCGAACCTCGCTAAGCATGGGCCAGGCATATTCCTCCACATGTCTATGTGGAACATACACAGAATCAAGGGAAGTTTGAAACTGAGGGGCAGGGTTGCTTTCTCTTCTTCTTTCTCCAGTTTGGGGACATGACGTGAAGAGGCAGACCTGGGGATCTTCTTTAGGCTACCCACAGATTCCAGGTGCTGCTGCTTATATTGCTTTGAAATGCACCCCGAAACAGTCAGCAAAATCCTTCAGAAGAGCGCACTCCCCCCCCACCTAAGACCCGAACAGACGTGTAGAAAGGCAAACGTGCACCCAAGCACACAGGCGTGCACACTCACAAGGTACTTTCAAATGGTCTCTTGCACACCGTTCCGCACACTCACACCCATCCCCGAGGTTTGGGAAGCCAAGGTCAGTGCTTCTCCTCGTGAGAATCAAAAGCAATTAGCCTTTCATCACTTTGAGTTGACGATCTTAGCATTATTTTCCCCCAACCTCCCCACTCCAGTTCCTCTGTTATGTACTGTCAAAGCCCTGTGCTCCTTTCTTGTGTGGCACTTAGCATAGTTTGTCATCACACACGGAGGTGCACCATTATTAAATTCATGTCTACTTTCCCTCCTAGACTTTCTGGGGCATCAGAGCTTAAGGAACCAGGTCTGTTAGGCTCATCCTGCACCTAGCACCAAGCTTGACAAAGCAGTAAAATTTAACAGCCTGACTTGCTGCAGGGCCCTTGACCTTGTACGGAGCCCCAGCCCCAGCCCGGGCCTCCGCTCTCCTCTGCCTCCGCTCTTTAGTTCCTTGGCCAGCGGAGGCCCACCTTCCGGAGTCCAGACAGCCACCGCCTTCCTCAGCAGTGATGCTTCAGGCCTCTCTTCTGGAAGGGTGGGCAGGGCTCCTCCGCAGTATTCCCCAGCTCTTACACTGGGGTCTCAGTGCCGAGCACAATTAGGATTGCAAAGGGGTCTTTGAGCCAGTGACCCCGTCCCCTTTTTCTGCCTGCCAACCTCAGCACTTTCCCTCCCTCCCTTTATACCTTTGACTCAGGTCTCAGATTCTCTTTAGAAATATTTACATTTCTGCCCTTCTTCAGGGGACGCTGTCTGTCTCTCTAATAAATAGAACATGAGCCGCTGCTCTCGCCCAACCTGGAGCAGCACTGAGGCTCTTGGGGAGCCCTGGCTGCCACCCCTTCCTTCCAGGCAGCCTCGTCAGACCCGCCCCTTCCATGCTGCCCCGACCCCCCCACCCCATTGTCTGGTCCCATTCCCAGGAGCCAGGAGCCGACCCATTCTGTGCCCTCCCCCTCATTAAATCAGCGGCCATCAGCTCCTGGAGACAGACAGAGGCAGCTGCCCAGCTTCCCAGCCCCGAGTGGGCCCAAGGGGTTGATTAGCATATTGTTGTAGGGAAAGAAGTCTGGAGTAATCCTTTTTCCTATTGACACTAAATAACATTACCTGAAGGCTCCCCCACCCCTCCAGCCAGCCAAAAGCAGCCAGAGAATCCTGATTCTCCTCTCCTGTTCTCCCCTCCTCCCTCTCTTTTCCTGCCCCCCTTCTCCCCATCCCCTCTCTCCCCCTCTCCTCCTCTCCCCCTCTCCTCCTCTCCCTTCTCCTCTCCTCCCCTCTCCTCCCCTCCATTCCTCTTCTCTCCCTCCCGCTTCCCTCTCCACCTCTGCTCCATCCCTTGAAAAAATGCAAGCACAGAAGTGACCAGGAGAAACCTCCTCCTGCCTCCCTTATAGCTGGGGGCGCCTTTGCAGGACCCGTGCTTTGCTCTGCCTGGAAAGCCACCAGAATGACAAATCTTTGGACAAATTACTGATTTCTCATCTAATTTACATCCAATTAGTGTGAGTGAAATGAATCATGTGGTCAGCCCCTCAGGGGAAACATTGAGATAACAAATGCCCAGGGCTTCTTTCCTGGGGAGCTGACGGGCCCCCGGGGTAAGTCCATGATTTACCCCTGGGTCAGAGGGCCCCTCCCTTCCCCAGGCAGGTTCCCCGGCCCATAGATCAACCCGCCCCTCCCTGCAGCCGGACAGGGACAGCCCCAGTGAGCGCAGGCTAGCAAACAAAATGGGCTGAGCCAAGACCCACATTGAGCCCCACTGCAGAGACCCACTTCAGGTGAGATGCAGCCATGAGGCTTGGGAACAAGTGCCAAGTGCTGAGCTGGTGACTCTCTGACTCTCCACCCACAAGGACACCCGGGGCCCTGGTATTTCCAACTGGTATTTGCTGCCACTCACAAGTCAGGCCCTACGTTGGACACTTCGCAGTATCATGGCTCTTAACCCTTATGACAATGTACTATAGGAGACAGGCACTACTACAACCTCTACTTTACAGGGAGGGAAACTGAGGCTGAGCCAGGAAGCTGCAGGGCTGAGGGTGTTCAACGTGGGCACTGTTAGACCAGAGTCCAGGCACTTAATCATCGTGTTCTGTCTCCATTTTGCAGAGGAGGGAACTGAGTCTCAGAGCGGTGGGGTGAAGTCACTGCCCAAGGTCACAAAGTATGTTTTGGCAGATCACGAAGGTCAAGTCCAGTGTGATTCCTCCGGATGCAGCTTCCTTCCGCTCACTGCTCAGGGCAGGGACGGAGCACCTCGGACTCCAGGGAGGTGGAAAGGCTTCCGAGGTGGATGGGGATGGATCGCTGGAGGTCATCCCCACTGCTGAGCAGAGAAACAACCAAACAATGCATACCTTGCCGTGACTGGGTCACCACTTGCTTCCTCACGCACCCAGAGCAGCAGACGGAACTCAGCAATGTTTTTCTAAAACAAGAAAGATGACTTTCTGAAATCGTTTGAAGTGGGAAGACAGGGGCGAGCGGGCGGGGCGGGGTGGGGGGCACGGGTTTCTTGTCTGAACAGTGCAGTAGCTGCATGTTTGGGATGAGTTTGATCTTCCTGTGTAAACTTGTTTCTAGTCTGCTATTTAAAACCTGGCATATGGATGGGATCTCAGCTTCCAGTACTGGCAGTTCTTAACATTCACAGCGACTAAATAAAAAGGGAATTTTAAAAACCAAATGCAGTTTTACCCCATAATGAGGCAAAGAGACAACTACTAAGAAGTTAACAACTCTCGAACTTGGGCCAGCCAACCCTGCAAACGTGGGGCCTCTGCAATGCCGTGGGGGTTAAGAGGAAAGAGTACCTAAGGCAGGCTTAGCTTTGGGCGCTGGGGACTTAACCTAGGGCTAGGATTTAGGGTTCAGGGCATGGCCTTCACAGTCAGCCACCAGGGTTTGAAGCCCAGCTCTGTCATTCTCTCCCTGAATGACCTTGGCAAAGTTACTTAACCTCTCTGAGTTTCCTTAGACGTAAAGCAGGCTTAAAATAGGGCCTAACTCGCAAGGATGTCATCAAGATTACGTGATCTAATGTTTGTAATGTGTGTAGCATGATGCTCTGCACGTACTAAGTGTGCAAAAAAAAAATACCCTGTAGTTAGTACCTGCACATCTGCTGGCTGGGGCACTGAGGATTACTTACCCCATTTCTCAGCTACTGAGGTCGCAGAGGATGCTGTATGTGCAGGGAAGGGGGTGTCCAACCCATGTATTTCAAGGGTTGAGGATAACCTGTGGTCCCAGGAACATGGTGCTAGCGTAGGAAGGCAGGTCTGGGATGGGCAGGAAGTGAGTCACTGAAAACAGGTTTTGGAAAGAAGGAAGGGGCTCCGGGGGCACATGACTGAGGTCACTACAGGGAGGACTGGAGTAGCAAGACTCCTGGGGGAGCAACCAGGGAGACTCCTCTCTGGGTCCCCAGTAACAACAGCAATTATTAAGTGCTTACTGTGTGCCTGGCACTGTTTTAAATGCTTCACAAGGTTGGTTGGTTTGTTTCACTTAAGCCTCGGAACGGCTCACTGAGGTGGTTATTATCATTTTTCAATAGGAAATCAAGGCTCAGAGAAGTTAAGGCCCAAGATCACACTGCTGGACGGCGAATGACGGCACTGCTGCCTGGGCAGCAGGGGGCATCCTGGGGCAGAGGAGAGAGAATTGTATCCGGGTGAGGGCAGAAATAGCCCCTTTGGTCTAAGCAGACAATCAAGGTAGCTGTAAGCCTTGCACCTGCTCGTCGGGACAGAGGCTCCTGAGACCCATTCGGAACTCCTTGCACAGGCCCCCACAATCAGACCAAGCCATTTGAGCCACTGGCAAGACCCCATTCCCTGACTGCCTCCCCCCCACACACACACACAGAGGGGACCGCCACTCCCTAGAAGTGTGACCTCAGTTTCCTGATCTGTAAAATGGGAAGATCATGGTACCTATATCATAAGTTTTTCACGAGGATTAAGTAAAGCCACTAGGACTACCCAGCACAGAGCTCTCAGCTTTGTTCTTGTTATTAGCAACGAGGAAAGCAGGGTTCAGAGTGGTGGTGTGACTTGTCCAAACGAGCAGCAGCAAACGAGATCAATTTCAAAGATGTTCCATTTGGACACTACTTAGGGCTGTAAATGGGGCCATAGGTGTTGCCGGGGAAATTGTGTGGGTGTCTGTGGTGCCTGTGAATCCGGGGATCTGAAGGACCCCAGCCGTGGCTTGGGTCATGGCTTGTCTCAGAGCACACTGGACTCCCCTGTGGCTCCTCCCAGACACACCCTGTCCAAGCTCCCGTTTCTCCAGAGCATCCCTCTGGAGGAAGAACTTTGTCCTGACTCAGAGATTCGCCCCAGGCGCCAGGGACGTGCAGGCTCGGAGCTCCTGCTTCAGGGCCTGCCACTGTCAAGACTTATGGCTGCCTCGTCTCTCCCCCTCGCTGGGTCTGGCTACATCACTTATCTCCCCGACGCTGACCTGCCAGCAGCTGCAGGAGGCTCTCTCCGGTAAGATTTGATTAATGAGGTTCAGCAGCAACAAATCAGTCTTATGGAGCAGCGCTCCCCTCCCCGGGACACACTCTCACAACACCCGCTGCATACAAACCGCCTGCTGGGTGTGGGGCTGCTCCCAGCCCTGCCTGTCAGTGGGCCCTGGCCTTGCACCCAGGGTCCCGTGGGCCAGACCTGGCTGGAACTCTCCACTCGTCCACCAGAATCCACTGCGCCCAAGTGCAAGCAAGAGGAACTCACCTTTCCCCCCTTATCTTCAAATAATAACATTATTATAATAGTGGAAATAATAACAGCTGCTATTGGTTTATTTGCCGTACGCAAGGCACTGTGAGATCTTATTTAATCGATAGCCCTATGGATTGGGGATTTTATATCCCTATTTTACAGATGAGATAACTGAGATGCAGGTGGGCTGATAACTTCCCCAAAGTCACACACTTAGAAAGGGGCAGAGCTGGGATTTGAATCTCAGCATTCTGGCCTATAATTTTACCTCTTCACATGTTTGAAATCTTATAACTCCTTGGAAATATGATGAAAGTGCTGGTCCTTCTCCTTGGAGACAATGCTCGTATCTATACACCCGTTGCCATACAATTTTATCAGCATGCACGCACCCACTTTCAACCCCACCAGGGTCCTGAGGACCCCCACTCTTGCTCACTGTGAAACTTGGGCACAGCCCTCCCCACTCTGGGCCTCAGTTTCTCCTGTCAGGAGAGAGGTCAAGGGGTCCTACTGCCAAGGCCTATCCCCCTCCTGCTCTCTGTGTCAAATCCATGATACCCAAGTCCTGCTCCCTGATCTCATCTGCTCACTCCCACTTGGAAAGTTCACGTCACTGGAAAGAAGAACTGTTTTTCTCTTTGAGTTGCCAACCACTATATGTGCATCACCCACCCCACCCCACTCCTTCCCCTTACCCCCCACTGTTTTATTGGAACTGTTTGTTTCTCAAGCAGTTACAGGAAGCCCATGGCACGTTGAGGTCCATCCGCCCCTTTGCAGCATAATCTATGCATCATTCAAGTGCATGTCCCCCCAGCCATCGGTGTCCCCACGTGAGCTTTACTGAAGTGGGCACCACACTCAGCTGCTCCTTGTCCCCCATCCCCCACCTGGTCCTGCCCCAGGACGGTCAGGCCTCAACCCGCACCCTGCCCATGCGAGCCGAAAGGACAGCGGGGCTCCCCCTCCTGCTCCCCTCTGCACCTTCCCCAAAGCCCTCACATCCCAGAAACATTTGTCAGGGATTTGCCAATAGTCACTTTTTCATCTGCTGGGGCAAGAGTCATCTTTGCATATAGATGTTTTGTAATAGATGCTGCATTGATTATGTAAAGTTCTTTTGGGAACCGCCTGGCCATTTCTGGGTCCTCACTGACCAGTTCCACCTCCAATACACATCGCGGCACTCCCGGGTCAGGAGTGCTGAACCACCTGAGCCGGAGGCTGGGGGAAGGGGGCCCAGCCCCAGACATGGTAGAGACAAATGGCTCTGCCCATCCGCGATGGATTTGCACAGTCCACTCTACTTCAGACAGACCGGCGGAGGAAGGTCCATTTAATCTGAATACGGCCTGTTCCTCGGTTGGAAATTATAAGGACAACCCTGGCAATGAACAGTTTTTGTACTTTGCGGTGTATAAGGCAAAGCACCCTCTTCTGTTAGCTCATTCTATCCTCACAACCAACTGTGCGGGTGGGGTTACTATCATGCCCACTTTACAGATAGGGAAAGCAAGGCACTGAGAAGGGACTTGCCCAAGAAGGCATGGCTCACACACGGCAATTCCCGCCCTTGAGCCCAACTCATTGAACTGTGAGATCTGGACTTTCTCTCTTACATCATTTTGCTTAAAAGCTCATTTGCAGGGAGGCGCGTTCATGGGTACTCTCAGATCCCACCACCCCCAGTCTCTGTGTCCTCCAGGGGCCTGCAGGGAACAGCCTGCGGTTACGAGCATTTGTGCTGGGGAGAGGTGCGACTATCCATGCGTGGGACATTGGGGAGAGGTGGGGAGTGGGTATGTGTCTGTGCAAGTTGAGTGTGCATGTGTGAGGAAGTGGGTGAGGGTGAGTGTGAGCTTGCAAGGCGTAAGGGAATGAGGGTGTATCTGTGGGTGTGCAGTGGATGCTGTCATGGGCGTCAGCCTCTGGCCTGCTTCCTCCTCTGACAGATCACTCTGCACTTTGTCTTCAGAGCCCAAAGCCTGTGGGCTCAGCCTCTTAGGACAAGCAGACTGGGGTGGATCACCATTTGCAGACTATGTGGGGAGGACTGTAAAATATACACTTTAATGAACATGCCAGGTCCCCTCAAAACAGGCTTCCCCTGCAAGCTCAGGATGTGCCCCAAGTTTTCAGAAGGGAAGTGCCTTTGGGGTCAGTGAGCAAGTCACCCAGAAAAGGAGGCCTGTCATTTTGTAGGTATGGGATGTGAGTGCAGAAAGGGCACTGTGGAATTAGGCCAACAGCCCCAAGTGGCAGAAGTGGAGGGAGGAAGGATCAGGTGTGCAAACCTCTACAGGACCTGACACCTCTTGTCACTGTACCCAGGGGTCACTGCGAAGTTTGCAGGGAGATCCAGGCAGCTCAGCAGGGCCGTTGGAGGTCCTTCTTTCCAGGCAGGCTGAGCCCTGGGTGGGGTCTAGTGGTTTGCCTACTGTGTGAAGGCATGAAGGCTCTCGACTCTTCCTCTGGCCAGCCTCCGGCTATTACACTGATGAGGTCCAGACAGGCCTCCTCCTTGTGTGGCCCCTGAGGTCTTGCAGTGCCAGAGACAGCTCACAGAGAAGCTAGGAGGTCCCCCCACCCCTCCACCACGGCCCCTGTGCTTGCTAGCTTCTACGTGGGCCCAAGCACTCTGAAAATGGCCCCTAAACCATTCAGCACATTGAGTCTATAACTGAGCAGCGGGAGGGAGACAAAGTCCAGTCAAGTTAGTGGAGTGCCCAGTATGCCCAAGCCAGAGGACGGCAGAATTCCCTTTCTGCCTGCCCCCAGGCTGGCGTTCCCTGCAAAAACTCCGGAGCTTTCCCTAGAGCTTCCTGCTCTGGCTTCTACCTGAACTTGGCATCCCCATGTGCCAATTAGAGTCACACCTCCCATTTAACCAGAAGCACATTTTCCAGCTTGTTCTTCTACCAGGCTGGGCTCCAAATGCCTCTTGTGGTTGTTTCCCGAAATCAAATCCAACCTCAAAGCATGAAGATTTGCCATTATTAAAGACGAGCAAAAGCATATGCCCCAGGCTCTGGAGAGAATTTCTAATGAGGATTCCAAAGATCACAGCCGACTCATGAGCCCTCGGAATCCAAGGGGCCCTGAACAGTCATGGAGCCCCCTAATTACGCTCCCTGCACATCCCAGCTGTACCCACCGCCATGCCTCGCCGCGCTGCTCCCACAACAGTCGTCTGTGTGATGTAGAGATGGTGTGTAAAGTCTGCGCATAAAGGGAAAAACCAGGCATGGCCAAAATTACCCTTACAAATCCCTTAGGAGGGAGACCGATACACCACCTCTCAGTAAGTCCAACACAGCTGGCTTTTCCTTCGGCATTGGAACAAATTGCTTTGCTTTGGGTTAAGCACCAGATGAGGTTGTTGTTGGCTTGATTTGAGGGGCCACGTTACATAAAAGATGCATGTCTTTGAACACTAGAATCACCCTCAGGGTGATACAGGAAGAGAGGCCGAGAGAGCCTAAAAGCCACTAGGGAACAGCAGGATCCATCTCCTGTGCCTCCCCCTAGAGTGGAATGGGAGTTGACACCCCCCGCTTTATTCCACACACACACTCTGTTGTGCGATTGTGGTGGTGGTGATTATTATGCCGGGTGCATAGACATGGTTGAATTCAAATACATGAAGTACAATCTCCCAGGAAGACTCATCCCCTGCATTGCAATATGTTTACATCCTTCAAGGCTACTTCTGCATGCTAAATGCCACCTCTTCCAGGAGGAACTCCCTGATTGCCTCAGCTGAAAGAGGTGTTCCCCAACTAGGAACTCCCACAGTACTTTATTTGTACCCATCTAATGACTGATATAACTATGTGTATATATCTCCCCAAATATGTGGGGTCCTTGTCTGTTTCACCTCTCAGGTCCCATTTGGCCCAATGTCTCCCATATACCCCTTATCAATAAACATTGATTCAAAGACTGGATATATGAATGAATAAATTACAAAAATGGATCATCTTGGGAAATAAAAGCCTCTCTACCTTGCTGATACAGAAGCACTGTACTCCTGGACTCAGGACAGGCTAGAATGAGGACTTACATTTTGACCTGACCCCATAGATGGCATGCCTGTGGGGAATGTCTCTCCATACCTTCTCCATCTGCTTCCTCCACCAAGCTGCCTTCCCTGACCAGCTTCCTCCCATTCCGATGCATCTGGTGGTTCATATTTGCACACAAGAAGGGCAGAAGCCTCACCCCAGGGCCTCGCCTGGTAAGAAAGGCAAACAGTAATATCCCTATTTTATGCATCAGGAAACTGAGGCTCAGGGGCGTGTGGTTTTGGCCCACAGCAGGACCTGGATTTGGGTGAGTCAAAACCCTTCTTTTTTTTTTTTTTTCTTTTTCTGTTTAATCATACAACACTTCTAGATAAAGATGCCAGTCTGTCCATATGACCATCCAGTTACTGTGGGGGCCCCACCCCTCTCAGACCGATGAGTGGCCAGTAGACAGTGTCCTGGGAGCTCTCATCCAGTGGGAGTTCCAGCAGGGAAGTAATTTAGGAGGCTCCCTGCTGAAGGGCTGACATCCCAAACGTGCCTGTGATATGGGTGGCAGCAACTCCAAACGCCCCCTTGCAGATGCCAGGTCACCTGTCCCCTGCCCAGGTCTCTCAGGGTGCTGAGATTTATTTCTACGTTTTCTTCCAGGGCCCTGGTTCCCAGCTCTGGACCGCACACCTTTGGCTGGGTCCCCTTCCTTGTGCCTTCTTCTCCCGAATTTCCCTGTGGCCAAGGACTGTCTCCACTCCTCCAGAGAGCTAGCATAGCGTGGGAAATGAGGCTTTGGAGCTAGCAGATCGGGGTTCAAATCCTAACTCAGCCTTTTTAATACTTGCCTGACTGTTGACAATCACTTCACCGCTCTGAGCTCAGTTTCTTCATCTGTAAAATCAGGGTAATAATACTCACATGAAAAGTTTGCTGACATGAAGTTAATGACCTGTGAGTAGAGGAGTCTCAACTCAGACCTCCAGTCTGGAAGGCATGCCACACAGAGCTCAAAAGCAAGTCAGACCACCTGGGTTCAACTCAGCTCCTGCACTTATTCACCTGCTGTGTGAATCTGGGAAATTTACTTAACATCTCTGAGCTTCAGATTCCTCGCCAGGAAAATAAGGATAAAAACAGTGCCTAACTCACAGGGCTGCTTTGTGCCAAAAAAGAGATAATTCACATGAATAGCTGAGCACAGTGTCTGGCACTTACCCAGTACTCAATACATGTTGTCCATTAATTATTGGCCAATAATTATTAGTTGTTTTGTCAATGGACTGGTGGCAGATCTAGAAGGAGTTGATATATGCATGAGACTTTGACTACAGCAATGGGGAGGTCAGTAAGATGTTTGTCTCAGGTGTTGGTCCAAGGAGCTCCCTGGCATCTGAGCCCTGTTGAGGGACAGGGCAGCAGGCAAAATGAAGGTGAAGAAGCCATGTTCAGGTACCAGGTTACAAAGTGTGACTCAGGATGGTTTAGGGCAGTGGCATTTCCAGGGAATATGAGCAAACCTGCCCGCATGGGGCACAGAGTCTGCTGGTGGTTGTGGGTCGCACACCGGAGGCACCTCCCTCCCCTCGGGGAGAATCTTAGCCTCTAAGAGTGGCTCAGTGACATTCCAGGCTACAGAGTCAAGGAGGAGTTTGGGAACACCAGAGAACAATTACTGACCTCACAGACAGTCCAGGGAGCTTCCAGAAATAACAGGGTGAGATTGTGAAAGGGCAAACGTTATGCAGGAGCAAGAGAGAGTGAATTTAGGGCTCTGCTGGTGGAGGGGTCACATTATTACCCACAGATGCAGGCTCACCCGACGCCACAGCTCTGGCATTCATTCCACATGCGTATGTTTAAAGCACACGGCTTTCCACAGGGTTCACACGGGGACACACCTGGTGAGCCCAGCAGACACACACCTCACAGGTCCTACCCGGACCAGAGAGTCCTCCCCCACCCACATCCTCACACCTCTGCTCTCCCCTCCCTGCTCTCTAGCACCCCGTGGGCTTTGGGGGCCCGGCAGCCCCCCATGGCCCTAGTCCCAGCTCTGCCACTTCGTCACACCCTTTCGGCCTCAGTTTCGTTTTTCTATAAAACAAGCATAGCAAGAGTCCCTACCTCACAAGGTTGCTGTGAGGAGGAAATGAGCTCACGCATGTGCAGTCCTTAAAACTGTACCTGGCATATATAAGGGGCTTGATAAATACAAGTATCATGTGTACACACACACACCCCAGGCACGTGCTTACCTACGCCCTGCAAACACTGTGTCCCTCATGGAACCCGTGCCTGCTTTTGGTCACACAACACCATGTGAGCATCATAGTTTCTATCCTGGGAGACCACCTCGCCAGGACAAGACACTCCCAACACACACGACCCCCAGGGACCCCAAGGCTGATCCGCCTTTTCTGGGCAGCCCTGCGGAAAGGCCTCACAGGGGCAGTTTTGCCAAGAATGGCCTCAGAGCCTGAGCCCCCTGAGACTGGCACGTGGCCCGGGAGCAGCTCTGCGGGTGGGGGCTGGGCAGCCTCAGACTCTACCAACCGACGGATCCTCCAGCCCCGGGTCCTGCCAAGACTCGGGATCCAGCCGGCAGCTGCCTCCCTCCTTCCCCCATCGCGCCTCCGCAGCCTTTGTTATCTCAACTACTTTGAGAGAGTTCTCTTCTCTCCCCCTGACTCCTCTGATGCTAATCTCTCTCCATAAATCATACCCTCTAATCTTTTCATCACCTTTCTCTGATTAAAGCAGCCTCGGGGGTTGGGAGCCCCAGTCCTCGGTGACTAAACCGCTTTGATGTCCAAAGACAGTCCCCGAGGCTGCGGCTGTGGCTCTGGCTGGCGGTCAGGCCTCACCCACCGCGCGGGGTGGGCCCCGTGAGGGCGTCTACGCGGACACGTTCCGGAGCTGTCCTGGGCTGCCGGCTCGGCCCGGCACCTCGAGGATTTCACAGATCTCTTCATGAATATTTCTCACTACATACTGGATGTCATTATTCTATTGAGAATCAATTAGCCCAAATGTTGTTATGACAGCTACAGAAAAATGATATTTTTAGCTTAGCTTTATGCTGCTCTGTCTCTTCACAGAATTATTGAAAACCTTAAAACTAATCTAGTGGCGACGCGGGCCTCGGTGGCAAGCCGGGGGCGATTGATCCGGGAACGTGGAATTGTGGGAAGTGGGAGCTTTTCTCAATGAAGCGGGATCTCCTCGGAAGTAACTTCCAGGACGGGAGCCGAGGCTTGACCTTGAGCAAGGTACCGAACCTCAGTGTCTGCATCTGTCAAATGGCAATGACGGCCATGCCTACCTTTGGTGTTCCTCTGAGGATGAAACGCAGCAATGCAGGAAAAGCGCTCGGTGAGGCACGTGGCAGTGCCACAGGACGTGCTCGACGTGTGAGTGGCACCAATGCTAGTGGCCAGGCAGGAGGGCGCTGGAGCAAGGCTTCCTAGGTTCAAGTCCCAGCTCCGACACTTCATAGGTGTGTGACCTTGGATGTGTCATTTACTCTCTGTGCCTCAGTTTTATCATCCGTAAAATGGGATTCATCATGCCTATTTTATAATGTTGTGAGGATTAAATGAGCTACTACAGATAAAGCACTTAAAACCCCAGCCTGGCTCAAAAAACTGTCAGTTCTTTTTAATGTGGGATGGTTGTCACTGTCTTCTGCTACCTACTTTGTTTATCTTGACCCCTTAACCTAAAATCTTTCCTTTCCCATCTTTGCAAGTTCAAATCCTCCCAACAATGAAATCTAGCTCCAACATCACCTCCTCCACTATGTCTGATAGATGGGGACGGGGATTCTGGTTCCATGATCATCACTGGATGACCCTGGACAAGGCATCAGTTTCCTCATCGGTAGAAAGGGGATAATAGTTTCCCCCCTTCAATGAGGGCCTGGCCACAGCCCCCTCTATAGCCGTGTCTGGTTCTGAAGCTCGGTCAGCAATTCCTCAGCTCTCCTTGGAATCATTTTTTTAAACACCTGCGCCTGTCTGCCCCTACCAGGCATGGTTTTGCAGATTTACAGTAAACAAGGAAGCTGTTTTATGGCAAAAAAGGAAAAAAAAAAATCCTCTTTGGCCGGGAAGCCCTGGAACAGAGTTGGGGGAGAGGCAGTTCCAGTATAAGCCCCTGAAGCCCATGCTCTGCCAAGACAGAAGCTGGTGTCAGGAAAAAGGTTGAACCCTCTGAACACCTTTGCTTTCAGCCAAGTCATGCCCCATTCTCCTGTCCAGCAGGTTTTGTCCAGCTGGAGTTTAACAACACCTGATGGCTGACATCTTTTGGCAGGGAAAGGACCACAGGAGCAGGCTGGCAGAACACCCCAGGGACCCCCCGTGTGCCCTGTGTCCTGTGCTGGCCACCCCTGGCTCTCTGCCTGAATAAATTCTTGCAGTGCTCTAAGGCTTAGCACGAATCAACCCTTATTATGTAGCCTCCGCAGGCCCTTCATTTGGGATTACCTTCTCTCTCTTACCCATGTCCCCCAGTGCACTCTTTCTGGCTGCCACTGGAGCCCTTGTCACAGTTGCCACCTCTGAGCCCAGTTCTTTGCATGCAGGGCTGCCTCTGCCACTGGACTGGGAGCAGAGAGCTAAGACCTGGCTCTAACACACTGAGTGTTTTCGAGTCTGCACTGCTGATCTCGTCACTGCACTGTTTCCTGGGCACAACTGTCCTATGTGGAGACTGCCCCAATCAGTGCTAACACCTCTTTGGCCTCTGGAAGAGCACCCTGCCCAACCCTGTGTCTGCCCAACCCCCTGCCAGTCCCAACCTGGCCACAGAGATGCTGGTTGATGAGGAGATGAATAAATTTGACAGCAATTGCCTGTTAAACTGCGAGCTTCTTGAGAGCAAGGACTGTGCCTGCTCATTTCTCTCTCCGCTGCAGGATCGAGATACCATGGCAGAGGCTCGCTGGAGGGCAGGGGCTTGTGGAACACTGATTGGATGGATGGACGGATATACAGAGGTTGGGGTAGATAGCTGCATGGATGGCTGGCTGGATGCATGCTCAGATGAACAAATCCTTAGGCTGGGAGATTGGAGTCCAGGAAGAAAATAACGCTGCTTTGATACCCTAATAATTTTTCAGGTCCCAGTTCCAATTGCCATGAGTCTTGACTGCCCTGTGGTTCCTATTCTTGGATTCCCAAGAGCATTTGGTGTATCTTTACAATAAACTTTCTTCCACTTGAGGGAGTGTGAGTGGATCTGTTTTTTTCTTACCAAAAGAGCCTGACTCAGATAGGTGCCCTCCTCCCATGTGGAGTGGGGGTGGGGGGTAACAATACTTACCTCTTGATTGCACCACAAATAGGTCTTAGGAAGCACAGCATATTCGTTTCTTCTTGAGGTCTTCCCCAAGATAGTGCTACGCGGCTAGGCGGGACAGCAGAGTGACAGCCACTTAGTTGGTTTAACAAGCCTGTTCTGCGAGTGCAGGTCTGCACCAAATGTTGGGTGGACTTTTATGAACAATTTGGTCCTTTGCTTGAAGTGGGCCACCAGCTCCACAGCAGTTGCTGTGTCGTCTCAGGAAAGTCACTCCCTATTCTGGGCCTCAATTCTCCATCTATAAAATGTGAAGTTGGAAGGAAATCACTGAGCCCCTTTCCTGCCTTCACATTTTGAGGTTATGTGACTTGCCCAAGGTCACCGGCATAAACCTGCTCTAAACAATTCTCATTCTTTGGGCAGGATAACAGGTTTTAGCTCACTAATCCTGATGCAAAAATCCCACCCCCTTTACCGGCTTCCACACAAGCACAGAAAATACAGCTTGATTTTTGTCATTTTTCTGAAGATGTGTGGGTTCACACACTCCTCTATCTCACGTTCTTCCTGATACCGTGACTTCCTTCCCCATTTTCCTACATTTAAATCCAGCCCACCCTCCTCCACCAGTCCTCGCCCTCAGGATGCCTTCCCTGCTCCCTTTCTTGGAAATGGCCTCTCCTTCCTGGCACCCCTTCTGTAGGGCGAAACACCCTGCCTTGTGTCCCAGCAGGTCCTACCTCCCCAGGGCGATCTGATTTCCTCTGCAGGAAGGTGAGTTCCCAAGGGGCAGACAGGGGTGGCTCTATTCACCCCTCTCTCCCTGAGAGACACTCACTCGGGGCTCTGAACACAGTAGACACCACTGAAGGTTTAATGGTATAGACGGCTAGGCAGTGATTTTTATGATACTGTAGAAGGATAGTTTATTACCTAGTAAATGTTCACAGATTATTGTAAGATTTTTTTTATAAAAAGCTGATCACAAAACAGCAAGTATTATATGATATAACATTTTTCTGAAATGTATTTGAAGGAGTACAGGGAGATGTGTGCGTGTGTGCCTGAGACATTCATTCTCGGCAGCAGGATTTGGGGTGACTCTAAATTTCCTCTTTTAGCATATCTGTATTTCTCAACACTCTGGAATGAGCATGCATTCGCTTTCAGAATGGGAAAGAAAGAGAAAATCTATTTAAAAATAAATAAGTAAATGTTTGTTTCAGGAATGAAAAGTGCGGGGCTCTAGGGTGTTACAAGGAGACTGATTAGGCACAGAAGGCATCCCCTGCCAGCAAGGCCCCTGGCCACCCAGCCACTGCCAGAGGAACCTCAGCGTGCTTCTAAGGGTAGACTCGCTCCCTCAGACTTTTCAGTGATCAGTGATCACTCGCCATTCAGCAGGAGTCAAGGTGTCCTGCTCTTGCTGACAGCAATAACCACAGCCCTTCCACGTATACAGCACCTTACAGTGCACAAAGCATTCGTACATCCACTTCCTCCTTTGCTCCCTCTAATTCTGCACGGCCTCCCCGTAACTGGTGTGGAAACTGGGGCCTAGAGAGAATAACTGATGGGGTGGAGGTCAAGGTCACACCGCTAGCAAGGGATAGCGCCAGGGTTTGGACCCCTGCCTTCCACTCAAGCCGGGTTCTCTTCCTCCAGTGCGTGCAGATCTCCCGGCGCGCGGATCAGACAGGGTGCCTGGAGTGACAAGGCAATCACATTTCTGCGTGCGCCAGGGTGGTTCAGTCCCCAGGAAGGCAGGTTGAGGGGACGGGCATTTTCTGCCTGGAGTCTACAATGCTCAGGAGCAACCCCTGCTTGAGGGAGCGTGTCCGACACGGTCTGTGTAAATCACTGTCGCCGCGCGCGGCGGCCGTGTCGGGGCGGCGACCGTGTCCCGGGCAACAGCGGCGGCTGCGGCAGGCTGGGCGGCATTTCCGCGGGGAGACGCGGCCACAGTCTGGAACCGCGGCGGAATCCATCTCTCCAGCAGATTCAGGGCTGAGCTTGGGTTGGACCGCCGCAGCGAGAAGCACAGCGGGGAGAGACAAAAAACCAAACCAAACCAAAAAAAAATCCTCTGACCTCCGAGATCACACAGATCCTCAGAAATTTTCCATTCGCTGCCACCATCACGCCAAAAGGCCAGTTCTTCTACTCCTCTAGAGACCTCCTCCTGTAGATCCATTGAGAGGTGTCTAAAAATTAATTACATTTTATTTATGGAATAAAATTATGATAAAAAATAAAATACAAAGTACTAGGGAAGATATTAAATATCGGGTTTGCATATAACTTCCAATTAAAACCCTTTCAAATGTTTTAATGAGAAACTGGAGTTTGCTTCTGGAAACATTTTCCTTTTAATATCAGGTTTTAGACTGGAAATGATTACACACGATTGATCAAATGACTCCACAGAAATAAGTGAAACTTTTAATGAGGATCTTTTCAAATTCTTGACAGGCACCATCAATAAGAAAGTTTGTTCTCATGTGTGATGAAATATTTAAAATCATTTTTAAACAAGTATTTAACACCATGATTGAAATTATATTTACAGAATCGAATAGGTCTTTTCTGTATTGACAAAAGTGATGTTGGGATTTCTGGTGCTCAAGTAAATGGGTGTGGGAACTAATAGAACTTTTCTACAGGAAGTATTTCCAAATAATGATGCCGCTCCAGGGCCAGAAACTCACTGTTAGAGCGGTCAGTTTGCAGGGATCCTACATGACTCTAAAATGGCAAAGCAGGTAATGGACAGCAAAAAAAAATGCAATCTCAGGTGGAACTGAGATCCAAGATCACTGCTGGAGCCCCCACCCGGCTCCTGACTCCACCCTGGCCTGGGGACACCTGGAACACAAACTCCAGCCACTCCATGGGGGTCCCTGTTTACCATGGACAGTGATGTACTCTGCAATCCACCGCCATAGAAGCCCAGGTGGAGGGCACTGCCTCGACCACACCCAGTCCATCTCAGCAGAGCAGAGAGTGCCAGATGCCACTCATCCTGCTGGTTCACTTGCAGGAACCTCAAAGTACACCCACCTCCCCCTCACCAATCCTTTCCAAAGAGTCCCAGCTCAGACTGCTCCTTGACAGAGACAACCAGCCCCAGAGTTACAGAGGCCCCAGGGGGCACCTGGCTGCTCTGAGGGTGAGGGGACTGGGCATATGTATTTCCCACCCCATCAGGTGGGAAGCTCTGGCTTGGAGGTCCCACCTGCTGAGAAAGGCTGAAAGGTCTGGAACTTCCCAAGGAGGACTTCTCAGCCAGCTTTGGAGCAGTGGTGGAGAGCTGTGACTGGGAGCCCAGCGGCAAACTGGGCTGGTGCCCGGAGTTAATGGCATTGGAACCTTCAGCTCGCACTGGTTGTCTCAAAAGCCACATGGATAATGGGGGCTTGGCCCAGGTGGGGCCTGAGGACCCTTCCCCTCTATTCTTCTAGGTCTCCAAGGACCCTCTGAAAGAACCTGAAAAGTGCACTGGGACCAAGCACCGGTTCCAAACCACCATGCAGGCATCAACCACAAGAATGTGAGGCCTGAGCTGAGACTGCACCCTCATTGTTGAACGGGAGGAGGGAAAATGGGGGAGGGAAGGCTAAAGGGGACCCAGCAGGGATAGGGACGGTGAGACTGGGAGAATGAGAGAAAGGGAAGTAAAGACCGAGATGAAGAGAGTGACGGATGGAGAGAGGCAGAAATGGAAGGGGCTGAGGGACCAGGGAGATGGAGTGAACTGGAAGACAGATGCGAAGAACCTAGAGGGAGAGCGTGCCCAGGATGGGGAGCGAGCCAGGGAACGGGGTGGGGGTGGGGGGCGGCGGCGAGAGCGGGCGGAGGACGCAGGAACCCGGAGCCGGGCGGGGAGAGGCGGGAAGGATTCGCCTCCGTTCCTCAAACACAGGAGGCGAGCGCCCTTTGGAGAAGTCGCGCTCGGCGGAAGCGCTAACTCCATGGGCAAGTGCAAATGTAAAGAGGCCCTGAGAGCACTTTGTGCAAATATCAGGCCGGGAAGTGCTGCGCCCGCGGAGCTGCCGGGCACCGCGGCGCCCCCGCGCCCTCGGCTGCGCGCTAATTCACTTTGCCGTCACCTCCGCGGGCGGGGCGGCCGGCGCGGGCAGCCGGAGCGCGCAGAGGGCGCAGAGCGCCGCGCGGGGCCAGGGGCCGCGGCCCTGCCTAATGGAGCAAGAGACAGATCAGCAGAAGCAAGGCAGGTGGGGCGGGAAGGGCAGCGCCGACACCCGCATGAAGTCCGAGAAGCCGCCGCAGAGACTCAGTGCTGGGCTAGGACCTGGCCTTGTGTTTGGGCCTTCCACCTGCAGCGGGGAGACTCTGAGCAAGACTCGAGCGTCAGTTTCCTCATGGATAAAATAGGAAAATAAAGCCTTTCCTGTTCACCTTGGAGGATTTTTGTAAGACTGGAATGTGAAAGCATTTAGAAAACAATAAAGTTCGTTAATGCCAAGTAATGACAACCATAGCTAACTCTTTCTCAACTGGGTGCCTGACACTGTTCTGAAGTCTCTAGTACATCCTGTGATCCTCTCAACAGCCCCACTTATGCCCATTTTACAGATTATAAAACTGAAGCACAGAGAGGTTAAGTCACTCGCCCAAGGTCACACGGGGGCAGCTGGCTGGTGAACCCTGACAATCTGACCCCAGAGTCTATGCTACCCTACAGTATGGGCGCATATTTATTAATGCCCACATTTTACATGTGAGGGAAGGGAGGTTCAAAAAGTTGGGGCCTTGCTTTATCTATGTCCTATAGGTAGCAAGTAGCAAAACCAGAGGAGTCAGTGCAATGAACATGGCCTGTGGGGTCGAATGTCTAAGGTTCAACGTCTTGTTCGGCCACTGTGTGATGTTGAGAGAGTTCATTCAGCTCTCTATAATAAGGGATATGACCAACTCCAGCAGGTTGTTATAAAAATTAAATGAGAAAAAGTGTATGAGGAACCTAACACATAGTTGGCACTCAGTAAATGCATTTGGTCAATATTTATCGAGATGTGCTAAGTCCTGAGGATACAGTGATGGCCAAGATAGAGCAGATCCCTGCCCCAGGGGGACTTGCTTTGTAATGGGGGAGACAGAGAACAAGTTAACAAATCATTGCAGAGAGTGACTAGGAAGGCCAGGAAGGAAATGAAGAGAGTGCTATAACAGACTCACACAGGGAAGCTGGGAGGGCTTCTCTGGGGAGGTGATAGTTTGAAAGATGACATGCAGCCAACCAAGAGAGAAGCTGGAAATCGTGTCCAGAAGGACAGCCAGCATAAAGGTGCCGGGGCAGAAAGAGCTTGGCAGGCTCCAGGAATTGGTAGCAGAAGCACAGTGAATGGCGAGCACACGGGCAGAAAAGGGGTTCAGAGGCTGTGTACACCATGGATTTTATCCTTAGCACAGTGGGAAGTCACAGAAGGCTTTTAAGTAGGGGTCCAATTTATATTCTCAAAAATCACTCTGGCTGCCATGTGGAGATTGGAGTGGGGCAAGAGTGAAGGCAGAAATCATTAGGAGGTGAGGGTTTATCCAGGCTGGAACCAAGAGGTGTCAGGGGAAACAGAAAGACATGGATGGACACAAAAATATTTTATTACCTTCTAAATGCTGACTGCTGCTCAGCTTTTCATCACTGATCGGTGCTATCTGGTCTCAGGCTCAGTTTCCAGGTCTAGTGGAATGAATAGGCTTTGCGAGTTCACCTGGGAACACAGGGCAACGCCCCCCAGGGATCTTTAGCTGACTTCCTTGCCCAGTTGCTTCCTGAGCTGAGCTGGGGGTCAGGCTGGCCCACTGCCCTGCCACAGCTCATAGATCAAATGGCAGATCTTGGGACTGTGGGCACTGAGCCCAGGACCCAGTGACCAGACTCTCTGGAGAGCTGGTTCTCTCTCCTTCATCCTCCTCCTGTCTGCTGGGTTAGGCCTGCGAGGGTGGATGCAATCGATCAGCCATGGTCACTGCCTTCAAGGTGGAGTATTCTGGGGAGCGGTCACTCTGGAGGAGACCTCAAGAGAACAATGTGGGGATTAGCCTGTTGTGTTTCTTTAAGCATTTGTTGTTGAAATGGAAGTTACAATCCAAGCTAATTTGAATAACAGAATCATAGGAAAAACACCCTCTAACCACAAAAATGAATATTCAACATTCCCACCTTATCTTCTTTGCTTTGTAGGGCTATTTCTCAGCTGCATATTAAACGGCCCCTTCATGTGAAGCTGGCAGAGTGGTGGTTTTGCAAGGCAGAATGCTTCTGGGCTAAGGTGCTAAATTCAGAACATAAGTCATTCAGGGGCCCCCAGAGTTTCAAGGATCTTACAGGGACAGGCCTAGAGCCAAAGGGAAGGTGGGAGGACTGGGGAAAGTTTGGATCAAGAATATGGAGTGTATGGAGTGAGAACTGAGTGTTCCTGACCAGCTCTCGCAAGCCCAGAGGTTGCCAAGCCTGTCCTGGCCCTGGTGGTGGCACTCATAGGGAAACGCCCACAAGAGGAGCTTCTGATACCTGGCTATCTCAAATGATAGCCCCGCTGAATGAGTATCTTGTGCCTAGGGGTGCCACGAGTTGTGTTTACACTGAAAACCGAGAGTTCCCTGGAATCAGCTGGCCCTTGAGAAATACTCAAGACACTGAAGTTCCCTGCCGCCCGCCTTTTCCAGCCAGGCAGGCCTTCTGTTTACCCAACTGCCTGCACCAGACAGGCCGCTGTACGTGCAGTTCCTTGAACACGACACTAACTTTCCCGTCTCCTTGCCTTTGCGTGTGCTGTGCTTTCTTCCTGGAATGCCTTTCCTCCCAACTGGGCTCCTAGCAAATACCTGCTCCATGTCGCCACTGCTTGCATTTCCCGGCACCCACCCCCACCAGGTTCCCACAGGACTTACACATTGTGCTGTGTTGTAATGACCTGTTTTCGTGTCCTCTGCCAAACGAGATTGTAGATTCCCCAAGGGGACTGCTGCATCTGCAGCTCTTGGCCAGAACCTGGCACCAAGCTGAGGCCAACCCAGACTTATATATGCACAAATGAGACACAGGTGGCTTCGGAATGAGACTTGTGGGTGACAAAAAATAGAGAAATAGTAAATATGTCGGGTGACAGAATCAGGATCTCAAAAGGGCTGACTTTCTGGATCAGTGGGCTTAATCCAACAAGAGGACATTTAACAGCAAAAAAAAGGTGTCCTGCACTTATATTTCACACCGATGGCCCCAAGGAGCATAGAGAGAGGAGACAGAGGGAGAACAGCTGGAGCAACCCCTTACAAAAAAGATAACCCTCAAGTGATTGGAAGTGACAGCTGTGCAATGGGCTGCCGTAAAAACCAAACTCATCCTAGGCAGAATTAATAAAGGTATTGTGCCTAGAACAAGGGAGGTTGAAGGAGGAAATATCCTGATGAATTCCAAAGAGACTCCAAATGATACCACATGAGGAACACCTCCAGGGAATGAAGTGAAGACATGAAGAAGAGCTGGCTTCAGATCTCCAAGGGGTTGGCCAAGAGAAGCAAGGTCAGGTGGGTTCTGTGGGGCTTCAAGAGGCAAGATAGCTTGGAAGTTCGTGGTAAGGAAGAAATATTGAAGATGAAGCCTGTCCAAACACAGGCCATATCACCTCAGGCAGAAGTAAGGTCCCTATCCTTGAAGGACTGATGCGTGGCAGGGACACTGCAGAGCCTTGCAACTGCCTCAGCCTCCCTTTCCACCACCCTCCTCCCCACTCCCTGTGCTCCAGCCACACCGGCCTCCTAGCTAGTCCTCAGCCACGCCAAACACATCCCCTGCCTTGGGGCCTTTGCACTTGCTGTCCCCGTAGCTTGGAAAGCTCTTCCCCTAAATCCTGGCCTGTCTCCCTCCCCCACTTCAATCATATTTCTGCCCATCTGTCACCTTCAAAGAAACACATTCCCCGAGCAGCCCATCTAAACCTAATATCAGTCTGCTTATTGTCTGCCTCTCTCACTGTTGTAAACTCCCTGAGAACAGGGCTTTGGTCTTATTCACGGCTGCAACTCCAATGCCTACAGGGGCCTGCCACATAGTAGGTGCTCATTAAACATTTGCCAAATGAAAAAAATGAATTACCTCATTTATTCTTCACAATAACCTTTGCTCATTTTAATTTCTACAAATGCTTCTCATGTAAGGATATAGCTAAGCAAGATCCCTCCCAAAGGCACGTTCCATGGACAAGCCATGGAGACGAGGAAGGGGAGGAAGCTCACCCTGAGTGGGTACCTGCCCTGCCAGGCACCATCATAGCAGTTTCATTTCATCTCCACAACAATGCTGTAAGGTGTGATCATTCCCCCCAAATCTCGAAGTTCAAAAGGCTACCTAACATTAGGATTTGTTGGTCACAAGCAACAGAAACAATGCTCGCTAATGTAGGCAAAGAGTGAATTTAATGGAAGGAATGAAGGGAAGGGTGAAGAACTAGACTTGAGAAAGGACGGACAGAAGAGCAGCTACAGAGATCTAGGGCAGGGGCGTGAATGGTTCCCGCCATCTTTTGACCTGGTGTCTCCCTGCTCAGAATTCAGATTCCTTCAAGAGAGACTGATTGGCTGAGCTTGGATCATATGACTCCCCTTGGCCAGGGGAAATGAGGAGAACTTGACTGACAGGCTTAGGAACCCTGGACATGAGGGGAGATGGGGCTGCCCAAGAGAAATGGAGATGCTATTGCCAGACGAGTGGGGTCTGGGTGCTGGACGGGCAAAAACAAAAGCAGGTCACTTCCGGCACTCACAGATAGTGGGTCCAATCCCCTTTGTGCAGAAGCTCGGATAAGGGCAAGGACCCAGCCCGTGATCACACAGGGGAAGACGCAGACCTAACACCCGCGGCTCCTGGTTCCATGTTGGGTGGAAGTCTCCTCAGATCCTCAGAGTCTCCTCAGAGTTTGGTATCCAGATGCTTTTACTTCAAACAAGCCCTCAAGGAACGACTCAGGCTTGGCCGTCGTAGCATCGCTGTGGACTTTCCGTAACAGTCTCTGAATCCAGGCCCCAAAATATGCCCGCCTAAAGGCTTTTCTAAACTTCTTTAACTGCAACTCTGATGGCCACTGCATCTCAAGTGAGAACTAGCATTGCCGACTTCAGGAAGTGACTGTCATAACTGATTTATTTTCACGTCTGTAATGAAGCCCTCCTGGGGTGGTATAATCCACAGATACAAGCCCGCTTCACCTCTGCTAGAAGAGTTTAAAAAATGAAATTAGACATGTTTTTGAGGCAAAATCTCTCACAGTTAACTCCCTGGTTCGGCACAAATTCTCTTAGCATTCGTGACCAAAGGAGACTCCTCCAAACCATTTCCTGTCATCTCCTCTGAGCCGTCAACTTTGATTATTCGTTTCCTGGTACTGTGCCTTGTCTTATACTAAAGGAATAAATACCTCCCTTCCCCTTTCTGAATCTAGGACTACTCCAGCACTTTTTATTTCCTATTTTACACAAAACTTTTCAGAAAAAGTGCAAAGGCGGTAACAGCAGTTGTAATAAATCACTAGGGAATGAGATGGAGACTATTTCTAGGCAGTGACCCAGAAACTGGCTTGTTTGTCCAACATCTGGTGAGCCTACCAAGCACCAGGACTTCCCCTGTTCCTTCTCTCATGGGGCCATTTGCAGTCAGGTTTTGCAGCCATCAGTCAACTAGAACTGCTCTCTGTAACCCACCGTGGAAGCCCCTTTTCAACCCTCATCCTGCTTAACCTCTTTGGCAACCTTTCCTCACCTTTTTCTTGTGTATCTTCCTTACCAGAGTGTGAACTGCATGAGGGGAGACTTTGTTTTGCTCACCACTGACAGTGTCTTCCTCAGAATTCAGAACAGTTCCTGGCACATAGTAGGCACTCAATAAATAGCTGTTGAATGAATGGAGGAATGAACCAGTGAATGACTCTCTTGTCTGAGCTCTTTGGATTCCAATACACCAGTATCTCTGTATTCTGGCACAGTGAGCAGCACATAGTCCTTTAAAAATGTGTGATGAGGGCCAGATATAAAGCCTAGCTACTCTGGAGGCTGAGGCAGGAGGATCGCTTGAGCCCAGGAGTTCAAGGCGGCAGTGGGCTACGATTGTACCTGTGAATAGCCCCTGCACTCCAGCCTGGGCGACATAGTGAGACCTTTTCTTTAAAAAGTATGCGATGTGTTTGAATTAAAATCTCTCCCCTTTTCTCTCAAGTTGCTCCTTCCCCTCCTCCTCTTTGTCCCTTCATTAAATGTCTGCAGTCCTTGGGGTTCTGTCCTTGTTCCTCTGTTCTTCCCACTCTACAGAGAATGCTCTGTGAGTGATCTCATCTGCTCCCACGCTTTCAACTTCCATCCTCACACCGATGCATGAAGCTGAAAGTGGAAAAAAAACCCAAAAACCTAAAACTGTTGAGTTGGAAGTCCTTAGACACCTCAAAGCTTGGCAGGTTGAAGGTGTGGCAGAATAATGGATTGAAAATTTAATTTACATTTCGTTTTCCCTGATGTAGGAGAATCACAGTACTATGTGTATTTTATTCTCTGTAATTTTTCCTCACCAATTCTAAGACAGTGCTCAGGACTTCTTGCCTCAGAGACAGTGGTGTTGGCTAGGCTGAAGGCAAAATTAGCCTGAAGCCTGGCACTTGCCTCTGAAAACATAAGCTCAGTGGGATTATTCTAGGTCAGGGTTTCTCAACCTCAGCACTGTTGACATTTTGAGATGGATAATTCTTTGTTGTGAGGGGCTGACCTGTGCATTGTGGGATGTCTAGCAGGGTCCCTGGCCTCTACCTACTGGATGCTGGGAGCACCCTCCACCCCAGCTGTAACAACCGGAACCTCTCCAAACAATGCCAAATGTCCCCTGGGCATGGGGGATTATCCCTGATTGAGAATCACTGTGCTAGATAGTCCAAAAAGGGGAGGGGAGAGGCCCTATGGAAATTGCCAAATGGGAACTGGACAGCTTCCCCTACCCTGGGAAGGGGGATGCTTGGAGATCCCAGGAACCACGGTTGTCTCCTCCTTCGTGTTATGTGACAGGCCACAGTAGTAGAAACCACCGGATCCTCCTGGTATGGCATCCCCCCCATCCTTCCAAGGTGGCATCAGCATGCAGAAGGAAGGAAGCCGTGGTGTTCCCAGGCATCTGGGGTGCTGCCTCCTGGGTCCCCCTCTGTCCTGGATGCCTGCTTCCTTCCCCACCCATGGACCAATCATCCCTATCCTCCCTCTGCACCCTGGGACTGCTCTTGGCTGCCCCCTTGCTGTCAGGAGCCCCTACTGCAGCCAGACGCTAGGTCAAGTCTGTGGGAAGTTTGGTAATTAATATTAGGGTAACTTTTGACACACTGCCTAAAGCATCCTTCAAGTGCCTAAATGTCCTTAGTCCTCCAAGGCTGAATCCTCTGGTAAAGACTGGCATCTTCGCTAGATCTTTGCTCTCTCCTTGTCAGAAAGTTGTACTCTACAGAGTGCAAAAGAATGAACACGGCCCAGTGAATGATTATTCAACTCCACCTCCTCAAGACCCTCCGATACTTTACAGAATCTCCTGCTCCACTGGGTTCTTATGAGCAAGTGGCTTTGCCCAAATACACCAGACTTCCCAGTGGCTCCTCCCCACACCCACCGGCAGGTGGCCAGGCCCCAGTGATCCCAGAGCTGTCCTCTCCATCTGGTGAATCCTGCTGGACCTATGAAAGATGCTTTCTCTTTATCCTTTTCTGCACAGAGCGTCTGGTAATCCCAGTCCTTATAAATAACCCTAAACATCCCTGTGTTTCTGCCAAGTTATCTAAGGCATTCCAAACCTGGGGCATGCTGTCTCCATCACTCTTGGTTCATTTGGTGCCCTGTAATGTACATACATTCTCATCTTCCCAAATTTCATATGTACATCTGTAGATGGAGTTACATATGGACTCTTGAACTCAGAAATAATGCCATGAATTGATAGTTCCTTAATATGCTCCCTTGAAACACTTCTTGTCTATAGAGGGATCCTTCTAGACTGCTTTCTCACAAGGTCTTGGAACTCTCTTCCAGGGAGTCCTTCTTTCACAGTGAATTCATAAAGAGAAAACACATTCCTCCTACCTTGAGGCTTCCCTGTCAAATTCTCTATTCCTCAAGTACTGTGATCCCCGAATCCAAAAATGGGTTCATCCCCCTGGGAAGCTGTGGGCTGGAGCATGTCAGAGGCTGTCCTCTTGCCTTCCAACTTCTATGTAATTGTCAATATCAGTGAAAAGTCCTACGTTGGTTGAGTGACGGCCTTTCCTTCATCTGCCCGTTGCCAATACAGTAACCAGGGAACATGTGGGGAGACTGACAAGATACCCTCGAAGGCAGGCTAACAGCAGGCCAAGGGGAGATGTGGTCCCACTGGGTGGCCCAGTGTGCCCAGAGGTACTAAAATAATGCATCATCACAGTAATGTCACCACCTCTCAACCCCCACCACCAGTCTGGTAGGGCTCAGGCTCCCACGACATAGCCCAGGCATGGTCATTCACTGCACCTGGGCCACAAATATCATGCCCCAACAGAATTCATAAAGGCACATGGGCCAAGTAATGCCCATAGAATGACTAAAATATAATAGCAGTTTCTATGTTTGACATACCTCATTTGCCTAGACACCTTTGCTTGAGGTTTCGCTGGTCTTGGAGACAAAGGCCTGGAATGGCAGGATAGTAGCTTCAGTGGGAGGGCCTTGGATCATAGGCAGGTTTGAACCTATAATTTCTTGGGCCTGACTTGCTCTCGCCTTGGGCAAAGAACCACCCCCATTACTCATACATTGTGCCCCAATCCCACCCACTGGGAGGCCCTGGGGACCTTCCTGGCTGGGAACCAAGGGCTCCACCCACCCCTCCCACAGTGGGTAGAACATGCAAGTAGATGTGCCGCTCTGAGCTTGGCCTTGGCCTGCTTTTGGGGCTCTGGGCCAGAGCCCCAAAGGTTCCTTGAGCTGCAGTCTTCCCCCAGGGCCCTGGTACTGGAGCTTTGTCTTCAGTTTCTGCCTGGTGGACTCTTCCCAGCCTCCACAGGTTCTGCTTCACTTAGATACATAACCCTGAACCTTGTTCTACAAAATCTTTTATAATAGGAAAGAACCCAGCCCGGGGACCTTGTTGGCTGGGGGCCAAACTCTAAACATGGGTCATCAGAAGTCTCTGCTGGTCACATCCAACCTGCTTCCTCTGGCCCATGGACTATGACTCGTGCAGGGCAAACCCATGGGGGAGTTTATTTCCCAGGCTTGGGCTGGCCTTGTTCAGGTTTTCACCCCTCTCCCTACACCCTCCACTCCCTACAGCCCACCCTCAACATGGAGATTCTATATGCCCAGCGCAGATACTACACAGATAGTTTAATTGAGAATAGAATCCCATGGGTTTGAAAATCATCAACTGTCTATACTGATTAATGAGTTAGTGTCTACCTGGAGAAGAGGTTAAAGACCGCCCTCAGTGTCTGCTTTTAATGTCTTAAATGAGTATATGCTTTTGGGGGGGCAGCCTTTGCACCAGGTGCTGTGCATGGCACTTTCACAGATTTCATCCCTCTGAGATGGAGCAGGAAGCTGGGAGAGGCAGCAGGAGGCCAGGAGCCAGAATTGAGGCATGAGAAGACCTCACTGGCTGGACCAACTGGATAAGAGGGAATGTGTCAATGGTAAATCTTACACTGCTGCTGATGCAGTGAGCAGAGATGACACAGAAGGGCCTTCCACCTCCCACAGCCACGTAGAAATGCTAAGCAAAATACAGCATAAAGATTACAAACACATGGTCAAGCTTAAAAGAAAGAACTAGAATCCCCAGGTGTCAGATAGGGACTTCAAAGACAAAGCAGTAAGCAGAAATAGATACTATGGTGGTCCACAGACATCTTGGATCTAATGACTTGGGGGCTGGGATTTTAATACTCCCAGGGGCAGCGCTGTGGCCTCCAGCCTGTGCAGGGTGAGAGCACGAGCTCTCGTAGAGCGTCGAGAAAAACTTTTTCCATCAGCTCAAGGAAGCCTCAGTTATATTGCTAGGGCCATAGATGGGGAAAAAGTATAAGTCATCTAATGCAAGAAATCAAAGTCTCAGGTGACTCTTGTGTGTAAGTCTGAATTTATATTCCCTAGGTGAGTCAGGAGCCCCAAAATTCTCCCCACCAAACACACCCAGGATGATTTGAACCATTAAGGACATTCCACAACCCAGAAAACAATCTGAATATCCATTAACAGGAGACCTAATAAATTATAGTCTCTTCATACATGGAATAGTACTGTGCAACATTTAGAATGAATGATGTATAACTATATATATCAACGTGGATAAATTTCTTAAAAAACACAATTTTGTATAAAAAGCAAATTTTGGAAGGATTATACTTATTTATTTTTCTATATGATTTTTATAATTGCTTTGTCTAGTTCCTCCTCTCTCCCCCGAAAAAGAGCTACTAGCATTTTTATAAGGATAACGTTAAGCTTAAAAATTAACTTAGAAAAAATGAACTTAGGGGAAAATGAAATAGTTATGAGGTCAAATTTTCCCATTCAAGAACATTGATAGACTTCCCATTTCAAGATTCTTTTAGTATCCTTGCAACATGATTAAAGGTGTGTTTTTTGTTTTGTTTTGCATATGTGCCTCAGACATTTCTTGTTAAATTTATTCCTAGGTATTTATCTTTTTGTTAATTTTGTAAATAAGCTTGTTTCTTCTATCACATCCTCTAACTGGTTGTTGTTTATATATATGAAAGCTAATGATTTCTGTATGTTCATCTTGTATACTGCTACCTTTTTGAATTTTCTTATTTTTAGCAGTTGTTCCAAGTCTATCTTCCAAGACTTTTCAGGTATATAATTATATCATCTGAGAATTATAATTTTATTTCCTCCTTTATAATTTTTTTACTTCTAGTTTCTTCCTTTTATTTAATTTCATTGACTTCTGCCTCCAGTACAATGTTAAATAATAGTTCTGAAAGTGAGAATAATTCTCTTGTTCCTGACTCTAGTAAGAAATCTTCCAGCATTTTCTCATTATATATGACACTGATTTTTGAGTTGAGATAGATTTTTCCATCTTAAGGAAATATCCATCTATTCCTAGTTTATTGAGTTTTTTTAACTCAATAATTGATGATTTCTTTTCATAGATGATTCATTTTGATATAATGAATCATTTTAGTTGGTTTCTTAATGCTAAACCATCCTTGCATTCCTAGAATAAATTCCACTTGGGTATGATTTATCATACTTTTAAGTGCTGCTAATTCTGTTGCTAATGTTTTATTTAGGATTTTAAAATTGATATTCATAAGTGAAATTAATCTGGTATTTTCTTTTGGGTTTAATCTTTACTGGGATTTGGTTCTAATACATTGCTTGATTCATTAAAATTATTCAGATTTTTTTCCTCCTTTTTAATGTTCTAGAACAGAATAATTAATATTGGAACATTAGAATTATTTATTCCTTAAAGGAGATAAAATTCTTCTGTGAAACTATTTGGCCTGGTGCCTTTTGGGAGATAGCTCTTTGGTAACTTTCTCCATTTTCCCATAGATAGCAGTACATTTGGAATGTTTTCTATCTTCTGGAACCATTTTGGTAAATTATATTTTCTCAGTAAATTCAATAGTCATTCTAGTTTTTAAGTTAGTTTTCACAGAGTTCAGCAAACGGTTTTTATGATTAATTTTGTCTCTGTGTTAATTCCTCTTTATTTTTTCTAATTTCTATGTATTTGTCTCTGAAGTTTTTCTTAATTAGGGCTAGAAACTTGCCTATTTTACTGTTGTCTTTTTAAATCTTTTTTGGATGTTATTTATTCTACTTTCTATGTTCTCTAACTCATTCAATTATCCTGGGTACTTTATTAACTTTTTCCTCCGCTTTCTTTAGGTTTATTTTGTTATTCTTTTTCTAACTTCCTGGGTTGGATGCATTGTTCTTGCTCTTGTTTATTGAATTTAAGGCTAAACATTTAAGGCTATGCATTTTCCCTCTGGCATTTCTAGCTCTGTCTCCTTACCTTTTCACTCCCACCGCATGCCACAGGGCTATTTGTTTTCTGATTTTGTTATTTTCTGCCTTATTGAATTATAATCTGAAAATTATTCCTATAATATTTTTATTTGAGGGGGAGATTTATTGAGGTTTAACTTGTAGCCTTATATATGATCAATTTTTAGAAATTTTTAGAAACTTAAAGGAAAACTGTAGCACAGTTCTCTTAACATGTCTCTGACTCTGTGTTATATAATATGTATATATGAGATATATGTGCATATATGACAGACATACATCATCCCTTGCTAGTTACATTATTTATATTCATATTTACTTTTTATCCACTTAATCTGTCAAACAGAAAAAAAGTAAAATCTTCTACTCTTAGTGTGTTTCCTTTTCTCCTTGTATTTCCTGTAAGTTTTGTTTTTCATGTAGATGCTACTTTACTTGGTACATACGTAGTTCATAGCCATTGTGTCTTTCTCACAGTTAAGTATATAACATATATATAATATTCTTAGGATATACACAAACATATTGTATTATTAGAATTTCAAAGTTCTCATCTGTGTCTCATTTAATGACTTTTATCCTGATTTCTACTTTGTCTAACATTAAGGGGGCACTCCCAGCACCTGGGCTTTACTGCTTCTATTAGTTTCCTAGAGTTGCCAAAACAAAATACCATAAACGGGGTGGCTTAAAACAACAGAAATCTAGTGTCTCACAGTTTTGGAGCCTGGAAGTCTGAAATCAGGGTGTGAGCAAGGCCATGTTCTAGCTGATGGTTCTGGGGGAGAATCCTCCCTTGCTCTTCCAGCTTCTGGTGTTTGCTGGCAGTCCTTGGTGTCCCTTGGCTTGTAGGCGCATCACTCTAGTTATATGGCCGTCTTCTCCCTGTGTGTCTTCACATTGTCCCTCTATGCATATCTGTCTCTGTGATCCAATTTCCCCTTTTTATAAGGACACCAGGCATATTGGATGAGAGCCCACCTGTGACCTTATTTTAAGTTTTTGTTTTTTGTTTTTTTTTTTTTCAGAATATTACAGGGGTACAAATGTTTTGGTTACATAATTTCTTTTTGTACAGTTTGAGTCAAAGTTATGAGTGTGCCCATCACCCAGATAGAGTGCATTGTACCCGTTAGGTGTGAATTTACCCATCTCCTCTGCCCCTGCCACCAGCTTGATTTCCATTGAGTTTTACTTCCATAAGTGCACGTGAGTGTTGATCGATTAGTTCCAATTTAGCATTGAGTATAGGTGGTATTTTTTTTCCATTCTTGTGTGACTTCACTTAGAATGGTCTCTAGTTCCATCCAAGCTGTTACAAAAGATATTTGTTCACGAATTTTTTGTGGCTGAGTGGTAATCCATGGTATACATATACCACATTTCATTAATCCATTCATGAACTGACAGATACTTGGGTTGTTTCCACATATTTGCAATTGTGAATTGTGCTGCTATAAACATTCAAGTGCAGTGCCTTTTTTATAAAATGTCTAATTTTAACTTGATTACCTCTGTAAAGACCCTGTTTCCACATAAGGTCACACTCTGAGGCACTGGGGGTTAGGACTTCAACATATCCTTTCAGGGAACACAGTTCAACCCATAACACCACACCTAGGCTTGATGGGGCAAGGTGACAGCATTTCCCTTGCTTCTCTGACCATACCAGGTCCAGGGGAACTTCTGTTTCCAACTCACCTCACTCTCGTTCCTACACCCATGGTTACAAACAAGAGATCTGCATACTGCTTTTGCACCTTGGATTGTGCCTTTTGCTTTCAGGAGGTGAATTTTTTTCAGAAGACTTTTGAGATCTCCCAGGAGTGAGTCCTCTCATTGCTAAAATTTCTCTGTTCCATTTTTTTTTTGTTTTGTTTTGTTTTGTCTTCTCTTCATTCATTGAAATCTTGCTTGGTCTCACCTGGTTTTGGCTGCCCTTTCACATAAAGAGTCTAGGGCTTCTAGTTTCACTAAAAGTGAAGTTTATAGACTTTCTTTTTTCTTGTTGTTGCTTTACAATGCTTTCCAAGAGGAAAGCAAGACAATGTTGACTTATACGGCAACATATATGAAGTCTTTTCCAATTGCTAAATAATTGCTCTTAAGATTGCTGTATCAAGTCAAATGTATCTGTGGGTCACATCCAGCCCATGGTATGGCAGGGTAGGACTTCTTCATTAAGACATAGTGGTCAAGCACAAAGCTTTGGGGAGAGTCAACTCAGTAGAGGGTGTTGAGTGGTACCCTGTCTGCCCCACCCCCACAAAAATGTCCACCTATTTGGAAAAAGGTCTTTGCAGATGTAATTAAGGATACCGAGATGAGATCATCCTGGATTATTCAGGTGGGCCCTAAATCCAGTGAAAAGTATCCTTAAAAGAAGAAGACAGACACAGAGGAGAAAACAACACGAAGATATAGGCAGACGTTGGAGTAATGTGCGTCTACAAGCCAAGGAATGTTGTCAGTCACTGGAAGCCAGAAAAGGCAAGAAACAGATTCTCTCCTAGAGTCTCCTAAAGAAATCAACCCTGATGACACCTTGATTGCAGAGTTCTGGTTTCCAGAACTGTGAAAAATACCGTTCTATTAATTTAAGCCACCCAGTTTGTGATAATTTGTTACAACAGTCACAGGAAACTAACACACCCAGTTTGAATCCTGCCTCCACCATTTTCAAGTGATGTGACCTTGAGCAAGTCTCCAGGATGCAGTGGAATGAATTGGCTGGAAGAAAGCACGGCTGGATTCAAATCTCTGCAGGGTTGTCACAGGACAGCAGCAGCACCTGTGCTGTGGGTGGCCACAGAGGACAGGGCTGAGACCAGGAAGCAAGTTTGGGCTTTAGGTGAGGGAAAGACATTCTAAGAGTCAGAACAATCCAGACATGGAAAGGTGCCCAGTTTTGAGTGATGACAGGGACCCTGTCACTAAGATGAACAAGGAGAGCTGACAACCACCTGCAATGTGAATATTAAAGGGACAAGCCTGGGGTTGGAAAGACCTAGGTTACAATCCTGCCCCTGCTCGGGGACTTTTGACAAATAACTTAGAGTTTCAGGCCTCAGGTATCTCATCTACAAAATGGGAATAACAGCACCAGGGGTTGTCATCAGGATCACATGAGAATTACGACGAGAAGAGCACTAACTATGTGCCAGGCACTGTGCTAAGTACTTTTACACATATTAACTCATTTAATGATGAGTTCTCTGTAAAGGTGTTTGATTATGATTTTGTGGTGGGGGTTTTTCACGTCATGGTAAAGTGTTCTTGACCCGGAGATGGAATAAATTTAGGGAATCTACAAACCCCACATAAACTTGTGTGTGTGTGTGTGTGTGTGTGTGTGTGTGTGTATGTTTCTGGAGAGGAGATCTGAGTCCCAAAGGGAGCAGTGACAGAGAAAAACACAGGCTATCGGCTGCAGAAGGGCTGGATTCTGCAGCCTGGGTGATCCCTTCCAGCCTAGAACTGAATGAGGTGGAGCAAAGGCTGCTGCAGCCAGATGTGTGTCCAGGACAAAAGGAGCCTGGGTGTTCCGTGGGGCGCAGGGCTCCCTCCCACCAGGTTCCCCTCCCTGTTCCCCCTCACCTATGAGCTCCAGGCGAATTTGCATGGGGGAAGCAGAAGAGAAAAGAAAAGAAATGTGCAATTCTGATGCACTAGGGGCAATTTCTACAGACAATTCTTGGTGCCCATAAACGCCCACCACCTCCGGCTGCTCCCCCGAAACCCAAGGAGCATCATTTTCCATTCTTCGCCTCTGAGATAATAAGTTGGAGAGAAGCTTCATATTTCAAATCAAAACTGTTTTCCAACTAGAGAAGGAGTGGAAACTTTTCAGGCAAATTTCATATGCGGTAACACAATTTCCTCCTGTTCCACTTCTTTTTTCACCTAATACATGATAAATATTCAATGTCTCCTTGAGCAAGCACGAGTAGAGAGCTGGGAGGTGCACTCGTCATGGGTGCTCGGTGGGGGCAACCGGCGGGGCAGACAGAGGTCCTTCTCTTTCCAGACCTGCCTGGATGCCGGCCTCGGCTACTGGCTATGCCACCTGCCCTGGGAGGGCCCTCACTCCCTTGGGAATTGGCCCTAGCAGGGCTGGAGGGGATAATTGAAAATTATTTATAATCTTAATGGCTGTGAACAATGTTCATTGGGAAAATGCTTGAAGAGGTACTTGGGATGGATGGTGAGACCCAACATAGAGATAATTAGGATGTTTTGTGACTTGGGGGCTTTCTCTTTTAAAGGCCAGAGGTCAGGAGACAAGGATTAGGGGACACAAAAGAGAAAACCCTCACCGAAAAACGTCAGTGGGCTCCAACAGTATGGTAGAAGGTTGATGACAAACAAACGGTGGCTTGTGGTTGGGAGCCCAACGAGCTTCCCTTCCCCAAGAGAGAACAATATCTAGCTCCTCTCTCCTGGGCACTTGCCATGTGCCCAGCACTGACCTAATGCTTCTCCTGAGCCAGAACGGTTAATCCTCACAGCATTACTATGATGTGGGAACTGTTAGTATTCCCATCGTACAGACAAAGAGACCAAAGCTCAGGGAGCTTCAGCAAATTGCCTGAGATCGTGCTGCTAGCAAAGTAAAACACAAGATAACCACTACACAGGCTCTAGGATGGGACAATTGAAAAGACTCAACTTACCAAGTGTTGGCCAAGGACATAGAGCAACTAGAACTCTCACATACTGATGGCGAACATATAGTACAACCACTTTGGAAAACCGGCAGTTCCAAATAAAGTTAAACATGCACTTACCCTGTGGCCCACAGTTCCACTCCTAGGTATTTCTCCAAGAGAAATGAGTATATATGTCCACAAAAAGTGTACAAGAATGTTCATAGCAACTTTGTTCACATGAACCCCAAACTAGAAAACCTAAACGTCTCCTGGCAGGTGAATGGATAGATACCTTGCATATATACCTACAAGGGAAACCGTTCGGCAATAAAAAGGAGCAAATTAGTAATACGTATAGCATGGATGGATCTCAAAATCCACATGCTGTGCAAAAGAAGCCAGACACAGAGTGAATACCATGATTCTGGGGGCAGGGAGCAGATTAGTGTTTGTCCCAAGTTCGGGTGGGCAGCGATCGACAGGGAAGCCAGGGTGCTGGGAATGTTCTGTATCTTGACTGTGGTGGTGGTTACATAGGTGTAGACATCTGTCAAAAACCATCAAATGAACACACAAAGTGGGTGAATTTTATTGTATAGAAATTATGCCTCACTAAGGTTGTTTTTAAAAACTCCCAAGTGCTTGCCATGGCCTCTGTGATCCAATGCCCCTTCCTCCTCCACCCTTCCCTCCGCTCTGCCCTTGGCCCTCTACTCTCCCCACACCAGCCGCCTTGGTCGTCCTCACGTTGTCCAAGCACATCTCCATCTCCAGGGCTTTGCCCCTGCTGCGCTCACAGCCTGCCGTGCTTGCCCCAGGACACTCACGTGCCTCCCTCCCTCGCTTTTTATGGATCTCTGGTCGGAAGTTACCTCCCCATGTGGTCTGCCCCGGCCTCCGCCCTCCACATGAAGTAACACCCACCCCACAAGTCTCTGGTCCCATCCCCTGCTTTCTTCTCCAAGGCACTTATCACATCCTGACACCGTACACTTGTATCTGTTTACTGTTTGCCTCCCACCACTGGAGTAAGCCCCACGAGAGCTAGGACTCAGTCTTGCCTGGCAGTACTTTGAAGTCTAGAACAATACCTGGCATGGAGTAGACACTCAGTCATTCCTTATTGAATGAATGAATTGGACCCTTCAGATCCTGCTTTCCTTCCCTTTTCCCCACTGCTCTTCCCTTAAGGGGTAAAAAAAAGAAAAATCCTTTAATATCAAAAAGATCTCTTTTAGAAAGGTGCCCACTTTACCATAAAACGGTTTTTTCTTCTGAAAATAACAATTATAATAGAATTTTTTATTTCTCGGCTTCAATCATTTGCATTTGGGGATTTCCTCAATACTCAGTAGTACCCCAAGAACACTGAATGGATATTTGTCCTACATTTGTATAAAGGACATCCAAAACAAAGAGCCATTTTTTTCAAGGTGACTTCTGTCTTTAACACCAGAGACTGGTAGGAACTTAAATCTGCCAGCAACTTTAAAAAAATTCAGTCTCTCTGCAATACTCTGTCCTGCCTCACTGATCACCCTTCTACACATATATTTATTTATTTACATAATCGAGATTATACAGCATGAAGACTTACAGTTCTGTATCCTGTTTTTCTCATTTAACAATATATTTTCCCGTGTCATTAAAAATTCTTGGAAAATATAATTGTTAATGGCCATAAAATGCTACCATAGTTTATTTAAGCACTTTCTTACTGTGGAATATTTAAGTTGTCTCCTTTTTAAAAAAATTCAATTATAAATAATGAATGTCATTGTGTATAAATTTTTGCCTGAATTTCTGAGTATTTCCTGGAGGAAGAATCCTAGCCCCAGAGGATATGGGGTTTTTTGTTTGTTTGTTCATTTTTAGGTTTTTAATATATACTCCTAACTTGCATTTTAAGTTTTCAATACATAGGTCCAATTTGTTTTCTAGAAGAGAAAAACCAGTTTAAATTACCAACAGTAGGATACGAGAGTGCTGTATTGCTTCACCCTTGCAAGCATGGGGCATTACCATTTCTTAAATCTTTGCTGATTTGATAGATAAAAGTGCTATTTTTGTCTTAATTTCTATTTCTTTGATTACTAGTAAAGTGAAACATCTTTTTACACATTTATTGGCCATTTGTATTTCATCTTCTGTGAATTATGTTATTCTCCCACTTTGTAATCAAAGTGTTAGTGTTTATCTTAGTGAATTGTCAGAGCTCTCAGTATGTAATAAAGCTATTAACCCTTTTAGCTGAGAATCTTTGTTTTCTAGTTTGCTTGCCTTTAATTGTGTATATGATGTTTCTTGAAATATATATGTTTTTAACCCTCTTCATTGTTGTCGATGTCGTTGCTTTGTTAGGAAGTCCTTGCCTATCCCTGGGTAGTGTCGGGTACAGGTCATTGCATAAATTACCTCCCGCCAGTTTCCAGCCACGCTATGCAGTAGGCATTATCATCTTCACTGTTATTTTTCATTATGTAAAAATTTCAAGCACACACAGAAGAAAATAAATATATGGACTCTGGGATTTGCTTCAAGATAACGGGGGCTGGTAGGAGGAGGTCATAGGCCCAACAAGAGTGGCCATGAACTGGGGTGATTGTAGCTGATGCTGGGTTCATGCAGGTTCTCTCTACTTTTGGAAGATGATGTGGCCTGGTTGACACTGCAGGGGACCAAAAGAGGCAGCTATTTCCTGGCCCCCACCCTATGACAGGCACTGTCCTAAGATCCTTAAATCATCCCACTGAACTCCACAACCACCCTAGGAGGAAGGACTCATTAGTCCCATTTTATAGATGAGGACATTGAGATTCAAGCCGATGAATTACTCAAAGTCACCTGACTGGTGAGTGCAGAAGCAGGGTCTGAACTCAGACCGTCCTGACCCAAGTTTCATGTTACTTCCACTGGGCCAGGCTATCTCTTTGGAGGCAGAAAATTAAATGAAACAAAAGATAGACCTCTCTCATAGAGTTTGGCTTAGCCGCACTCCCAGGAGAGGACCCTGATTAGAAATTAATCTGATTTTTTAAAAATAAGAAATGTGGTTCTTCTTATTTGGCTGAATTTATGGACAAAGATTCAAGCCTGCTACTCCTTTATTTCATCTGTCATTATTTCAGCAATCATTCCGAGCACCACCAATGTTCAAACTGATTTAAAAACAAAAGGGCAGGCTGGGTGCAGTGGCTCATGCCTATAATCCTAGCACTCTGAGAGGCCAAGACTGGATGATCACTTGAGCTTAGGAGTTCGAAACCAGCCTGAGCAAAAGTTTCTATTAAAAATAGAAAAAATTAGCTGGGCAGGGTGGTGCACTGAGGCAGGAGGATTGCTTGAGCCCAGGAGTTTGAGATTGCTGTGAGCTAGGCAGACTCCATGGCATGCTAGCCTGGGCAACAGAGGGAAACTCTGTCTCAAAAAATAAAATAAAATGATAAAATAAAATAAAAAACAAAAGGGCAAATTAGAAGAGTCATCACAGACATTTGGCCAACAGCTTTCTTGCTGACAAAACACTTTAATTCACATCCTAGTGTGCCAGTCAACTACTGCTGTGATAATGCTGCGTAACAAACAACCTCAGCACTTCAGTGACTTACAACAGCAAGCATGCATTGCACTGGTCTCCAGACTACTTCTCCACTTCCTACCCCAGGGATTCTCATTCTTTTATCTTTTCAGATACATAACAAGTTTGCCTGTACACTAACGTCTTTTAGGCACACCCAGACTTTGACTATACCAAAAGCATTTTCACTGAAGCATTTTTATGTGAATTTGTAACCCTTTTAACAAAACAGCTGAGGCTGAGACAGAACTGGGGACACAATTCCCATTTTCCCCTGGTTGTAACTCTTTCTCTGTCTCTTTCATTCAGAAACTGTGTTGAAATCTGAGAAAGTGAGAGTGTTATCATGAGGGGGAGGACCTCGACTCTGTTCTGATTTATCTTTTTTAAAAAAATAAATAAATCACTCATAGCACTGGTACTTTATTACTCACCACAAATCACTTGTGGTACAATGTCATAGTCCTACCACCAAGAACAGCTGAATTACACAGCAGTGGGTAAGAAGGGTAAGTCAGTTAGTTCTCTGGACAGTACACATTAGTTAAGCATCTACTATGTGCCAGGCACTGGGGAGACCCTGCTCTTACAAAGCCACATTTTATTTGGGATGAGGGGGGCACAGGCAATAAATAAATGTATTTTTATTTTATTTATCTATCTATTTATTTATTTATTTTTGTGACAGAGTCTTGCTCTGTCACCCTGGGTAGAGTGCTGTGGCTTCATCCTAGCTCACTGCAACCTCAAACTCCTGGGCTCAAGCGATCCTCCTGTCTCAGCCCCCTGAGTAGCTGGGACTACAGGTGCATGCCACAATGCCTGGCTAATTTTTCTACTTTTAGAAGAGACAGGGTCTCACTCTTGCTCAGGCTGGTCTCAAACTCCTGAGCTCAAACGATCCTCCCACCTTGGCCTCCCAGAGTGCTAGGATTACCAGTGCGAGCCACTGCACCCAGCCTAAATAAATGTATTTTCAAAAGGTCATTTGGTGATATTCAGGTGACAGATACCCTCACTACCCTGATTGAACACTACACATCCTATGCACATAACAAATTTTACATGTACCCTATAAATATGTACAAATATAATGTATCCAAAAAAATTTTTTAATAAAAAATATAAAAAGTCATTTGAGTAGATGCTACATGCAGTAGCTTTGTAGGAAGTAGAGCTTGGTAGTGGGACAGTGTGGGAGGGGGCGCTCCAGGGCAGGCCTCTTCCGGGAGGTTGACCAGATGGAGCCTTGAATGGCAAAGAGCAAGCCATGTACATCTGGAAGAAGAGCATCAGGCAGATGGGGACTGCAGGGACAAGGCCTGAAGCAGGAGCAGAGAGAAGGCCGGTATGGCTGGAGCAGAACGAACAAGGGGAGGTGGCAGATGAGAGGAAGAAGTAGAAAGGAACAGCTAGTGGAGGGCCCTGAGGGCCTGGGGAAGGAGTTGGGATTTTTCTCTGACATTTGGAGACAGTGGAAAGTTTGCACAAGGGAGTGACTGTGATCTGACACAATCCCTCCGACTGCCCCAGGGGCCACTGAGTGAGTAGAGCTGGCTCCTCTGGCTGGCTGGGCATGGAGGTCTCTCCTTCCCATTTTCCATGGCCTCTTCCTTGAATCCCACCTTGGGGGAAAGAGAAGAGGACCCTCCAAAGAAAAGGAGGTGCACTGTGGTCCAGGAAAACCAGCAGCTGCGCTCCAAGGAGCACTTGTATCTTCCCAGAATCCTTCAGCACATGAGCTGAATCCATGTGGCAGCTCTGATAGCGTGAGCACCAGGTCAGGGAGAAGTTGGGAGACGGGCGGGCCCTTCAGCAGCCTGCGTGTGTCGGCCACCCCAAGCCCATGCCAGCCCCCAAATGGAGCCACTTGGATCCTGTAGTTCTCCACGAGGAGAAATTCTCTCCACCACCACCACCCCCTTATGGCTCCCACGGAGCCCCGTCTCACCTGAGCCCAGGAGGCAGCCAGGACACGGCCGCTCATCCCCACTCACAAGTGAGGAGACCCAGGTGCAGAGAAATGAAGTTTGAGCCCAGAGTCACGGAGGCCTAGATGACAAGGCCAGGAATTGAACTGGAGACTTCTTGTCGCAAACCCAGTGCTTTCACCTGTCTTAGTTCCTGCAGCTGTCAGAGATAACCCAGGAGAGTCTGCCGAGGGCTAGGCACTGTTTTGAGAGCTTTACACATATTCATAGATTTTTAGCCTCATAAAAATCCTCTGAGGTCAATGCTACTATTTTATAGATGAAGAAACCGAGACAGAGATATTAAATAACCTGCTCAAGGTCACACAGATCTACAAAGTGGCACAGCCAAGGTTTGAGCCAAACCATCTTTATCACTGTGCTGTGCATGTGGGAGGGAGAGAAAGGAGCGGTGGGGAGGGACACAAAGGTGTGCAAACACAGTGCGCTACCTGTATATTTGTGTAAACAGTTGCTGTAGGTGTGTACATGTGGGTGCACCAGGATGCATATACACGCTTGGGACCATGTGCAGGGCTGTCTTTGCATAAGGCTTTTGCTGACTGCTTATGCACTTGCTTCATGTGTACATGTGCACATAAGCATCCAGGTGTGGTTTTAGGTGTCTTCTTGTAAGTGCAGACAGGCACTGGCCTGTGTACTTATGTGTGCCCACGCACATGGATGCATCCATGCATCTGAGTGGGTTTGTGAGTGTAGCTAACAACTGTGTGTTGGGGGCAGATATGCTTTCTAAGTGTGCGTGTGTGTACGTGGGTGTGTATGACTCCGAGCATTTGCCTGTGGGAATGGACGTGATTTTGAGGGCAGGTGCACCAGATTATTTATGCACTGGTGTCTACGGCTGTGTTGGTGTGGCCAGCAGTGCGCATCCCTTGTGGGAACTGTTCTACGTGGCCCAACTCCAGCCAGGGCTCCACATGGAAGACACGGGAATCCCTGGGATTAGAAAAGCCTCTTTGCAGAGTCAAAGTTCTGCACCATCATCACCAGAAACTATGCAGAGAAGCAGTTTTGAAAGTGGAGAAACTGATATGTCTGTTCTTTAAACCCCAAATTATTTCTCCCTTTGCTTTGGTGTTTGGAAGCTGCCAGCAGCACCTTGGAGAGATGCTGTGTGCAGCCCGTTGCAACCTGCATGTGATCTGCTGCAGAAGGACAGGTGAAGGTCACTTCCAGGGTGAGCTCCTCAGAGGATGCAACTGCCAGCAGGCTCAGGGAGTACGAGCAGCCTCCAGTCCTGCCTCAGCCCTGGGCCTGCCCAGCTGGAACCCACCTCTGCCAGCCAGATTACAGGGGCCAATGGTGCCATCAGGGAAAGGAAGGGAGGAGCTATAGAGTGGAGAGTCTGGGGAAAAGAGAGAGAGGATTTGGCCAGAGCTGTGAGGCCACGGCCGATATGCTCTGTTTTAGTGGGCATTTGGTTTGTAACTCCACACCTGAATTATAAGTGTCTCCAAATATGAAGCCCAGGATCATGCTGTCCTTTGAAGAGGCAGCTGGTAAAATCAGGTCCTACTGGTTGTTTGGCCTCAGCTTGCACAACTCCAGAGATGGGCAACTCATTGCCTCTCGAAGCGACTGGTTCCCACTGGACAGCTATTAGGAAGTAAAGTCATTCAGCCTTTCCCGACAATGCCGGGTACTGGAGTACAGAAGAGAGTCACATGAGACCACCACCCTCCCAGAGCCCACTGTGCTGCGGGGGAGAGGCACAGCTACATTGGTTCCATCCCACCGTCATGTTCCAAGGACTGTCCTCAGCAGCTGTACGCTAGTGGCTTCCTTTATCCCAGGACAGCCCTGCAGAAGTGGGCACACCCGTTTTCCTCTAACCAGATGTTCCCCTTTCTTTCACAGCTCCTCAAATGCTGGCACGTGAAGTTCTGTCTCCTCAACCCTCATCATATCCCTGCCTTGTCCCCACCTGCCACTCCCTCTCCATCCCCCTGCTTCCTTGGGGAGGCCCTGTGGCTGAGACATGCACCCTCCAGACTTTGCAAGGCTATGGGGTCCAGAGAGTTTTCAGGCCCCAGAGGCCTAGAAGCTGGGAAGAGAGGAAGGAAAGGAATCTCTAGATGCTTTCTTGGCATAAGACAAGGCCTCGTGGGGAGGCTGGGCCTTTCTTACTCAGAAAATCCCTGGATTATTGGCCAAAGACAGAACGCAAAATTCTCCAACGATACCGGTAAGAAGGCCATGTTTTACAGCAGAATAAGGACTGCATCACTGGCTAAAATGTATAGCAGATTCGTAAGAAAAGAGAGACAGATACAGAGACAGAGAGACCAGCAGCAATAAAGACAAAGAAAAATGTGCACAGAACAGAAAGAGATGGAGAGACAGATACAAAGGCAGAGAGAGTCATGCAACAGAGTCTCAGAGAGACCAAGATGAGAGGCTCAGAGCTGGGAACAGATATAGATGCTCCTAGAGACACAAAGAGTAGCTCATGGGTAAAGAAACTAGCCACAGATGTAGGAAAGACGTGCCTAAGACTCAGAAATCCAGGCAGAGACATGGAAAGGGATGACTATGGAACACCCACACTTCCTTATTGTCTCTTGGCTAATTAAAGAAAAAAGAAAGAAAGGAAAGAAAATGATTTGATTTGAGGTCAATTGCAATAAAGATCCGTGTGCAATAAACGATGAACATAAAAGTGGAAATTTAAATCCAAACTGTTATGGACGAAGGAAAAAATAATTATACCAAAGACCTCGGTGCGATTATTTCAGTGGTCTGCAATGAACACGTGGTTTTCAGGCCCCGTGTGCTCCCCTGCCCTTGATTCCGGGCTGGCCCTGCATCCTGCTCTATGCAGCAGAATGTGGCAGATGTGACCCTGTGCCAGTTCAGAGCCTAGGCCTTATGAAGTGCTGGCAGCTTCCAGTTTTTTGTGCCATACTGAGGCCGTCCTGCTGTGTGAGGATGTCGGCGCTAACCACCTGGAGAAACCATGCGGAGAACCAGGAATTCAGCCAACAGCAAGAACCCAGGCCCCGGACATACGACCTAAACTGAGCTGTGTCACAGCCCTCAGCTGCAGCCACAGGGAGCAGAGATGAGCTCTCCTCACCAAGCACTGCGCAAATTGCGGAATCATGAACAATAACAAAATGGTCGTGTTTTAAGTCAGTACATTTGGGGCAGTGTGTGATGTGGCAATAGATCACTGAGATACCGGGTTACTACAGTAACAGTAATTAAATCCAAGGAATTCCATCATTTCCTTTGGCTGATGGATGACGTGGGAGACTCAGAGCATCTCTCTCCTCTGAAGAATCCCAAATGACACTCAGCTCCTTAATCATAAAATCAGCAAAGTTTCGCCAATGGCAATCTGGAAAGAATACGGCCACACACACACCTGCTGGGGGATGGCCATGACAATGCTACTGATCAGTGACTGATTAACGGTGGGTAAAGAGAATCAGAGCTACGTTTCTTATTCGCCCTGACCATGTGCCAGTCTACGCCATTTTATAGATGAGAAGACTGAGGCACGGAGATGTGACATGATTGCCCAAGGTTTCACAGCCAGTACTTGTCGGGGGCAGGATTTGAGCCCAGACCCCACATGGGAGCTGTTAGTATCCAATTAAATCAAGCAGAATAAACAAATCCCTATCTAGGAACTCTGAATTCAGAGCCACATCTGAGTTTCAAAGGCTCTAAAGCCTAAATGTTCACCAGACATTTTTTGGGGGGGTGAGGCATGGGGTAGGACAGGCAGGAGCTCTCACTCCCTATCAGGGTTGGCTGGCTCTTTGGTGGGGTCTGTTTGTCCAGACCAGACCCGCGGGCAGATGAGCACCCACGCAGGGCTCCCCATGGGAGCCCACCCCGACCCCGGCCCCTGCACCTGTCAGGCACGCAGCAGCCCGTGCCCGCAGGCTCCACGGCAACGCCCGGAGGAATCGCTTGACTCTGAAATTGGTTCCAGGAATACTTTTGCTCCCATATCATACCGCCTTCCCTGACACCCCCTCCCCCAGCACTTTTTTTTTTTACACTAAACTTTCTCTGAATTCACCTGATTTTTCCCATCTCCTTTACATTCTTTATGGCAATGGAGAAATAATCACCGCTTCTCCGGCAGGGTGATGGGAGTGTGCAATATTAACTGTAAATCAGGCAGAAATTGGTGAAGGGGAAGGGTTTGATGAGGTGCAGAGACATTATATCATTTTAAAGCACTTTTCTGGTCTCCAGTAATCCCCATGTAAATGAAAAGGAGGCGACGTGCCTCTCTCTCCCCGAGGCTGCAGAGAAAATCGCCCTGGAAAGAGGACACAGGGCAGAGGGAGGTTGGCTGGGGCCTGATAGAGAGGCAGAAATGCCCAGGACTGTGCCCCCAACCCCTCCAAACCAGGGCTGGGCACACACCTCGGACTTGAATCATCCTGGCAATGCCTAGACTTCTTGGAAGATGAGGACCCGAGGCTATGGAGGGGGCGGATGTCAGCACTGTTCACCGACAGAGGGCGGAGTTGCATCAAATCATCCGCATCCTGTAGCCCGGTGGTCTCAATCTGAGCGCTACTGCCCCCAAGGGAGCGTCTGCAACATACGAGGTCTTTGGGGGATTTGGTCCACTGTCATGGTGACTAGGAGGCCCTACAGAACTTGGCAGAAGCCAAGGATGCTAATATCCTGTTAATGCATGGAACCTCCCACACAACAAAGACCCGCCCCTCCTAAAATGTCAATAGCTCCCTCTCTGTGCAACGTTCACACAAAGAACATGATCTTCCTGAAGAATGACCGTCTATCAAGACTCATAACTGCAGAGACCATCTCCAGGGAAAGGTTCAATTCCTCCCTGACCTCTGGGTTCCTTCAGACTTAAATCAATTCATCTAGGCTCACTGGCTGCTGGTTTAACTGAATTCAGCTACCTGTATTTCATCAAATCTAAGATGCCATTGATTGTAAGGGGAACCATTGTTTTATATACTACTAAAAACAGAGAAAATGCACTCAGTGCTTTCTCATCACTTGGGTTTTTACTTTATACTTTAATTAAAGTATCCTTTAATACTTATTTAATCATTATTATATATCATGGAATATTGTATATCATGGAATATTACAAGTGCAATAAATTGGCTACGGTATTCCTAACCTTCCTATTCAGAGTCTAATCTTCTGAATCACGTTTCAACTCAGAGTCATCAATGTTCATGTTTTCCCACGTAGAATCACCCTCTGATTCATCAAGAGTGTAGAGGATGCTGTATTTGCTCAAAGGGGCCTCCACTGGTGTCTCTGGGATTTTCTTCTGAGCTGTCGATACCTGTTTTGCATTTGTGACGTTGGCTTTTTCTTAAATTGACACATAATAGATGTACATATTCTTGGGATACTGTAATAATTTGATACATTCATAAAATGTGTAAAGATCATATCAGGGTAATTGGAGTATCCATCACCTTAAATATTTACCTTTTCTTTATGCTAAGAACATCACAATTATCCTCTCTTTGCTGGCTCTTTCCTGATCTTCCCAGAATGTGTCAATAAAAGGTTTCAGACAATAAACAAGACTTATTCCCTTCCCCAAATGGTCATCAAATATTTTGTTGACTGACCACCAAGGCTGCAGGTGTCTGGTCAGGCTCCCAGCATAACTGCATGACCACGTCAGTGGAGGGTGGGCAACGGTCACTGGAGCCTACGTCACTGCCACTGTCTGAACAGCAGCAATTGTAAGATGACAAGATGAATCCCAACTGTAGAGATGCTAAGATGAGAAGAAGTGTATACCTTAGAATCTATGAACTATGATATTGGAAAATTAGTTGGTCTCTGTGGATATATGCCCAGAGCTAGCAGGTGTAGACCTGCCCTGGGAAGCTGCGTCCCAGACCAAGTCTGTGGATGTGCCTGCAACACCTGTCCCAGGACAGTGCAGTAGATGTGCCTATGCTCTAGGGTTGGCAGAGTTAGCAAATAAAAATACAGGATACCTAGTTAAATTTGAATTTCAGATCAAAAACATGAGTAATTTTTAGTATCAGTATGTTCCAAGTATCTCATGGGACATACTTATACTAAAAAAAAAAATGTTGATCTGAGATCCAAATTTAAAGGGGCATCCTGCATTTTATCTGGCAATCCTACTTCAGGGCCTGATGCAGAGTTAACAGATGCAGAGGTGGCCAGGATGTCTGGCCCAGGCTTGGGCTTCTGCAGGAGTCTGGCTGCCCCACCAACACTCCCTTCATAGGGATGAGCTCAGTGCATGGGTAATGCTGGGCTCGCATGTCCTGTTCTAACATGTATGACCAGCCTGGAATCAGCCTCAGTTTGGCTCATTTATCACTACATGTAGTCAATGATGAGGCGGGAATAACAGGGGGGAGTTAGGCCAGGCCCAGAGCCTTGGAGGTCACAGCCCAATACAAAGACAGACCTGCACAACCCTGGATCCAACAGAGATATCCAGCACTGTAGCAATAGCTGCTTGGAGGGCCCAGGGAGGTTTCCTGGACCAGAACATACTCTGGACAAGCAGAAAAGTGGCAGGCAGAGGGAACTGGTGCAAAGCAGTATAAATATGAAGGCGCCAGAGGAGTTTTAGCAAGAGAGAGAAGTCTAGTGTGCCTGGATTTGGGGGTAACATTGGGAAGAAATGTAGAGGGAACTGGGTTGGACTCCTGGCTCTGTAAACTTCGTACCTGTGTGCCCTTGGACAGTTGTTTACCACTCCGAGCCTCAGTTTCCTGAACATCAAACACATAGATGCTTACCCTCAGAACTCCTAGGGCACCAAGCAGTACAGTTTGAAAACCAATTCTAAAGGCATAGGATTAACAAAGGATTTCACATATGATCAGATCCGTTTTTTAATAATAATTATAGCAAAACTGAAGAAATACTGTATGCTAAGTATTTTGTAATTATTTTAAATAATATTAACAGTAGCCACTGTGTATTATGTCATGGTAAGTATTTCCCTGTATTATCTCATTTGGTCCTCACAACATCTCTTTGAGGCTGGATTTTATTTTCCCAGTTTCCTAGAGAATGAAACTGATACTCAACCCAGTGATCAGATTCTCCCTAAGTCCCACCGACATTGGTGGCAGAGCCAGGACCAGAACCCTGTCTGCCGACATTTGGGCCCAGTTGCCATGACTCCCTGAGTAACTGAAACTCCTGGAAAGTTGCAGAGGTGCCCTTGCATGGCGTATTCTGCAGACTTCCCTGGGAGAAGCCTTGTCTCTCCAAGCACAAAGAACGACTAGAATCAAAATTCCATGTGCATCCTAATTTCTGTGCATAATATTTTAAATGACAAATCAGGCTGCGATTAGGAAATCCCTAACCAAAATTCAAGCCATATGCAAACAAGCTGTGGTCGGCATCCACACGGGGGTCAGCTCAGGGAGCCAAGCCTCAGTGGGAGGGTCTCTAAACTGAGGGTCCCCAGGGAATGCAGCCTAAGGGACTAGAGGCAGGCGCCTGATTTCTCTGCCAACTGCCTGCAATTACAGCAATTCTCTCTGTGCTGCAGACTCCAGGGGAAGAGTCATCTGTCGTTTGGTTAAACTGATTAGGAATCACTTTCTCTATTTCAGAGTCATTCCTGAATCTTGGCAGTGTGCAGAGTTGCTGCCCAGGCTTCCAAACCAACATGGATCTTCACTATTCCAGAATCATCCCAGATGCCCTTGGTGGCCTGGGGATTTTTGTTTCTGCCGTTTTCCCTTCTTGCCAGGTTTGTTCATAATGTATTTCCTGGGTAACAGCAGTGTCCACTCCTTTCAGGCCTCAGTTGGGGGCAGTTCTGAAAACAGAGTTCAGAAGCTTCTCCCCAATCCCAGCCAGGGACTGTGTGTCCTTCTGGAACTTGAGTTGGCCTGGGCAATGCTAGAAGGGGCCACCGTGTGGCCAGTGACGGGCCTGCCATGAGATGAGGCATCCTGCCCCGTGAGCTGGCCCTGGCCAGAAGAGCGTAAAGCTTTCTCTACTGTGCCCAGCTCCGAGACATCCATGGGGTGCTCCTCATATCCCTTTCCTGGAAGTTTCTCATCTTTGTTGATGCATTAGTCAGATTTTTGTCTTACAACAAATAACCTCAAATCTCAGTGGCTTATCACAAGTTTATTCTCAAATTTATAGGTCAACAGGTCAACCTTGGTTCGGCTGATCTAGAATGAGTTCAAGTGCGCCAGGCTGGCCCCAGGCTCGGGCTGGGTTCAGGTCTCCTCCACACGTCCCACTGTGGGGCCCAGTGGCTGCCGGGAACACGCTCTGTCCAGAGCATACCACAGGGCACCAGAGGGCAGAGGAGAAACAGTGACACATCCCAGGGTTCCAGCACAAACTGACACACCGCCAGGCCACCTGCCTTCCACTGGCCAACGCAGGTCATCCCACCCAGTTCACCATCCGTGGGGCAGAGAAATACGCACCACCCACTGCGGTTGCAGGAACTGCAAAGTCACAGTATGAGAGGCCCGGATGTGTCATTCTAATACAGGGAGGGAGTCAAGAATCAGAGCGATAAGACGATAACATTTGAGTTCTCTCTGGGACACCCGTGAGGCATGTCTGCAGCAGGATGACCTGGTACACCCCAGACGGCTGGGCACTGAGGCTGTTGACGTCCATGCACATCTGGAGCTGCCTCGGGAAAGGGGGCTGGGGCTGTGGTTCCTTCCAGACAGCACATGTGGAAACCCACTGTGACGTGACCCTGAGGCCTCCCTGGAGCCATTGACACAGCCGGGATGGGAGGAAGCCTTGGGAAACACGAAAACAATAAAATGACTCGAACATCTGCTTCACAGGACCAGGACGCAAGGCTGTTCCCTGAAGATCTTGATTTGTCTTGGGTTCTCCCAGTCTTCTAGGAGGCAGGCTTGGGGCCCTCATCACCCAGAGCTGGAACCTCACTGAGCTCAGAAAGGACTCCCCTGGCTCAGGCCCCCATGGTGCACACAGCCCAGCCCACTGCAGGGGTCTTCCAGACACCCCAGAGTCGGGCTCAGAGGCGCTCCACGCCAGCCTGGAAGGGCGCATGCAGGGCATCTCATCAGATCCCCTGTGTGCAGATGGGGAAACCGAGGCCCGAGAAAGGAAAGCAGCATAGCGAGTCAGTGGCAGGGCTCCCTGTCTCCCACCTCGTTGCCTTCTCCAGCACCCCGGGCACCTAAGGATCTGCACGACCTCGCATCACTCAGTCCCCCACTGACCCTGCCCCCACCCTGACTTGGGCTCTTCAAGAATCCTGGCGGAAACAGCTGGGCCAGCTGGGCCATTTCTACTTCAGAGGAATGGTATTTTCCCAGGGAGGACAAGTTGGTGACAGAACCAGGGATAGGAGTTTGGCCAAGAAAGCAGGGGCCTTCACAAGGCCGGGCTGGGCGGGTGGAGAAGCATCTGGGTTTCAGCATCCAATTAGCACCCTCTGTTCTTGGAGCTGCCGCCTGCTTTGCAGCTGAGCAGCTGGGGGGGAGCGGGCCGGCCGGTCAGTTGGCGAATGAGCACTAATTGGGTGTCAGGCACGCCAGGCCCCACGGCTCCCCTCGCCTCCCCACCCCGCTCTCCAAGACCACCGCAGAGAGCCCAGGGGCGGAAGGCAGCTAATTGGTCCAGCCTGCCCGGCAAGCCCTTTCTCCACTGATGCCCTGTCACTCAGCTGCCTTTGTCTTCCATTTCAAGGGCTTGGGAAAAATTGCCCACGTCCGCCGAGAAGTTTGCTGTAAACCTCGGGCTGGGAGGAGAGCTTGTTTTAAAAGAGGCTCTCAGCAGAGACATTCTGGCGCGTTTCCCACAGTGGCCCCCGCGGTCCTGACTGCAGAGAACTGTGGGGACAAGCCTCCCACACACTCCTTCACACTCCTGCTTGTCCGTATTTTTAGACAAGAGCTTCCAAGTCCCCCGAAAGCTGAGGAAATGCTTTTTGTTGCCTTTTGCCTGCTGGCATCACTGTTCATTTAGGGAGAAAAGAAAAACTATTAATACTACTTAATTTTTCCCACACTTTAAGCAGAAGAAACCACGCTTACCCTGGAGGAAGCAGGCATGGGCTTGAACACGTGTGTGGGCACAAACACACAGATGTCGGATGACCCTTGCTTCAGGTACACCTGACACGCGACACGCTGACCTTAGAGAGGTGATGAAGGCTGGGATTTATTTAACAGGTGTGGCTGAGATGATATTTTGAGATACGAACCTATCCAACCTCTGTTTGTTCGCCCCTGTATTTTCCCTGCTCACGCCCCACCCCAGGGAGGGGTCAGCACTCTGCTCCTTGGCTCAGGGGAGAGAGGCAGCAGGGCGAAACCCAGAAGTGGCCTGCAAATCTCTCTGGCTTTTGTCTTCCAAGAGCCTGAGCTCTTCAGGGAAGGGGATTTCTCAGGCCTTGACAGGTGTCTTGGCCAGAAGCAGGGGGAGAGCTGAGCTTCACTCTCCATCCGCTCCTCAGAGGACCAGATAGAAATCCCCCCAGCTAGGGGCAGGGAGGAGAGAGGGACAGAAGGGGGCAGAGCACACTTGCTCTGGGGGGCTCACCCAGGCAGATGTGAACAGCCCACAAATCGTTCCCATCTCCAGCATAATCCAGAGGCAGCAGAAAGCCACTCGGCCACGTAGGAAGCCATAGAAGAGGGTGCTGTGGGGACCAGTGACCAGGGGCAAGAGGCTATTCCTCCACCCTCCCTCCCTCTGCCTAAGAGCACAGAACTGCGACTCTTCCCTGCAAAGGAAGACTGAGGTTGATTTCCACCCCTGAAGCTCTGTGCAATGAGGGTTCAGAGCAAAAATTCGATTTAATAATAGAAAACAATTTTTACAGCAATATGCCTTACACATCCGAATGTGTGTAAACAACCATCTGTGGCCTTAAGACATTTTTATATCACCTTCAGAGACAGGCCTCCCTTAACAACCTATGGTCCTCTCCCTCCATTCAGTCTCGAGCCTCTTAGCCTGCCCTTTCTCCATAACAGTCACCGTCATCAGACATTGCATTGTATGTCTAAGTGTTTATTTAGTCATTGTCCTTCCTCATGACGGCAGGGATGTTGTTTGCTTGTTCACTGTTACACTTATACCTAGAAGAGGGTCTAGCACACAGCAGTCTGAGTATCTAGGCGTTGAGTGAATGAGCGCATTGTGTGCTCAATGGTGACACCTGCTGGCAAAGGGGATAGTGCAGCTCAGCTCTATTCAACATTGTTACTGCTTAATAAAAAGCAGGAGGAAACACTTTTCTAGGTGCTGTAAGTGATGGAGTTTGGAAACTCCAGGCATAGGGGAAATTTTTCTCGACTTAAGATACAGACAAGAGGAATCCTGGGAATGGGGTAAAAGAGGGATGGGAGCGGACCATGGGTCTAGTGAAGAAAAAGGAGACTTAAGGTAGGGCCTTTGACTCCCAGGGTGTAGCCACCATGCTTCACATTTTGTACAGCCATTACTCTCCTTCAGTTTAATCCTCCCATTCTTCCTCTTTTATTTTAATTTACTTCCCCCCAAATTTTTTTAATTTAAGCACCGTGCAGGGAAAGAGAAGGTGAGGAGAAAAAATAGTTGCAAGAGAAGTACAAGGCCCACCTCAAAGGAGCTTAAGGTCAGACTAAGGAGGTAGGACAGGATGAGTTTGTCTGACCTTCTCTAGCATCTGCAGAGAGCACTTTGAGGTATGCAAGATGCTTTCCCACATATTTCATTATTGGAACTCCCTATGACCTGGCAGGTAGGGCAGTAATCTCAAGCCCCATTTTATAGATGAGGAAACTGGAGCTCCTTGAAGAAAGTGACTTGTCCAAAATCCCCCATAAGAAATGCTGGCAGGGTCAGGATTCATACCCAAGTCTTCTCTGGCCTTATACTTCATAGTGTTTAATTTAGAGGTCTCAGCCATGGAGGAGCAAACACTCCCACTGGGGAGATGGGGCCTGCAGCTAGGACACAAACAGTAGACCAGAGCACCAGGATCCACGGGGCTCTGGGAGCCCAGGGGCAGGGGGTCTAACCCCACCCCCTGTAAAAGTTTTCACTACAGTTATCTTCCCACAAACAATACCACTTTGTGACTGGAACTTTGACAAAGTGGGAACTCTGACATTCTTCAGCAGGGGTCAGAAAGCCAGGTCCTCCCCATCAGGGCATCCGCACCCTGATCTTTGTAAGAGGAAACTGCTGACTGCACCCCTGGGAATGTTTGCCCCAATTCACTATCAGACTGCTTGCAATTATCAAACTGTGCTCCCTTGAGTTGACCTTTAGCTGGGGAACAGCTATATTTAGAGAAAGCCAGCCCTTTGTAATTACCCCCACTCAGATTACTTAAAGGTCGGCTGCAGATGTGACAGTTTGATCCGTGGGAAGGGCTGTTTCCAGGATCCCTGGATAATTATTCAAACTGACAATAATTAGCAAACATTTTCTGCAAATGAATCCATCCCTGTTGTTCAGCCCCAGAAGGGAGCCCAGAAGCCTCACCAGGCCAACGTGGCCCCTTGCTATGATTTGAATGTGTCCCTCAAAAATTCATGTGTTGGAAACTTAGTTGTCATTTTAACACTATTAAGAGGTGGGGCCTCTAAGAGGAGATTAGGCCACGAGCGCTCCACCCTCATGAAAGGATTAGTGCCATTATCTACTTATCTTGGGAGTGGGTTCCTGATAAACAGAATGAGTTCATCCAGATTTTTTTCTCTCCAGCTCACCTGCTCTCACCGCCTCACCTTCTGCCATGAGATGACCCTCACCAGATTCTGGCACCATGCTCTTGGACTTCCCAGCCTCCAGAACAGTGAGCCAAAGAAACTATTCTTTGTAAATTACCCAGTCTGCGCTATTCTCTTACAGCATCAGAAAACAGACTCGGGCATCTCTTCTAGATATAACAACAATCCTCTAATGTTTATCCCTTTACAGGTTACGAAGAAGTTTGTATCTTGCCTCCCTCCTCACATCAGTGTTGTAAGATGCACATTCCTACTTTACAGATGGGAAAACAGGATCAGAAAGGTTACCTGGATTTGCCCAGAGTCACAGAGTCAAACCAAGACTCAAACCCAGGTCTTCTGACTCCAAATCTCTTGCTCTTTCCTAGGAAAATCACTCACTCAGAAAATATTTATTGAGTGCCTACTATGTGCCTGGCCTTGTAGTGGACTGTCGAAAGGAAAGAAAGACCTCAGCATTGTCCCAGGCATTCAAAAATTCAGGATTATTAGATGAGAAAAGAGGGACAAGACAGACACAAACCGTTGGAAGCCTGGAGGCAGCGGCATCTCTAGTGAATGTCCATCCATAAACTCCCCAAGCAAGAACAGCTTTGGACATCAGAAGTTAAGAGTCATTTATTTGAAGAGATTAATGAGATTTTTGGGTGCAAATTAACCAAGGACAATGGAGAGATTGGGAGAGAGGAAATGCATAAAAATGGAGTCAACCAGCATCCTCAATCAGCACATTTAAAGTAACTAAGTAATGAAATGGTACATGTCACCCGATCCCAATGTGAACAGGGATTGGGGATCTGAATGACATTTTCTCAAGCATAATTTTCTCCGTTTTAAAAGATGCTCTTGGAGCCCCGGGGCTTTCAAGGAAGCCCTGGAAGGGCAGCTTGGGCAGAGATGAGCTTTAGGCTCCACTTTCCCTTTACCCAGAAGCTCTATTTACATATGATTTACGTTTTGGGTTTCCATTAAATAAAGTAGTTCATGATTTTAAAAAATATAAACACTATTGGTTTATAGACTTACTCATAGGTATGGTGGTTTAAGATATTTATAAAGTGCCATGAATATTGACTTCATAATTTCTTATTTAAAGTGCAAAAAAGAAAAGAGAGTCATCGATAATATCTTTTTTTAAAAATTTCATCTCAACTGGCTGGCCAACGGTCAGATTCTAACAAGACAAAATAATGATTAAAAATTAATATTAATATTAACAGTTGACCTCTATTTAGAGCTTAGTAAATATTAGAGACTTTTCAAAGTAGTTTAGAGGAATTAATTGATTTCCCCACAACCCCATGAGGTGGGTACTGTGGGTACTGTCACCACCTCCATTTCACAGGTGAAGTCACCAAGGCACAGAGCCTTCACAAGAGGTGACTCACACAGAGTCACACACTAAGGTTAAGCAACACCAGCCACATGGATGTGGGTGGGTGGATCTGCAGAGAAACAGCAGACAATAAGGAAACAGAAGGAGGAGTCCTGGTCGATGCCATGCTCCATCTCAGTGGTCAGAGTGGCAAGGCCACCAAATTAATAGAAACTAGGACACCTCTCATATCCCATTGTGACCCCCTGGTGAGTTGAGTTTGAGAACGGTGGCAGATAGGAGTACATCATGTGGCTTCTGAGTCTCCTTCTAATTCGAAGGTCCTGTAGTTTCCACAATGTGCCTCTGGAGATGAAAGTTCCTTTGAACAGTGTAGGCTTTGAGCACACAGGGCACCAAGGAGAGTTGGGGTGGCCGCAGCTTCATCGCAACTGAACCTCCATTGGGAAGAAATGAGTACCTCGTGCAAATGTGAGCTTGAGCTTTGCTTATGCTAGGGGAGACAGGAAGAGGAGGAGGAAAAAAATGGCCATGTCTTAATAAACTCTCAGGATAAATTCCACCATGAAGACACTGTGTAACTCGTTAGGGAAGATTTTTATCTGACACTTACGAAGCACTCATTTATCTACAAACAACATTTATTTTCCCATTTATTACATCAACCTCATGATTCTACTCATCAGCGCGGATCTCTGAAGACCTGCCCTGGCTGTGCGCCTTCAGCCGGCGATCTTTACCCAGCAGCCTGCGGGTCGGACACTAAGCAGGTTTATAGGCGATGCAGTCAGGAAAGAAAGGTGTGCCACACCCCGTCCAGGCCTGCCCTGTCCTATACCGTAGCCACTAGCCACGTGTGGCTACTTAAATGTAGATTTTAATTAATGAAAGTTAAATAAAATTAAAAATTCAGCTCCTCCTTCACACAAGCCACATCTCAAGCACTCAACATGTGACAGCATTGTGTCCTCATGAGACGGTGCAGATGTGGTAACAGAAAAGTTCCGTCATCGCAGGAGGTTGTACTGGAAGGTGCTGGTAGATGAAGCAATGCCTGTATTGAGTGGAGGGAAGCCTGCTTTAGTGACTAGCTATTCTGCATAGCAATGGTTGCCTATCTTTTAAAATATTTGATAATTTGGGATTTTTAACCAATTCATACTGGCTCAGCTCAGGTTAGTCAGAAAGAGTGAGGTAGAGTAATTCTTAGATGCATTTGGACACCATGAGGTTGGTAGAAAAAGAGATTTTTCAGGGGGGCATAATGTACGGCCACAAGCAGACGGCAACCTGCACATCTGAACCTGTACTGCAGTACACGGACACACGGACTCACGTGTACCCTACACATGCATGCGCACATGCACACACACTCCTGAAAATACACAGTTACACACACAGAAATTACACAAACACAGGCACACACATTCATTCACACACACTCAGACACGCACACCCTTACACATACGTGATTTGATATGCAGTTGTATCCAGCTCTTGCAGATACACACACACAGAGTGGTTTTGCATTCCTGCATTGCTGCTGGGTTGTCACACATGATTGAGTTGGCTACAGTTAAATTCTGTGGCTTTTTGCTATCCTGATATAATGCAGAAACAGATGGGCCAATTTTTCTTGCATTTTCCAGATTCAAGATAAATGCTCCGGAGCTCCACGGTAACCCTGTCCTTGGGATCCACCCATTCATTCCCTGTTCAGCAAACATTGATCGAGGACCCCTAGACACCGACGGAATCACAGAGGAGGTTTGGTAACTAAACCACACAATTCCTCCATGACCATCTGACTCAGCCCGAGGAGGGGGTGTCATCCTACAGGGACAGGAGCCAGCAGTCCCTTGCCTGGGGACGATCATGCAAGCAGTGGCCCATCACCCACCCTCCTCCAGGTGTCCACACCAAGGAGAGGGGGCTGTGGTTGAACTGGGGAGGGGAGAGGGGGTTAAATCTCTAGGTTAGACCAGATGGTGTGAATTGGAGAAGTTCAGAGGTTGAAAAATCTACCAGCCTTGACCCAACTTCCGCCTTTCTCTTGTTGGCATCCCCAACCTCCCTCTTGTGCCCAGCCCTTGCCCTCAGCACATCAACATACTCAAGTCTTCCCCTTTTAAGACACAGCTCACTTTATATCACAGCCCCCTCCCTAACTTTCAGCTACTGTCTAAATCCTGAGCTGAGTCAGAGCTGCAGCAAAACTCTTCCAGAGAGCTGTCTACACCCACTGCCTTCACTTCCTCATCCCAACTGATTCTCGAACCCACCACAATACAACCTCCAACTGCTCCCTGCCCCTCCACAGAACTACTCTCTCAGAGTCACCAGTGGCCACCACCCTGCCAAATCTGACAGTCACCTTTCATTCCTTGTCTTAGCAGACCACCATGCTGCGCTTTGTGTGGTTGGTCCGTCCCTTCCAATCTAAAACTCCACCAGGTGTCAAGGACCACAGGGGACGCTGACATGCCTGAGCCTCAGGTGCTGCAGTCAGGGAACCCCTGGCTTCACTCGCTTCTCTGTTATGATGGTTTATGGTGCCATAGACACCTTTGATTTAGAGAAAATTATCTCATCCAGCAAGGAGGGGTCCAGCAAGCCCTCTAGACTCCAAAGTTTACCCTCCCCCTCCTGGCCCATTGAGTCAAGAGCAGTGGAAGAAATAACTGATAGATTCAGGGAGGATAGATAAGATCTAAGGTCTGATAGGTCCTTGTTCTGGACTGAATTATGTCCTCCAAAAAGACATGTTGAAGTCCTAGAACACCAGTACCTGAGCGTGTGACCTCTGCTTGCAAAGAGGATGGTTGCAGACGTAAGTAGGTACAACGAGGTCTTGCTGGAGTAGAAGGGGCTCTTAGTCCACTATGGCGGGTGTCCACATAGGATGTGAAGACACACAAGGAGAGGACGCAGGTGATGGTGCAGACAGAGATGGAAGTTGTGTGGCTGCAAGCCAAGGATGGCCAGCAACACCGGAAGTTCAGAGAAAGGCACAGAACAGAGTCTCCCCTAGAGCCTTGAGAGAGCGTGGCCCTGCCAGCACCTGAGTTCTGGACTTCCAGCCTCCTGACTGTGAGACAATACCCTTGGTTGTTTTAAGCCACCCAGTTGTGGTCTTTGTGATGGCAGCCCTAGGAAACTGCTATAACACCATCCTGCTCTCCTGCAGAACACGGGAAATGCGTGAGCTTCACAATCAGTCAGACCTGGGTCTGCGTCCCAGCTCCAGAGTGACCCTGGGCACGTCAGCTCCTTAGTCCTCTGGAACCCAGTCTCCTCACCGACATAGCGGGATTACTGCCTGGAATTCATAGGTCACGTGTGTGTGTGTAATTGCACCAGACTTTGACTAGAAAATAAGGCCACATTGATTTCTAATGACCAAATTATGGCGGCTCCAGGCCTGACCAGCTCAACTAATGGAAATTTATCTTCCCAAAGCATACCCCAATTTTTTCTAGGAGTTTCCAAAGGGAACCTCACACTTTCCCACAAAACCAGATAGCTGCCCTCACCATTCGGTACCAGCCCTTCTTCCTCTCCCACCCCAGGTCCCCCAGCACGTCTCCCCACCCCCACCCCCACGAAGCCACCTAGAGACACGGGGAGCCCAGGAAATGCCATCAGCAATGCCTCCAGCTGGCAGCTCCTTCCAGGTCTGCCTTAGAAGCTTCGCCCTCTGTCACCCTACCTGGGCAGCCTGCATCTAGTGACTGAGTGAGGTGGCGGCACGAAGTCCTGAATATTTCCACCAGATATGGACACCTGATGAACAAAATCCCTTCAAAGCTCCCCATGAGGTTGGCCAAGCCGTGTGGGGCTCACATGGTGGTCCGGCTTCTTCTACCACCCAGTCCTGCTTCCGTCCCCTTTGCAGGTGTGGATCCCTAATAGCACCTTGTGCCCTGCACGCCTCGGCCTCTGCTGCTGGGGAATGCCACCTGCACCATCCATCGTAAGGGGCCTTTGTCTGTGTCCACAGGGCTGCCCCTGGACGTTTCCAAAGCCACCCTCTGTCGGGGAGAGGCCCCTCCTCCAAAGCAACTTTGCTTTGCCCCAAGCCTCACAGAGCCCCCCGGGATTCCTGCCCATTTCTGTCCAGGATTCCCTGCCCAGAACCTTACCAAGTGTCTCATGGAAGAGCTCTGCCCATTCCTGGCCTTGTCCCCCTGGCCATAACACTCAAACCCCGGCCACATGGGGGGCCGGATGGGAAACAATGCACATCTTCCACGCCAGCTTCCTCCACAGCACACCCTGCTCCCTCCTTGCTATAAAACAAAAGCTGCCATGCAAATCAGTGGTTAGGAACTGGACCCCGAGTGGGAGGGAGGAGGGATGGGAGGCGCTGGGGAGGAGCAGGGCTTGGCCCTGTTCTGCATGCATCTAAAACACCTAGCCCTGTGCCTGGTCCGCAGCAAGTGTCCAATAAATGATAGCTATTATCATCATTATTACTATTATGAACCATGAAGCTATCACCAGTAGTTGGTCTGCTGGCAGCAGGAGGCAGTGCGGGCTGGGCTGCTCTCTGCTCCAGATCACTAACCCAGGCTAAGTGGTGGTAATTACGACTTTGAGGAATACTGAACAGTGCCAAGTTCCAGAAAGGCCACAGCCATGAGTCGAGAGGCCTCTGGCTCGGCTCCGGGCTTCAAGGCTGAGCAGGGATTTGCACAGTTTGCCGTGTGGAAAGGTGAGAGCAGTACGGGGACATCACGGGGAGACCGTCCCTCCTGGCACCCAGGACAGGAGAGCCCCTTGTGGACACACAATGGGGAGGGGCCCAGCACCAGCATGCGAAAGGACCACAGGGTTCCACACCTGGCACGGTGACCCGATCCAGCCTGGGCCCTGTGGAAGCCCTTCTGTGGCTCATTAAAGGCCTCTGTGTGGGCCTTGCTCCGTAGAGAGCTGCAGGTCTCCGTGCAGCCTGGTCAGGCCCTGGCCCGGGGCTGCATTGTGCAGCCAATTACATCGCCAGGGAAGCACCACTGCTCAGCAAGGCCGCTCAGGAGTTGCTCAGGGCAGTCTGGCAGGGTTACAAGAAGTTCAGCTGCACGTGAGGCTTGGGGCTCGAAGAGTTGGAGCCTTTCTTTTTAGAAAAATTGATTCCCCTCAGGCCCCCCAACTTTGCGTTATTCTCAACAGCCAGTGGACAAGCAGGCAGGCCCAGCGAAGTCTCAGCTGCTGAGAGGGTAGCTAAAATCATGCCTAGCCAGGGCTTTTGTCTTTCCTGCAATTCCCTACGCCTCCTTTCCTCCCCGCAGCTGACAGTCCCAGGTGCAACAGGACAGGACAAGGCAGGGCAGGGGCCCAGCAGTGAGCTTCAGGACACCCAGCACCCAGCCTCTGTTTCCCGCCTGTTCATTGATCATCAGCTCCTTCCAACTGGGCTCTTACCTGGGATTCCTCCTCGCCAGGGGGCCTGAACCCTGCAGAATGCCCTCAGAATGTGGTGTGAGCTTCCACCGCCTCATGATGAAGCAATGAGGCCTTTTGTGCCAGCTTCCGAGTTCAGTTTCTCCCCAGCAATCCACACCCTTGAGATCCAGGTGCACTGAACCCTCGTGCTTTTCCTGCCTTCAAGATTTTGGCATCTGCTGCTCCTTCTCTCTGGAAGGCCCTTCTCCCCTGCCCACCTGGGAACTCCCAGGCATTGGTCAAAGCCCATCTCAATAGTGGATTCCTCTTTGTAACCCTTCCTGGCCTCACTTGCTCACCCCACTCTATCCCCCACCCCCAATGTCTACTGCCTTAATCACCCCCACCCCCAGCCCTTGGTGATTAATCACCTCTGTCCTGGAGAATCCTCCTAACTTTTCCACATACACATCTGTCTCCCCTCCCAGCTGCTCCACAGTGGGGACCATGACCCTTCCCTCTCTGAACCCTGGCATCCGGCAATTGGAAGGCATTGCTCAGTGTTCACTGCAGTGATGTAAAATAAACTCAGGGGAGAGGGAAGGACAGATGGGAGGTGGGGGAAGGACTCAGAAGAAACTGAAAAAAAGGCAGAGAGAAAAAAAGAGGGGAGGAGAGAAGGGTAGAAGGGAGGGAAAGAGCTGGAGAGAACGAGAAAAGGGGAGGGGAGCAGATGCCCATGGACCCGGCCCTCTCGTACCTTCCACAGGAAGCTCTTTGCACCGTGCTGCTCCTGAAGACCTAAGAACCCCTGCCCTGGGAGACAGGTGGCAGTGAGGACCACAGGCAGGAGCTCCATAAGATGTTCCTGGAGAAGGAGCTGTTGGTGTCAAGGGGCCCGTAAGCCAAGCCTGGGGTAACCCACATGCCAGGTTCCAGCAAAAACCCCAGATTAGAGCTCCACTCACCCTCGAGCTCTGCTTTGCGTTTTCCTGTCTGCCCTCTCTTGGCCCTGGCCCTGGCCTTCAAACAAGCACTCTTCTGGCCTTCGAAAGCATCCTGCCTTTCTTTTATTCTCTAGCCTGCATTAAAACCCCATGGAACATTCTCTCAGTTCTGGCTCCCTCCCCTATTCCCCAGTCATTGCCAAACTTAGCATATAAAAATTGTAAATGTGGCTATAATGTAAATGATTTCAAACTGATTCCTAAGTCATTGTTCCCTAAACTGTCTCCATGCACTTAAGTGAGACTCATACCTTATTTTCAGACGGTGGCATAGGAAAGTGTGACCCGAGCCAGGACCTTCATTATAAAATATGAGCTAGATGGAAAAATCAAGTGCTTTTTTATTTACTCGTAAGTTTTTAGAGCCACATTTCTCCAGTGAGTTACCTATCTGTGCCAGGTCAGCAGGGCTAAAGGAGTTATGACATGTACATAGACCTTGCCCCTTGGTTCACAGTGCTGGTCCTCTAGTTGGATGCTGGGGCAGCCCCACACTCACAGACCCACACGCTTTGAAAATCTGCACCTGCTCACAGTTGACATCTTTCCTGTGAGTATATCCCTGGCAGGACCTCCCAGAGCTGGATCTTGTTCCCCTGACCCACACCTAGGCCAGCAGGGGCCTAGCAAATGCCTACTGAATCAATGAATGAATGAAGAAATAAATATAGGAGTGAATGAATGAATGAATATGTGAACAAATCAGTGAATGAATGAGTGAATAAGTAAATAAATGAATCAAGGACTAAGGAAGACCCACTGAGCACTAGAAGATACTACAGTTGTCTAGGGAGCATGATTGCAAGACCGGTCTCTGGAAAGCTGCACTCACAACCTTTGTAAGCCTTTCCTTTGTCCCTTACAAGAATGATCTTCCCCTTTAGAAAGACATTTGAACCTTAGAATAGGAGAAAAGCACATTGTCTTTTTCACTTTATTGTAAACCCACCAAGATTTCATGATCATTTCCTATCTCAAAACTTCAGGAATAACCCCAACTTTGAAGTTTGGGACTACTTGGGGCCAAGGTATCCAATGAAGACATGGGGTCCTCAGGAGGTAGTGAGCTCCCCGTTAACAGGGTCTATAAGCAGACACTGGGTATATTGAAGACGACTCTCTCTTCTGATAGGAATGGTACCTTCCCAGTCTGAGTTTCTAAATGCTCCAGGAAATGGAAAATCATCACTCAGGTCCTTCCCTGTAGTTTTTCCCTTTGGGGGACACTCAGTGCCTGGTTAAAAGAAAGCATTCAATAAATGGTAGTTACATGCCATTCATTTGTAAAATAACAGGCTGGGTCCCCACCCACATAAATTCCATAGCGCCCCCTCATGGCACTTATCATAGTTGCAGTTTTACATTCACATGTGGGTGTGTTTGATTAAAGTCTAGTTCCACTACCAGGAGATTGATTAATGTTTATCATCTAATTTTAGGAGGCAGTGTAATATGTTGGTTAAAAGCATGAGCTGAGTTCATACTGTGTCTTCTATACTGTCTACTTCTATACTGAGTGACCTTGGGCAAGTTACTTAACCTCTTTGTGCTTCAATTTCCTCATCTGTCAAAAGGATACTAGTACCTACCTTCTGGGGTTGTTGTAGGAGTTAAATGAAATAACTCATCTTTGAACAGTGTACTTTGAACAGTGCCTGGCACATAGAAGGTAACAAAAGCTGTTATTGTTATTAGTAGTAGTATTATTATAATAGTTTATTTTATGGGAAAAGCTATAGAGTCATTATTTTTGCTCAAAATTTTGTAAATATTTTCCACCCTTTTGAGCACAATTTGAAGATAACTCAGACAACAGTCTGATCCTCTTTTCTTATCGTTTTTTCTGTCTCATACTCATAAAATAATCTCTTCAGTTTTGATCTTCCTTCTCATACTTGTAGGATCATCTCTTAAGTTTTGAACTTCCTTTTTCTTTCCAACCCTTGGTGGATATTTTTATATGAAGATTTTTTAATTTTTGTCAACACAAGGACATTTTCTTCCAGTATATCTTTTATTATAATTTCACCTCTGTAAAGTCCTCTCCTTGTGGGAGGGAGATGGGCTTTCATTAAGTGGGGCTTCCATTAAATGGAGGTGAGTTCTCTAGATCTGGCCCTTTGGACCCATGTTGCTTATATTTACCCATTCTATTTAAATTTCTTTACCTTTTCCCTCAGCATTTCTGTTGCATCTCATAATTTTCTTCTGAGTTTTTGGAGAATTTCTCAAGCTAGTTTTCTAATTATTCAGGTTGGCTTCTGAAGTACCCATTCTGCTATGCACGGCCTCTATGGGGTACTTTAATTTGGAAATCATGCCTTTCTTTTCTAAGAATATTTTATTGTTTTCAGATTGGTCCCTTAAAATCAACATAACAACACCTCAAATCTCACCAAAAATACAATTAAGAGGGCCTTTTAAAATTCTTCCTTATTTCCTGAAAATATTTCTCTTGCTGGGTGCAATTTGTGCTGAGTATTTAGATTGGTTCCCCAGTCTCTCTCTTTAAATTGCTAAGTCTTTTCACAATACCAGCAGCTTTTCACCATTTGTTCATACTTGATGTTTGCAGTTGGTTCACTTTGGATAATCCATTGGTGATGAGTAAGTTACTGTATATTCTTTAAGTAGTGGCTGTGGGCAGCCAGCAGTTAGGGCTTATAAATTAGAATTAGCTTCAGCTACAAATGACAGCAAATCTAAAATAATAGTGCTTTAAATAAGATATAACTTTATTTCTGTTTCAGGCAAAATAAATCCAGAGATTGTCAATCTAGTGTTGATAGGGAGTTCCATGGTGTCAGGGGCTCTGGCTCATTCAATCTTGTTGCTCCGTCTTCCTTAGCATATGATCTGTACTTCATAGTCCAAAATGGATGCTCCAGCTCCAGCCATCAAGTCCATATTCCAGTCAGCAGTAGAAAGGTGGGGAAGGATCACACACTCTCCCTTTAAGAGCCATTTCTGGAAATGTCCCTCAAGATTTCTACTTACATTCCAGTTATCAAAACTCAGTCGAGTGACCATACCTAGCTTCCAGGGAGGCTAGAAAATGTAATCTTCATTCCGAGTGGCCACTTGGTCAGCTGAAAGTTCTATTGCTATCAAGGAAGGAGAGAATGACTATTAGGGGACAACTCAAAGTTTCTGACAGAGAACCTTTCCTTTATCTATTTCCATCTGTACCACTGGGATCCAGGAAGAATGAGGAGCCTGGGGGCAGAGTGGGGATTGCTGTACTCACTCCCTGAACCAGTGAAGAGCGGAGCAAGAAGGCAGCGCTTGCCTCTATCTCATTTGTACTCTCTTCTTCCTTTTTGTTTTGTCTTGGTTTGGTTTTTGACCGTTTGTTTAAACTCCCAGAGATTTCAGATAGGTGGGTAGGACCTCTTTGTGGTTTTCAGAAATTACATAGAATTTCCCTGTTACCTGGGTTTCATCACTTCACAGGAATAATAAGAAGAAATCAAATTGGAGAAATTTGGTATCTTGATTCAAGAGCCTGAAATACAAATTTGATCCTAAGATTCCACAGTTTAAATCCTGCCTTCAATAGCATATAAAAAGACGTCAATATCGTTAGTCATTACTGAGACACAAATTAAAACACCATTAGATAACACTATAAACCCACCAGAAAGGCTAAGATTAAAAGAATGTGGAGATCCTGAAATGCTCACACATTGCAGGTAGGAGCACAAAACGTCACTACTTTGAACAAGAGGTTGGTAGAACTTAGACATACACTTATCTTACGGCCCAGCAATTCCACTGCCAGGTATTTACCCAAGAGAAATGGACATTTGTGTCCACACAAAGATTTGTACATGAATGTTCATGACAGCTTTATTGGTACAACCAGAAACTAGAAAGCAACCCAAATGTGCATCAACAGGCAAATAGATAGGCGAATTTTGGGAATCCATATGATGGACTGCTACTCAGCAATAAAAGGAATGAAGTACTGATACGTTCAATAACATGGATCAAAAATATTATGCTAAATTCTAAAATAAGCTAAACTAATCTACATAGTGAAAATCAGATCAGTGGTTGCCTGGGCAAGGGATATCCAGGATAGGGACACGAGAGAACTTTTGGGGAGTGATGAGAACATTCTTTATCTTGATTGTGGCAGTATCTGTGCAAGTGAATACAGCTGTTAAAATTCATCAGACTGTACATTTAAAATGGGTGCATGGGTGCCTTTTGCTGTGTGTAATATATATCAGTAAGCTGGTTTAAAAAACAAAAACAAAATCCCTGCCCTGCTTCCTATGCCCTAAAGGATAAAGCTCAAACTTTCTTGAAAAAAAAAAAAAAAGAAAAGAAAACCTCGCAAAAGCTTTCGTGATCTGCCCTCTCCCTCCTTCCCCAGCCTTTAGATCCATGTGGTCATGATGACCTGTCTGATCCAAACTCCAACCACCTATGTCTTTGATGAGGAGAGTACTGTGGGGAAGAAATCCATTACTGCTTCATAAATGCAGTATTCTTGGCAGATACCATCTTTCAGGTCCTAGGATGTAGAGAAATAATAAAAGTGGACCTTACCGGTAAGGGGGTTGGGAATTGTTGAAAAGGGTCTCCAAGTGGCCCCAGCTTTAACAGCCTCGGCATCAGCCCATCGATTCCCAGCTGCAGCGATATGCTCCTAAATAAATATTTTTGCTGGGATATCCCTACTATTTTCCTTCTTGAGAACAAATTTTAAATTTTGAAGAAGAAAAATAAAACCCTCGAATATGTTCAGTCACTCATTCTGTCCCAGCCGTAATATGTCACTCCGTCTTGAAATCTTCCCCTGTATGGCTTGGTTTTAATGGGTTCAGCATTTAGTGAGCGAGGCATGGATTATGTGCAAAATGCATTAACCTCTCACATGATTGTAAAAATTGCCTTAATAAAATAGAGCTAAATCCTACTTAATAGCAATAAAACAGAAGCCACTATGTTCCAGGGATGCTAATGACCTGTGAGTCATTCCTTTTGATTTTAGAAGGTTGAACATTTGGAATTTGTCCCTTTCTATGAAACTTTTAAGCTTGGATAACTGCTGGAAAATCACACAAGTTAAAATAAGTTTCCTGCTCGCAGATAACTGGGCAGCCAAGAAACTTCGTCATCTTCTTAAAGCTCCATCATCCTGAGATGTACTTTTGAGGTCACAGAAGCAAATGACAAAAAGGAAAGGACTGATTATAATAACTAATATTTCCCTAGTGCTTTACTGCTTACAAAGCTCTTTTTAACCTATACCAACTGATTCATCTCACATAAAATGTTTGTGAAGTAGGTGCTATTATCTCCATTTTACAGATAAAGAAATCAAGACCCAGAGAACTAAAGGAATTTGTCCAAATTCTCATGACTAATAGGATGAACAACTAGCACTTGGATCCAGATCCTCTGAGTTTAAGTCCATGCCGGCCCTAAATGCTGTTTTCATGTTTGTCTTGAACAATAATTATCTGTTTATGACATAGAAGAAAAGGGTAATGGGTGCTCAATGACCTGAAAAACCGCCATGCTTTGGTCTCTTCCCTTTCCCAATGTTGGGGCTCAGAAAACAACACCCCAAAGTATAGCTCTTTGGCATGCTGGCTCCTTTGAGCTAGAGCTTAGAAGTCCTCAGAAGCGGGCTCAGAAGCAAGTTCTCTCTGACCTTCCTCTGCCCTCCTCTTTCTCACCCTCTTCCTCCTCTAAAGTGAGTCATAGAAACCGGAATTCCTCTTCCCCAAGGCGGGTCATAGAGACTGGAACCCCTCTGCCCCAGAGCAGGTCATAAAACCTAGGAATATTACTCTAACCTTCCCCTGTACTTCTGTGTAGGAGCTGGCCATAAAGAAATTCTCTGACCTACCTGTCTGATAGGAGGTCATGAGACCCGCATTCCAGACGGGTCCTGCCCTATACCCGGCAGGAAGGAATGCTACACAGAGAGATAAGAAGAATCTGAACAGACAGGCCTCACTGGGTCCCCCCTCCCTCATTATCAAACGTTATTTTGGGGTGTGTCTGTGAGGATGTTTCCAGAAAGCATTAGTATTTGAATCAGTAGACTGAGTAAAAAGATCACTCTCACCAATGCGGGTAGACGTCATCCAATTTGTTGATGGCCTGAATAGAACAAAAAGGCAAGGAAGGGCAAACTCGCTGTCTTTCTTGAGCTCAGGGACATCCATCTTCTTCTGCCCTTAGACATTGGAGCTCCTGGTTCTTAGGCCTTCGGACTCCAAGGTTTACACCAGAGGCCACCCAAGTTCTCAGGCCTTTGAACTTGAACTAAATGACACCACTTGCTTTCCTGGTGCTCCAGCTTGCTGATGGCATATTGAGGGACTTCTCAGCCTCCATAATCATGTGAACCAAATTCCATAATAAATCTCTTCCTGTATATCTATGTGAGGTAGAGGGGCCCAGACAGGACCAAGGCATGGTCCCTGCCCTCTACAAAAGGGAGGTATATAAGAGCACAGACTACTGAGCAAGGCCCATGGCCTCGGGCACTGGATAGGACTGACTCCACCTTGTCCCTTCCAGGCTAATGGCTTTCAAACATTTGACCAAGACCCACCTTCCATAGGGATGAAATAAATCTCATATGGCCACCCAAGGCACACATTTGTGTGTATATGTAAAAATAAAAATTTCACCTAACAGAACTTAATACATGCAATGCATTCTAATTATTCTAATACGTTTTATTTGTAAAAATGTTGGCCACAACTTATTAAAGTGATTTCACAACCCATTGATGGGTTGCAATAGGCAGTTTAAAACAACTCTTTTAAAACATTGCCTCTAGGGATCTTTTAAAACCATTTCAGTAGCCAAGCCCTACCTCTAGAGATTCTGATGTAACTGGTCTGGGAAGGGGCTCGGGCATCAATATTTCTACAGAGCTCCTCAGGCTCAAAAGTGAGTTAAATGTGCCATCCGGGTTGAGGCCCCTGCCTCTAGAGCCACATCCTCCATCAAATGAACCTGCTGAAAGCAGGACTTGGGCCAGGACACGTACCTGCTCAGGGTATTTCACTGCAACACGTTCACAATCACACACACTCACACACACACTTCCTACAGGATCGACTCCAGACTCCTTGTCAGAGCACTCAAGGCCTTTCATGAAAGACCCCAACCGGCCTTCATAGTCTCATGCCCTGCACCACGCCCCAGCTCCCCTTGTCCCCACTCTCCAGTCATACACAATTGTCGTCCATCAGGACAGATCTGCTGGCATCTCTGGGCTTCATACCTGTGGCTCCTCTGCCAGGAAAGCCCTTCCTGCGTCCTCCTTCAAGCCCAGGTTAACGTCGCAGCCTGTCTCGGGAGCCTTCCCCACCTCCTTGTTCCTCTATGGCCATCACTGGCATGGAGCCCTCCCCACCATGCTCAGGGATTACCTGTCTACCTATCTGCCTGCTTTGCTTGTGTAGTAATTATATTTTTTATTTTCTGTATTCTTTTTTTTTTTTTTAAGACAGATTGTCACTCTGTTGCCCCAGCTAGAGTGCCGTGGCATCAGCTTAGCTCACAGCAACTCAAACTCCTGGGCTCAACCAATCCTTCTGCTTCAGCCTCCCAAGTAGCTGGGACTACAGGCATGCGCCACCATACCCGGCTAATTTTTTCCATATATATTTTTAGTTGTCCAGCTAATTTCTTTCTATTTTTAGTAGAGACAGGGGTCTCACTCTTGCTCAGGCTGGTCTCGAACTCCTGAGCTCCAGCAATCCTCCTGCCTCGGCCTCCCAGAGTGCTAGGATTATAGGTGTGAGCCACCACGCCCAGCCTATTTTCTGTATTCTTAATGCTCTGTCATCTGGGGCCTTGCTGACTGGGGAGAGACTACCCTTTTCTAGTTAATTCCTGGAGACAGCAAACAACTCCCCTGCAAGTGAACCTTTCACACCAAATCAACCAACCCAAAGCCCACAACCTCCAAGAACCTCCTTTATTGGGCTCTCATAGAGCTCCTACACTCCAGGCCAATGTTCCTCTGCCGTAATCACCCCAGGGCCGGGACCAGACAACTGCAGACAGCCCCTGCCTCCCAGCCCACTGACATTATTCACACTAGGCAATCCTAAGCCCACTCACCCTGCCTGGCCCGTTCCTTCCCATGGAAACGCCAGTTTGAAGGCTCTTGCCCTCCCTCTCGCTCCTTCTGCCTCGTGACGGACCCCGGTGCTTCCCGGTGTGGCCCTGTGTGGCGTGGTGTGCCCCTCCTCTTGGGAACTGTGAGTCACAAACTATCTTCTCAGTGGCCATCATCTCCTGATGCGTTGGCCTCACCACACCTGGATAATCAGAAACCCACACTTTAAAGCAGCTTGCCGGGGAACTCAAGGCAGAAACATTCTCCTAACACTATGCTTTGCCGAGCACTCCCTGAGTGACAGGCACTGTGCTGAGACTTTTCCCTGTATTATCCCACAATTCTCACAGCAACCTGGTAAGGTAGGTACTGACCACTCCCACGTTACAGGTGAGGGAGTAAAGCCCACACCTAACGTAGCCAGGATTGGAGCACAGGCCTAGCTGGCTCCCAGGTCAGCTCCAGGTGGCCCCTCCTGGAGGGGGAGTCTCAGAGTCCAAGGCCCCGGCCTCAACCACAGGACCCCTGCAAACAGGGGCCGCTAGACACAGACGTGCAGGTTTCCCAAGGGCACCTGGCCAAGGAGCAAGGAAACAAGAGAAATCAGCCTCCCGCTGCTGGCAACACCGGGCACCCTCAGGGCTGCTTCCTTCCAGAAGGGAATCCTTTCTCTAGCTCTCACCCAGGTGCCATTAGACCAGCCCTGTGTAAGAGCAGTTCCCTAATGCATCCTATGATGTCTGCTAATCTAATTTCCCCGTTGAGCTGTGTGGGGAGGACACGTGCTGAAGTGCATCTCAGCACACACATCAGAGGCTGTCACAGATGTGTCAAACCAAGGCTCCACAGTTTCAGGCACTGAGATAAATCCTGCCCCTCCTCTTTAATTAATTCTCGCTTCCTCTTTGTGTTTAACATAGACTGGGCCTGTTCCTCAAATTAGTTTATTTGGCTCTGCAAGAGAGGATTCCCAGAGATGTGTATTTTAAACAAGCCTTAACTTTTGTCTGCCTAACGTTTGGTGTAATGTATGTGATTAGAGCTTTCCGCTTGAGCTCTGTTACAATACCGAGTGGTCCTTGTCCCTCAAAACCAGTCTTAGGAATTACAAATGGCGCCCTGCTGAGCTCTGGGCACCTCTTGACCCTGCATGCTATGACACCTTCCTACTCCTACTGATCTAGGAGCAGGTCACTTACTGCCCTGACAGGGGAACTGGGTCCTTGAAGCCCAGAGCTCTTGCTTTTCAAAAGTAATCTCTTAGCTGTTCCACAAGAATGTCATTTTTACAAAAGGCATGTACACAGGATCACAACCATAGACAGCCTTATGAAGCAGTGGGATATTATAACAGATGAGAACCCAATGCTGACACCAAAATCAGTGTCTATGTTGGTCAAAATTAATGATACTCCTCAACCTTTGCCACAGGAGCCCATGAAGTCACCAAATGATGCCATCTGCACTCCAGACAATCACTGTGTAAACACATCCCTCCTCAGAGCCAGAGAGCCCCGTGGCTGGCCTGAGCACCAAGGCCAGCGGCCCCGTGCAGAAGTTCCACCTGACCCTGCCACCAGCCCAGAGCCTCTGGCTGCCCTTCCGATACCATCTGGCTTCACTGCAGGTCAATCCAGCCAGAATTTGCTGGGCACAGAAAGAATGGAAATGTGCTTTAGAAATCACGATCACCATAAAAATAGTCCTGCAAGTGTAAGATTAAGTTATGCTCATTCCTGTTGTCACACACACCCCCACCCCACCTTGGTCCCCTCAACTAGTTCTTGCTCTGGGATGAACTACAATTTATTTGCAATCTCCACTTACTGATTTTGTGAGCTTAGTCACTTTGTTCAACCTCCTTATGCCTCAATTTCCTAATTTGTAAATTGGAGATAAAAACAGTTCTTACCTTGTAGGACTATGAACAGTCCATTAATCAAAGTGCTCCCTAACCCCATGCCTGACACGGAGTTGTAAATGCACAGCCCATCTTCACACTTCCCAGCCTCACTCTGCCCCAAAGCCTGGAAAAGTCCTACTTTCTTTTAGGGTCCCCTCTTGATGCTCTCTCTTCTAGGAAACATTCCCCATCCACGCCAGCCCCCTCTGTGCTCCCACAAAATGGCGGTCCCTCCTCCAGCACAGCGTTGGCCACACCAGAGCACCATCGTCCTTCCACAGTTCTCTCACCCCAGCTGGGAAGGCTTTGAGGGCAGGATTTATGTCACCCGTCTTTGGACCTACAAATTACGGGTCCGTGCCTGGTATAAAGTAGACACTCAGTAAAGGCTGGCTGCCTTAAGTGATGAATCGGTTATGCTCATCAGTGAGGGAAGAGCCACCCGAGGCACAGTGGGGATAAGCGTCCCTTTGAGCGGTGTGAGCAGCGAGCCCTGCAGCTGTGATGCTCCACCTACTGATTTCAGTGGTCTGGGGAGGGGCCCAGGGATGAGTTGTTGTTTTTTTTTTTTTAATTTGTAAGCTTCCCAGGTGATTCTAAGGTGTAGCCAGGTTTGAAAACTACTACTCTACTGTCCTGACCTAGCATCCTGCCCTGTGAATTCAAAGGAGAGGCAATTCCTCGGCTTCCCATAGCTCTCGGGGCCCAGCTACATCACTCGAGGGGTGGTGTCCCCCTGCAGGAGCTGGTACCCGGGCTCTGATCTGACAGCTGAGCAGCATATGAAGGGCAGGGCAGGGTGAGAGAGGGGGCTGGAGAGACTGGGGGCTGAGAAGGACTGGTAGGGGGTGTGAGCTAAAGAACAGGCCCCAAATCAAGCTGAAACCCATCGCCCTTCAAGACCAAAGTCAACCCTCACTTCCTCCTGAGAAGCCTTGGTCCAGGTACCGCCATGCTGCAAACCCTCTCTGTTCAGCTCTCCATTAGCCCCTGCCTGCCCCTCCCCGAGCCTGCACCCTCCTGTGAACACCCTCCCTGGATCATTCATTTTGGTATCCGCAGCACCTGGCACAGTGCCAGTGGTACACAGATCATCCAAGGGTTGGTGAATACCAAGGTAAAGGGAAAAGTCTGAATTACAGAATATTCTTAAAGAAAAGCACTCTAACTGCCTTCCAATGTAAAAAGATCTTCCACCAAAGCTAACAGACTAGACCCAGGGAGCCTGTTTTGAGGAAGAGAGGAGGCCAATTAGCACACCGTAGATGTATAAAGGCAGCCTCAAAGTAGCTGAGAACAGTTTATTTGCTGGTGGGAATTAACATTGCCTTGCAATATTATGATAACAATGGGCTACCTTAGCTTCCTTGCACTTCTCCACCTAATCTTGTTTACACTCATTAATGGTGAGCAGGAAGCCTGGTTTTCACTGGCTTCACATGCCAGACTCCAAACCAGTGAGGTCTGAATTAATGAGCTTGAACTGTATGCACCTGTGTCCTAGTGCTGTCTCAGCTCCACTGCACAGCGTTTCCTTCAAAGATCATCTCTGAGATGAGCCTCCTTCCTCGTGGCAAATTCTACTACTGCCCCCCATTTACACACGGGAAAGTAGAGGCACAGAAAGTGGACAGACTTTCCTGAGTAGCACAGGATTGAAGCCCAGAGAATCTGCCCCAGTGCCTGCGTCTGTAATCTGAAAAGTCCCCGTGCTAGAAAGCGGAATGGTGGTCGCCAGGGGCTGTAGGGAGGGGATCGTGGGAAGTCTCAAGTATGAGTGACAGAAAACGTTCCAGAGATGGATGGTGGTAATGGGGGGAAAACAAGGTGAGTGTACTTAATGCCACCGAATTGTACACTTAAAATGGTCAGAATGGTAATTTTATGTTATATATATTTTACCACAATAAGAAATATACGATTCAAATTCCAGCTCTGCCACAGGCTGTTCTCTTCCACTAGACAGTCAGCCATGAGCCTGTTTCCTCATCTGTAAAATGAGGACAAGGACTCCAACTTCCCAGGTTTGTTGTGGGGATTAACTGAGACGACGCACGTGAAGCACATAGCATAGCACCTACAACTCAGAGAGAACTTCCTAAGAGGCAGTGTTATCGCCAGCCTTGTTCCTGTTGTCATTTGTACTCTTTGCTCCTAACTGCCACATTTTACAGGTGAGGAAACTGAGCCCCGGAGACAAGTGAGGCAAGGCGTCCTGCCCCGTGTCACCTGACCAGCTGCTGAGGTCCCACTGGGCCTCCTGCCCCTGCCTCCAACAGGCCCTCCAGGGGCTAAATTCTCACGCTGGGTCCTGCTGTTCCCTCCGCAGACACCACAAATCATCGGGACCCATCTTCATGCACATACACACATGCACACACTGTTTTCTTCCCCAAAGGAGCACTTGCTCTTGAGAGCCACATGCAGGGGAAACCACCTCGGTTGTCCTATTGCTCTGCTCCCCAGTGGACTCAAGAAGGTTTCCCACGCATGACACAGTAACAGGACATGAGTGAGCACGCAGGGCTGCCCCTTTGCATCCTGTGATCAACACCCTTCGGGGGGACAGAACGTGGGCTCCAGCTAGGCTGGCCTTTCTTTGTCTAGTTCTTTTCTAATTCTTTGGCGGTAGTGAGTACGGGTGGGAGGGGTCCTTCCTCTCCTCCTACTTTCCCCAAATGTCCTCTGCAGCGGCTGCGAGGGCCCCTACAACAGCACAAAGCGCGGACGCAGTGAAGGGCTCGCACACCAGCACTGTCGTCCTGCCTTGATTCTCTCTCCCAGGGCAGGAGCAGCAGATATCCCAGTCCTTCTGGAACCAGAGCCTCTTGGATATACCTCAAACAAAATAAATAAAATAGTATTGCATTATAACCCAGAGTATGAAATAAATACCTAAGTCCACACTGAGATAAATAAATGAGTGGACAAATAAATAAACGGGGGAGAAGAGAGATCCTTCCCTTGCAGAAGACTTCTAAATTATTTATGTAGATACTTGGCCCCAAGGAGGTGCAGCATAAGTCCCCAGTCCTTAGTGTGCATTGTACCTAGTGACCTTTTCCCAAAGAACATGACATGGAAAGGGGAAGCAAAGACCACCTTACGGTAAAGAAACCTGAGACACACTACTGCAGCCAGGTGAGCAAGCTTCACGTCAGCAGCGGCAAGTCATACTGATGCTGAGTACCCCTGACATGATGTGACGAAAATGGACTTTACCTCTGTGGTCTTCCTCCCAAAACCCATAACTCCAGTCTAATGATGAGGGAAAAAAATCAGACAAATCCCAGTTGAGGGATGTTCCACCTGACCAACACCCTTCAGAACTGTCAGGTTCATCAAAAGAAAGAAAGCCTAAGAAACTGTTATAGACTGAATGGTTGTGCCCCTCCCCAAATTCATATGTTGAAATCCTAACCTGCAATGCCATGGAATCAGAAGGTGGCAACTTTGGGAGGCAATTAGGTCATGAGGGTGGAGCCCTCATGAATGCGATTAGTGCTTTGCTAAGAGACAAGAGGGCTCGTTCTCACTCTCTGCTCCTCCACCACATGGGGATACGATGAAAAGACTGGAGCTGGAGCCGGAGCCACACGTGGTGGACACCTGAGGCCATTCTCCAGGTGTTGCCCGGTTCTCACCTGTGAGCCTGGAGCTCCTTCAGGCAGAAACAGTGCCTGGTTCTCCTGTGTCCACAGGACCCAGAAGAGCACTTGAGACAGGAGGAACTCAACGACAGCGAACGACACTGTTCCCATCACATGACTGTTCCAAAATGCCAGTTTTGTTCAAACCTAGAAAATTCTGCTGACATTTCAGAAAATGCAAAGTAGAGGTTCCCTGGTCTGTGTTCATATATTTGATTTAATTAAAATAGACTCTTCTATATCTTTCAGTAAGCCTATGTGCTGCAGCCTGGCTTTGGATGAGAATTTATGCATTCATCCATTCATTCATTTCAAAAGCTTTTTTGAGCACCTCCTACACATTATTAACAATAGCAACAATAACAATTCATATAATAAGCATTCATTAAGCACCTACTATGTGTCAGGCTCAGCTCCAGATGTGAAAGATGCAGCCCTGAACAGCACAGACACATTCCCACCCTCAGATGGCTCCCATTCCAGTGCTCTAACAGCAGCCCTGTTACAGATGCTGCCCCTGTGCCAGGCATTGTGCTGAGAGTTTCCTAGTTAATCCTCACAACAGCCCTATTGATTCCTGCATTTTTTTTTTTTTTTTTTTTTGAGACAGAGTATCACTCTGCTGCCCAGGCTAGAGTGCCGTGGCATCAGCCTAGCTCACAGCAACCTCAAACTTCTGGGCTGAAGCAATCCTTCTGCCTTGGCCTCCTGAGTAGCTGGGACTACAGGCATGCGCCACCATGCCTGGCTAATTTTTTCTATGTATTTTTAGTTGTCCAGTTAATTTCTTTCTATTTTTAGTAGAGACGGGACCTTGCTCTTGCTCAGGCTGGTCTCGAACTCCTGACCTTGAGCGATTCACCTGCCTCGGCCTCCCAGAGTGCTGGGATTACAGGTGTGAGCCACCTCACCCGGCCTGATTCCTGCAATTTTTAGATGAGGAAATGGAGGCCTAGTTGCTTGTCCAAAGTCGCTCAGTCAACAAGTAGTTGAGCTGGGATTTGAACCCAGGGACTCTGGGTCAAGAACAGATATTCTCAATTGCCACGTTAGAGCGTCAGTGTGGGACAGAGAATGTGGCTGGTGACGCACACAAACTAGGTGTGCTGTACTCAAAAGAAAAATGAAGCCGCCCTTTATCACTAGCAACCGGTCACCCATCTAGCATCCTTCCTCCCCGCCCCCGCCCCACCCCCACCCCACCCCCATCCCCACCACCGGTCTCCAGGGAAAGCTGAGACAAGGAGTGAAGCTTTGCCAGGATGTCTAAGCAAGGCTCCCTTTCCTAGCCCTCCTGAACCTAAGGTGGTGACACCCTCAGGGCATGCCCCTCATGATGTACCCTCTCGGCTCAGGCATAGAAGCTGCGTACGTCAGAGAGGACAGTGGCAGGGTCAGGTGCCTGCTGGCCGGATGGACAGGCGGAGGAGGCGCAGAGCCTCCATTCCTGCCTTTAAGCCACAGACACTCCACCCACTGGTACAATTTGTTTCAGAGAATGTCCTTACTCTGTCCAGTTAGACTATCATCTCCCATGGGAGGGGCATACTAGGGAGGAATTAGGGAGGGGGCGATCGCCAGGCATGAGGGAGGCAGAGTTCTTTCTTGTCCATGAGCAGAGTGGAAACACGGGCAGAGGGGTGGAAACATGCCCTCATGGCACTGTGGGCCGGCCCCAGAGCTGGGCACAGGAGACACAAGGAGGAGAAGACACCATTCCTGTCCTAAAGGGGTCACAAGAAGGTGAACACAAACTTCGACATGAGTAATGCAGCCCAGCAGGACAGGATGAGCTGGTGGAGCCATAGGGAGGATTCCCAAGGGCGGATGAAGGCCTAGGTTCCTTCATCCAAGCTGGGTTCTGGAGGGTGTGCTGAGGTTCTCTGCACAGAGAAGAGGGAAAGAGGAACCCAGCAGTTAGAGCCAAGGCCCCGAGCACAGACGCCCCAGTGGGTTGGGGGCTCTAAAGGGCTGGGTGTGCCTGGGGCGCAGAGAGTCAGGGCAGGAGTGGGAGGAAATGGGGCTGGAAGTGGGAGTCGGACTGCAGCAGGCCTTGTGTGTGACACCAGGGAACTTGGCCTTTGTTTCTTTGATAAACAATGAACTCAAGGGTATGTTTTGAGTTTTGTCGGGGGAGGGGAGAGTTGTGGGTTGGGGGTTTATGGGGTCAGATTTTTGACTTAGAAATTTATTCTGACAACCAGTCTGAAGAATTCGTTGTCATTCAGATAATTATTTGGCACCTCCTGCATCCCTGACACTCCATGAGGGATTAGATACAGTAGCAAACGGAACAGACACGATGCTGGCCATCATAGAGTGTATGGGTTGGCAAAAAACAGAGACATTAAGTATTTCATTCCAACTGAGACACATCTTTAGAGGAAAAGCCCAGGGCGTGACCAGTATGTGTGTCTGGGGAATAGATTATCTACTGGGGATGCTAGAGAAGGTTGCCCTGAACTAGTGGCATTGAAGGTACGTCCTAAAACCTGTGTAGAAGTGTCTGCTGGGGGTGGGGGGGTGTTCCAAGTAGGAGGAACAGCACGTGCAAAGGCCCGGAGGAGGGAAGCAGCATGGCACAGCAGAAAAGCACAAAATGACCCACGTGCCTGGAGTACAACAAGCACAGGAGAGGGTGGCAGGAGATGAGATTGAAGAGAGGGACAGGAGCAAGGTAGGGCAGGCCCTCAAAATCCATCGTAAGATCTTGGACTTTTTCTCAATATCAAGGTCAAGCTATTAAAGGGTTTTAAGCAAAATGATCACAAGATCCCATGATAGTTTTATCCCTGGTAGACGGACATGATAGTGGAAGACGTTTCCATGAAAGCAGAGGGGTTATTTGGAGGTAGAATCAGCAGGATTGGGGGATTTTCTCTTTTGAGGTGAAGAGGAAAAGGGAAAAGTAAATAGAAGGTGATTCTGAGAATCTGAGCATGGAGGAAGGATCAAGTGGCAACCCAGCCTCGAGAGGGCGCACATGGGAGAAACAGCAGATGCCAGCAGGGGCCAGGAATGTCTGCACAACAATCCCTGCAACCCTCACTATTAAGAAGAGAGCAAAGGTGAATTTCCGAAGAGGTAGGAGGGGGCCTGGTCTGGGAAAGAGACCTAGAGAGGCAGTAGGTGGAAGGTATCCTGGCACCTCTAAAATCTACTGCTTGTACCTCCAGGGGAGGCTAGCAGGGAGGGGTGGGGCACTCTCTGAACCCCTGCCCTGACCCCACAGGGGCACAAACTCACCTCCAGCTGGCTAGGTGAAGCAGGATCGAAGGCACAAAAGTGCCCCACGGGCTGACATTTTGGGGAGCTCACAAAACGGTGAGTTTCTCAAATCCAATCCCAGCACCAATGAGGAGCTGAAACATATTGTACCCATTAGAAAAGAAATGCAAATCAGAAAGTCAGGCATTTGTGTCCATGACAACAGGGGGAACGTATTTTGGCAAATCTGAGTTCATTTATATTCAAATAAATATTTCAGTCTATGACTCTGGCACTTTTTTGCATGAGATATTTCAGAACCATATTGAATGTTGCTCTCATGCTAAAAACTTGAGAATTAAAATGAGGTCCAATTTCAAAGTCTATCAGGCTCCAAGATTTCGGGGTTGGTTTTACCTCCAGGAATGAAAAGGAATGATAAACTAGAGTGATTCAGCACATTTGTAGAAAGACTTTTTGAACTGGAAAGGCCCGTGCAATATCATCCCTTGCAGCCCCTTTGTAAAAAACAGAAAGACAGGCCCCAGCGAGGCCAAAGACCACACAGCAAATTAATCTAGAACTCAGGCCTCCCGATTCCGGGGCCAATGCTGTCTCCAGCACGTCAAGCCAGATGGAAAAGGCGGAATAGCAGATATGAGAAGACTTTGACATATCATCCATTGTTTCTCTTTTAAGGGAGGATGTTGTCCTCTAATTAGAAAAGCAATCCATGACCTTTGTGGAAAATCTATATATTGTATTACCCAAAACTTCAAAGACATTATCTCTATATAATTCCCCACACAATCACCACGAGCATTTAACACATTTCCTTCCAGCTTTCTTTCTGTGTATCTCTTATATACAGTTAAAATCTTAGTACACACACGATTTTGCATCATGAGCATTTCCCCCAAGTCATTAAAAACTTTTCTTATACAAAGAAAAAAAATTAATGGATAAATAATATTCTACCCTATAAATATACTATCAATTTTCTAAATCATTTATTTAATCCACCATTGGATATTTAGATAGTATCCAGTTTTTCTTTACCATTTAAATAATATTGTGTTGGCATCTCTGTGTTAAAATCTTTATTGACACATCAGATTATTTTCTTGGACCAGATTCCTAGACATGGAATTATTGGCCTAAAGAGAATTAACCACTTTAAAGGTTCCAGATGTATATTGAGTTCCAGAAAAGGTTTTAACGTTGCTATCGGGATGTGAAAGGCTTATGACCACCGTAGCTTTCAAGGAACACAGCGCAGTACAAGGTGAGATTTAAGAGGCCCAGATAAACAACCAACTAGGAATTTAAAGGAATTGAAGGAAAGATGCCCTGCCCTTGCAATGGGGGAATTTTCCTAATTAGATGCTGACTCTGCTCTCTGGGAGAATCTGTCTCTTTCATTACTTCTTGTGGCTCCTGACTTGGCTCTCAGAGGCTTCTCCTTGTCCGTGAACTCCCACGAAGTGGGTTTTGAAGAGCATTCCCTCCTTTCAGGCTGCACGACTTTGCAGCTGCTTTCTTCTTGTGCAAATTCAGGGACTCAAGAGGTGTTTTAAGTCTCATCAGCCAAATCTCTCTTGAGCTCGTCTCTTACTCGCAATACCTTGCCAAAAGCAGAAAGTAAAATCCAACTCATAGGATAGCTTTGGCTCTTTCCAACTGTGTTCGTTAAAAGCAACAGGCTCAGTAGGCACAGGGTCTGCCTTCCAGGTTATCACATGTGACAGTTTCACCCAAAGTGTGGTCTTTGTGTATCATGGCTTTCCATACTTCCAGCTCCATGACCAGCTTCCTTGCTGCCTGCCACCGGACCACCAAGCCAATGTCATGTATTTTAGGTTTCTTTTTTTTTTTTTTTTTTTTTTGAGACAGAGTCTCACTCTGTTGCCCAGGCTAGAGTGCCGTGGCAACAGCCTAGCTCACAGCAACCTCAAACTCCTGGGCTCAAGCAATCCTACTGCCTCAGCCTCCCGAGTAGCTGGGACTACAGGCATGTGCCACCATGCCCGGCTAATTTTGTCTATATATTTTAGTTGTTTGGCTAATTTCTTTCTATTTTTAGTAGAGATGGGGTCTCGCTCTTGCTCAGGCTGGTCTCGAACTCCTGAGCTCAAACGATCCTCCCGCCTCGGCCTCCCAGAGTGCTAGGAATACAGGCATAAGCCACCACACCTGGTCTTAGGTTTTTATAATATCAGCACCCCACTTCTGGTAATAAGTTCCATATTAGTTAAAGTCATGCTAGTTGCGTGAGCATAAAAACCACCAAAATCTTAGTGGAGTGACACTATATAAGGTTTTTAAAATTCCCTTGAAGTTCTAAAAGGGGGTCTTAATCTGACCAGTGGGCTACTCTCCTCCATGACTGACTTCCCATGTTCTTTTCATCTGGTGGCTCTGTCATTTTCAGCCCTTGGCTTCTGAGGTCACTGTGCTCATCTGTATCAAGCTGGGAGAGGGAAAGAGAATGGAGGATTGAATGTTGGATGTTTTTTATGGCCAGGTCTGGGCTGGCTCACATCAATTCCACTGACATTCCATCAGCTAGGACTTAGTTGTTTGGCCAAACTTAACTGTAAAAGAGGAGGAGACCTGTAGTCTATCTGCAAGTCACAGAGGAAAACAAAATTGGCTTTTGATGAGAGTATGATGGTGTCTTCCCTACCTTTCACCATCCAACCCTGCACTTGTGTGGTTCATCGCACTCACCTCGCCCTCATCCTGGCCTGTGAACAGATCTTGTCTTTGGTTAAAATGTTGATATATTACTCATCATAGTTTTTTCATTAATTTCAATTTTTAAAAATGTAGCATTAAAATATTATTTCTCTTGATTACTGAGTTGGCACCCCCTTACATTTTGCCCACTCATCCCACCCAAGTCCCAGCCCTAGAATCAGGAAGAAGAAATCCATTGGGACTCACTTTTGCACAATTTGAGGGAAATACTTTCTACTGTCTTCTTTTTTGAAAGAACAGCTCACCCTTGAGTTTCCTCCATCATTTGTTATTCCACGTGTTATGTGAAAATTGAATTAAACATGGAGTCAAATCCAAGCGCAGCCACTGATCAGCTGTGTGGCCTGGCACAAGTTCCTTGACCTCTCTGTGTGTGCTTGTTTATCTGTTAAATGGGCTCACAAATCCTGGGTCATGGGGTACCTGAGTTAAATGAGATACCACATGAGAAAGGCCTCAGGGCCAGGCTCAAGGAAGGCATGTAACAAACATTAGAATGTTTACTGAAAAACCCAGCTCAGGCTGGCTTATGTACGAAACACAAAACAAATATCTGTCCTCGTGAAGTTTACACCTTAATAAGGAGTCAATGAAATAATGTATGTGAAAGACCTTGAGAAAGAATCAAACCCTCTACACATCTACAACCACAGAGAACCCAGGCTGTGGCTTCAGTGACCTCTTTAATTTTTGCATTTTTAAATGGGCTGCTTGGTGGAGCCGGGGAGGGAAGGGGTGGGATGGGGAGCCTGGGGTGGGGTGGGGTGGACGACAACATTGCTTCATTTTAAGTACAGAAATTCTCCTAGCAACACCCAACAACCTGAAACGCCACCATGCCTCTTACAAAATACCTGCCAGAAGCTCCTTCCCAAAAGGGTCCACAGTTCTTGCCACAAAAATATTTTTAGCACATTTAATCCAGGATTTTGAGCATAGATTTAAAGCAGGCCTATGACATCATGTGTGGAATATATAGAAAACTTCCATGAGCAGAACACTTGATTGAGCCTCATTGTCCACTGCACATCTGTCCGGAGCAGCTGCAGGGGCCAGGCACTATTCTGGGCGCTGAGGGCAGGCACAGAATGAGGGGTGTAGCAGAGGCTCCCAAAAGGCTCAAAGTCAAGATGGGAAGGCAGGATAGACACATGGAACAAGAGTGCGCTATCATCAGGCAGAGCTCTCTGGGCTATGAGTGACAGGCGCCCTACTCAAAGTGGCTTAAGCAAAGAGGGAGTTGAGTATGAGACATGGGGGTCTCTCACAAAGCCCAGGGAATAACCAAAGCCAAGGACTTGAATGCGGCCAGACAGCTCTCTGCCTCTCATCTCTCCCCCTCTTGTGTGACAACCACATTCTTTCATCCCTTGTGGCCCGGCTTCCTCCTTTCCCACAGTGGGAAACACGGCTGCCAGCAGCTTCAGAGCTTGAGGTGTCATCCCTCAGCCACCTCCAAAGAGAGACAAACTGACACCCCTAGTTTGGAGTCCAACATTCCTAGGGAAGGCATCGATGGCTCATTTTGAGACAGGTGCCACTCCTGGAACAATCAACCATATCCGGGGACAAGCGGACCAACATGGCAGCTCCCACAGTGAGCAAGCAGATGGGAGTGCAGCGCAGTTTCTGGAAAAGAGGCACTGGAGACATCCACTGAGAACCGTACAGGACTCTACATGACCAGAACCAAGAGAGGGACAGTAACAGGAGGTCAGAGGAAGAAGCAGAGCCCCTAACTCTGTAAGAACTCAGTGTTTAAAATGGAGGGCATCAGGAGACCCTGTATGAGAGATGCCCAATGGCACATGTGTTTCCTCCCTTCTCATGTGGGAAGTAAGGGAGCTCTGGTGCTGAAGGAGGGGAAGAGTGAAGCCCTTGGCAGCCAGCCCCAGCCAGCTCCCTGTGTGCCAGATCCTACGATAAGCCCTTACATGTATTATTATCTCAATTCACCCTGCCAAAAAAACTGTGAGGGAAAAATGAGTATCCCATTTTACAGATGAGGAAACTGAGGGTAGCAGAGATTAAGGAACTTGCCCCCGATCACACAGCTGTACCTGGAAGAGCCAAACTTTGAATCAGGTATGTGTGTGATACCATGACACCTGGCCTGGTGTGGCATCCTTCCACTGAGTCACCCACCCAGGCAGCATTGATGGTTTCTGGATTAAAAAGCTGCCTCTAGAAACATCTATGAATTCCCTTGGGAACACTGTTTTTTGGGGTTTTTTTGAGACAGAGTCTTGCTCTGTTGCCTGGGCTAGAGTGCCATAGCGTCAGCCTAGCTCACAGCAACCTCAAACTCCTGGGCTCAAGTGATCCTCCTGCCTCAGCCTCCCGAGTAGCTGGGACTACAGGGATGCTCCACCATGCCCGGTTAATTTTTTATATATATATTTTTTAGCTGTCCATATAATTTCTTTCTATTTTTAGTAGAGATGGGGTCTCACTCTTGCTCAGGCTGGTCTAGAACTCCTAAGCTCAAACGATCCACCTGCCTCGGCCTCCCAGAGTGCTAGGATTACAGGCGTGAGCCACCGTGCCTGGCCCAGGAGCACTGTTTTTGAGAAGATGTGTTAGTCTGGGTCTTCTGAGAAGCAGATTCCAGATAGGATTAGATGTGCCAAAAATTTGTTAGGGAAAGCACCCGTGATAGAAAATGGGGAGGGTGCCAGAAAGGTAGGTCTGAGCCCAAGTGAAGGCGAGAAGGAAGGAAGGACCATTTGCTGGGAGCATCCTAGACTGCCATGCCATTCTCAGGAAAGTTCAGCAGGCGGTCAGAGAGTTCTCAAGCCAAAGTTACCCATCAGAAGAGCCCCGTGTCTCCTCGTCCTCGGTATCCCTGCCGGGCTCTGTCATTGGCTAGGAGCAGCCCATGGGAAGCAGGGCCTCCAGGCAAGGATGTGAGGGATTTCAGACCTGCACAGCAGGGGCTGCTCGTCGGTCGTGCTCCTAGCCCTGGAAATCTCAGAGGCACAGTCTCACTGCCATTGCAGAAGGGCTGCATCAAACGAACATCCATTTTTAACCATTATCTGGAAAATATAAATGTTTTATACTCATTGTGGGGGGATCAATAAATGATTTAAAAAGCGAATGATAATTCTTGGATCCTTTTTTTCCTTCTGTGATTGAGGTGTGTAATCCTGTTTGTTCCATTCATCACTGGACAGTTCAGCTCTTTTCTTGCCCTTATCTTCCTTATTTATTATGTTCCGACCTTATATTGCTATTTCTTTCTATTTCTCTTGAGGTCCGGGGCCCTCTGATACTTGTTTCCTTTCCAAATCTGTGTATGGTTTTAGAATTGATCCCAGAAGCCTAGAAACCCAAAATCATAAGGCTTCAAACATTGTCTCTGCTGTGGGCATCCAAAGCACTTGGACTTCCTCTACCCTAACAATCCTAGCTCTTCATGATAATTTCTTGCTTACATCTCACCTAATAAACTGTGAACTCCATGAAGGCAGGGACAGGGATGAACATATTATATTTTCAGCTCCCTAGCACAAGGCTTTATTCAGTAAATATTTCTTGAATTAATAAATCACCCAATCAAATGTCTTTCATTTTCCATCAAATACATTGGCTGATGGATTGATGGGATATTTTTACTCAATGACAATCCAATGATGTTTCAACATTTCCAATTGATCAATTTCAGTTGAGAATGTATATGATTTTCCTCACTGAAAGCAAACTAAACTCTCTCTGTACTTTCTGGGCAAGGGCCCCAGGAGCACCTGAGACAGGTACACTCTCTGCCATTCCTTGTGTCACCACTGCCACCATCGAATTACCACCATGACAACTAGGGACTGAATAGAGGGAGCATCTTCTTCTATCCCACGGAAAGCCTTAAGAGGTTTGCACATGACAGGTTTTTGAGAAGAAGTGTGGCATGACCAGAGTTGAGATTCAAGAGGCTATACCTAAAGTCAGGGAGTAGGATGGATCACAGAGGGAGTGACTGAGTCTACAGGCAAGAGGCTAGTTATGAGAACACGACATTAAGCAGGTGAGAAGCACAATCTTACAATTACCTAAGTCCCCAAATAGTTTAAATTAGTCAGTAAACATCCCATCTCATGTAACAACTAAACTTCTAAACCTGATTTTAAATTGAGGATTTTCTACTCTGCCTGCTCCAGGCTGTGGTAGGTAGGAAGCCTGCAGGCAGAGAAGAGGAACATGGTAGACCTCTTCTCATTGTCCTCCTCTCCATCTTGCTAACCATCTTTCTGACCTCTCCAAGGATGGAGTACAAAGAGGAGAAAGTGGGAAGGGAGCCAGAAGGCTGTTTTGACTGGTATGTGGAGACCTAGCATTGCTGTTCTCTAACTTAGCAGACGTTTCAAGCTGACTCCTTCCCTTTCTCTTGTAGGTTCTTTGGAGACACCACTCTTTCTCAGCTGCAGTAGGACAGATGTATCTCTGCTTAGGCCAGTCACTTGGCCTTCCCCGGTTGCAAGACATTGGGTGACACCTCCAGCTTCTCCCTGCTGAGGTCCTTTCTTTGCCCCTGCAGGTGGCTCTCCTGGACAGCACCTTACACTGGCTTTCTCTCTTTGGCACATTCTCAGGAAACCTTCTTGCATTCTTTTGCGTTCTTTATCCCAAGAGATGGGAGGGCAGGGCCTCCAAATACAGCAACTTCTACTAGGCCACCACAGTCTGCCTCAGCCAGTCTCTTGGCTTTTAGGTTTCTTAGGTGCAAATCAGACACAGTTAACTGTATCCCTCAAACTAGAAGGGATGTGTATTAAGCTCTACGAGTGACCCCACAAAACCCTCTCTCGAGGCTTGAAGCAAGAGGCAGGTATCCCCAGCCCTCCGCTGGGGCTCACAGCACAGCAGCCTCCCCTTCCAAAGCTTCTCTGCCCTGGTTTAAGATTAAGAGGTAATGGAAAAACAAGCACCACATGTACTCATGATCAAATTGCTACTAATTGATCGACACTTATGTGCACATAAGGAAGTAACATTCATCAGGTGTCAGGCAGGTGGGAGCGGGGAGGGGAGGATGGGTATATACACACCTAATGGGTGCGGTGAGCCCCGTCCAGGGGATGGGCAGGCTTTGTAGCTCTGACTCGGGCGGGGCAAAGGCAATATATGTAACCTAAATGTTTGTTCCTCCGTAATATTCTGAAATTAAAAAAAAAAAAAAGAGGTAGCAGGTCCCAACTCTTCCAGGGGAGCAGGGTGGAACCCACAGCACAGCTTTCTCTGAAGAAATTCTGCCCCCCAAAACATCCTCCCCATATCTTTGATTCCTCTTTTGTACCCTTAATGTGATTGAGGGGATTAAGAGCTGTCAACTGTCACTTTTGAGAACTTTTCACATGCTGCAGCTCTGTGCTCCCCAATACAGTAGCCACTAGTCACATGTGGCTGTTGAGCACCTGAAATGTGGCCAGTCAAGAATTGAGATGGCTTGTAGGTATAAAATACACAATGGATTTTTAAAACCAAGTACAAAAGAAGAATGTAAAATAAATATCTCCTTAATAATTTTTAAAATGCTTACATGTTGAAAGTATAGTATTTTGGAAATATTAGGTTAAATAAAATATTAAAATTAATTTTGGCCTGTATCCTTTTACTTTTTTTTAAATGGCAGCTGAAAAATTTAAAATACAAGGAGCACTTAGAAATGACACCAAAGGCATGACCCACAAAAGAGAAAACTGATAAACTGGACTCCATAAAAATGTCAAACTTTTGCTCTGCCAAAGACACGAGCAAGATAATTAAGAGGCAAGCTATAGACTGGGGAAAAACTATTTTCAAACCACATGTCTGACATAGGATTTGCATCCAGAATATATAAAGAATGCTCAAAATGCAATCATAAGAAATAGGCAAAGGATTTGAACAGATACTTCACCAAAGAGAATATAAGGAAGTCAAATAAACTCATGAAAAGATGTTCACTGTCACTAGTTATTAGGGAAATTAAAGCCATGAAGAGATAATACTTCATACCTGCGGAATGGCTAAAACAAAAAATACTGACAATACCAAGTGCTGGTGAGGATCAGGAGCAATTGGAACTCTCGTAAATCGCTGCTGGGAATGCAGAGAGGCTCAGCCATGCTGGAAAAGGGTTGGCAGTTTCTCATGAAGTCAAACATACACACACATATGTGTTAGCAACCCTCCCTCTGGGCATTCACCCTAGAGAAATGAAAATTTACTTTTACACAAAAGCCTGTACACAAATGTTCACAGCAGCTTTTTCTGTGATAGTCAAAAGCTGGAGCCAGGCTCGGTGGCTCACACCTGTAGTACTCTGGGAGGCCTAAGCGGGAGGATCGCATTGAGGTCAGGAGTTGGAGACCAGCCTCAGCAAGAGCAAGACCCCCATCGCTACTAAAAATAGAAAACATTAGCTGGATGTGGTGGTGTGCGCCTGTAGTCCCAGCTACTCTGGAGGCTGAGACATGAAGATTGCTTGTGCCCAGGAGTTTGAAGTTGCAGTGAGCTAGGCTGATGCCATGGTACTCTAGCCCGGGCAACAGAGTGAGACACTGTCTCAAAAAAAAAAAGAAAAAAGAAAAAGAAAAAACAAAGCTGGAAACAACTCAGATGTTCTTCACTGGAGAACAGATAAACTGTGGTACAACCACACCATGAAAAACTGCCCAGCAGTCAAAAGGAACAAGCTATCACTAAACACAACTTGGATGAATCTTAAAGACATTGTGCTACATGAAAGAAGCCAATCACGTAAGGTTACATACTATGTGATTCCATTTATTTGACATTCTTAAAAAGACCAAACCGTAGTGGTGGAAAACAGAGAGTGTTGCCAGACATTATGGGTTGGCGAGTGTGCGATGCCAAAGGGGTAGCTCAGCGGGATTCGGAGGAGCGGTGGAACTGTTCTGTACTCTGTGGCCATGGTTACAGGAATCTATTACATGTGTTAAAATTCATGGAACTGAACACCAAAAGGAAAAAAGTCAATTTTACTGTATAATTTTTTTAATTTTATTTTTAAGATTTTTCAAAATTTACATTTGTGGCTGACATTACCTTCCTATTGGACAGGGCTGGTCTAGCTCCTCCTTCAGGACGTCGCGTCTGTCTGATGTGGTCCTGAGCAGAACCTTTCGAGCTGACGCCCTGCTCCCCCTCCGTCTCCATGCTGTCCTCGATGGCCGTACGATTCCTCGTCCAGTTGTCCATCTCCACTCCTGGACTGTAACACTCTGTGGGCAGAAATGTGTTCTCTTGTATCTTTGTGCTCAGTCCCTGGAACAGAGTAGAGCTTAGTAATGTTTGTTAAATGAATGAATGAATCAATAGAATACGTGCTTGAGCATTTGGAGAATTAAGACAAAATGTTAAATGTAGTGCTTTTAGAACCCTCCCATCTCTGGCTATCACAGGGTCCCAGGCTTGGCCCAGGACCTCCAGGAGCTGAGGATGGAGGCAGAAGTGGGCCCGAGCAGCCTTCCTCGATGGGGCACAGGGGAAAGGGGAATTGATGTCCAAGTCCAAGGCAAGGGCAGCCGGAAAGCTCACCCACAAGGTGGGAGGGGAGCAACAGTGGGCTCTGGAGAGGGCTGAGCCAGAGAGGGGAGGCACGACCATCGTGCCGTGCTGGAAGGCAGGGGCTGTGAGCAAAACCCTCAGCAGGGAAGGAGTCTTCGCAGTCCACATCACCAGCCAACAATACTAATTCTATAGCTTATTACTCTTTGAAAGGCTGATGCACCAAAGCAAATGGGGGAAATACGATGTACACTGTCAGAGATACAGAGTGGCTGTGTTTTCAGCCTGGCACATTTTCCAAGGCAAATGAAAATTGTTATGAAAACAATTTATACCCAGCAGACATGGATGATTGCCCGGGATGACCTTTTGCCAGAGAAAATGAGTCTGATAAAGAAAAAATGTGAGCTCATTAGGACAAATTAGAAAAAGCAAATGATTGCTCTTAAATTATGGAAATTCCAAGACTGGTGAATCTCTCTGTCCTTTTAGGACATAAAAACAATAAAACACAAAAAGAAATTGTTTATTCAGAAAAATAGTGTTGCAATTTGTGTGAATAGATGTAGTTTTATTTCTTGGGAGGTTTTAGAATGGAGGGTTTTTGTAAACTAAATGAAATTTAATTGACTTATTAACTCTACTATGAATTCTCCTTCCATAAATCTAGCAACCACTAAAAGAAGAAGAAAAAAGCATTGAGAGGGGCAAAATTAACTTTACTTTCTATAAACGCTATCCAAGGAATATTTTTCCACCAGTGAAACATGGTAGAATTTGGGACACAACGTTGGTGCTTCCACTAAACAAATGTGGACGCCTAGAATTGCAGAGGGAAGGTGAGAGGACAGAGGGAATGAAGATATCACTCAGGAAAGTTTTAACATCCTCCTACTTCCCAGATAGTCATCCATAGGCATACACAGCTTTACAGTTTATAAAACTTGCTTTCATATACATGATCTCTTTCATATACATGATTCTCCCAGCAACCCCAACTTATTCATTTATGCTCATTGCATAAGTGAGGAAACTGAGGTCACATCCAATTGATTTATCAACTAGTAAAAGCTACAGGCAGGATGAGACTCCAAGGCTATCCATGCTCTCACCAAAGCAATCTCTTGCCCTCACTCTACCTTATGTACCCTTGATGCATTAAAACCAGAAGTCACTGGATTCATGTATTTCTCTGTAGGAAAAGCAGAGGGAGGGTGAGGGAAGGAAGGAGGGAAGGAAAAGAAGCCTTTTCCATACAAACCCAATCAGGGCTCTTAAAACAGTACTCGGCAAAGAAATACGTATTAGAAAGGACCATCTAAAACCCACATCAAACAACTCCAAAATCTCAGTGTTGAAATACGAGGTTTATTTCTTCACCACAATAGTGTGTAATGCAGGCCCGTGGGTGGGATTCTGCTCCATGCAGTCATTCAGGGACCCAGGCTCCTTTCATCTAGTTACTTTGTCATCTTTTAGGGACCCAAAGTGCTCTGCTGGATCAATGCAAAAGCCAGAAAACAAGGAAGAAAGAAGGTGGAAGAGCTCAGAGGGGCTAAGCCCAGAAGGGAAATAATCACTTCTGCCCATGTTCATTGGCCAAAATGAGTCACAAGGGCCTACCTCTGTGCCAGGGAAATGCAGCGTGCCACGGAAGGAGGGGAAAACACAGGTACTGATGGAGCATTAGAAGTCTCTGCTACAAAATTTTTAAGGGTTTCTTTGGGTACGAAATATTTTCCCAAGTGCCCATGGAGGAACATTTCTGTGCACCCCCAGCCAGCCCCTCACACCTCTGGTTATTCCTCAGGTGGGACCCCCTGACTACACCGGGCCAGACACAGGACTTTTATTTTTTCAGGCTGGAAGAAGTGGACCTTTCAGGCTTATAGAGCAAAATCTCTCTATATATTTTCTTCCAACATAGCTGAGTAAAAGGGCAAACAGAAATTTGAAAGCGATGATTGCTTCCTTTGTGGGGGAGAAGGATACCCACTGAGTTGGGAACATATATGAATTCTGATTTGCAATCATTTCCACTATTTATGAGGTCACTGGACTTACTCCTGCTGAGTCCAATTTACAAAGAGCTTTGGTTGGATCAGAGAAAGGAATATTAGAATCCCGTTGACTTGGTGATGGCCAGAGGACTATGGATACCAAATGCAAGGAATGTATCGATAAACTGCAAGGAAGCAAAAGCCTCAACATCAGCTCTGACATGCTACATCCACATGGGTAGGAAGATGTATCTTTCCAGGGAAACTATCCATGTTGGGTGCAGCAACATTGTGATTTGACTACATGCCCCAAAAACAGACGTAGGAATTTTCCAAATAAAAACCTTGTTAGAAAAGATCCAACATGCCTAAGATAAGCAAAAGAGTTTTCCTTACATCATGATCATATCTCACTCCCAAGGCAGTGGTAGGATGCTCTCTGAATACTCGTGTCTCTGGTTCTTACCCATCTACCTCCAAATATCCAACATCCCCCTAAATGTCCCACAGCCACATCTATTTTGGCACATTCAAATCTGAACTCATCCTCCCTATTCCAGCCCTAGCCCCATGCCTGCTCCACCACCTTCATCACCATCTCAGTAAACAAGGACACCACTGCACAGCCACCTGAGCCACTGACCTAAACATGAAGGATGGATGACCTCCCTCTCCTTCAACACTGCTCTGTTCAACCGAGTTCAGCCACTTCCGCTCCCACATGTCCTTCAGATATGTTCTCCGTTCTCCGCTCCCACTGCCACTGCTCTCCTGGGTGAGAGGACTGCCTCCCAGCTGGATTTGCTGACAGTGGAAACGCCGCCACTCCACCCCACCCGCCCCACTGCCACCATCAGGAATCAGCCCAGCAGCAACCATTCCCTGCTTCAACACTTTCCTGGTTTCCTATTGCTTCTGGGATAGAATCCAGATTCCTTCACTTGAAAGTAAGGTTCTTTCTCAGTCTGTCCCCTGGGGCCCTCGTGGGTGCAATCTCGTGGTCACTCTGCCCGTATACCCACTCAGCCTGTGCTTTTGCAACACTGGGTGCCTTGCAGTTCTCCTAACTTTCTCCTGCGTTTAATCCTTGCTGCTGTCTCTGCTTGAAATGCTTTCCCACCTCCCCACCCACTCTCTGTGTCACTAGCCCACCTGTCCTTCACCACTGCGGTCAGCTCACGAGGACACCTTGCCAGAACCCCCAGTCTGATGCACTTGCTGCTCTTCCTAAGTCTTGTCACATTGTGCTTGCGTCTAAGGTAGCCCTTGGGATGCCATGGGGTCATCAGTGACCTTCTTGATTCCCACCATCCTCCCCTCACCATGCTCCGTGAGCTCCTTGAAGCCAGGGATGCTGTCATTTGAGCTCTCTCGTCGCCAGCACAATGTCTAGTAAAGAGAAGGTGCTCAGTGAACACTCTACTGCTGAAGGAGCACATGAATCAGTAAATAAATTACGTGGAAGTACAAAACCCTGTTCAAATGGATTCATCCATCAGGGAGGGGGAGAGGGGATGTGAGAAGCTGGTCTTGGGGCACAGACTGCTCAGATGAATCAGACAATCCGGACAATTTACAGCCACCGTGTGCCCAAGAGATGTGGATTATCAGAGAAATAAAACATATCCACTCAGCCCAAAAACCAAACACTCAGTCACGCTTCAAGTACATGCTTTGAAAAAGATTCTGTGAAAATACAAAGCAGATGTTGTCACTGACACCACAGTCAAACAGGATAAACCCAGAGGGGAAAACAAAATCCTTTGTGAAAACTTCTGTTCTAGTCGGGATTGCTTAGAGCCAAGGATCAGAGACGCGTGCAAACCAACAAAAATAAAAAGGTGGTTTGGCGTTTGTTTGTTGTTATTGTTTCTGATGATCCCAAAGGAAGGTTACATAGGAATGAGAAGCACAAGGCTGGGCGGGGACTGCATGGATCCAAATCCAGTTCTGCCACTTTCCAGCTGTGAGATCGAAGTCAGCCTGTATCCTCCACGCGAAAATGGGGTGAGAACAGAACCTACATAGGGTTGTCATAGATCATGTATGGAAAGGCTTAACATGTGCCTGGCACATAAATGTTATTACTTTAATTCAGGAGAATGTTCTAGAATCCTCCTGGAGGAAAGAGAGTGAGAACATCCCAGGAGCTGGTAGCTCTCTCCATCTCACCTTCTCAGTGGCCCTGCCACATTCCCACTCATCCCCAAGCTGCCTCCTTCCCTGCAGTGCCTGCTCCCCCACGCCTCAGCTTGTCCAAGGCTCTGGCATGCCATGGCTCTGCCCTTTCCGGGTGTCCTAGCTCAGCAGCCCAGGCAGGTTCAATCTCCCTGAGCAGCAATGCTCATTCCTGGGAGAAAGATGATGCTTGGAACAGCTGGGGATCAAGTGTGCATACCTGTGCCAACCAGCTGGGCAGGGGATGGGGAAAAGAAGGAGGGGAGAAAGGACTGGGCCATCTCTCAGTACCATGAATTCTAGGGTCAAACAGACCTGGGTTTGAATCCCAACTCCACCATTTATTAACTGTGTAAGCACATTACTTAAGCTCTGTGAGTCTCCAAGGCCTTCTTGTTACATGAAGATGATCCTGTATCTTTTCACATTTTAGCATTCTGAAATTGGGACATGTCTTACAAATGATGCATGCCTTTAATGTGATAGTGTCCCTTACTTCCCAAAATATTAATAAATGAATGATATGTCTTAGAATTGAGGAATTACATAACCAAGACCTACCTATGTGGTAGCATAGGACTGTGGTGCAGATTGCATGGGCCAATGCAGGTAAGTGCTTAACAAAGCATCTGGCACATAGGGAAGTTTCAATAAAAAAACTCCATGTTATTATAAACAGGGCACTTAGACCCTCTCCCATGAGCAGGGGCTTGAGTAGAAGAGGCTATTTTTACAAGGGCATGTGACTGGCATCTCCAACACACTTTCAACCAGGTAGAAAGCTGGAAGTTTGAAAATTAGCTAGCAAGTAACCAGAAATTCGCATGTAATGTCTTATTAATGAAGCAGGATTTGCTAAGAACGTAGGGGCCGAGCAGAGGAGTGCATGGAAGCTAGTTTACAGAGCAGGAGAACTGGGTTCCAGTCCCTTCTCCACTACTGCCACATTGCATGACCTTGGATAAATGCCCTGGTTGGGTTCCCCCAGAAACAGAAGCAGAGAAAGGGATCTGAATGCAAGTGGTTTGTTGGGGAGGTGAAGGAAACAGTGGCCAGGAAGTGGGGAAGTAGCAGGTGCATTATCGGGCTGGTTACTGCAGTGGGCAATGGAGTCTACTAAGGAAACTGGTGGTCAGAGCAGATATGCACCCAGAGTTACCCATCCCCAGGGAGCAAGGAGACTGGGGTGTTTAGGTACCATTCCTGTCCGTCATTGGTTGAGGGCTGCTCCAGAAGAGTATTAATTGCCCCAACCACTGTTACCTGCTACAGAAGGTTTGACAACTGGGGAAAGCCCTCAGCCACAGAAATGCAGGTTCTGGCAGATGTGAGTCAGTGTAAGTGCACTGACACGTCAGAGGCAAGGGGAAATGGGCAGGGTACCAACAGCATCTGCTGCAGAAGATATATCCCCTTTAGTCTCAGTTTCCCATCTGGGAAATGGGAATGAAAAAACCTAATTTGAGTTTTGTATTTCCATTCTTTGGTGTGACCATATCTCTTCACCCCCAGTGGATTAGTCTAGGTCCAATCAGGAGAGAGAAAACACACAGCAATTTGAACAGAGAAAGCTTAATAAAAGAATTACTAACTATATCAGGAGATTAGAGTAAAAAGGATAAATAAAGAGAACTCTGAAGGATACAGGAATAGTACAAGAGGAGGAGCCACTACTGCCGCAAGGGCTGAGGCAGAGCACACTTGTGCTGTGACCCAGACCTTGTTGGAAAGTCTGGGTGGGTTCCATGCAGATGGAGAAGGAATGACTCTCTTTCCAACTCTCTGCCACATTTTGGACCTAGAGCTTCAAAATGCACAACAAGGATTTTCTTAAAATTGTGTTCATGGCTATCTTACCTTGGGACATAAAAAGGAAAAAGCAAATACTGGGCACATTCATGATCTTCAAAAGCTGTGATAAGAAAGCAAAAGTAACTTTACCTCCAATGGCAAATGCTGACATAAAAATGTGTTCATGTCTAGCATTGCTATGTTTTGATGTGCTGAGATAGATGCAGCTGGACCAATGAGCAGTAAGCTCTCTGTTCTGCTAAAGCAACATTGGGAGTGCATGAGCCAATAGAAAATAAGCATCCCCTTCTAATGGAGCCATGTTGGGAGAGATGGACCAATGAGGAGCCAGTGCCCATGTCTGACTTCAGGAGCAGAGGAACACTGAAATGAGACCTGCACATAGGCCAGGACAGAGGGTGTGTGAGTGACCTGCTCATTTAGGTGACACTTTGAGACCCAACTCAATTGATCATTAATAAGGGGAAGTCATCTCTTTCCACCTCACATTTCTAACTCAGCTCAGAAGGGGGCTACACCTAGCAACACTCCACCTCCCCTCTGCATCCCTGCACTTGCTTCTCTTGATGCAGGAGACGTGGCTGATCTGATTGGTTGAGTCTAGACATTCACTGGACCTCATTTTATTAGTGGGGAAAGTTTCTGTGGTTAATGGCAAAAAGCAGGGCATCCCCTTCCTCTTGCATAGTGGGTTTTTTCTGCTTCCTGGGCAGGACTAGCTCTTCTCTAAGCTCTATCTAAGCTACCCTCAACTGAGAGAGTGAAGCAGAGCCCCATTCTCCCTGCCAGTTGCAGAAACGGAGGGGACAATTCTGCTTAATGCCCCATCACCTGGGTCTGTTTGTTCCTGAGGACAAGCCATGTGCTTCTTTTTGAATTTCATAAAGCACCCTAACATCCTTGTGATAAAGCCACATTTTTTGCTAGCCCCAACTGAGTTTATAACACTTGCAAGCATTGATCCTAATTAATATAAAGAAAATGAGAAATGAGCAACCTTGGGACAAATAGACCCAAGGTTGATAAGCAGACCCTGTTTCTGATGAAAGGAAGCAGGAAAAGATAAAAGACAGAGTTCCAGTCACAGCCAGAGACAGCTGCACACCTTGGCTGGATAACACTTTGAGACCTGGCTGAATTTCTTGGCTTCCTGAATTAACAAAATCCTAAAGTCAGATGCCAAGAAGTAATTTAGCCATGGTCCAAAACCAGCCACCTTTATCTCAGAGGAAGAAAGCCAGATTTTGAGAGTAGGTCCCTTGTGCTCAGGAATGGGAATTAGAAGGAGAGTTATCAGCCCTGTCTTGTCATCCCACCCCCCAAAAATGGGCCTCTGCCCCAAGATGGTGCACATTACAGTGCTTAACTCCATCAGCCCATTTGGGTGGTTTGGGATAAAATGTTTCCCCAGCTGCCCTTATTCCTCTTGCTGACTCTGGGGCTGTCTGCAAACATGAAGTCTCCTGTGAAAACAGTCCTGTCGTCATCTCTCTCCAACCCTTCCTGCCCTAGAGGTATGTGCCCTCCCCGTGCACTGTCCTGGTCTCCCTCTGCCCTACACCCACCTTCCCTGGGGTAAAAACAAAATCCCCCAAGCTAGTTAATGCCCACTCAACCTTCATCTTGAAAGCGACTTTCTCATAAAGCTCTGCCTGACTCTCCCAACTTACACTGGGTTCCCCGTCATATGTTCTCATGGCTCCCTACACCCCTCCCCTACAGCCTTGTCACCACCTGTGATTTCATATTTGGTGAATGACCAACGCCCAACTTCCCCACTGGACTGTTAGCTTCATAATGGCAGAGGTAGTGTCTGTTTTCTCAGTACTTACCTCACATACCAAGTATAATAGATGCGTGTCTTAGTCCGTTCAAGATGCTATAACAAAATACCTTAGACAGGGTAATTTATAAATAGCAGAAATTTATTGGTCATAGTTCTGGAGGCTGAGAAGTTCAACATCAGGGTGCCAGCAGATTGGCTTTCCGGTAAGGACCTGTTTCTGATAGAGAGCGACTTCCACGTGTCCTCACGTGGTGAAAGGGCTAAAAGGGGCTAACAAGCTCCCTCAGGCCTCTTTACAAGGGGACTGATCCCATTCAGGAGGTCAGAGCCCTCATGACCTCATCACCCCCAAAGGCCCCACCTTTTAATACTATTGCATTGGAAGTCAGATTTCAACATATGGATTTTGGTGGGACATAAACATTCAGACCATAGTGCCACATAATAAATAGTTGAATATGTGCAGAGTAGTTAAAGCTCTGGAATTGGACTGATTGGGCTTGAACGCAGATCCAGGGGAATGTGGAATAATAAAAGAACCCTTTAGGGGCTGTTGGAAGGACTAAACGAAAGCACGTGCAATAGCACCCAACACACAGTAGGTGCTGAATAAGTGTTTGTGAACATGAGTATTGTTGCTGTTCTTCCCATCCATGTCTGCAGGAGGGCTGAGGGGGACAGCTGTAGACACTGTTCAGTTGGGGTGACTGGTGTACATGTGTGCGTTGGGGTGTTGGAGGGTGGGTACTGCCCTCTGTGAGTGCCACTCAGACAGAAGGCACAGAAAGGGACAGGCTCATGTTTTGGAGAAGGGCCTCCTCTCCGTGCCTCGTCCTCAGAGGTGTCCTTTAAAGGTTCTTGGTGCCATCTACCCTACTGGCCAGCAACACTGTGTCTACATGACCATTCTTCCATAGTTACATCTTCCTCTGGCTTTGATGAGGGAGGAAGGGACCACGAGCCAAGGAACGTGGGTGTCCTCTAGAAGACGGAGAAGGCCAGGAAACGGTTTCCCCCTACAGCCTCCAGTAAGAAATGCAGCCGTGCCAACCCTGATTTTAGCCCAATGAGATCCACACCAGACTTCTAACCTACAGAACTGCAAGATAATAATATGTGTGCTGTTTAAAGCCACTGAGTTTGTGGTAACTTGCTACAACAACAATAAAAAATTAACCCATCACCTTTATACCAATGTCTTGATTCACCTTTCTCCATCCAACTCCATAAGGGTCTCCTCCCCTTAAAAACAGGCCTCTTTCCTTTTGGTTTCTGCCTGCCTCCCCGACAACCCCACATATGCTAATTCTATGCTTTTCACTCGATAGGCAAGAGCAAATATTTGCTGAATCAATGAATAGCTACTTATTAGCCAAGATTTTGGAATACCCTACATTCTACATTCTAGAATCCAGGTAACACCAAAATGATTCAGAACCCTTTAGGGTGTTTCTCCAATGATTCAAAAGATTCTTTATGTTGTTGCAACCTGGAGGCCATAATCATGGGAACCCGTGTGTAAACACCCCATTTGTTCTCTAGGATTCTGAAGGTTTTCAGGAACCGAAGGACAGCAGGATGTTGCTGCTGACACTGGGCATGGGAAACAGCTTCCCAGGGAGCTCAGGTGTTGGGCAATCTAGTTCCAACTCCACCACTTCCTGGCTTTGTGGCCTCGGGTAAGTTTCTAGCTCTCAGATACAATGAGGGGCTTGGACAATGTTATCCCCAAAGTCCTTTCTGATGTCAGCTTTTCTGGCAACTCCTTTTTGGCATTTGCCAGAAATTTCTGGCATTTGATAAATGCTCAAGAAATAAGACTTGCAAACTGGCCCTTTTGTTGATAACTGACACATCTGGTATTTGGGTTTCAATGTTGTCTCCTAATGATGGATTGCAGGAAAATACACAGTACTGTTTGGAAATATGGCCTCCTAACTTAATTTCTCATGCCATGGGGGAGGCCTACACAGCAGAAGAAGGAGCTACAGGATTCAGGAGTCAAGAGCACACAGGTGCGGTGGAGAGCCACTGTTGGCAGAAGGCTCAGGCCACCTGTTAACTCTTCAGGGAAGGACACCAGCCCGAAGATCATGGCGGTTTATAGCCTTGCTATGCATCTTACTCCAGGCAAATCACTGCCTATCTCTGAGCTTGTTTCTTTGTTACTTATTATAAAAATGTATCATACAAAAGAGGGTTTAAAACATACATGTACTGTTAATGGAATAATAATGAAATAAAAATTCATGTACCCACAACCCTGGCTGAGAAATAGAATATTCCAGCATCTCTGCTATGTATTCCTCCCGTCTTATACCCTTCCCCATCAGTCCTGCCTCATCCTAAGGTAACCACTAGCTTCAATTTTGTTTTAATCATTCCTTGGACTTTAAAGTTTACTTTCTATGTATGGATCCCTAAACAAAATATTATTTTATTGCCCTGTCAATGAATTTTCTATAAATGGAATCATACTATAGATATTCTTCTATGACTGCCTTCTTTCACATAATATTGATTGGGAAATTCATCCTAGTTAATATATATCAGTTATACATTCATTTTTACTTCTGAATAGCGTTCCCTTGTGTAAGTTAACACAATCTCTTTACCCATTATACTATAGATAGGCATTTTGGTCAAGTCCACTATCTTTGCTATTGTAGAAAATGATGTTACAAACACTTTTGTACACTTCTGGTATCACATACAAGAGTCTCTTTAGGGTATATTCTGGGAATGGAATTGTTGGGTCATAGTGTGTGTGTGTGTGTGTGTGTGTGTGTGTGTTTTCAACTTGGCTAGACAATGTCAAAAGTTTTCCAAAGTGGTTGTACAAATTTACACTCTTAACAGTTGTAGATGAGAGTTTATGCTACTCCACATCCCTACCAACACTTGGTATTGCCATCGTTTTCATTTTTGGCAATCTGATGGACACGTAACGGTATCTCGTTATGGTTTTAATTTGCAATTTCCTGATTATCAGTGAGGTTGAGCATCTCTTCATATGTTTACTCCCCATTTGTGTTTCCTCTTCCAGAAAATACCTGCATATGTCCTTTGCCCACTAGTCTTTTAAAAATGTATTGTTCTGACACTTTTGCAATAATTCTTTATATCTTCTTGATATTAATCTTTTGTTGGTTATGTGTGTTACAAATATCTTCTCCCAGGGTGAGGCTTGTCTTTTCACTCTATGGTATCTTATGAGGAACAAGTTTCTAATTCTAATGTAGTCAAATTTATTAACCCTTTCTTTATAGTGTGCATGTTTCAATGACCTCATGGTCATGAAGATGTGTTCCTACATTGTGTCTGAAGAGTTTTCTAGTTTTTCCTTTTATTTTTAATTACTTAATTCACATGGAATTTATCTTTGTGTAGATTGTGATGTAAGAACCAAATTCCTTTTTTTTTCAGTAAAGATAACCAATATTTCCAGCACTATCAATTGAATATTCCATTCTTTTCCCACCAATCTACAATGTCCACTCCACCAAAAATCAAGTTTCCAAGTATGCATGATTTGTTTCTGGACTTTTTCTTCTGTTTCATTGTCCTATTCATCTATCACTGCCTTGATTACTATAGTTTAATGATAAAACTTGCAATCTGGTAGGGGAAAATCCCCCTGGTTCATTCTTCTTCTTTAACAGGATCCTGGCCATTTGTTATACTATATAAATGTAAGAATTACCTTGTCAAGTTCCAACTGTGTTGTAAATCTAATTGGAATTGCACTGAATCAAAAGAGTACTTTGAGGAATTTATACCTTTATAATGTAGGGTATTTTGTCCAAGAATATGATATATCTACTTATTTAGGTCTTAATGTAATGGACCTCAATAAAATTTTATCATTTTCTTTGTAAAAAACTTTCATGGCTTGTGTTATATTTACTCCTAGGTACTTTTATGTTTTTATTGCTAATGTGAGTGGTTTATTTTAAATGAAATTTCCCAACTGATTGCTATTGGTGTATAAAAATTGTATTGACTTTTGTATATTGATTTTGTATCCAGCAACACTGCTGAAGTCTCATTTTTCTTCTAATAATTTATCTATAGTTTCTTTTGGGTTTTCTACATAGTCAACCATAGATCTGCAAATAACAACTGTTTTGCTTCTTCTCTCCCTAATCTTTACCCTTCCTATTTAATTTTCGAAGCTAGCAAATGAGGTAAGTATAACCATTATCCCCATTTTTATAAATGGGGAAACCAAACCTCAGAGAAGTTAAGTAACTTGCCCAAGGTCTCACAGCTAGACTTGGACAAAGTCAGGACTGAAACCCAGGTCTAGCCATTCCAAAATCCATGCTTTTATTTCCTTTGCTATGGATTTCTTATCCCTTCCCCAGCACACAAATACATTTGAGGTTTGTAATAGAAAATCTTGGCACAGAAAAACATCGATCTGCCACTAAGGGAAAGGATTTTTATTTGTTTCTTTTAAAGAAAAAATATTATTTTGAATTGATCAATATATCTGTACCATCCCAGAGCCACAAAAGAAAAAGCAAAGGGGAAGAACTAACACATCATTTTGTGTTCGTTCCATCTTATCAGCAACCAGCAAGTTGAGTGTTAGTGTCCCAGTTTTGAAGCTGAGAATACTGAGGTTCAGAGAGATGAATATAAAAAAGCAACAACCAGAAAAAGAAGCTTTCAATGTCAACCAGATAGCAAAATATGTATAATGCATCAAAACAAAGTATTTGGAATAGCCTCCAAGTATAATGTGCAAATCAGTTTTACAGCCCCAGGTAAATGCTAAAAGATGGGGCTTTGGAAACGTTCCCTGAGTGTTCTCTGCAAGTCCATGGAGGGAAAGAACCCCTCTGGGAGCTGGGAAGGAAACAAACTGGGAAGTCATTTGTTCTTTTGCATTCATTCATTTATTCATTTAATAAATATAGTATTCATTAAGGACCACCCATCTGAATCCTGGAGTAAATGTTGGGAATACAGATGGGAACAAGCCAGGCACAGTCCCTGCCCTTAAGAAGCTTCCCATCTGGCAAGATTCCGGCATGAGACCAGGAATCGCTGGTTGGCATCTGTGGTACCCAAGCCCAGCCCCCACCGCCAGGCAAACAGAAGTCCTGCGTGAGGCTCAAGCAGACAGTTCTGGGCTCCAGAGCATCCCCAGGTCCCCATCTGGAAACTGCCACCTCGCTACGGCGGGCTGATGACCCTGTCTCTCTCCTCCTGGGTTTCCAGCAGCCCCAGTGTCGCTGGGAGCCTGTCCATCAGAGTGCCAGTCGCGAGGGAAATTGAATCCAGAGGCTCTTTCTAGTCATGTTTGCTCACTTTTTTCTTAGCATGATCTTTGGTTTCATTATATTTAGGTATTTCTTTTATTTATCCATGCACCAGGAAAAAAAAAAAGGAAGGGTGCCCCTTTAAACCAGGCATGAAATGTATTAGGAACCTAAAGTTGAGAATAATGGTTTTTTTTTCCCTCCTGGAAAGCTAGCCTACAGGAGGAAAAAAAAAATCCATTCAAATAATTTCGTTTAGTCCTAAGTATAAAATAACCGAAGTCAAGGTGTCTCTGCTGTTATTATTTTTTCTGATGTTTTTGACACCCGCGTGTGGAGTTCTCCGGCGTTCACAGCTTCCAGAGCTGTGAGCTCCCACTTGGTATATTCGTAATACTCCTTAATATTTTCATTTTGATGTAATTTGCGGCCCCAGCTTTTTAAATATCCGCTCTGTAATAATGTTTAATTTCAGGGGTCACTCCGCCAAGGAGTATATTAAAGCTTATAAAACTCATTTCCAAAGCTCAAATATCAAGCTGTGATCAGGTTAGGAGGGCAGCATCTGTGAATATTTCATCTTTTATCATGCTGATAATAAGGAGATGACAGAGGCACATTATTACAATGAGAGAATTGCTCATTTCAGGCCTGGTGCTGGAAGCTGGGGTCTGCAGTATGTATTACTCAATAAGAGCAATTCTGATATGAAAAGCAAGTTTACTGAGGCACCACTGTGTCTTATTTGATTGGAATGAATAATATATGGAGCCGCTGTTCGGGCGGCTGCTGGCCGGGGGAGGGGAGGCTTGCATGGAGAGGTGCACTTGGGGATAGAAGGCGAAATAATTTATCAAAGGATGTGTTTTATGGCCTGAAAATAAAGTTAAGATAACCACTGTTTATTAGAATCATTATTTCGGAAATCTGTATTCTGGAAATCTTAAACATGTGCCGGCTTACGCACGAGAAGAATCTTGATCCGTTCGCTGGGTAGAGAGGCCTCGTAATTATCTATTTGCACATAGGGGCTGAGTGAATTTGACACCCGGGTTGATTCCTGCCACATTCTCCATTGGCAACTTTCATTATTGTTTTGCGTCAAGCCAACTTCATCAAGCGGGAAACCTTAAAACTCTGGTCTTTCTGTCGCGAGATGATGAAACATCACCAGGGGTGAAAATCAAGCGTGAACCACCTCTAATTGCTGCCCCCACCCTCCAGCCACACTGCACCCACCCCCTCCTCTCTCCTCCTCCCCGCCATAGTGGGAGATGGTCATCTCCTCCAGGACTAATCCTTCCCTCGGTGCCATGGACCTTGTCCCTTCCTCCAGTTCTGACTTCTGACCCCTGTGTGAAGCCATACTCTTCCTCTCCTGTGTCTCTGACTGCCCCCTTTCAGCTGGCTCCTCCCCCTCGGCCTATGAACGTGATCTAATCTCTTCCATCCTAGCAAAAAATATCTTCCTTACCTTGCGTCTCCCTCCAGCTATCACCCTAGTTATTTTCTTAACTTCTCATCCAAGGGTCTCTTAAGAATTGAATACATTTACTGCTCCACCAACTCACGTGGCATCCACCTCTCAAGTCATTTCATTCTCACCTCCATACCCACCACTCTGATGAGACCGCTCCCTCCAAGGTCATGGGCGCCTGCTAATTATCAAAATCCACTGGGCATTTTTCATTCCACACCCAGCTCAACCTCTCCGCTGCCCTAGTCCCCATTATTTCACAACACCACTCTCTGTCCATTCTCCTCCTTCCTAACTCCCTATTTCTCCTCTGGTTCCTCTCCTGGAAACTCTTCCCACCCCTCCCTCAAGGCGGTCGTGTTCAGTGGGACCTGTGCCTTACCCTCTCCTCACACCGTCCCCTCTGCTGGGCAGCAGCATTCACTGCTGTGATTGTAACTGCCACGCTCTGACCTGCAACTTATTAACAGTAATTGGTTTGTAACCCAGCCTCTTGCTTGGAGCTCCAGAACCAAATATCTGACTGGGGGCCCTACTGGTGCCCTACTTGGTGCCCAAATGCCACAGGTGAAAAATGTAACAACCAACGCAAACACACACACACTGCCTCCTCCTTCTCCTGATTTCTCTACCTCGAATGGAGACAACCGTAATAGCAGTCACTCTCGGGGAAATACAGGCCAGCATCCTGACCTTTTCCATTTCCTGAATGCCCCATTTACAATCCACCATCAGGTCCCATTGGTTCTTTTCATATTTTTAGAAAACAAATAGATCTACTGCTATTTCTGATTATAAAAGTAACACATGCTTATTAAAAAATTTTCCTGATGGATATCCCAATCACCCTGATTTGATCACTACACATGTATACACGTATTGAAATCTCACATGTATTCCATAAATACATACAATTATTATGTATCAATAAAACATAAAAATTTACATTTTAAAAAGTTTTCAAACTATATGGAAGTGGACTGAGAAGGTAAAAATCACCTGAACTCCCTCCACCCACAGATAATCATTGTTAACATTTTATATAAACACACCTACCCTTTTTATATTTAATTTGTACATTGAGTGAATATTTACTGAGTGCCAATTATGTGCCAGCTAATGTGTTAGGCACCTATATACACATTTCCTTTTTTATACCAAAAAATGGGGTCTAGCTATGCAAATAATATCTTTAATTTAACAAGGCATGTAATTTTATTTCAATAAATATAGATCCACGTACTCCACTTAAATAGTTACACAGTATTCCATTGAATGGCTATAGCACAATTTATTTAGTTTATTTACTTAATCAGGTCCCTACTGATAGATATTTGGGTCATATCCAAAATATGATATTATATGTCATTTGCAATAAACATCCTTATACATAAATGTTTTCTCATTTGTTCAATTATGCTTTAGAATAAATTCCTGGAAGTGAAATTGTGGGGTTAAGAGTGTGCACATTTTTGAGGCTTTTGATAATTATTAACAAATATGCTCCAATGATGTTTATCAATTGATATATTACCAATATGAAAATTTTCTCCCACCCTGTTTTATACCAAATATTATCAATTTTGTTAAGCTTTACCAATCCGCCAAATAATATGTTACTGTTTATTTGCATTTGTTTTAATACTGTTAATATTGAGCATCTTTTCATACTGTTGTTGGATATTTGTATTTCTTTTGTAAATTACTTGCTCCTGCCTTTTACCCATTTAAGAGATTGTTCTAATTTTTCCTATTGATGTATATGAACTCTTTACATATTAGAAAGTACAATCTTTTATCTATCATATACGTTGCAGACATCTTTAATCAGTGGGTAACTAATCTTCTCTATTAACAGCAATTTATAATTTTTATATAGTCTAATAACTTTTTTCTTTATGGCTTCTGCTTTGGGGACATGCTTAGAGAGGACTTCAATACCACTAAATTATAAAAGATAGAAAGATATTTACCCAGATATTTTCTTTCAGTCATCCTGAAGTTTTAATTTTTACATTTTAAATCTTTTCCTTCCAAAATTTCTCTTGGTGTAATACTTATTAATTTTAACATACAGGAAAATACCTAAATCAATACAAATGTGGGATTATAATTGCTGAAATGTGTAAGCAAAAAAGAAACTCCTAGCAAACTAAAAATGAAAGGAAATTCCTCAACCTCATAAAGGGCATTTTATTAAAACAAACAAACAAAAAACTACAGCTAATCATGCTTAAGGCTCTTCCCCTAAAATCAGGAAAAAGTCAAGGATGTTGATATGGTTTGGATGTTTGGCCCCTCCAAATCTCATGTTGAAATTTGATCCCCAGGGTTGGAGGTGGGGCCTGGTGGGAGGTGTTTTTGTCGTGAGGGTGGATCCCTCAGGAAAGCCTTGGTGCCCTCCCCAGGATAATGAGTGAGCTCTCACTTTATTAGTTCACAAGAGAGCTGGTTGTTTAAAAGAAACTGGCCTCACCTGCTCCCTCTCTTGCCCTGTGTCAGGCCTGTTCCCCCTTCACCTTCTGCCTTGATTGGAAGCTCCCTGAAGCCCTCACCAGAAGCAGATGCTGACATGATGTTTCTTAAACAGTCTGCAGAACTGTGAGCCAGAGAAACCTCTACTCTTTGTAAATTACACAATCTCAGTTATTTCTTCATAGCAACACAAAACGGACCATTCCTACCATTTCTGTACAACATTGTGTTGGAGGTCCTGGCCAGTGCAATAAGAGGAGTAGAAATAGAAGGCATAAGGATTAGAAAGGAAGAAGTTAAATGGTCCTTTTTGCAAACAACAAAATGGCACAAAATTCCAATGAATATACCAAAATCACCTAATAGAATAAAAAAGAAAATTTGGCAAAATCCCAAAACAATATATTATACAAAAATCAGTTGTACTTCTAGAGCTTAATGATAAACAACAGGACAATAAAAAATTTTAGCTGATATGCAGTAGTATTGATTTAAAAAACAAAATGCTTAGAATAAATTTAAGGAAAAAAATGCAGTATCTCTACACTGAAAACTACAAATATTACTGGGAGAAATTAAACATGATCTACATAAATGGAGACTTTCACCATATTTATAGATTAGAAGACTCAGTACCGTTAAGCTGGTCATTCTCTCTAAATGGATCTATAAATTCAATGCAATCCCAATCAAAATCCTAGAGACTTTTTTATATAAGTTGATAAGCTGACTCTAAAACTAAATGGAAATGCAAAAGATTTAGAATAGCTAAAAGAAATCTAAAAAAAGGAACAAAGTTGGACGATTTACACTACCTGATTTCAAGATTTATACAGTAGTCCTCCCTTATCCTCGGGGGATATGTTCCAAGGCCCGCAGTGGGTGCCTGAAACCACAGATAGCACCAAACTCTCTATGTATACTTTATGTTTTCCTATACACACATACCTATGATAAAGTTTAATTTATAAATTAGAAACAGTAAGAGATTAATAACAATAACTAATAATAAAATAGAACAATTATAACAATATGCCACCACCACTACACTTGTGCTTTGAGGCCATTATTAAATTTAAAAAAGTTTCTTGAACACAAGCGCTGCAATATCAACAGTCACTCTGATAATTAAGTGACTAACTGCAAGTAACGTCTACAGTGTGGATACGCTGGACAAAGAGACGATGTACATCCCAGGCAGGATGGAGTGGGACAGGGCGAGATTTCATCACAATACTTAGAATGGTATGCAATTTAAAACTTATGAACTTGTTTATTTCTGGAATCTTCCATTTAATATTTTCAGACCTCAGTTGACCATGGGTAACTGAAACCATGGAAAGAGAAACCACAGATTTGGGGGAACTACTGTCCTATGAAGCTACAGTTATCAGTACAGAATGATATTGGTATGAGAGTAAACATATAGATCAATGGAACAGACTACAGAGTCCAGAAATAGGCCAATATATATATGACCAATTGATTTTCAATAACATAGGCACCAACATAATTCAATGGGGAGAGGATACTGTTTTAAACAAATAGAGTTAGAACAACTAGATAGTCATATGAAAGAAAAGTAAACTCAATTCCTACCTCACACCATACACAATTTGAAATGAATCATAGACATAAACATAAAACTATAAAATTTCTAGAAGATATAATAGAAAAAAATCTTTGCAATTTTGGGTTAGGCAATAATTTCTTTGATAGAAAAGAAAAATGATTTGTCATAAAAGAAAAAATTAATAAATTAGACTTCATCAAAATAAAATACTCCTGCTCTCTAAAAGACACAAGGAAGAAAAGGCAAGCTACAAAATGGAAAGAAATATTTGCATCACAAATATCTGTCAAGGAGCTTACATAAAGAATCCAGAATACATAAAGAACTCTTATGACTAATAACAAGATGACAAACCACTCAAGTTTTTTAAATGGGCAAATTTTGAACAGACACATCACAAAAGGCCAATAAACACAAGAAAAGACATTCAACAACATGAGTCACCAGAGCAAATTAAAACCACAATGAGACACCACTTCATATCCACTGGAATTGTTAAAGTTTGAAAAGACAGTTCCAAGATCAGATGACGAGAATGTGGAGGAAGTAGAGCTCTCATACACTGTTGATGAGAATATAAAATGGTACAACCACTTTGGAAAACAATTTGGCAGTTTCTGATATAATTAAACATATACAACCCAGAAATTCCATTCCTACATATTTATCCAAAAGAAACTGTGTATGTATACACATATGCACACACACATACAGACTTGTACACATATGTTCATATACTTCTATTTGTAATAGCACCTGCCAAAATATTCATCAACAGGCAAATGGATAAACAAATGGTGCTGTACCCAGAACACTACACTGCAGTAAAAATGAACTACTGATACACTCAACAATATGAATGAATCTCCAAACAATTATGCTGAGTAAGAAAAGCCAGATGAAAAGGGATACATACTGTGTGATTCCATTCATGTGATCCTCTAGAACACACAAGCTAATCGATAGTGATAGAAATCAGAACAGTGGTTGCACAGCAGCAGCTTGGCATAGGGACAACAGGAAACACTAGGAAGATGGAAATGTTCTGTATGGTAATTGAGATAATAGTCACATGGTGCATACATTTATTGATCAAAATTTATCAACCCCTATGCTTGAGTTTTATTATATGTAAATTACACCTCAAAAAAGTTTATTAAAAAATATTAGAACAGGATTTTGACAGCCTCTCAAAGCCAGTATCTTTTCCTTATGTTGTTTGTTCTTCTTCTGCTTCCCCACCACTCCCTCCCACTGTTTAGTAAGAAAAGTATTGGACAATACATGGCAGGACTACATTAAGATGCTTTTGGTAACAAAACTCCAGTTCAAACTAATCTAAGAACAAATATTTGGCGGACTGGAAGAAATATCTTGGGTAGAGCTAGCAGTGGTGATACTTTGCAGGACTGCCTGGTGCATCCCATTCCAAGGGTACTGCAGCCCTGGGCTCACTGGTGCCCCAGGTCCAGACAGTGGCAGGAAAAGAGGGGGCTGTGCAGAGCTGTGAGGGGAAGGTGGCCTGGGAACAAAGCTTGCCACTGTGGCAGTCTGGGAGTGTAGCTATTCAAACCATCCTTCTCATTTGTCCTTTTCAGAAAATGGCATTGGTGAAAGAAGTGGGGAAGAGCTTTTGAGTGTCAGCCTTTGGCAGCAGCCATTGGAATTGCTTCTAGCATCATGAGGATTCTAAGACCTTTCTTCCCACATCGGGAGAAGGTTGGGAACAGGGAGGAATGGGAGGAAGGAATACAGTTCACTGACTATTAGAGTTACCAGAAGAGATAAAAGATTCTGTTTTGCAACTTAAATTCATCTAGATGGATACTGCAGTGTGCAAAATAATTCCTGTCGAAGTCTATAGGTTGTCGTCTCTACCAGGCTTTTGTTCTTCTGAGTTCAGGCATTCCAGGGGGGCAGCATGTCTGAGTCTATGTGAGAAGGGGACCGGGGTTCACCTCTTGGTATTCACAAAGACACCCAAATACTAGTGTGCTGGGTGTGCTCAACATGGGGCCAAGCTCTTGGCAATGGTAAGAGGAAAGAGGAAGGAAGGAAAGAAGGAAGGAAGAAAGGGGAGAAGGAAGAAAGGGGAGAAGGAAGGAAGAGAGGGAGGGAGGGATAGAGGGATGGAGGGAGGGAAGGAGGACAAGAAGGATGGAGGGAGGGGAGAAGGCAATACATGAAACTTGGGTTATTCTCCAGCCAAACTGAATAATTCATTGTTTCTCCAAGCCCACCACCCACCCACCTCTATGCCACACTCGCTATGCCTTAGAGAGTCCTCTCCCCTGCCCTCACCTCTCCCAGTATCTCCACATTTCCAAATACCACCTGTTCTTCCAGATGCAGCTGTGGGGCGGGTCCCAGGGCACAGGATGAGGCCACTCTCCATCACACTGCGCTGCAGCACCCTCCTGCCCACCCAGCCACTCCATTAAAAGACCAGCCCAGCCTTATTAGCAAGTCTATAGCCTCAGAAGCAGAAAAAGTGCTGCTCATCCCATTTATTGTGCATATTATTCTCGTCAGCGGCTTTTAGAGGATTTTGCTAATGGCTCAGGGACTGTACGCACCATCACAATTAAGACATTGCTAATAAATTAAGTTTTATGGACATAAATCAGCAGGTATGCTTATTCAGCTGTTACACCTCACTTAGAAGTAGGCTTTGCACCTTAAGATGAAGTATATTTCTATTCAGGAGTTGTAATGGCCTTGTTAATGGAATATTAATTACCTCAGTTGTTGGACAGCAAGATGTCTGTTCCAGCTCTCTTGCCACAAGTGTTCTTAGAGAAAAACATTTTTCCAACTTTGTCAGTAAGGCTGTTGAATCTCAGCCAAGCCCACGCCATCCTCCCCAGCAAAAGGACAGAATGAAGTTTACCTTTCTGCACCCTGCACCCCAAACTAGTTGGTTAAATGAAGCCTTAAGCTACTGCAATGATATTGTTCTCCCTCCTGCACCCTGCACCCCACAGGAATGAGTTAAGCAAAACCTTAAGCCAGCTAAGTGGTGGTGTACAGTCTACCTTCTCCAAGGACACTGTGGTGGAGAAGGAAAGTTGGGCTGAGAGTCAGGAGGCCTGGCTTCTCACCTCCTGTCATAGGGCAGCCCTGGACTGGATAGCTTAAACACTAGACATTTATTTCTCACAGTTCTAAAGTCTAGGAAGTCCAAGATCAAGGTGCTGGCAGATTCACTGTCTGGAAGGGCCCATCTCCTGGCTTGTAGACTGCCACCTTCTTACTGCATGCTCACATGGCCTTTCCTCAGTGTGTGCCCATAGAGGGGGAGAGGGAGAGAGAGAGAGGGAGAGAGAGAGATCCTGCCGCTTCCTATTCTTACGAGGGCACTAATCCCATCATGAGGGCATCATCCTCGTGACCTCATCTAAACCTGGTTACTTCCCAAAGGCCCCACCTCCTATTACTATCCCCCTTGGGGATTAGGGTTTCCACATATGAATTTGGGGGAGACACAGACATTTACTCCATAACACCACCACTGCGACAATGACCAGGACTGTGACTTTAGGCTGGCCACTTACACTCTCTGGGCCTCAGTTTCCCATTTATTACATGGGTATAATAAAGCAACCATGGATAAAGCTAACTGAAAAACCCAACTCTTAGATATCAATCATGGATCATTTTGTGATTGTCTTTCCAAGACTATAGAGGAAACACCACTCCCCAAGAATAGGAATGGATTTTCCCTAGAAGGGAGTGAAGGTTCTGTCAATTATCCTACGAAGTTGTTAATCCAAGAGAAAGAAATGCTCCAGGGTTGTGGATGGAGGGGAGGGGATTCCTTTTGCTCCACCAATGCGTGAGGATTTCTTTGGTCCCAAACTGCAGCGTGGAAGGGCTGGAGAAGAGTGGGCTGCCCCGACCGTGGGACAGAGTGAGCAGCACAACCAGCCTCCATGTTATATTGGCAGCGTCAGGGACTGCAGCAGCCCCGGCACCTGCAATGTGAGAAGACAGCCACATTCAGGGAAGTCAGCATCTCGGACAACAGAGGCATAACCTTGTTACCAACAGGAACAACCAGGATTGACTCTTTGGACACAAAGAGAGGAAGGCCACCTCATGAGAAGAGCTAGACCCTTGCAGAGTGGCATTTTCCACCAGGAAGATAGGCGATAGCTACTGAGGCCATGGAAAATTGAACCATGTGGGTGGTAAGCCTTGCCTTGGTCTTGGACCAGGTTGGTCCTAAAAACCTGCTCAGCAAAAGAAGAGCCCATTTAGGATATAGCACACCTGGATCCCTGTCCCTGCTCTGCCCTCAAACCACTGCCATCTTAGGCAAATCCTCACCCTTCTCAGGTCCTCGTTTCTTTCTTTCAACCCAATGACCTCAAGGTTAAACAGCCTCTGCCTCTGAGAAATATGCTTTAAAGCATGCATCACCTTTCATTTCTTCATCTGGAAGAAAAAAAATCTCAGACCAGGGGATCTGCTGGAAGAATTTTTTTTTTTTTTGCATCCATTTAACATATCAATTCTCACATTTTCTGCTTGAACTTCAGAGCAAAGGACTTGGAAAGTTAAGCCTTTGCCTATTCAATGCACGGTTTTGCATATTCTCCTGGACCCAAAGGGTCCTCTTTGCCCTGGAGGTGCCCACCACAGACCTGCCCTGCTCCCCGGCTGCGGTGAGGCCCACTGTCTCCACAGTTAATTGGGGCAGCTGCCCTGCCCACACCTCCTCCACTCTTCCTGCAGACAGTGAAAGGCCATGCCAAAGTGGGGTGCAGACGAAGGATGGAGAACGGGGAATAGGCAATGAGAACCCCAGAAGGGGAGTGTGGGCACACGGTGGCTGGAGAGAAGATATGGTTTGAAAGGCAGATGGAACAAAACCAAAGCAACTGGCATTCTGCATGGAGCTTGAGGATGGCCACGGAGCACATCTGGCTGAGAGACTCTCACACAAGCCTGTGGATATTCCAGTGTCAGCGGCATCCAGAGCCCCTAGGCCCCTTCCAGAGGTGGAAGAGAGAGGGAAGGCTAAGCTGTGACAAAGTGCTCCTCTCCTGAGCAGTTTGTCCTTTGCTCACTCCACAATAGAACTGCACCCGCAGAGAGAGTGGAGTGACCAGAAATGGCCTTTGGAGTCCCTCAGTCAGCTACTGCTGCATAACAAACAACGTCAGTCACACTCCACAACAAGCATTCATTCAGCTCAGGCGCCTGCAGGTCACCTGGGGATCCTCTGATCCAGGTGGGCTTAGATGGGCAGTTCTAAGCTGCAGGGTTTGTCTGGTCTGCTACACATCTCCCTCATCCTCCTTGGCCCAGCAAGCTAGAGGGGCATGTTCATCTCATGGCAGTGACAGCCCCTTGAGGCCTGGCTCAAGATGGTACCCTGTGGTTTCTGGCCCTTTCTGTTGGCCAAAGCAAGTCACATGGCCAAGCTCTGAGTTAAAGGCAAGGGTAATAGACTTTACCTCAGTGAGAAGAACTGCAAAGTCCTACAGAAAGGGCATAGATACAGGGAGAGATAAAGAATTGGGACCAATAAAGCAATCTACAAAAGGAATAAGTCCCACAGTGTTTCATAGTCAACGGGACACTTTTTCACACTTTCCTTAGTTTACTTTGCATGATAACCCTGAGACACAGCGATTATATCTCCATTTTACAAATGAAGAAATTCAAACTCAGAAAGAAGAAAAATACTGAAGATCACACAGCCATTAAGCATAAAAGTGGATACACCGATCTCTCCATCCAACGTCAAGTCCAGAATCTTTGCCAAACCCTAATGTTGGCTTTCCTTGAGGGACCCTAGAAGACCTGGGATTTGTGGAAGGGTGCCCCATTATTGGTGTTCAGAGACAAGTTTTATGGAAGGCAAAAATGACCTCAGTATTCTTAACGATGAAAATAAAGGATTTGGAAGAAATTGAGAACATCAAATGTCTGGCACGCGTGCTGCCTCTAGCCAGCCACTGCCGCCGAGCTGGAGAGGACACCAAACATGAAGACCATTTGTAAATGCTTTGTCAACCTTCGCTGAGGCCCATTCAGCCCCAAATCCCCATGATTCTGAAACTAACAACACTGTGGAACAACAGCCTGGAAGGGACACTTGGCTGGGATCAGAAAAATGGATTCTAGTCCAAGCTCTGCTATAGCTGTGACCTAGAAAAGAAATAAACTTCTCTGGGCATTGTTGCATCCATTTTGTGACCTTTAAAACCATTTACTTCAATTCCATAAACATTAATTGAGTGCTTATTGTGTGCCAAACACTGCTGTCAGGGGACTAAAGAAATGAATGAGATATGTATTATGAATGAGACTGCCTCCCTGGAAGGAAGGCAGAGGAACCAGGGAATGCTCGGATTTCTGAGGTCCAGGCCAATGCTAATATTCCACTAATAACATTAAAAAGCAAAGACATTACCACAGGACTCATAAATCCTGCAGACTCCCCAAGCTTGAAGATCTCCTCCCAGGCAGGAGCGTGGGGTTATTGATGAGGGGATGACCTCAGAGTAGGGGTTCCCATGTTCTGCTGTTTTCTAGAATAAAAGGCAGTTGCCACTTCCAAGTCAAACGTTTCCAGGCTCATCTGCCAGATTTGGGGGTAGACAGACCTGGGTGTGGATCCCAGCCCAGCTACTTACTATCTTGATGACCTTGGGCCATCTACTTACTCACTGTGTATCTGGCTTCTTTACAAGAAAAGCAGGGAGAATAATCATCATGGCCACATGGAGTTGTCCTACATACCATTAAACAGGCAAACTGATGCACATGCCTGCAACACATAGATGCCCTGGATGAGTTCACATCCTTTTCCTTCCTCTCCTTCACTTTCCCCATGCCCCAGCTTGGAGCTTCACCCTAGATTCACAACAGAGTCCCTGATAAGCTTTTAAAAAATAGAGATGTCCAGCCAGCTCTCCCTAAGACCAGGGGAATCAAAGCCTCTGGGGACCAGGGAATCGTACTTTTTGAACCCACTCCCACCTCGCCCCCTGCCAGGTGATGTTAAAGTGCAATCAGAGTTGAGAACCACAGCGCCAATTGAATTTGTCCAAAGAAACAGAACCAATAGGAGATATACGTATACTATATATATGTATGTAAGCTATATAAATGTAAGCTATATATAAGATATACACACAAAGAGGTTAATTATAAGGAACTGCCTCACACAATTATGAAAGCTGAGAAGTTTCAAGGTCTGCAGTCAGCAAGTAGGAGACCAGGAGAGCTGATCATTCCAGTCCAAGTCTGAAGGCAAAAGGGGACCAATGTCCCAGCTTGAAGACAGGTGGAGAGAAAGAATTCTTTCTCACTCAGCCTTTATGTCCTATTCAGGCCTTCAGTGGATTGGATGAGGCCACCCACACCCAGGAGAGCCACCTGCTTTACTCAGCCTACCAATGCAAATGCCATTCCCATCCAGAAACACCCTCACACACACCCCCAGACACCGACCAAACATCTGGGCACCCTATGGCCCAGTCAAGCTGACACAAAATTAACCGTCACACTGGCTCAGCCAGTTTTTCACTCCCCAGATAAGCCCAGCATCCCCCTGGCCCTCTGGCTTTGCTCATGCAGTTCCTTCTTTCTAAAAACAGTTCCCCGTCCCTACCTTTTGCTGATCAAACCCTGCTCAACCCAACCCAAATGCTCTAATTCTCTCCTGTAGGGGCCTCCCATGAGCCTCTCCTGGGCTTCTGGGGGAGGAGTCGCCCTGGAATGACCAAGATGGCGCCATCCCCGCCACGCAAGCACTTACCCGTGAGAACTCAGAGCCTCTCCACAGCTTTGCACCTGTGCAGAGCTTCCCCCACCCCTACGAGGCAGGGTGGACACATGGGGCAACCTTGGGGGGTGCAGCAGGAAAGGGTTCACTCAGGGTGACCTGGTGTTTGGGACCCCTGCCACTGTTGTTCAGGGGCCAATGTGGTTTGAGAGAAGCTGGATGTCTCCAGGGCTGACAGGCCTGCGGACTTGACCGAAGTGGCGTACTAGAATCACTCAAATTTCTCTTGCTCTCATCCCCACACCTATGCCTACTGCAGACTCCAGGCCCCTCAAATGTTTCCCTTGTGCCTTATGGAAATCTCCAAGGGTCATGCAGACTCACATGTGCTCCCAAGTGATGCTCCTGTGTTTTCTGCCCCTGTCACCTTCAGAGACATCTGGGGTGGACCCTCACCACTGCCCCCACCACCAGTGCCCCCAAGAAGAGCAACCTTCACTTGCAGAATGCTGTGTTCAAGGAATCCAAACACCACAGTCCCAGTGGTCCCTCCTAACCAAAGGCACATGTGCTCCCAGGAAAGGTGGGAAGGAGGCTGTTGTCCCCCACTCTGTGCTATGCAGGCTCCAAAGCCACGCCGCCTGTGCCTGCTGTCCCAGGGTTACTAGAAAATACAGCTCACCCCTGGGGCTCCGTGGCCAGTTCTCTGGGCTGGGAGGGCCAGATGCCAGCTGCCCCCTCGGTCCCCTGCTTCTGCCTCTGGAGCTCCACACACAAACCTTGCCCTGGGCCAATCAACTCATACAATTGGATGGATGCCCAAGATGTGACCTGCCCAGGCTCGGACATGACCGAATTTCCATTCCGGCTTATTGGCAGCACAATAATCATTCTTCAACATGTAGGCAGGAGGAAGAAGAGTTTTGGACAGGGCAGCTCAGCCGCCGGGAGGTGCTATGAGCCTGGTCCCCACCACCTGGGGGCCATTCCCCGTAGCCACCCTCCCAGCTCTGTGAATTATCGCAGGGGATGGACAGGAACTTGCTCACCTTTGGGAATCCTATTCTCCATTCCTGCTTTGCTGTAGTCAAGGATCTGCAGAAGTCTCATTCACATTTTCTCTGTTTCACCACCATTGTGACCACTCATTCACGTTCAGAGGCCACAGGAGCCCCTTGGCTCGCCACCCCTTTGTCCTCAGTGTCTCAGTCACATCACCAAGACCACCTCTCCTGAACATAGGCTTGCTGACCCGGCAGGACCGGAGCCCTTGTTTGCCCACAGCTGTCCTCATGCCTGCTTGGCTGGCTTCAGCTCCACCATCTCCTGCTTTTCTTCCATACATGCCGGGGGGCTTACTAGGGTATCTGGAATGTGCAAGAAGATTGTTGCCCCACCTCGGCTACCCACCACATCAAATGACTGTCCACCTGCAGTGGGAGGGAGTGGATATGGGACAGGGCGGAGGCAGGGGATGGGTAGTTCTGTGGGCAGGTGAGAAGTTTGACAGCTGCAGATGTGTGCACGTGGGTGTGTACGTGTGAGGGCGCCCCAGGCACAGTGTATAGTGTGTTGTGCCTATACCTGTGTGTGGTGTGGCTTCCCTGTGTGGACGGTGTTTGGGTGCCTGCGCACACGTGTGTGGAGTATATGCTGCATGTGTGTGGAAACCAATGACTCCCCTGTGTATGGTGTGTCTCTGGCATATGGTACATTTGCTATTTGAGCTTACGTGCAATGTAGGACATTGCTGTTCCTTGGGGAGGTGGCATGTATGTGTATGGGTGGGGTGGCCGTGCGTGTGTGAGGGGATGAGCAATGCCTACTAGGCCTGCCAAATGCCGATGTAGGGTAAGATCGTGAGTGATTGGAAAGGGGGCCCCAGTGGAGAGGGACAGAGACTGATCCCAAGCAGCATAACATGAGTCAGGGTCAGACCCAGGAGACGTGGGGGTGGCGTAGGGCTTCAGAGGGGGGGTCTGGCCCCTCACTTGGACACATGACAGAAGGGGTGGCTCAAAACAGAAAAACAAGGGAGGCGCTCACCCAGCACGGCCACAGGAAGTGTGGCACACAAAGACCTGGGTTTGAATCCTGGCCTCTGCCACTTCCTAGTTGTATGGCCACAGGCAACTGATTTAACTTCACTCAGCCTCAGTTTTTTCATCCACAAAATGGACTGCTATAAAGATTAAAGTAATATATAAGAGAGCTTATCACAGTGCCTGGCACACAGGAAGCACCAAGGAGGTGGTCATTACTGTTACTGGTTCCTGCTGTCTTCCTCCCCAGCTCCATCCCTGCTGGTATCTCAGGAGCCTCTGCCAGAAGACTCAGCTCTGCCAGATGAGGACACGGAGGGTTTGCACCACCACCTCCACCAGACATGCTGCCTAAGCCCTCGGATGCATGCCCCTCTGGGGGTATCCACAGCATCCTTCTGCTCTCCTGTCAGAGTTGAAGGCTGCTCTGGGGAGGTGACATGTGTGTATGGGTTGGTGGGGGAGATTGAGGGCAGCTGCCTACCCTGGGGCTGGACCTCCACCCGCCTCTTCTCACAGCCAAATCCTGGGGAGCATTTGTTCATTCATTTATTCATTTATTCATTCCTGGCTTGAGTTGCCAGGAGCTGTTCTAGGAGCTGGCAACATGATGGTGATTAGGATAGAAGCTGTAGGTGTTCAGGCATTCCACTATGCCAGTTTTAAGTATCAAAATATTAACACACTACCAGCATTTTTTAAAATTTGAAATCTGAATTATTTATACATTAAAAGATACCCAGAAAGTTATATGCTAGATCAAAATTTCTAATTGACCCTGGGAGCACTCCTTTAGAAACCCATCTGTTCATATTTCTGCCCTGCTGCTGTTAAAATTCCATGACCTGGATGGTTAGTTGATTGGTTGGTCATCGTTTGCTTTTTCCTTTGGTTGGCTGGTTGGTCAATGTTTGCTTTTTTATTTGGTGGGTTAGTTTGGATGTTATTATTAATTTATACTCCTCCCAAAGCTAGTCTGGGCTCTGCTCTCTTCCAAGGGCAGCAGAGTAGAACAGGCATGAGGGGTCACATTAAGGCAAACTAAAGGAGGATTTGGTAGCAGGATTGGGGGAAGCGGAGTGGAGGAGAGAAGGGAAGAGGAAATGAGGTTCCCAGGTCTTCCCACCTTCCTTTCCTCAGAGCTAGATTCCCTCCACTCCTCTCCCAGAAAAGGGCCAGATCCCTTGTCAGTACCACCTTCTCTAGGATAGTTTATTTTAGTTTACTTTAACCCTCATACTCCTGGAAGAAAAAACTTGCCTCAGTCCTTTACCCTGGCTTTCTCTCACGGAGAACTTAGGACAAAGTGTAGAAAAATACACTGGATAGGATTAACAGATTGACACTGAAGAAGAAAAGATCAGTGACCCTGAAAGCATTGCAATATAAACTATCCAAAATGAAACACTGAGAGAAAAGAGACTAGAAAAAATGCACTAGTGGCCTCTAGAACAATACCAAGCACTCTAAAATATGTGTAATTGGAGTCCCAAGGGGTAAAAAGGAAGGGGCAGAAATTATATTTGAAGAAAAAAAGAACAAAATTTTTTCAGATTCAGTGAAAACTATAAACCCACCAATCTAAGAAGCTCAATGAACTCCAGGCTGAAGAAATCAAAAGAAAACCACGCCAAGATGTGTCATAATCAAAATGGTAAAACTCATGATTTAAAAAAATCTTAAAGGCAGACAGACACTTCATATACAGAAAAACAAAGATTAAAATGACAGTAAATTTCATGTCAGAAACTTACGCAAGCCAGAAGAAAACAGAAAGTATCGTTATGGTACTAAAAGAAAAAGAAACTGTCAACACAGAATTCTTTACCCAGTGAAAACATCTTTCAACTCTAAAGGTGAAGTAAAAACTTTTTAGACAATCAAAAGCTGAAATAATTTATTGCCAGCAGACCTGTACTACAAGAAATAATAAGGAAGTTCTTCAGGCAGAAGGAAATAATACCAGATGGAAATTTATAGCAACACAAAAGAATGAAGAACAGTGGAAATGGTAAATACGTAGATAAATTCAAAAGACTTTTTTTCTCACTTTGAATTTCTTTAGAATATAATTGATGGTTTAAATAAAAATAACAACAATGTATTATGGAATTTATAGCTTATGTACAAGTAAAAGTTTTTAAACAATAGCAAAAATAGACAAGACGCAGAAATGGAGGTATACTGTCATGAAGTTCTTACACTATATGAAGTGGTGCAACATTATTTCAAGTATTTGACTGTGAGAAGTTAAAGATGCATATATAAACCCTAGATTGACCACTAAAAAATACAACAAAGAGGCCAATATTGAAGATAAAATGGAATCTTTTTAAACTTATTTATTATAAAAGAAGGCAAGAAAGGGGGGGAAAGAAACAAAGAATGGATGAGCAAATAGAAAAGAAATAGCAAGATGGTAGAGTTAAACCCAATCATATCCATAACTTTATATAATATAAAGGTCTAAACAACCCGATTAAAAGGCAGACAGTGTCAGATTGGACCCATCTATATGCTATGTACAAGAAACCCACTTTCCATATAAGGAAACATATAGGTTCAAAGTAAAAGGATGTAGAAAGATATGCCATGCTAACACTAATAAAAATATTTTTTTAGAAAGTAGATTATCAGAAAAAATCACACAGTTATAGAATACATCACTCAACAACAGAAGAATATATATTATTTTCAAGTTCACATGAAACATGCACCAAGATCATATCTGGGCATAAAACAAGTCTCAAGTAAATTTAACACGATTAAAACTATGCAAAGTTTGCTTGCTGGCCACAATGACTTTAAACTAGAAATCAATAACAAAAAAGATAACTTTTATCTAAAAATCCCAAATATTTGGAAATTAAACAAGGTATACCCTTGAATAACCCATGGATCTAAAAAAAAAACCATGAAAGAAATTATAAACATTTTGAACTAAATGAAAACTAAAACACAATACATCAAAATATGTGAAATATAGCTGAAGCAATGCTAAGAAAAAATATTTATAGCATTAAATGTTTATATTAGAAAAGCACACAGTTCTCAGATCAATGATCTATGCATCCACCTTAAGTAATTAAAAATGGAAGAGCAAATTAAACCGAAAATAAGCAGAAAGGGTAAATAAGACAAGAACAGAAATCAATAAAATAGAAAACATCTTATGCTAATAAGTTATACAAACAAGATGAAATAGACAAATTCCTAGAAAGATACAAGCTACCAAAGCTCACCCAAGAAGAAATAGATAACCTGAATAGTCCTATATCTATTAAAGAAATTGAATTCATAACTAAAAACCTTCCTATAAAGAATATTCCAATCCTACATGGCAACAATGCTAAATTCTAACAAAAATTAAAGGAAGAAATAATAACTATTCTGCACAAATTCTTCCAGAAAATAGAAGAGGAAGGAACATTTTCCAACTCATTTTATGAAGTAGGCATTACCCTGATACTAAACCCAGATAAAGAAATTACAAGGGAAAACACCCCCACAGACCAATATCCCTCATGAACATAGATGCAAACATCTTTAACAAGCAAGGCAGTTGCCAGCTGTGTGGAATTGTGCTGAGAGAGAATGAGGACAGAGAAGTCACTGTTGAATTTAGCAACATGGAGTTCCAGTGTTCCCACCCTCCAGACTCAGGACCTCTCTACCACCTGGACGTTCCTATGGTTCCTTCACAACCTCCCAGGCCACCAACCCACTTACCAATTTCAGTTGGCCACTTCACCCAGCTCCCACCCACCACAAGTGTCATTCAGGTCACAGTGTATCCTGAGGTTGTGACAGATATTGATCGGTGCCTACCTCCAGCTTAGAAGTGCAGACTTTCCGAGAGGTTGGTGAGGGGGACATGGGGAGTGGAGTAGCACATTTTCAGGGTATGAGGACTGACAGCTTCTCAGACCACAGGGGTCAGAGTCCTCCAGAAGCTAGAACTGAGACTGGCAGATTGTTCCTGAAGATCCCCTTTTGAGATCCAGTGGTCCCTAAACAGCACGCAGGCAACCACTTTCATATGAATGATTGACACAGTCCTTGGTGACAACAGCACGGGAAGGGAAGCTGAGCAAGGCAGGCCAAAGCAAGACCTTCCAGCTTCCCAGTTCTGCCCGTGGGCATAACCGACTCACGCCATGTGCAGTCAGCTGGAAGAATCCCAGTGTCCCTCACTCGCTGAGCCCCAGCCAAAAGCCAAGCCCATGCCAGACACACAAGGGATACCAATGTGCCACCAAGAGCACCATCCTTCATGGAGCCTCTATTCTAGTCCCTTTGAGCCATCTTAAATGTTTATATGACATATGGATATATTTTTGTTTGCTTCTCTCTGAGCATGTGTGCCAGCTCAGGTCCTCCAGACAGCAGACACCAGGACAGAATTAGACGTGCAAGGCATTTATTGTGGAGAAAGGCCTGTGAAGGATAAAGGGCAGGAGAAACCTCCACTCTGCAATACTGACCTGATCCCTGTGAACAAAGAGTGGGAAGGAAGCAGGATTGGAAGGGAAGGGCATCCGACCACAGTGCAGCTCTGAGAATGTCTTAGCCAGGCCAAGAGGGAGCCCCGGAGCATAGACTGACCATTGGAGGAGTCCTGCATCAAGTGGAAAATGGCCCAGCTCTGTCACCCCACAGTGCTCAGCAGTGGGCCAGACACAGCCGAGGGAGAACGAGGCCTTAGCTGGACACTGCAGAGATCCAAAGGTACAGCCCCTGGAGCTGTCAGCCAACTCTACTTCTCCCAGCCAGACCGAAGGGAGGTCTGAGTGGCCCACCTCCATGGCCACCATTGCATGACTGATCTCATTATAAAGAAGCTTGTTCTCAGAGGATTTATTAAATGGGTGGCAAAGGGATTAAAGAGTCAAAGGGATTGCAAGTCTGTAATAGTTGAGAATAAACTACGAAAGAGTAGGTCAAGGCAAAGCTATTACAACTCAAATAAGAGCTAGGACACTAGATTAGAGTGAGTTGACCTTTTTCAGTTTATTTACAATGATTTATGAGGAATGCTGCGGAGGTATCTTCCTGAAGTTGATTGTTTGGTCTTAAGACGCCAGTCTATCTCAATTCAGCCTCGGTCAATGCACCTTGTCCCACCTTGGTCTGAGGACAGTGGCTGGGGGCAGACTGGAGGGATATCTGCACCGGAGTGGCCCTTGCCGCACATGCTTGGCTCCAGGCCCCCTGGACTCATTATGCATCTTAAGGAGGTAAGTTTACCGTCAAAAGCCAGTCAAGTGAAAAAAAGCCATCAGCAGCAGATGCTTCAGGAAACAAAGAACACAGGACTGTGCAGCTCTGACATTGATATATGGAGCAAAACTGAAAGCTGGAGGTGAGCAAGGAGGGACAGCCATGAGGAAGGCATCTTTCTGATGTAGAAGGACATGGTCTAAGTCCCCTTTGAATTTCCAGCCACTAGAAGGTGCACATAATGTTTGTTGAATGATCAGCGAATGTGCAAGAGGGCAACCTCACCCTGTTTCAGTGGGGACTTTGGGGGAACAAAAGAGAAGCCACCCCTAGTCAAGAGGGACCAAAGACAACCTCCAGAGACCCAGAGCCAAGAAGCCAGTGTAGGAGGCAGGCGAGGAGGTCAGCGCTGAACTAGGAGCCTCTCAATGGGGCCAGGAGCTAGACGGGAGGAAGCCCTGGAGGCTGCCTGGAAGCAGCAGCAGGTGCCAGCAAGACAAGGGACCCCGCAATCCTCAAATGACACAAGGGGAAGGATTGGGAATAAGCCTCTGTTGGGGTTTGAGTCAGGAAGACATTGGTTTTTTTAATCATTCCAATGGATTTTTCTTACCCCTAAGCTGATGAGACCAGAAAAATCTTGGATTAGTACAGGATGATAAATTATCCTCACGATAGCAGTGAGAAGTACCGATCCTATTGAGGAGGCCGTGGCAAACTGGCAAAGGCATGTGATGGAAGGCGCAAGGACAACTTCCCAAAGGGAGGGAGTCGCCTGTCTGGCCACAGTGGGCAGGGGAAGTGACTGAGTCTCTAGGACCCAGAGCCCAGAGGGAATGGGAGCAAGAGAACAGACAGCGAGGCTTTGCAGCCTTTGTTCCTGGGAGGGAAGGCGATAAAAAGTAAAGGATTCATTATTTTTATCAGAAGCCCTGGATTTAAATTCCAGGGCCCCCACTCCCCGGTTGCATGAGAAAGCCATTTAACCCATTTAATCTCAGTTTCCTTGTCTATAAAATGGGGCACATAGTTAACATCTATCTCAAAAGCAGTACTGGAAATGCAATAGAGCAGGGGCAGGAATTTCACACGCCCATTCCATGCTGTCCCCAAACCCCACCACTGCCCAGCACAGAACTCTGAGCACTGCTGGCACTCAAACTGTGTTGCTGGGCAGGCCTCGCGAGAGAACGAACGCACCCTGCGATCAGGCCTCAGAGGGGAGCTGGCTTGAGGTCTGTGTTCTCCAGCATTGGCCAAGGCAGAGGCCAAAACCAACATCTCCCAAGAGCAGATTTTCTCCTCAGGGGCATCTTGTTCCCTCTCGGTGCAATACAAGCAAATAGACCGTGCATTCGCCATGCCAGCAGCAGACTGGCCAAGCAGGTGTGAGATTAATGGCTTTCCTGTACAACAAAGGCCTTCCTGCACAGCGGCAGAATTCAATATGCAAACCCCACCACCCTGGCCTCAGACCCCACCCTCCCAGCTCTGTGGACAGCGACAACTCGTACCCCGTAATGTATGCACGCTCCGGCTGCTGGGCCCAAGTTATTATTCATTACGGTTTTCTATTACTCGGTGATAAATGACGCCCCCAGGCTGGCGTTGCCCCCAGAATGCTTATTACGGCTCACTTAAGTAGGCGTTGATTTAGCTTAAATCGGTTGTTCTGTTCAGCCCAGACATGGGCCTGCCCCAGCTCTGCCTGGAAGACTCCCTTCACCAGGGCTTAATTGAATTCTAACTACTCCTGGCCTCCTATTAGGGAGGGCTGGGGTAGGAGGCCCCATGTAGGGCCACAGGGTGGTCCAAGCCCCGGTGGTCTCTGCAGCCCTATGTAATCCTAATTTGATAAGGGTCTTCCCTTTGACTCTAGCTAATAAATTTTGACAAGCAATTCCAATTAGCCCAGACAGAACTTCCTGGATGGACTCTGCTCACAGGGAAATGATGAAATCTCAGGTAGAAGCAGGCCTTGGGGTGTCAATGTGACCGTCCCTAGGTCCTGCCTCTGGATCAGACCACTCAGGTCATAGTATCTATGAGCTGTCCAGACCTATCCATCAAATTATTTGCCAAAGTGACAGAGCCAACCCTGTCATCTATAAGGATCCAACACAGCTGGTGTCCCTGAAAAGAGAATGGCCACACTGGAGACATTGTGGCTACAACAACTAAGACCATAAGACCGCCACCATTCATTCATGCAGCAAAGATCCACTGAGCACATAGTATGTGCCAGCTGCTGGTCTAAGCACTAGGCACAAAATAATGAACAAAACAGCACTCTCTGCCATCATGGACTTCACATTCTAGAATTTATTTACTGTCGATTATGTGCCAGACATTGTTTTAAGGACTTTACCCATATGACCAAATTTAATTGTCATCAAAATCCCATCCTGTTTTTCCCATTTTACAGAGAAAAAAAGCTGAGTCTTGGAGACATTCAATGATTTGCCCAAGGTCACTTACATGATAAACACTCAATAAGTGATGGAACAGGACTTGAACACAAGCTTACAACCACAAGCTGTACTTCCTCTTGTTTATGTTATTATACATTATTACGCTGTTCCATTTGCCTGGCACATTAAAGGTTACAATGCAATTTTCACGTTCTTTAATACTTCTCACTACAACCTCCTGGACAGTAGGTATTAATGTCAGCATCTCACACCTGCAGTGCTTAAGAACACAGGATATGATAATATTGGCCTAGATTAGAATCCTTGCCCTGCCTCTTACTAGCAATGTGATCTTAGGAAAGTTATTTATCTGCTCTGAACCTCCCTTTCCTTGACTGTAAAATGGGTTATGACAATAATAATACTATCTCAAAAATGGTGAGAATTAAATTTGAAATGGTATGTATAGCACTTAGCCCAGTGCCTTGTATATAATAGACTGTGGTCTTGAGTCCTTGGCAGAAAGAAGGCAATGCCAGGGCTCCAACTACTCTTGGTGAGAAATAAGGAAGTGTCTTCAGTATGGACACAGCCAGGAGGGTGTCAACAGGAGACCAGAACAAAGTCCTGGGAAAACCCAGTGATGTTTGGAAAACAGAATTTCTGCAGGGACAAGGTCTGAGCTCAGAAATGTAAAGGTCATAGGAAGTCCTTGGACTATTTTGTATCTTCTCTCATTTCCTTTTCTTTCTCCCTCAGTAAAGTTCTTAGTAAAGAAAAGGCCCCCTTATCTCAGCTGGGAAGCCAAGGGAAAGGATGTTCATTAAATAATAATAATAACAATAGCAACAGCTGATATTTATGGAGCACTAAGAATGTTCCAGGTCTCCACTATGTATTTGAAATACCTCAATTCATTTAACGTCAACACAACCCTCTGAGGCAGGTACCATCCTTCTCATTCGTTTTACAGAGAAGGAAACTGGGGCTCAAAAAGATGAAGGAATTTGCCCAAATAATTCAGCCACAATTAGTAAGTAGCTATAATAGGATTCAAACCAGAGGGGAGCATGGGCCCCACCCACGGAGGAACGTGTTCACAACCTCAGACCAGATGGGAATCCAAGGCAGTTTTCACAAACCCATTTCCTTCACTGTGTTCTTCACTTTTCACAAAGCCCTGCAAGCTGGGGGAGAACTGAAAATGGCCAAGAGCTAAACTGGCCTCGAAGGTGGTCAAAAACCACAGAGCAATTGTCAACTCACTGGGCAGATAACAAAAATGTTCCAAGCCATCAATCACATCCTTAAAGTAGTCTCCCAGCTTTGATTTTTGTTGTTGTTGTTATTGTTTTAATTAAATATGCAGGGTTTCACCACCTGAAGATGCTTTATCCAGTTTTTTCCTCTCTGGGCTTTTGAACTTGCTTCTCAGCTCTTGGCTACAACCAATGGGGAGACACAGTCATGCAAAAGAGCAGGGATGCTTCGACAGAAAACAAGGTCCAGGTGCTTGTGTTACCCGGAAAGCCAGGTTACCCTCCCGCTGTTCAGCACCTTCAGGGCCCCAGGGTCAGCCCGTGTTGGCAGTTTTCCAGTGTAGCAGGACACGCACACAGGTGCCCACCACCCCACAACCCCAGGGCATCGGCCACTCACTGCCCTGCCCTCCCGACATTGATCCAAGGCCTGGAGGACATCTTCCCTCAACAAGGTCACCTTTGGCTGCTAATAAGGCTCAGCTATAGAGTTATTCATCAGCTTTAAAAGAAAATCATTTTCGTCATAAAAAATAATATAACTATGTTACAGAAGAATTGGAAAGTAGAAAAAAAAAAACGAAAATAAGCCATAATTCATTCATCCTGACATAACCACTATTAGCATTCTTGGTATGTTTCCTCTCCCCTGAGCTCTAGCTTTTACTTCATTGTAACCATGGGGCGCTCACAGTTGTATATATTTGTGTGTGTGGCCCAATACTACATCCTAAACAATTTTTGGCATCACACACATTCTAAAGATCTGTCATTTTAATGACTGTGTAATACTCCACAGAGTTGTGCCATAATTTACTTAGCTATTCAATTGATGGGCATTTCACTGTCATAAGTAATGCTGCAATGGACATATTTGTATTTATTGTTTTCTTCCCCGGTATTTGGGATTATTTCCTTAAGATAACTTTTCAACGTACGCACAATATTTGGGTCAAAGGAAATGACCAGTTTTTTGACTTAGCATCGATCCTGCAAGCTTGGGAGAGTGTCTGGTCCAATGCAACATTGTTGACACTGATGTTCTCTTTTGATCCTCATTTAATAGGTTAATTAAATAGGTACCTCTTTGTTGTTTTAATTTGCTTTTTTGTAGGGTCCTGAGGAAGAGAGACAGTATCATTTCATTTTTAAGAATTGAGAGCTTTGGACTCAAAATGGCAGGAGTAAAAATAAAATTCCATTTCACGAGCTATACTGCCTTACTTAATTCTCTCTAGCCCCATCTGGTCTTCTCATTTGTAAAGTGGCGATGATAGTAGCGCCTACCTACAGGGTTGGCATTAGGATGACAAGAAATTATTTATCTTAGTCCAATTCCTGGCATGTGATTAGCACCACATGTTTCTGGTTGCAGTTTATCAATAATTTTAAAGCACTAAAAAGTCTGATTACACAGTCAATAAACATTTATGGAGACTCCAGGGATGGAAGAAAGAATAAGCCCTGGGTCTTGTCCTTGAAGAGATCCCAGTCTGATAGGGGATAAACAAGGAAGAATAAAACAACTGCTTAGTGTTGCAATAAAACTCAGAATAAAGTAATGCCGCCCAAGAGGTACAAACTTAGGGAGCTCAGGGGAAGAGCCAAACCACACCTGGGAATTGGGGGAGCAAAAAGGACATTGTGGAGAAGGCCCATTGACAATGGCATTGAAGAATGGGTAGTGTTCTGATGGGGGGGGGGTCAGGGAGGGGCATTCCAGGTAGAAGGAACAGCACAGGCAAAGACAGGGAAGTGGGAAATTTCACCCAGAATGGACATGGGAAACAGTAGCTGGTCCCACTGGGTTCACAGACTGTGGATCTGACCACACTGGGTAGCTGATCTGATTGCAGGATGAGTTTGCTTCCAGAACTCTCTGCTGCTCTCCAGGCCTTCACCACGTAGGTGGGGAGAGTGTTTAAATTATAAAGCTTCCCTCCTAGAGCTTAACACCCTTTGAAATAAAAAGGTTGCTAATAAATAAGGCCGTTCCCATCCAGTGAGCCCTGACACATTGCAGGGCAGGGGACACTGTGCCTTCCCAGGAAGTCTTACTTTGAGAATCTCTTTCTCGGGGTCTAGCTGCTTCCCATGCAGGGCCCCAGCAGAATGTTGTAGCTGGAAGCAGTAGACATGGCTCAGCTCCATAAGGGGAGTTTCAACAAAATCCATCCTCTGAGACCTAATGCCACTATCCCCTCCTCCGCCAAGCACTTGGCCATCCCCAGCCCTAACAGACGGCCTCCTCCTCCGTGCAGCCACCTGCCTTCTTCAACCTCTCACACAGCCCCATGCACGCTCAGTTTCTCATTAGCTACAACCTTGTATCTCCTGTACCCACCTGCTAGATGCCGAATTCCTTGAGGACAGGGACGTGATATGCTTGTCTTTGCCTTTGTTTCCTTCACTCTTGTTCAGAAACCCTCTCCAAAGCACCTGAAGCAAAAAACAATCAAGAAAATGGAGATTTACCTGGATACAGGTGCTGAGACTAGGAACCCAAGCACTTAAGCCTCTCTCCTCTCCTCTTCTTCTCCTCTTCTTTTTCCTCCTCCTCCTCCTCTCTCTCTCCCTCTCTCATATCGCCCAGGCCTCCTGTCTGACCTCCAGACACATCCATTTCCCCTTTCCCCTCTGCAGACCAGCTTCCCAGGTCCCGGAACAGCCTCCCTACAACATCTCAGTTCAAGTGAGCAGCCTTTGAGTGGCCCAGCCTCCCTCCAGTCTTTATTACAACTTGCAGGAAGAAGAGAAAAAATCAGATAGGCCCCGCTGTGTCAGATGTCCACCTGGGTGCAGAGAATTCATGATGCAACAGTTATGGAGGATTTCCTAAGTACCCGCTACTGCTCTACAAGCTTGTGTGTATTGACTCGTTTAAGCCTCACAACAAGCCCATGAGGCAGGTGCTCCTAACAGCCTCATTTTATAGATGAGGTAAGTACCATGACAAAAGTACGATTTGTGTGACCAAATTCACACAGCTGGTAAGCGATGAAGCCAGGACAGGAACCCAGGGAGTCCGACTCCAGAGCCCAGGCTTTTAACATTATAGTATTTTGGTTTTGGACATTGTGGACAACAGACAGCCTAGCAGGGAAACAGAGCTGTCCTAGCGCATCCTCAGAAGTGGGCAGTTATCAAAGAAACATCATTCCTTAAAATCCCCTAAAAACCTGCTCAAAATGGTGGGTGGGTGGACAGGAGGACTGATGGATGGACAGAAATGTGACAATGCCATCTCCTTGTTGCCAAGCTCATTCAACAGCAAAGGACTCTGTGGGTATCCTTGAAGTTTAAGGAAAGAAGGGAGAGGAAGACTAGGGCTTGTTCCTCAAGGGCGTGGGTGTTGAAAAGACAAAAGCTGAAAAGTCAGGAAAAGATAACTCACTCCTGCTTCCGTACACTGGATTATCTCAGGGGGGAGAGGGTGGGGGAGAATACTTACCGTGGAAGGGACCAAAGTGGCCAGCCCATCAGGGGAGAAAAGAAATGTTGGGTTCTTGGAAATTTCCAAGTGACGCAAAGACCAGCTGGCACATGGCGCCCATGATGAGGAGCCACTGTGACGAGAATGGGGGAGGGAACGGAACACTAAGACCTGTGGCCTCCAGATCTACACAAAAAGAGCCCTGGGCCAAGTGCAGCACAAGGGCTGGGGAGCGTCTCACCTTCTAGACACCGAGCGGGCTTGGACAGGAAGTTAATCCGCAGTGACCAGAGTGGACCAAAGACCAGAATGGGCTGGGTAGCACCTTTCCGAATGTTTGTACGACTCAGTAACAGAAGGAAGGTGAGGAACAGAAACCCGTGTGAAGACTTGATCTTGCCAGTCTGGAGAGATGGCCAATTCTGACTTACAGAAATAAAAGAAGTGTGACACCACTTAGCTCTAGAGTTGTAATCTAAGTGCCTCTTGCTGAGGCACTTCCTGAAGCCCCATCAGCCAACACTTGCCCCAGGTGGGCACAGGCTGTGTGAGCCCCTTTCCCACCAGCAACCCCCCATTCAGCTGTCTTCCCAGGTTGGGGTTGCCTTGCCCCCCTCATACCCTAAATACAGAACATACCGATCCGCTACTTAGAACCCTTCAACAACTCTTCATTGTCCTCAGAATAACATCTAAACTAAACTCTTTAGCCAGCCTATGAGGTCTTTCATGAGATGTCCCCAGCTGAAAACCAGCTTCATCTCCCCTCAACACATACCCTCAAAGTCACACTGGCCTTCTTTCAGTTTCTTGAGCAAGTCCTCCTGTCTCAATATCTTTGGGCTTGCTATTCTCTCTGCCTGAACCCTCTTTCTCCCAGACGCCTCCAACTTCTCAGAAATACACTCACACACGCAGACACACACACACACAACAACCATCTCTTACTAGTTTTCAGATCTCAGTCTCCCTAGGATGCCTTCTAGGACCACAACAATGGGTCATAAAATCAATCGAAGGTGGTTGCTTCATTCCGCTGTTCCTCCTAAGTCAATAGTGCGTTGTCTGATCCGTGTGCATGCTGGATTTTTAAAAATACAGTAATTGTTGAGTGAATGAAACACAAGCCTTTCCCCCATGGCGCATTCTCTGCTTCTGAGACCAGCCCACTTACTCCCTTGTCCCTTGAGGACACTCAGTCTGTACCCTCTGCCTATTCTGGCTTCTGTCATAGATCCACAGCTGCAAGCAGAAACCTTCGTGCAGGACTGTCCCCATTACAATGTCGCGGGGCGGTGCTGCCTGCCTTTTCATCAGGGAACGCTTCAGCTCTCCTGGATTCAAAGTGCCCATGCCCTAACCCAGGCAAGCGTCTCTGATCCCTGACAACCTGAGCAGCCAAGCACATGGTGGAGTTTCCTACAGAACCACCAAGTTGGGTTTTTTTTTTTCCCAATGTTCTAGACTGAATTATTATAGCCAGAGGGAGCCATTCATCAGATCTGACACTGCAGGAAGCTTCCTAGGCAAACAGCTTTATTGCTGTGTGAGATTAACCCAGACTGTAGTAATTTGTAACAAAGATAAGAAAATTGCACTGGTCTCTCAGAAATAAATCTGAATTCCAGAGTGGACAAAGGGGACTTCAACTTGAAATCTGCTATTTCAGATATAATCAAATTTATAACAGCCCCTGGAGAGTATAAAAAGCCAAGTGCAGCTTCCTGTTGGAGGTGTCACTTCAGGACCTGCCATTATGAAATCAATTTAGCTGGAATTCCTAATGAGCTGAGTCCAAGCCCCACCTAACTTTTATGGAAGATGATTTGGGCTATTTGAGGATCAATCCCTCATCTGTCGGACTTCACGATGCGAGGAGACGTCACAGGGTAGTAATTGCAGGACCGGATGTGAGGCCAGGCGACTGCCTTCTTACCAACCTTCCAGCTGTAAGATCTCCCTGAAACAAAGATGATAATGGAGGCCCCTCCCAGAGTTGTTGTGAGCATTAAATGAGATAAGAACATGAATGTGGAATACAGATGTCAGTTATTAATGAGAGCCTCGTAACCTAAACAATACCATGGGTTGATCTCTTATGACTGCTACCAGGAGAGGACTTAACTTTGCCAGTCTGGCTTCAATTCATCTTCCCAATAATTGCAAGGAGACAGCACTGTAATCGTCTCCATTTACAAAGGAAGAAACTGAAGACCAGAGAGGTCATGGAAACTACCCAAGGTCACACAGCCAGTAGGTGGTATGAAATGGATGTGAATACCTGTTCTTGGACACTATAGAGTGATTTCTGCTCTGCAGTAGCTGCTGTACTAGCCACAGGGATATAAAAGTGACAATCTTATGGTGCCAGAACTGGCAGAGCACACGGAACACATGCCCACCATTAAGTATCTTTACTATATTAATAATCAGTAATGCTTATTAAGCACTTGTATGTGCCAGGCACTGTTCTAGCGGCTTTATACAAATCTCATTTAGCACTTACACAACCAGAGGGGAAGGTAGATGCTGTTATTACCCCACTGCATGGACAAGGAAACCAGCTGTGAGGTCACACACTAGCGAGCACTGGAGCCAGGAATTTAACCTGGGCTGTATTCTTACTTCTCTATTGAAGCAGGAGATGTTATAAGAAATGCTAGAAGAGCCATTGAAATCTAGGCTTGAAAAGGGGCCAAAAAGCCTTCCCGGAAGAGGTAACTCTTGAGCTGGATGTTAAAAGAGAAGCAGGAGCTTGTCCAGCAAACAAAGGAAAAACCAAGCAAAACCTCAGATTGCCCTGCGGCCCTGGGTGACCCTGCCCACATTGTGCTGGGTGCAGTCACCGTTGTCCAGCTGCGGAAGACGGTCAGCTACCTACACGGAGCTGGCTGTTTGGGCATTCAGCCATGTCACCGTCTCTGCACGCCCAAGGCCCACACAGGTCTGGTCCAGAGTAGGCACTCAATACTCTTGTGGACTTGAACTTAGTCCACAGAAACCTGGACCTAGAAGAGCTCTTGAAGCCTGGGTCATCCAAGTTCCTCATTTTACAGGTAGGAAACTGAGACCCAAAGAGGGAAGGAATGGTGAGACTTTTCAAATTCCATGTGTACGTGTGTCCAGAGGACTCCCAGGCAAAGGTGGCAGGAAGGACGCAGCATGGAGCCAGGGAATCTTGCCTTCTGCGTGAACCCAATCTGGGCTGGAGCCCTGAGTTAAGGTGATCGCTAGGAGCAGAAACGAGTGGAAGGAGGAGGTATAGCATGGAGGTTGTTGCCAGATAGATTTCGGGTTGATTCAGAGTTCTGCCTCTCGCTGGCAGCATGAGCTTGGACAAATTAATCTCTATGAGCCTCAGTTTCCACATTTGGAAAATGGGGCAATAGCCTCCATAAGGTTATTGTGAAGATTAAGGATAATGATGCACATAAAGAACTCAATACAGGCCAGGCACAGTGGCTCACACCTGTAATCCTAGCACTCTGGGAGGCCGAAGTGGGAGGAGAGCTTGAAGTCAGAAGTTCAAGACCAGCCTGAGCAAGCGCAAGACCCATCTCTACCAAATATAGAAAAATTTAGCTGGATATGCTGGTGAGCACCTGCAGTCCCAGCTACTCAGGAGGCTGAGGCAGGAGGATCCCTTGAGCTCAGGAGTTTGAGGTTGCCGTGAGCTATGATGACACCACTGCATTCTACCTGGGGCAATGGAGTGAAACTCTGTCTCAAAAAAAAGAAAGAAAGAAAGAACACAATACAGTGCCTGGCACACAGTAAGTGCTCAACAAATAGTACTGATTGCTAGGGTCCCAGTTACACCTCCTTTGCCGACCCCAATCAGTAGCCTATTGAGCTGATTCCTCATGCCCCGCCCCATCCATCACAGATCTTCCTGCCTGTCAGAGCCTCTCCCAGGAACTCAGAAATTCTAGGATACTCAGTGGTGACTCAGCCCCATTAGGGTGGCCTAAAATGTCAAGTAAGAGGAGAGAGATGTGGATTGATTTAGGTTTGTGAAAGCATTTGCTTTCCCCCACAGGTGTGGGCAGAAGACCCTTTAGAGAGTGGCCCCACCCTGTACCCCAGCCCTGCCCTTCCCCCAGTTGAAAAGTGAACCCACTCAGAAATGGACAGGCTGGTCCTCTTGGCATCAAATTCCCCCTCTTTATTGTCTTCAATACCCACAGGGTCTTGGAAAAACAGGAATATGAGTTCCAGGATTTTGCAAAGGAGACACAGATACTTCTTGCTGTGTATTAAAAAGGGGACTGGTGTGGTTTGTTTGGGAAACTTTCATGAGAAAATTTCCCCAAAATGTATCTAGTGCAGAGATGAGTATGTAGCTGGGTCATTTTGCCAGCCACTCCCCACAAAGCATTTGATTCCCCCAAAACCATTCCTCCTTGAGGGTCCGCCAAGACATCTCTTTCATACTTTGCCCAGAAAGAAAGTAAATATTTTTCAATGAAATTCAACGATCAATTAAACACCGTCTCTCTTTAATAAGAACGTTGAACCAACAGCGGCTGCACATTCCAACAAGAATATTTAAAGCAATTAAACTTTAGCTACTTTTAAAACAAATTCTTTTAAATGCTAATGACCATTGTTTTCACACTTGATAAGTAAAATTTTGTGTCGAGCAAGGTTAGATGATTGCAATGATTTAATTGTACTTCTCAAAGAAAGGAAAATGTTAAGAAAAAAGCTAAGATGGACCTCTTACCACATTCCTACCGCAAAATGTCCTGTAACAATAGAAGCGTGATTTGCTGAAATTAAAATGCTATTATGGTGAAATTAGGGCTTCAATATTTTTAGCAGCTTTAATAGGCCTTGCATTTTAAGGGACATCTGATAATAGATAATTACATTTCATCTTAAAGAAACTGAGTTGTTTTCTTAAGGAAAATACTTTTCTTTCTTCCAGAGAGGTTAAAGCCGAGCCATCATTAGAAGCAGCACCAAGCTTGAGGTTCCTGCTTCAGCTTGGGAAATAGAGATTAGCATATAAATAGCCTTCGGTGCCTGCTTGATTCCAGCTATTTTGCGTTTCAATGTGGCATCAGAATGCACTTAGCAAGAAATGTTCGAGAGGAGAAAGAGGTTTGTAATATGTCGCTTTTATAGAGGGGGGAACTTTAAGTATAAAAGATCATCCACTCCTCTGTGGGCTTTTTTTTTTTTTACTGTATCCTTTCAATGCCCCAATTACAGACTCCAAGGAGCCAACAGGCCCCCTAGAACAGAGCCTTAGTTTACTCTGCAGCTCTTTCTTTGGACCAGGAAAATAAGTTAAAATGGTGCCCAGGAAATAAGATAAATACATGGACTTCCTCCTGGATTCCTGGATTCGGTGGGAGTCCTTGGGGTTGGGGAGGGCATAGTTGTGCCCTTTCTCCTCCCTCCCCACCATGCCACCAATCAGCAGCGGGAAGGTGGGACGACTCCTCCAGGACCCATTTGCTGGAGCAATGAGGGAGACTCCTGGCTTTCTGCCTGGAGGTCTGTTTCCCTCCTGGGAAATCGCAGGGACTGGCATGGAGCCCGGGGTTCTTTCTGTCCCCACTCCTGCCCCTATGCACGTGCGTGCACACACACACACACACACACACACACACACACACACTCAGGCGGACTGTAGTTCAGGTTGAGTCTTGGGCTGCAGCAAGGTGATTTGCAAACCTCACACTTTTTTGTTTGGCACAGAGCAGTGGGCAGTTCTGAGAACAGTGCTGCACAGCTGTTTTAGGAGACGTGGTTTTTCCTGGATGTGGCAGTGGTGGAGGAGCATGGGCCAAGCAGTGGTAGCCTCTAGTCCAGCTCCTGGAGTGGCTTGGGCCAATCTAGAGCCCTCGGTTCTAGTCCAGGCTCCCCCGAGAACTTGTAAACAAATCAGGTCAGCTCTAAGCCTGAGTTCCTTCATCTGTAAAAAGGAGAATTATTAACAACCCCACTCATGAGGTTGTTGTAAGGAAGAAATGAGAACTGGATGTGAAAGAATCTTATATTCCCACGCTAGCATTATGTGGTTAGGGTGTTGGCAAGGTTTTTTGTTGTTCTTTTTTTTTCCTGGATCCTCCTTTTGTCACAAGACCCCATGTTTCCATCCATCCACCCTAGCACCTCACCCATGCTCCCAGGGCTGTGCCCAGACCCCCCACCTGGAAACCAGTTAGGAGGTCCATTTGGGTTGTCTGGAGACAAGGCTGGGGTTTAAGAGACGGGTACAGAGGGCCCCGGGCTCAAGTCTGAGCCTCACCACTTTTAACACCTTAGGCCTGTCACCTGCTCCCTGAGCCCCTTCTGCCCACTCATATAGGAATCCTGGTAATTTCAGGTGACTTTCAGAGATATTTTGAGGCTCAACAGAGAAAACAGGCCAGAGAGAGAGCTGGGCACAGTGGCTCACACTTGTAATCCCAAAGACTCAGGAGGCTGAGGAGGGAGGATTGCTTGGGCCCAGGAGTTTGAGGCCAGCCTGGGCAACGAGCTAGACCCTGTCTCTACAAAAACTTTTTTAAAAAATTAGCCAGGTGTGGTGGTATGCACCTGTGGTCCCAGTTACTCAGGAGGCTGAGGCAGGAGGATCGCTTGAGATCAGGAGTTCGAGGCTACAGTAAGCTATGATCACACCGCTGCACTCCAGCCTGGGCGACAGAGTGAGATACTGTCTCTAAAAAAAGAAAATAACAGAAAGGGGACAGAAAGGCCTTCAGGAACTGTATCTCGGGGCATATGTGTATCCTTCCAGCCCACAAGCAGAGGGAGGCATTGTGCTAGGGTACAGGCAGCCAGGCTCCGCCCACCTCTCCACTCCCAAACCCAGCAGCCTTCCCCATGCGACAGTGCCCTGGTGGGCTGCAGGCACTCCATGGTCTCTGTAAAATTGGCCCAGGATCTCTCAGGCTGCACTGCGTCCCACAGACCCCACAGTGGGAGGGTCACCACTTCTTCCATGAGAGCCCTGGTAAACCCGAGGATCCTAACCGGGCTGTGATGAGGATGCCGCACCTGGGCTCCTCCGTGGGCAACGTGCCAACATGCAAAACCTTTATTCCTTTTCCCACTGTCCCCCAGCTTCACACGCTCAGAGCTGACAGATGAATAATGCTAATTCTGGACTTCATGCATGAAGGCTGTTTTCATCCACACAAGCCAAGTGTTTGGAACAAAAGTGGCACTGACAAGGTGGCCGGAAGGGCAGGGGCTCAGGCCAGAGTTCTGGGTCCTGGGCTGCTCTCTCCTGCTTCTCTTGAGTGAATTCTTTCCACTACGCAGCAAAGATGTTCGTACAGATGTTCCCCATCTGTAGCAAAGATTCAGCAATCTCCAGGGGCCCTTCCTGCCCACACTTCCGTCTTTCATATGTTATTATTCTCCTGGGTTTCCTCTGGCCTGAGAGCTTTCCACTCTAGACAGGATGCTCAATATCATGTCTTGCTAATTCAGGCACCTAAAATATCAGCTTCTATTTACAGCCTCTTTCATTATACCCATTTTATACATTAGGAAATCGAGGCTTAAAGCAGTTGACTGAGTGACCCCAAGCAGAGAGCCAATGCTGGACCTCAGGTGCTGGCCCAGCGTCGGATCCCACGCTTTCCCTCATCACACACTGGCACTTTCTTGGGCGGCTGCTGGGTGGACTACTGGACTGTTTACAACCAGCATGGTTACAGGACAATCTGTGTCTCCCATACCTCAAAGTGTTTTCCAAATTGTGATACAAAGAAAACTAAATCTGCTGAATGTTAATAGGTTCTCCTTGGTCGGTGGGTGGGGAGAAGTTTTCATGATCAAATGAGTTTAACACTGAGTAAAACATGTAAACAGTTTTTTTTTAACTGCAGAACTTCTCAGGGCCTTTAAGATGTAAGACATGTAATTTTACCCCAACCTATTAGTCCAGAGACCCTTTTCCCCTTCTTTTTCTTGAGCAATTATGTTCCACTAACAGATTAGGGTTCTATGACTTTGCTACTCAAAGTGTGACACCTAGACCAGCGGGATGAGGCATCACCTGGCAGCTAGTTAGAGATGCAGATTCTCAGACCCAGATCTGCAGAATCAGGGTCTGCATTTTAACAAGATGCCCAGGGGGTTCACAGACACATGAAAATTTGAGAAGCATGGGTCTACAGTGTACATATTGGGAAACATGGCGGATTCATCACAGACTGTGTCCATATTCCAGCCATCAAGCCAGAAAACCCAGTGGTGAAAAAGTATCAAGTATTATTTGGCATCATGTGGACCAAACAGCTAGACGTAGAATTAAGTTGAGATGCTGTAACATCACACAGACACAATCCAAGAAAGTTCCCACAATGGGGATTTCTTCCCATTCCTAATGGGATGTAAAAGTGAATGGAGATGAAGGGATGGATGATCAATACCCTTTGCTAAAGACATTCCTAGAATGCAGACATGAAAAGTATTACGTACCTCTTGTCTAAAATGTGAAGGTCTTTTAATTCTTAGAAGAAATGCACCTCTATTTCCCTGGATCCCCTCTCAGTTACAGAAGTGGTCAAGGCTACTGGGTATACCTGAGATTATCACCTAGGATACTCTTGGGAAACAGCACACTGACCCTAACCTGGAAAGTGAAAAGACAGCTTCAAGGGTACAGGAGTTTGTCTTAGGTTTTAAGAATCACAGCTGAAATGACCCATTCATGCAAGATAAGAGCTATGCCTAAAGAAAAATGCCTTTGCTCTTGGCTGCAATTATTTCAATTCATGTGGTCATACTCTCTCAAGTGGACCTGACATTTCAAGCTGCAGCTGGATATATCTTTGCTCAACAAAACATAGGCAAACAAATTAGTTTTTACTTAATGACTTCAATGTTTTGGGGAGACAAAAACATTCAGAGTATGTGTGCAGACAGATTCGGTAACTGGCCAGAAGACACAGGGTTTATAAGTGATGGCATCAGGATTAGAACCCAGATCTGTCTGACCCTGAGGTCAGGATTCTTTCCACAAAGGAGGCAGCTCCAGGACACACACGCATTTTGTCATCCTCTTCCTATTTGGCTCTTATGGAGACTACTCTTGCCCTAAACCCCTCCTTTTATAATGCAAAATACTTCTAAGCCCGCGTTCCTCCCCAACCCCTACCTCCTTTCTGTCTTTGGATTTAGAGCCTTTCATTCATCTTTATTGAATTTCTTTTTTCAAGATTGTTTTCCTATTCTAAATTGTCATGAATGCAAATCATTTTTCTAGTGCTTCTCACAAATCGGATGACTCTGCCTCCCTTAGTCAAGTGTAGAGCTCCACAGCCCCCACTGGAATCCAGGTAACCAGCAGTCTGTCAATCAACTTGGATGCAACTCACAGTCAAGATATCCACAATGGAACTCCTGATTCCTGCCCAGTCTCCCCACCTGCAGTATGGCACCACCTTCAGGTCAGCAAGGATCAGGGGGGAGTCTATTCCTGTCTATTCTTCATCTCCCACAACTTGTCTATCAGCAAGTCCTTTCCACTCAGCTTCCAAAATAAATGCTAAATCCACCACTTCTCGCCTTCACCACTGTCACCACCCGGTCTAACCCACCGTCACCTCCCTCCAGGGCTACTGCAAGTCTCCTGACTGGCCTTCCTCCTATTCATGTCCCTCCAGTGCACATTCCACAAGGCTGCCAGGGCCATCAGCCATGGGAAATAGCATCAGATCATACCGCTTCCCTGCCTAAAACCCTTCCCTATCAGCATGCAAGCTCCATAAGATCTGGGGCCCATCTTTCATAGTCACCTCCATATCCCTAGTGCCTACAACAGGTCCTAGCACAGAGTAGGTACTCAGTAAATATTATTTACATGAATGAATCAAGTAATAATTTTAATTGCAAACAACAACAAAAATCTTCTGTTATTTACAGAAAAGTGGACCTATGTCTTTTTGGGTTGTTTTTTGTGTAATTCTAACCTTGTGGTTGGTCTTCTCCAGTTTCTGAGAAGATGTCAACAGATCTAGACTCCAAGCAATTTATTCCTTCCCTTCTCTCCAGCCTGCAGAGGCAAAACAAAAGGAATTTGTGACTTACACACACAGATGCATCTCGCTTCAGTTTTGCTGCTTGAAAATAGATGGGAGGTTATGCTGATTGAACTGGACATTTTCCATTCTTATTATTTTAATTATAAACATAAACTATTGGGGGTCAAATCAGATGGAAATCTGCCTATCAGTTTCACAATTAACATCTCATTTCAAGAGACCAATCAACTCAAATGAGGGCCACTGACCTTAATCTTTCCCCAAATACAGTGTTTTATCCCTTTTATTAGTTGAAAATCTCCAAACTGTGAAATATGTGGGTTAACCCCATGTTTGCATCAGTGATGCTACTGCACATTGAGATAAGTCAGGGGTCTTGGTGACCTTTCCATTATGCTTGTCTGGACATACGCAAGAAGGCTAAAGCCGTGCAAATCAAGTGGGAAAAATAACAAGGTCACTTAAACAGGGCCTCTTTTTCCATTTATTTTTTTAAGACTGTGGAAGGAAGTGTGATTTTTAGATTTGTTTTGCCAGTGGTTAGCTAAAATTAACCGAAGAGGAGAGCAAGGTCCAGAAGTCAAAGACAGCTGATTTTAATCATAAAGGCCTATTAAAAAACTAGTCAGAGAAAAACATTTTCTTTGTGATATAGCTGGGGGAGAGGGGCACTTGGTTTTTAAAAAGAAAATAAGCAGGAAAAGTCAACTTGCATCTACGGCAAAAATGCATCTACGTAACATCACTATCCCTAAAAGGATTAGAACAAGACTATATACTCTCCAGGGTTCGTTACTGCTCCCAAAAGACTGAAGGTTCCACCTAGGTAAACACAGGAGATGTATACACAGGTATCAACCCACATTAGAGCTAGACAGGCTAATTCCTAATGGGTTTGTCGACAGCTCTATGGGCAGCTTCACTTTGGAGTAAATTTGGGGTGCAGGAGTTGCCAAAACTACCCCTGAAACATTTCAAGGTCAGCCAAGAAGTTGCCAGTCTTGTCCACCTAACTCCATTGATTGATGTGCCTTGAGTAGCTGTGTCCAAGTCTTGGCATGGGTAACGAATTTTTCTTCAACTTGCTCGCATTGAGGATTGGCTGTTAGGGATCTGTATGGCTAGAATTCTTAAGCTGCAAGAAATAGAAACCAACATAAGCTAAGCTGAGGCAGCAAAGGGGAATTTATTAAAAGGATATAGAACTGTTTCCCGAACTCAAGGGCACGAAAGGCACCAGGCCTCAAGAAAGAACTTGCTCCGTGTCTCATTTCTGTTCTCATCACATTTGCTTCTCAGTTCATAAGGCAGAAAGAAATGTCCACCCCTTGCTCTCAAGTTCCCATTTGGTCTATTCTCGAGATTGTGCCAGCCAGCCCTAGACTCTTTGGGCCTCAAATTCTAAGGAGAGAGAATGTGAATTGCCAAATTTGGGTCAGGTATCCATTTTGATACATTCAACCATGGCCAAGTGGAAGGTCACAAGGTGCAGATACAACTGTCAGGTTATGTACCCAAGGATAAGAAAAGTGATTCAGGAAGATCACCTGGAGCTAGGCAGAATCCCCCAGAAGGTATTCAGTAAAGGACTGATTGTCGCAACCACAGGCCAGTGAACCAGCCCAGCACATGGAGCCAGGGTCAAGCCAAATGATTCCCCCTGTACCTCTGGCCAGACCATCTCCTTAGGGCAAGAGGCTGGCACCCAGTAGGGACTGACACCCTGTAGCTGCACAACACTCTGGGAGAAGAGCCCCAGCTATACTCCCTGAAAGCACCCTGCATTCTTCTTCATCCTGCTTGTTACAATTTATAATCCTACATTTATTTTAAACTTGTTTAATGAGCATCTTTCTCCACCACTCAGCTTGAAGACCTATGAGATCAGGTACCATGTTGGTTTTACTTCCCTTCATCATCCAGGCACAGAGTGGACACCCACTAAAGAGTGAATGAATGAATGGAGTGGAGGAGGCCAGGGAGGTTTTGCCAGATGATTTGGTACATGAGTTGAGTCTCAAAGTCAAATATGAGCCTTTCAGGAGAACAAATTGGGATAGCATTCCTGGCAGAGGGAATGACAGAGCGTCCAAAGGCACAGAGACACGTAGTGCAAACAACCACAATGACTGTGAGGCAGGTTGTGGCAAGAGCTGGTTAGGAAGTGCAGGTGGAGTTCACCGCATCTTGTGTAAAGATGGGAGGACTTGGAGCTACGAACTGCATGTCCAGATCTTAGACTAATCCATCTGATGGGAATGTGGGAGCTAGATTGGAGGCAGGAAGGTGAGTTAGGAAGTTTATGTGGTCATCCAAGAGAAAAAAGCAACAGCAGTGAGGACTGGGAGGAAAAGATTTTAAAAGTTAGTAAAGAAGTATTAATAAAATCAGCAGAAAGTTGGGGGATACAATTTTCTCATTTTATTACGTAGTTATTTATGCACATCTTACCTCCCCTATAAGATTGTGAGCCTCTGACCCTCCACCTCATTCCTATGCTACCTCATTCCTGTGCATGGTGCTGGCCCAACACACATTAAGTGCGTTGAGAAAATATACTATTGAATAACTGAGTGACTACCACTAACCAAGAGTGGTGGCAGCTGGTGGGGCGGGGTCCCTGGTAGTGTCCTTTGAGGGTTCCATAGAACCTTGCTGCTTGTATGTTTATCTTGCCTCCATAAAATACTTAGAGTTCCCAAACTTATTTTATATCCACTTCAGCCTCCAGCACAGGCATGGATTCAGGATGAAATGCCAGCCATACTTCCCTGTTTAATGAGCTAGACTGGAATATACTGGAATGGAATGGAACAGGCCTCCTATTCTATAGAAAGTACCTACCATGCGGACTCAAAGGGGAGAGGAGTGGCTGGCAGGTCTTCTCCTCTTAAAGGCTGTGGGTAGATGGGTCAGGTGTCCATGAGGATAACAGCCTAACTCAAGTGCCCCTCTCAGCTAAGCACCAGGAGAAGGGTGGACAGAACCCCTTCAATGGACCAAAAAACACTGGAACCCCTGGGCAAAAACCAGAATCCAAAAGCTTCAAAGAGCTGAGACTAAGCCTGAATGAATACCAGAAGCTTCTGACCTTAGGAAATGATGCAAATAAATAAAAGGTGTTCCTAGCTCTGTTCTCAGTAAACATGATGAGTGAATAAATATACAAATGAATGAACAAACCAGTGAACGAATGTTTTCTATTTATGGCTACTTAAGAAAGAGCTAAGACTGGAAATATATAATTTTTTAGTAAATAGACGTATTACATTGTACCTAGGAGTCTCTATTATTATCTTGACATATTATTTATAAGCTAAAAAGAGTTTAATTCAAACATTTGTTTCATCTTAATAAAAAGTCCTACACAGAAATCATAAAATAACTGGAGCATGCTGTATAGCCCGATGGTCTCCACACTCAGGACAAGCCTGGACTTTCAATCTTCACAGCAAACGACACTCTCACCTGTCCATTCATCAGTGGCAGCTACACCAAAGCATGTCCAGGTGAAAGTGATCAGCCCATGACTATTTTAAGCCTTTTGGTTGGCCTTAAAATTGCCACTGTCCTATCAGTCACTATTTCTCCATAACTACTTTAATAGAAATTTCCTGTACACACAAAACAGTTTGACTGAATCAAGTGTCACAAAGAAGGAGGGAAGGAGAAAAACACTGCGTTTTGTGAAAAAAATGACACTGCACTATAAATATTTTGGTAGGTTTTCTTGTATCATTTTGGTTATACAGCTTTAACTTATAGTTTCTAACGTTGCTACAAACCTCTGCCCAAACCCACTTTTGGCGGTTGCATGATATTCCTTCAAGTATCTGAACCATGGCTTACTTAACCATTAGCTTCCTTTTGGGCAATCAGACTTGTCTCTACGTTAAATTATCCACAGTGCTATAATGAATTTTCCTGTGCGTAAAGTGGTTTTCATATATCAGGTTACCTGGCTCAGAGGAATTCTGGAGTAAGCATTTGAGGGAGATGAACACATCTGTGCACATTTTCTAAAAGAAGACATTGACTTTGTGCCCTGGACAGATAATGAGGTGGGACCAAGACAATGACTTCTGAGTCCCTTCCAGCTTGAAGAACCACACAAACCAAAACTCCCCATGAGTGGCTGCTTCAGCATCTCAAGAGTGAGGCCCAGGCATCCATACCTGTGCCACACACCACATTATAGAAATCCCTCACAGGTGCACAGCTCACAAAGGAATCTATGGGTCAGGGCTCTTCATTACAACTACCGAAGTCAACTGTAGGCCGTGCAAAAAGCAAAGGAGACTACCTGGCAGCTCGCAGTATCTAGGAGGAAACCATGCTCCAAAGCAGGTAGAAACCCAGGAAGTCAGGAGGAGTCTGGACGGAACACCACCTCGGCCACTCCTGGAGCCACCACCTCCACCTGCTGGCTCCACGGCCACCAGGATGAATTGTAACCTGCCCCTTAACCTGCACACCACTCGGTCAAGAACCACTGCACAGGTAGACTGGCTGAGCACCTGACTGGCTGAGCACAGACCACGTGCCCTTGCACCTGGGTACCCGACTCCATTCCACTTCCGTATGGGAGGACAAGTTTCCCTCCCACCCAAATGGACACCAGGCAATCCCAAAAGACAAGTATCTGCTGTGCACCCCTTTCATCTCTAGTACTACATTTGACTTTCACGAGAACCCTAAGAAGGTAGCAGAGCAGCAGTTAGTCCCCCAAACTGAGGCTCAGCAAGAGCAACCAACTTCCCAAACCCATGTTAGAAGAAGAGACGAGCCCTTTCTGCCACTCAGAACTGTTTGTGGTCTGATTGTGTGAACCATTGACAACAAATGTGTCTCATTTGAGGAATGAGTTATTGGAAGAGGATCAGCTATCACAATCATTGGATACTGTACTTCATAAACTTACTGATCTGCATGTCATTTGCCTTATTTTTTGTTGTTGTTAATACTTTTTGCCCCTGGAGAAAAGACTGTGAGCAGTGAGCTCATCTGTTCTGCCATTCAGAGTATTAAATTAACACCTCGACACGTGGACTAAAACTTAAGAGGTGAAAAATCTGGTCCTTGCAGCCAGGATCAAATATCATTTATCTTAACCTTGCATATTATGAAGACTGTCTAAAAATGCAACTCTGAAGTTCAATGGAAACAAAGAAAAATGTTGGAACTTGTAAAATTTTATAATTTTGCTAAATCTCAGAGGCACCTTGCCTCTTTCTGCACTGCCTTTTTCTGGGCCTCAGAAGCACACTGGGGACAGTGTGGGGTGAGAGGGACCAGGGGATCTCTCTGGAAGTGGTGACATTTGAGATAGATGGATCTTGAGATTGGAAGTCGCATGAGGCTATATGGAGAAAAAAAACATGTAGTTCGGTTGGTGCTGTCAGGACACCAAGGGAGCCAGCAGGAGATGGGGCAAGACAGGGTGAGACACAAAGCATTCCTGACTTGGCCTCTGGACAAAAGGACATTTTGGCACAGACTGAAAACACAAACCATTAATAGGTCATCGTTTTTATTATCAGCACGGTGGGTGGTGGGCATCCTTGCCCAATTCTTAACCACCATCCCATAAATTCAGTGAAACTGAGTGGTCAGAAATGGAGTGTGGATCCTGGATGTCTGTGATTCACATTATTTTATGACAAAATAACTGTATGTAATTATTTATTCTTACCTTTGTACAAGCATAGAAACAAATCTAGGCTATAACCCACAGTATTGTCATCTAGCTCTAGGATAGGATCATAAGGGACATTCACTTTCTACATTATATATTTTTGTAAGGTTTGAATTTTTCAGTAAGCAAGTATTTCTTTTGTTATCAGGAAAAACAAACAAAGAAAAGTGTCGTCTTTAAATGGTAGTTTTCCAATCTGTCATACTAAGCTGATAAGGCCACTTTAAACATCTCTTGCCACAAAATGGCCACATCAACCAGGCAGCATCCAAAAGTCCTGCTTAGAGACACCGAAAGAGCTGAGTGACAAGCATTCTGCTGCTCTCCACCCTCTCTACAAGCTGTGGCCACTGGCCCATCCCCCCGACCTGTCCCAAACTCACTGGGACCCCAAGAACAAGCCCTTTGGCAATATTTTTAGTTGGAAGTTTTAAAATCCCAATGGATTAAATGGGTCAGTGGAAAAAGAAAAGAATATTTCCCGAGCTGTCACCAGGGAAGAAAGCCCATCCTCTGTGGCCATTTCACCACTTTCCAGGGACTCTGTAGAGAAATGTGTATAATATATAAATAATAGAACGCTGAGGTTGGGGGAAGAATCAAGGAGTTCCTAATGACCTGACCAGAAGATGAATGAGGGAAGAAATAAGGTGAATGTGAAGTGATCTAATTCTGGATGGTTATTAGAATTATGAGCAAACTGCCCCGGGCTTTTAAGTCAAGTCATATTGCTGCAGAGTTACTGTTTGGAGATCACAACGGGAGGGAGAAGCTTTTCATGCTCAGGCATCTTGGCTGAAATGTCAAGAATGTTGTCCAGTTTAAAAACTGACTTAATAACATTAGCATCTCCTGCCTGAACCCGGCAGATAGCTTCATGGTGCAAAATGTCAACACACAATTTCTCAGACCTGGCCAAGGTATCTTTGTTCGCCAGTCACACAGGGGGTCTTTGTTGGCCAAAGGAGGTAGTAGAACACCTTAAAGGTGTGTCAAGCCCCAGGCCTCCCCTCCAGACCTGTGACGGAGTCCAGGGGGAAGGCCAGCTGTCCGAACAAGTCAAGGGTCTGCCCCACCCTTCTCTGCAGAAACAAAGGCCAGGGATGCAGGGCTAATGCCCGATGCACCTGTCAGCATGAGACCCACCTCCAGAACCCAAGCTATGGGCAAGGAGCTCAGATGCTAAGACTCTACAGCCACAAAGAGGTCCCAGAGCCAGCAAGGACAGAACCAGCTGAGTGGGTAAACATACATAGTACCTCCTGTCCTGAGCACCAGGGATACAGCTGTGAATAAAACCCCTCTGTTCCTACCTTCCCAAACCTCACAGCTCACAGGGGAAACTGACTTGACCCAAATTACTACAGATAAGCATATGTGATAACAGCTCCCAAGGAAAAGAGGGGATGTTCTGAGAAGTCACAGCAGCCTGTGGTGGTTTACGCTGGGGTTTGGACCTCAGAGGTCAAGAGAGTCGTGGGCTGATGCTCCCACCATTTTGAAAAGACCACAGTGGGTTTTATACAAGCAGACATCTGAACAGAAGTCAGGCTGTAGAGAAAGTGGAGAATGAAGAAGCCCACTGCAGACATGCCTTCAATTCCACTGTCCCTGACTGCACTTCCAAACTATGCAACCCTCAAAGCAAACATTCCTTCCACACCTCCAGCTACAAGCAGATAGGGTGAGTCAATTAGGTCATAACCAAGCCCCCATGCACACACCTCCTTTGTACCTGGCCAGACAGCTTTCCTGGGGCCTTGGCAGTAAGGCCTTGAAGTGTCTGAGCCATTCCAGCCTGCTGGGTCACAATGGTGCAAGGAACAATATTTGTAGCAGTCAGTTTCCCCGGCTTAGAATCTCCTCTTTTCCAAAACTGACCCTACCCATAAATTGGGGTTGTCAATATGGCCCCACCTCCCCAGCCCAGTCCTAATCCCACTGGACTCAAAGTGATTGGTTGAGAGGTGGACACATGACCCAAGCAGGCTGGCTCTCCCCATGGCTCAAGAGGAAACCATAGTTTAAACCAGAACCACATTTCCAAGGCACAGGTGAAAGGCACAGTGGCAAGTTGGGGGAGGGGGTTCTGGTTCCTACATTAGCCTCACCCAGAGTTGTCTCCCAGGGCAAATCTGAGGTGGCCATTTTCCTAGTGCTGGTGACGTTTGCTGGGGCCTTGAATTAGAACTGGCTGCGCTAGGTTGCAGGAAGAACTAAACTACCAAAGTGCAGGGGCTTAACGCAATAAAGGTTGATTTCTTACAAAAAGTCAGATGTGGGTCATGCTGCCCCACTCCGTCTAGAGTAATTCAGCTCCCAGGTCTCTGTGGCAAAGGCAAAAAGAGAGTTGGAGGAGGCACAGCAGCTTTAAATTGCCTTTGCCCACAGGTGACCTGTTACTTCCTCTCAAAGCCTATTGGCCAGAATTAGTCACGTGTCCCCAACCCAGCAGCAAAGGAGGCTGGGAAATGTAAACATGCACATACATGCTGGAGGAGCACCAACTGCTATAAGCCTTGAATTTTTTTTTTTTAATTCCCAAATATTAGTTGAGCCAGGGTTCCTACTTTCTTTGAATTTTCTCCAGGGCACCAAAGAGCCAGGGCTGTCGGAGGGGAGCCCAGAGCCCAGGAGCCTGGGGATCATGTGTTTGTCCTGCCCTGAGAACACAGCGCCCACCTGGCCTGACAGAGTCCTCCAGGCTCTGGGCACCACAGTCGTCCTGCACAGAGACACCCCCGACAGGTAACCAGACCTCGGCCTCCTCCCGCAGCCTGTCTGGGAGCCCTGGGATTGGGCCGCAGAACTACACAAAACCATCCTTGCTGCAAACTCCGAAAAATGCTTCCTGAGCAATTAGGCCAACACAAACAAATTGGCCCAGAAAAATCAAGGCTCCCACAAGCGCAGGGACTTGATCTTGAAGGAAGACAACATTTCCAGCCTTGTACCTCTTAATCAACACAATTACGCAGAGGCCTTTGCCGGCAGTCCTCCTGCTAGTTTCTGCCCGAGCCCAGACAGTGCTCGATTGGTAAGAACCTAATTAGCGGAGGAGGAGAGCGGCCCGGGAGGGGGCGGCCGGCCCCTGCTCGGGAGGCTGCGGGGACCTTCAAAGCAGCCCTTCCCGGCGACTGGAGGGCTCTCCCGAGCCCGGAGCTCAAGGTGAGGGGGAAGTGGCAGCTCCACGCTTGTAAATCAGCGGCGCCTAATGTAAACAATGTACTCTTCCTGCTTCTAATGAGCCCATTTTCCCGCAGCTGGAAGGGGCGAGCGGTGGCAGGGCGGCCTTTGATGTGATGCGCTGGAAGCTTGATGCGCGGAGGCATTCTGTAGCAGCCCGAGCCCTTTCATCTCGGCTCCGAGAGACACCCCCCTCCTATCGCCGGCTCACCTGGAAGACAGGTCTTTTGCAACAGCGGTTCTGGAATCAGCTGTCGAAGAAAACCAGATGGTTTTGCTTTTACTCATCCCGATCAAATTAGCCCAGACGCTGTCTGGCTTCCTGGAGGCGGAGAGGGGTGGGTGCGGGTGGGGCAGGTGCGGAGGGGCTGGGGAGGCCACAATGGGATAGATTATGCAAATGTATGCATTTGTGTAAACACGAATGTTCTTAAGGAAATCATCTGACTAAATTAGGAAAAATTGTTTATGATCAATGAGCGGAGTTAGACCAAACTCCCCAAAATCATCTGCGCCGTCCCCGGTCATTGCCAAGAGCACAGTCCCCCCTCCTGGCGGCTGGAGGGGTTGGCTGAGGACCTCAAGATGGAGGGGCAGGAGGTGGGAGCAGACGAGAGACCCCAACCCAAGCTGCCTCAGGAAGCACAGCAGCCACCGGAAGGACAGAGCTGGAGGTGCTGGGGACAGCCCAGGCCTCCTGGCTCTCCTCAGGAAGAAAGCTCACCTTCCATTTCCTCTCACACCTTCCTGGGCTTGGACTCAGGTGCTGGTCGCAGGGAGCCGTCCAGAGGACACGACAGGGATTCCCCACTGTCCTGCAAATGCCTCTCCCGTTTGGCCTCCTGCCCCAATGTCATCCGCTCTCTCCCTGGCTCCACATTCCTGATGCTGTCCCAGAGCCAGGCCTTTCCATGCAGGTGCTCCCCTGGGAAACCTCTGCCCCCCGTACCCCGTTCTGCCCCCACCACAAGCCTGTGAAGTAAGAGCGTATCATAAACCGTGCACAAAGGCTGTACACGCCACACTTGTTCATTTGTTTTACCTAAGAGGAAACCAAGGCCCAGAGAGGTTATGTAATTGGCCCAAGTTTACCCAGATCATAAGTTGCAAACAAAAAAAAAAAAAACTGTAAACAGAGCCTGTCTTAAAGATGTTGATTAAAACCAGTTATGTCTCCTTCATTCCCCCCACCCCCATACCAGATGTTCACGCACCATCCCTGGTAACAGGATTTTCCAGCAGAACTTGGGTGTTTGATCCAGGGATGCTCCACGTACACACATGCCTTTTGCATCATCTGATTTATTAATACATGGCGGTAAGGAGATGTCTGGAAAAAGAGCTCAAAGAATGTCAGCAGCTGGGGTGTGGATATATGCAGGCTGTATACAGGCATGCCTAGGAGTCAAGTCCCTGCAGAGGTCAAATCCCCAGGAGGTCTGAGGGGGTCCTGGGAAAGAATCTCCCTGAAAGAAGAGTCTGACTCAGTAAGGGTCTGAGGACCAGGGAGAAGTGGCTGCTTCTCCAAGCTGCTCCCACCCAGCCAACTGGAGGAGAGAGAAAGTCTGGGAAGCAGAAAATCAAAAGAAGTGTGGTCCCTTGGGGCCCAAGCTTCAGGACCCTCTCAACAAGTACAACACAGCAAAGGGGTGAAATTCCCCACAGGCTTTGCAGCAAGTGTGGTCCTGAGGGGGCAAAAATGGTGGTCTCCAGAGAAGAGGTGGAAGAGCCCAGCTCTGAGCAGCCCCCCTGCAGCAGAGCGGCCCCTTCCCCCACAGAGCCATGGCGATGCATCTGGGCAGGCAGAGTGGCTGCCTTGGCACTGAGCTAGGGAAAGTTAGATGGACTACATGGGATGCAGCCTGACACCCCAGTATCTGCTGAAGACCCTAAGGCAGGTAAGGGATGGGGGTCAGAAAAGACAGGATCTGAGTTCTTGTAGTTCTGCAGACATGGGCTCTTGGGCACAAGAAAGCAAGGTCTGTGCAGTAAGGGGACTTCGTTTGCACCCAAAGGCTGTGAGGTCCCAGGAGACATTGGGGTTACACAACTCGTGCTGATTGATACCTCTTGTGGACTACCATTTGTCCCCAGGGAATCAGGGATGAATCTACCGCTATTTCTGCACTCAAGGAGTTCCCAGCCTAGTGAGAGTGAAGACAGATAAACCAAAAAGTATAATAAATGCCCCTTAGTCATTGCCTAAAGTACCATGGAGAGCAGAGAGGGAAATAATACATGCTCCCTGGTGAGCCAAGGAAGGCTTCTGAGAGGAGGTGGCACATGGCTTGGGCATTGAAGGGCGAGTAGGAGTTCAAGAGGTAAAGTTGGAGGAAGAACAAGCCAGGCAGCGAGAAGAACCCAAGCAAAGGCCTGGAGGCGGAAGGGCATTTTAGGGGTTCTGTGGAGCTGGAACACTGATGTCACACCTGGGGAAGGGGAGCAGGAGAAACAGAAGCTGACAGCGGGTTGTGAAGAGCATGAGGCTGTGCCAGGGCGTTTGCATTTTATCCACACTCAGAAGCGGAACGTGTGATGCCATCGAGGCTTCCTCCTCTACTTCCTTTTGCAATGAACACCTTGGAAAGACACCCCAACTCCTCAAAGCTGTGCCCCACAGCGGGAGAGATGCCACATATGGCAGGGGCCCCAGGTGACCTGTTGTGAGCCCACTGAGAAGTTCTGAGGAAGATCAGAAGGGCTCTGGGTCTGAGAGCAGGACAGAGCTTCACAGCATGGGTGCTTCCTCCTTTCAAACCTGCCTCGCGGTGTGGGGGCACTAGCTCCCCCACCTCAGCCTCAGTGTAACCTCTAGTCCCCAGAGAAGAGGGAGGAATGGTGACACATATACAGTGTACACCGCAAGGCAGCAGTTCTCAGTCCCATCATTCAGATGAGGGAACTGAAACCAGGCAGGGAAAGGATTAACTCTGTCACGTGATGGCATGTGACAGATTGAAGACTAGAACCCAAGGCTCCTGAGCCCTGCTTTGTGGTCTTTCTACTAACCCAGCCCATGTCCCCTAAGTGCTATGGGTTGGAGTCTATTTTTGGACCCCCACAAGCTTCCAGAACAAAACTTGTTTACGATATAGTTACTAAACAAAGGGGTGTCATTCTAGTCCCCCAGTGCAGGCACATATATACTCAGCTACAGCATCAACCATCATAACAGCCAAAATCATTATGCCCCCTGTGGGTACCAAGCACAGGGCCAGCCCTTTATAAGCACTACCACTTGTCATTGTCATGGTAATCCTGTGGGGGGGGAACTGTCACTACCCCCGTTTTCCAGATGAAGGAAGTGAGGCTCGAAGTGGCTGAGCTGCCTCTGCACACAGTGCCCATAACATATACAAAGAAACACACTCTGGTACCAATTGGTATCATGTCAACTCAGCTCAACCTTGAAGGTAAATATGGCCTCTGGGAAGCCACAATAACCCCTTCACTCTACAAGAAGTCCTGGAGGACCCTAACATGGTGAATGTGTCCCAGAATCCAACAAGGATTTCCAGCCCCCAAATCCAGCCAGTCCTGCCAACTGCAGGCCAAGGAGGGCATACTGCAAAAGTGGTCTCTAATTCCAGTTCCCCAGTTCCAGACTGTCCTCACGATAGCATTTTAGCCCCCTCCATCCTAGACCACATGCCGTCATTTCTCACCCCACCGCCATAGCCACCTCGCTTCTCTCCCTTCCTGCTCTCATCCCTACCCCTCACTTCATGCATTCTCCTTGAGGCAACCGGGATAAATCTGTTGAATGAATGCATATGTGATCGTGTTCCTGCTTAAAACACTTTAATGGCTCCTCATTGTTTTAAAATATAATTTAACTCCTTCCTATGACCCACAGGTCCTCCCTGATTGAGTCTCCCACCTCTGCCATACAACTGTCCTGGATTTCTTTCTGTTGATCTAAGCATTCTCCACTCTCTCATCTCTGCACCTTTGCACATGCTGTTCCCTCTGCCCAGAACACCCTTCCCAACTCTACTCAATTCTGTAATCCTTTAAGGCTCACCTTAAATATCACTGCCCCAAGAGGTCCTCCCCAACCATCCCCCACCCATCCTGGGTCTCAGATGAGCTCCCTGGTTTAGCTCATCATAGCACCTACATTTCCCTGTGGAAACCTATTGCCCTTGTTCTTGAACTCCCCCATCTATATATATAAAATCTCTGTCTTCCTTGCTGGACTCTAAAGCCCCAAAGGGCCGAGACCATGGCTGTCTTGTTCTCCACTGTATCATGTTCCTAATTCCAAGCACAGTGTCTCACTCATAACAGGAGTCAATAAATATTTGATGAAAAAAGTAAGAAAGAGACAAAGGAGAGTGGGAGGGAAAGGGGGAGGCCTTTGTCCTGTAGGAGTCACCCACTCCCTACCAAGCCAACTGAGAAAATTGCCTTCCGTGCCCCCGAGGAGGAGTGGCAGCACGGAGTGCTCCGAGGCCGGGCACTTGACAGAAATCCATTTGATCCTCACGACAGTGCTGTAAGTAGAGGCCGTCCTTAGCCCCAATTAAAGAATCTGAGAGTCAGAGAGCAGAAGCAATATTTCCAATTTCACACAGCTAGTAAGTGACAGTGATGGGACTTGAATTCAGGGCTGAGTCCAGAGGCTGGACTTGTAACCAATACGGTATGCCACTTCCTGGGACCATCCAGAACAGTCACAGAGGCTGTAAGGACCTTCTGTGTGCAAGACCGAGTTTGCAATGAAATAAAATGAACAGGAAGTTGCATCTGCAAAGCGAATTATGTGGAGGAGGAAAAGTTTAATCTTGAAACCCTTAAAATATATTCACATAAAACCCCAATCAGTCACCTTAAAGAAGCCGAGCCTGACATATCACCTGTTATCTGAGCCAGAGAAGGAAAGTAAAATCTTCCCTTTTCAAGCGTGTAAGCTAGAAAGATAAGGAAGGTGAGAGACAAGCCTGACCTCCAAGCCTGCACAGCAGAGCAAGGGGGAAATGAAGATTTCACTCTAAAATGTTTAAGCCTGAGAGAGCAAACTGCCTCCTCCCTCCGTACCCAGGAGGCATGCTCAACGGAGTGGCAGCAGCCCCCTTGGCCAGCCAAACCAGAACTCCCTGGACACAGAAGGAAAGCAGAGAAGCCGGTAAGGGGCTCTAACTATGGGGAAATTTTCTGTTCTTTCTCAAAAACGTAAGCCCTCTTAGGGGCATAGCAAGTCTGAGCATGGTGTGACATTCTCTATGGGTTAACTATCTGATGTCATTTTCCCTCTCCTGAAGCCTGATTTTGTCATGGTATCGGGAAGTCACAAGCTCATGTGAGTGTGTTTTGATTAGTCTAAGCCAATTCAGGTTATTCTGCCCCTCTGGCCAATAATTGTTTCAGAATGGGCATAGGATGCAATTCCAGCCAATGAGACACAAAGGAGAGTCTACTGGAGGACTTCTGGGATCTTCTAGCTCTTTGATCTTAAAGAGAGATACCTGGAGCTGCTGCAGCCATTTTGTGACCATAAGAGAAACAGTTGACATACAGACAATGTCAGAGAAGAAAAATAGAAAGAACCTCATTCCTTGAAGTAGTTATTAGATGGCAGAAATAACCAACCCTGAAATTGTCCTACCACCAGGTTTCTTATTATATGAGCATTAAATGATCCATTTTGGCTAAACTTCTTTGAAGTGGGTCTTCTGTTTCTCACAGCTGAAAACATCCTAAGTGATACATGTTGTCAAAAAAGCACTGATCTTGAAATTCAAACAAATTCAAGTTCAAATCCCAGTTCTACAGTGTGACCTTGGGCAAATAGCATCACCTCTCTGAGCCTCATCTTTTTCATCTCTTCCTGTGGAAGTGAAATTAAACTCATTCACGTGAAAAATATTTATGGATACCTAATTTTGAGGCTATAAAAATGAATGGTGTAGTTCCTGCACTAGAGGGGCTCAATTTGGTGGAAGAATTCTGATATTTGCACAAATAACTACCATATTTCCTTTAATATATGATGGCATTGATTATTAGATGCATCATTATTTTTTGTGCTAATAAAAAAATGCTGCAAATGAAACTAAGATACAATGCTTTTGTCACAGAATTTTTATTTTATTCTCATCAAAAGAGCTCTATTCAACTTAATTAGACATGGTGTTTTTTTTAATCACATATCTCTTTTGGGCATCCACATAAAAAGAAAATGATAAGCAAAATTAATTGCTTACGGTCTCTAAAACTTCTTCACATTCAGAATCCAATTCTTCTGAATCACTTTTCTATGCAGAGAGGTTTGTGGCTGGGTTTTCTCATATAACATTGTTGTCTGTGACATCAAGAGCATAACGATGCTGCATGTCTTCAGAAAGGGCTCCATTTCCATCTCTGGGATTTTATTCCGAGCTGCTGACACCCACTTTGCAAGTTTTGATTCTGAACTTTCTTGGTTTTACCAGAAAGTGTCAACAGAAACTTGCAGACAAAATCCCAGGTTCATATTCCTTCCTCAAATGGCCCTTAACTGGTTTGTGACTGAAACACCAAGGGGCTGCAGTTGTCTGGTCAAGCCACCAGGAATAACAATCTACTTCCAGTATGCACAAGCAGTGGTAAGCTGTTCAACAGTAATTGTGACAATGGCATGGCTTGTGAAAATGCATCCTGATTTCAGAGATAGGAACCTGAGAAAAATCTTAGAAGTGATGAAATACAGTAGTTTGGTAATTGCATTTTAGTGGGATCTGGGCTAGCTAGACAGACACAGTACTAGAAGCTGTAGAAGAATTGACTTCCGCAGCTTTTCAGTAGAGGTGGCCTTTGAGCAGGACCCCGCAGCATGAAGAGGAATGCACCATACAGTTAGGGGACTGTGTTCTACGTTGAGGGAAGAGGCTGTGCCTTACATGGAAGCATGAAGAATCAAGGCATATTTGGCAAACAGTCCATACTTTGGTGAGGCTTAAGCAGGAGGAAATTAACAAAATTTGAGGCTTGAAGTGTGCTTTGGAGATGCATATGTTAGGCTGAGGATCTTGAACTTAAGTCTATGGGCAATGGGCGCCACAGAAGGATAGTAAGATAGTCACACGGTCAGATTTGCATCCAGAAGAGATCCCTCTGGCCAAAGACTGGAGTGCAGGAGAAGAGGCAGGGGGCAGCAGAACTATTAGGAAGCTGTTATGTGATAAAGCTGTACCTAAGGCAGGAGAGGGAGGGTAGATAGTCTCCAGATATGGCCACCAACAATGCCTCCCAACCCTCTGTGCACAAGCTGCTCTTCACATCAAGAAGTAGAGACCATTTTCCCTCCTCTCAAATCTGGGTAGACCTATGATTTGCTTTGACTACAGAATGCAAGCTTTAGAGAGTTGGCAGCTTCTACTTTTCCCTCTGAAAGTCAGCTGCCATGTAAAGAAACTCAAGCTAGACTATAGACCATCTTGGGCACTGCGATGCAGGCTCATGTGTGACTTCGGTTACAAGGAGCAGAAGAACCACTCAGCTGAACCCAGTCAATTCCCAGAATCATGAGAAATAATAAATTATCATTTGAAGCCACTTGGTTTGGGTGTGCTTTGTTACACAGCAATAGCTAACTGATACCTGGAGTGATGGAGCAGTGGGGAAGGATGAGAGAGACACGTATGAGGATGCAGGAGAGAACAACCATCATGAAGACTGTGTACACGGAATCTCTTGGGGGTGGGGGCAGGGGCAGGGGCAGTGTTCCCTAGAAGAGCTGCTGCAGAATCAGACCAGAACCTGAGCAGGAACACGCTCTGTATTTTGGAATGCACAGGGCAATGTCAAAAAGCAAAATTCTTTGCTTATGATGTGACTTGACAAACAGCTGCACACCCTCTAAGGGCAAGCTGCTCTCAGAGTCAGGGGGAAGAGTCCTGCCTGAGGCTCCTGTGAGGTCCGTGGTTCAGCATGACATAGAATAAGAGATTCAGAGGAAGGAGACAGCATGTTCAGTTGTAGGTCAGGATAGGCTTTGTGGAGAAGAGGACAGTATTCCAATTGTTCCTTTAAGGACAGAAAATGTACCCAAGGGATGCTAGGCAGAAAGAGCATCCTGGGGAGAGGGAACAGCATGTGCAAAGGCACAGAGGTGGGTGGAGCACAGGGAGTACATGGGGACACTGGGAGAAGATTGGAGCTTGCAGTGTGTGCCATGCTCTAGTGAGGCTCCAGGGGGAGCCTCCACAGATTCTGAACATGATTTGCAGTTCTTCTCCCCACCATTACTTTTCCCTCTCACCTGGGGTTCTAGGCAGCCTGGTATTAGAAATGCCAAGAGCCTGGCCCACCACACCCTGCCACAGTTCCTTCAATCACTAAAAAGCCTTTCTAATCCACACAGAGAGAGGAACTTGGGGACAAGAGCCATGGTTTTTGGTCCAGGGGTTGTCAACCACTAGCCATGTGACTTTGGGCAAATCCCTTAACTTGTCAGGGCTTCCCCCCTTACCTGTAAAGTAGGAACTGGTAACATTACCTACCTTACAGGCAAGTTGTGAGGACTGAACGAGATAAGATACATGACAATATTTTGACTTTTTTACATGATATTTTTTTCTTCCCTACTCCTCCTGGTTCTATTAGGAGGAAATTTGTCTAAATACTTCTGTCGTCTTGCCTGGCCTTTTTCCCTCCCCACCCTGCCAGGTGAGCTTAGGAGAAGAACTGCCCTGCCCAGCACACCCTCTCCCTTCTTCCCCATCAGGCTCTGCCAGCTGCAGAGCACACGCCCTCAGCTCTGCTGTCTGCCATGCTGGGTGCTCTAGGTAGGGCACGGGAGCCAGTTGATGGGTCCATGGATGACAAGAGAGGGCAGAAAAGGATGAAGAGTATATCTGAGGGGCAAACAGAAAAGATCTGGCACGTCACCAAGAGGAGACTGGTTAAATAGATCATAGGATACTCATACAACTGACTAGCATGCAGCCATTAAAAATCACGCTGAGAAAAAATATTTAATGACATGTAAAGAAATTCATTCTCTCTTTCAGTGAAAAAGTACATATAAAACATACAACACAATATAACTTTGGTTAAAAAGATATAGACTTAGATAGTAAAAGCTTAAGAAGGTTGGGTGATACGACATTGGGCAATTTTTATTTTCGGCTTCTCTGAATTTTCAAAAATGTTCATTCTGAACACTATTGAGGTTTGAGCAGACTCAATAAATACCCCTCTTTTCACCCATGCAGGCTCTGAACTAACTGAAGAGAATATAAAAGAATAAGACAGGCAGAGATCAAAGTATCAGTTTTATTACTGACACTAGCAGGGTTGGAGGCAGGGCTCAGATGCGCAGCAACAATGAGCTTCTTAAAACTGAACCCACGGTGGAGGCGAACAGCCTTAATATCGGCACCGTCAGCAATGATCATCACCACTACTTGTTGTACAGTTACGGCATCTGAGAGACTGGTAAGTGTCCTGTCTACGTGAGCACATTTAATCTGTGCGACAAGCCTAAGGCATATGTTTTATTATCCTTGTTTTTCAAATGAGGAAATGAGGCACACAGGGTTAAGTAATTTTTCCAAAGTTACACCATGGCCAAGCTGGAATTCAAAACCCAGGTTATCCAACTCTGCAGTTCATGCTCTTCTCATTTGGAGGGACTGCCTCGAAGGGCATATCTAAGAACCTGCCCATGAAAGGGAGAGAAAGTTCTGGGATAGCATAAGGATTTGAAACAGGCTCAAAGACAGCCATCAAAGAGTTCTCCAAAACTGCCTGTGATGAGGTCCGTATCGAGGGGACAGCCACTCAGATATTTTGTCCTGGTATAGGGCCCAGCATGGTGGAAAATCAGTTAGCCTTGGGTTCACGCATGCAATCTGGGATCCTATTAAATGGTTGTGTGACCCCAGAAAAATCCTTCTCCTTTCTGGGCCTCACTTCTCTGTGAAGTGAGAGTGTTGGGAGGTTTGACCTGACAGACCCCTCCCAGCTCTGATACGCCCAGATGCTGAGATTCTCGGGGCTGAGAGCTCAAGGCTAGGCTGGGGTCTGGTCCCGCTAGGCCTGTGTGCGGGGAGCTGGGGCCCGGCCAGGAGAGCACACCCTCAGCCCGTGGGCAGTGGGTCTGGGTCAGAAAAGAGATTTGGTTCTGAAAACAGTGCTGTGTCAGGCAGCAGACATCTCCTGGCTCAGCTCCTTGCACCACTAAATCCAGGGAAAAGCCAAGCGAGGAAGAATTAATCCATACAACTCTTTCCCTAAAATCTCTGGGAAGCCTGAGAGTGAACCCAGATCCGCCCCACTCTGAGAACCACATAGTAAAGAGCAGCAGTTGTGAGTGTGGAAGGAACTGTCTGCACTTAAAGTGGCCAGAGGACGCAGAAGGTGCTGCCACAACTGTAGAAGAGAATGGCAGGAACCTTGGTGACTGAGGACATATGAGGGATGCCCCAGAGCAGAAAGAATCCTTCCAGCATTGCCCCCGGCCTTCCCCTTTGCCCCAAAGGCTGCATATCATGAACACCTGCAACTTGCTGCCCAAAAGCCTCTCTCTGGCTAGAAACAACCATCAACTAATGACAGACAGAAATTTGGTGGCGAAACAACACCCCAGCCTCCTCAGCCCTCAGAGGGGTCACTTTGACACTCATTTAGACGGCGCCCCGGAGTTCCCCTAGGGGTCAAGCTCTGGGTGACCACAGTGGAACTGGCCGGGTGCCCTCCCTTCCCCGTTTTACTTCCCCACTCCCCTACTGATGTTTCGTGGGATCAGCTCCCAACCAAACTCTTTGGATTTGAATCCTTTTGTAGTGACTTTATGATGTCCAATTAAACTACATTTGCAGAATTCCATTTCCTGTGTGTTTCCGCATGAGAAATCTGGAGGGCAGAAGGGAAGCAGCAGCCATTCTGTAGCTCGCACACCATGGCTGACCAGCCGACACAGCCCGTTGGCATGAGGCCCACGGCTCCTCCACTTTCCCCTGGACCCCTCTGCAGTTTCTCTGACTTCCAGGTCAAGTAATGCATTAAGCTCTGTGACCGAGGGCCCTGGCCTCTGGAGGACACCCCTACTGTCAGAGGTAACACAAACAGACATCGGTTCCAGTTAGGTTTCATGGGGTTCCACCTTACACTTCTGGGTTCCACCTTGACCTTGCCTTCCCTCAGTCTCCATCTGTCTTTCCTTCCCAAACACCTGCCTTCCAGATTTTAAGCTCCATTAGCAGGCACAATGGCACATGACCACAGCCTGACAGAGACTCCCTCAATGTGTAAAGTCAAATCCTTGTAACAAATCCCTTAAATGTGGATATAAATATTCTCCCAGAAGAAACATCAGAGATGAAGTGTATCAGTCAGGGTCCAGACACACCCCCAGCAGGAGCCTTATATGGTGGTTTTGCTTCTTCCTGGTGGTGGTGGCATTTCTCTGATTGAATCCTCACTGATACACTTTGACTCAGATTCTGCTTGTGGGACAACCTAAAGCCAAGACAGCCAGGAACTCGCAGGACCTACTGGGATGAATCAGCTAGAGGTGGAGCTCCCACAGACAGAACTATGGGTATCCCACCCTTAAGGGTGATCATCGGGAAGCCATCTTGACCCCCCCCCCCCCCCGCTGGTGAGGCCCATATGCTACACAATCAAGCTTTATACTCACACCTCACACTTCCTCCAGTGCTAAGAAAACAACACTGGCGAACTCTCTAGCATCCAACAAGAAATATTTGTGTTAAAATGTCAACAACATTATCACTCTGTTTCTACGTGGTGGCATATTCCCTGGTGCTCAAAATTGAGAACCTCAGTGCAGACTCAGCCTATTTTACTTCTCGATTCCCTGGGGTTGAATCAGAAACCAAGCTCCGAGGGGTTACAAAAGAGCCACACAACCCTTGTCCGGTGAAAGGAACTAAGGGTTGGTTGGAATCAGGCTGGGATTCTCTGGGGATTCTAGGAGGTTGGAAACCATGAAGTTTGGGAATCCTCCAACTTTATGATCACCGTCCCTAAGCAAAGCTGTCTGCTCCCCCTGCCTTCCCATCCTGCTCTCAACAAACATCCATTGGCCTGTTCACCACCAGGTCACGTGTATTTCTGCTCCAGCTGACCCTGAACTCCTCAAGAGCAAGAGCATGATGGGCTCATGAGGCGGTGCTTGAGTGGACGAAAGAACAGGTGCTGGATATTGAGGCTCTTATGGTCCCAGAACACGAACTCTGGAAAAGTCTTTCCATAACTTCTGCTCTAACCTCCTCTCCATGCTGATGAGGAAACTGAGGCACAGGAAAGAGAAAGTTACAACAAGCTATGAACTCCTTGGAGCATGAATGATGATGTATTTGTCTCTGTATTCTCAGAACCAGCATAAGACCTGGCACAGTGTAGACAACAGTAGCTGCTGAAGGAAGGAAGGAACAAAGAAGTGAATTCAGCTAGTTGTAACAAACCTAGAACTGGAAATCAAACCTCCTGACTGCCAGTCCACTGGAATCCTTCCTCTTCCTCTGTGCCTCTCCCACCCCACCCTCAAGTTTACAATTGCCCTTCCACTGTTTACCCAGAATTCTCTTGGAATACTCACCCAGAATTCCCTTGGGTTGCTCATCCAGAATCCTGACTCCTCATCTTGGAAAGTAGAACTTTTGGAATACCAATCAGAGGCATTTTGAGTATAAAGATGTGAAAATCCTGGTTGCTAGGGCAGCTTTTTCAAGTCCATCGAATGAGGGTCTCCCACTGCGAAAAGGAGCATAGAATTAAGACAGCTTTCAATCCTCCTTGCCACTACCTCCAGCCCTGCGTTCCCCATGTGATGGTCACTGGGAGATATTAGCATCTAAATTATTTTAAGGAGATATAATAAGATTCACCCAGCAGGCCATTAATGACGAAAGAGATTATTGCTGGAAAAAATCCAAGACTGACTTTGAGCAGAGTTGGCTCATCTAAATGACCTTTTCCCTGCACCCCAGATCATCTTGGTCCCCAGAGATTATACAGATTTGAAAAAGTAACTGCCATGGAACACGTTCACGTTTATGCAAGAGGATCTTACAGAAGGAATCCCTTGAGAATTAGGGTCAGGAGTGCATAGCAGTGAGATAAATGAGATGTTCCCTGAATCGTAAGAATCCTCTGTGGCAGAATTTACAGGAAGCATCTCTAGTCTCCATATTTGGCAGGCATCCAGCCAGAGTTGTCAAGTATTAGATTAATTTTAATTCAATGCAAAAAACCACATTAGTGTAGTGTTGCAATTGAGAGTTGAAACATACAAAAGCCAAGAGTCCTTGAAGTGGATCATTCCAAAGCTTGAGCATCTTTTGAAGCGTCCATCAAAAAAGGCACATTCTCAGAGCATTCCAAAGCTATCTGCTGCCTTCAAGTCATACCACTTAGCCAGGTAAATGAGCCACTTGGCAGTGACCCGAAAGGATAGAGCTGTCGATTAATGTGACTTCACAGGTCCTGGCCACAGGAGTTAAAGTTCAAATGCCAAGTTCTGTGATGTGGCATTCAAAACCCTCCATGATCCAGCGTCAAATGTCCTTCACAGCCTCATCTTTCGGTACAACGTTCCACATTTTGCAGGCTGCAGCCTCGCCAGCTCTTTGATTACCATTGGTAATCTTCCTGCCACACTTAACTTGCACTCCTAGCTTAATCCACTCCACTCACAGTCCTGGGAGGGAGCAGCCCAAAATACTATGTATTACCAGGGCACCCCCTCCTCTAAGCCCCAGCTTATTGTTGAGAGGGGGAGCACTTGACCTAGGAAAAATAGCCCATGCCACCAGCCAATCAGGTTTCTCTTAAAAATCTGAACTAGTAGACACAAATGGTAGCTAAAGGTAGTAGTCTTGAGCCCCGGGGGTGGGGAAGATATTTTGAGGCAATATGCAATGATTGCAAAGAGAGTCACCCCACAGAGAAGACAACACAAAAGACCACAGGAGGGAGGTGGAGAGAGGACAGGTGTGGGCTGCTGCCAGCTCTCCCAACCCTAGTTCCTGCCCCTCTCTCTAGAGACTCCTTACTGTACTTGCTATGCTTGGGGCCTGTGAGACACCCCTATAACCGGATGAGCTGTTTCTCTCCCAAACCATTCTGGGTAAGCAGCTTTCATGAGGTCCTTGGAAATACTCCCACTGGGAACACACAGGTAACACCTGTCATCCAACTGGCCCTCCAGTGGATGGCCACATGGATGGCCCATAAGACTGTCCTCCAGGTCTGCATCCAGCAGTGCCCCTCCAGCCTCTTTCCGCTGAGGTTGCCTCACCCCAGGATGGGAGGTCTTTGGGTGGTATATTAGGGTTCTCCAGAGAAGCAGAACCAACAGTATGTGTATATAGAGAGAAAGACGTTTATTTTAAGGAACTGCCTCACATGGTTATAGAGACCGGCAAGTCCAAAATCTGCAGGGTGGGCTGGCAGGCTGGAGACCCGGGAAGAGCTGATGCTGCACTTCAAGTCAGGAGGCCATTTGCTTCAGAACCTCCTCTTGCTCAGGGGAGATCAGCCTTTTGCCCTATTTAATCCTTCAATTGCTTGGATGAGGCCTACCCACATTACAGAGGGCAATCTGCTTTACTCAAAGCCCACCAATTTAATGTTAATCTCATCCAAAAATACCCTCACAGAAACATACAGAAATATCCATCCAGTGTGACCAAATATCTGGGTACCACAGGGCCCAGCCAAGTTGATGCAAAATTAACCATCACAGGCAGTATCTGTTTTAAATGACCCTGTTCACACCTTCTGGCCTGTGAAAGTTCAGTGTGGTCACAGCCACCTTTGCCTCTCAACTGTAAACTGCCTGGACGCCACTCCTCTGTGTATCTCGAACTGAAGCGATAACATAGGCCCTCTCGTTAGGCTTAGGGTAACACCCCACCCCACTCCATGGATGGAGCTCGGGAGGGAAATGCCATAGCACCCTGACAATTTTTTTTTGAAAAAACAATTTCTCAATTGCCTTAGAGCCTAAGCCAAGATCGAGACAGAGAGTCTATGTCCTCTTACACTAGCTTGAGAGGGTTCCCATCTGTTATGAGACTAGTCCTTATTGTATTCTGAGTTGAACCCAACCTCTCCCCTCTATTGTAATGCCTCTATTGCAATAGTCATGAATATAGTCTTTCTTACCCTTTTAACAAGTATCAGAGTAATTTTTTCTTTAACACTGGTAAAATGAGGGTTTACTATCTGCTGTGTTAGTTTCCTATTGCTGCTGAGACAAATCACCACAAACTTAGTGGCTTAAAACAGCACAAATGTATGACATTACAGTTCTGGAAGTCAGAAGTCCAAAATGGGTCTCATTGGGCTAAAAGCAAGGTGTCGGCAGGGCTGTATTCTTTCTGGAGGCTCTAGGGGAGAACCTGTTTTCTTGCTTTTTCCAGTTTCTAGAGGTCACCCATATTGCTGACCTCATGGCCCCTTCCTCCACCTTTAAGCCCATAGCGACTGGCTAAGCCTTTCTCACATAGCGTCACTCTGACTCCGATACTCCTGCCTCCCTCTTTCTCTTACACAGACCCTTGTGATCATACTGAACCCACCTAGCTATCCAGAATAATCTCCCCATCTTAACTTCAGCACATCTACAGAGTCCTTTTTGCCTTATAAAGTAACAGGTTCCCAGGTTCCAGTGGTTGGAACATAGACATCTTTGTGCACCATTCTGCCTCGTACACCTACCTCATGAGCTTGTCTCTAAGGACTTGATAAAATAATGCATGTAAACAGCTTAAATCCAGCATCAGCACTTGGTAAGTGCTCAATAAATATAAACTGTTATTACTGTCTGTTCCACACCCCCACCCTGTACCTACTGCAAGTAAGTATTCGATGAATATTAGTTAGATATTATTGTTATTATCACAGAGCCTACCCAGCACTGCGCCCGTCATTCTCTCCCATGGCACTTGTCACACTGTGTTACTTAACTGCTCACGTGTCTCTTCTCCCACCTCCACCTCCTCAAGGAAAGTGACCCAGAGCAAGGCAGCACTGGCATTACGCAGGGCCAGGCATAACATGGGCTCCCAGGAAATGTTCCAGGAAAGGCCACTGAATAAGGGCTAGACCCTGGCAGCACCTTAGGACAGAGGGCATAGCCTTGGGGTTGGACCCTCTGTGCACCCTCTGGACCCTCTCTGCACAAATGTGGTGGCCCCTCACCCCCATTCAGCCTTCATGAGTGCCCCGAAATTAGCCACTGACAATCCGCTGTGCTGGGCTGGGGAAGCTGGGCTGCATGACCCTCCACTCCTGCTCACCCCCGTTAGGAAGCCAGGCTCCCAGAGGACGAAATGTCGAACACGAGCAATTAACCTGCATGCACAGGAGCCACGCGCAGAGCAGAGCAGGACCTTGGGCTGCATTTGTTTCTTTGCCCAAATGCATGACTGGGTTGTCCACCCACTGGCCTGGAAAATTCTCATTTAGCAAACATCACTCTCCTTTGTTAGGAGAACTATCCCAGAGCTCAGACTTGACACCTTTGCTCTCCATGCAGTCTCGGGGAGACAGATGAGCAAGGTAGAAGTTAGGAAGTGGGAATGTTTCAGCCCTTTCCTCTTGCATTAATGAGAGTGGGGCAAGGTAACGTACTGAGTTAATTTGCAGCTCTTCTCCCTTTGTTCTCCCCTCTGGCTCGTGCCATGAAAGTGGCCAGGCCCTTCAGTGCCCCTTTTTTGGGGGGAGGTGTGTTTGAGGACAAGAGGTCCAGAAAGGGGCAGAGGTTCCCTTCGAAACACTTCCTTACTGGCTTTTGTTTTTTAAGCACTGAGCTCTTTGAAGAGTCTATGACTATCTCCCCGACCACAGTATCCAATCTCATCTCTTTCCAGTCACTTCACCCAACACACATACACACTCATGTGCATGCACCTGTACACACATACGCATGCACGCACACACACCATGCTCTAGCCACTCTGAACTGCTTCCTGAACTCATCTCGCTCTCTCCTCCCATGTATCCCCCCAACACCCACCAGGTCTTTGTGCCTCCCATGGCCCCTTTCTGGCTCATACTTCTCTCTTTACCCTTGTATAACTAGCTACTTCCTAGTCTTATATTAGGTCCACACTTGAACTTCCAGCACTCAGCGTTGTAACTGCCCGTTCACTCTCTGCCTGAGCAACAAAATATACAAGTGTTCCCCTTTGTAGCTCTAGGGGCCTGGTATGACAATCTGTGAAATGGGTGGATGGATAGACGGACGGATGCATGGGTGAATGGAAAGAAAGAAATAGAACCAAATCACCACGTTGCAACCACACTTACCCTATGGAAATATTTTGAGCCCCAACCCCTGGCACCCCGTGGGTCCCCAGGATGTCTTGTCTATGCCCCTAGATGGCCATAGGGCACGGTTCCCTGTGTACTGCCTCCTCCAGGGCTCTTGGGGAATCTTCAGGACAAGAAATCAGGGGAAGCCTATGGTTTGACTATGATCTAGAAGCATCCTTAAGTTCTCCAAATAATTAACATTCCATCAGGCTGGCCTGGCCCTCCCGTGGACGTTTAGAAATGCTGTAACTCAAAGTGAAAGCCAATTGCTGATAGCTTATCAGGGGAATCGCCACGAGATACAGTCCCTGTCCCAGTCCAAACTGATGGTCATGCCAAGTTGAGAGATAACGGGTGAGGGCTCCGGGAGGAGCTGGTGGCGGAGGACAAGGATGAGAAATGGCTGCTTCGTGCTGGGCTTCAGTGTTGGTTTGTTCTGAGATAGAATGAATGAGGTTCTGGCCCTTGGGGAGGGCACGGTGCAGAGTTTTCTCTCTGGGGAGAGACCATGGGGTGGGGACACAGTCTGGATCACTTGTACAGTTTACATTGCCCCCTCCTGCCCCGGTGAATGTGGCCCCAGAGAGCTCAGTCGCAGCATGTACAGAGCAGCCTTTCCATAGCCTGCTCTCCTCCCATCCTCCCACACCCAGACCTGTGCCCCCCTGGGGACCCCACCCTGGTGGTATCTAATCATGTAGATACCAACATCTACCCCCTCATAAGCCACAGACCTCAGTCTTCCCCAAATCCCCCTTTTCTTCTCTCCCCGATCTCGAGGAGCAAGAATCCCTGCCAATCCTCCCTCCGAAATAACCCTCTGCATGCTTCCTGCTCCCTGCCCTTGGTGCTCCACCCGGGTCAGCCTTGTCATTTCCAATCTGAACTATTGGAAAAGGACCTCTTCAGACCCTTCCCAGCTCAATTCATGCTCCCAGGGTCATCCTCCTAACACACATCCATTCCTGTGTACAAAAGCACCTTTGAGCACCTATTTTGTGCCATGCACTTTGGTGCTGAGAATTTGAAAACAAACAAGATGTGATTACGTCGTTCTCCTGCTCAAAAGCCTGGCTGCTCTCCACTGCCAAGATAATAGAGTCCGTTTTTCTTAGTGCACTAGCAGGGCCTTCCACGATGAGGCCTCCAGTGCACCTCTTTGGTCCCAGCGCCTTCCAAAACCCTAAGAATCAAACAGGACAGGACGACTCACTGATCCCACACCAAGCACCCTCTGACTCTGTGACTTTCTAGGGCCCTGTCTTTCTTTCTTTTCTCCTGTACCAAAATCCCCCCTCCTTCTTCAGTGAGAAGCAGCTCAAAGGACTCCTGTTCTGTGGAGTTGCCATAATCCTCCAAGTTGGAATGAATCACCCAATTCTCTTCGCTTCCAAAGCATGGCTCTGATAGCAGCATCATAACACTTCTTCCAGGTTCACGGTTTAAGTAATGAGGTGGGGAATTTATTATCTAACAGCTGACACCGGAATTTCTCTTAGGGAGGAAAATGTTGTCCTTTGAGAAAATATCTTGAACTCTAGTCCCCAGTCCCACCCTTGGGGTTTACGGATTCTGCTGTGGGGGCAGGGTTCTCATCTTTGCTCCCAGAGAGGCAGGAGGGCCCTCCAGGTACTGCCTCCCCCAGTGTCCTCTCTAGGGAGATGGCACTGGAGTAGACACATGAATGAAATGAGGGGACTCTGGGGAGAGTTGTCCCGGGTTTCTAGAGCAGCAGGAGGAAGGTGCACTGTTGTGAGCAACGTGATGTGCACGGGGAATTGGAAACAGTCATTAGCGTATAATCTTCTTAGGGGCAGAGGAGCCTGCCTCGGGTCACCTGTGGATCCTGTCCCCAGGAACACACAGGAGCTCGTGTGTGAACAACAACTTTTGCCCTGAATCTCAGGAGGTTCACAGATCTTGTGAAGTCTATCCATAAAAATCTGGGGAGGAGGAAACAAGTCAGTCCATGGACCCCAAGTTAAGAATTGCCGTGCACAAGCACAAAGAGTGAGGCAGGGAGAGGAAGCTGACCCATAGTTCCTGGAGGTCACCTGCATTCCCCGGCTCATGGCCCCTTGCTTCAATCTCTGCTTCGCCCACTTCCTCTTCTGCAGTCAAATCTCCCTCGACCTGTATAAGGGCACCCGTGTTTACATTTAGAACCTCCCTGGGCAATCCAGGGTGGTCTCCCCGTCTTAAGATCCTTAATTCAGTCACATCTGCAAAGTCTCTTTTTGCCGCAGAAGGTAACATGCACAGGTTCCAGGGATTAGGCCACGAATATCTTTGCGGGACATTACGCAGCCTTCCACAGAGACGTCCTGATGGAATCTGGCAGCTTATGAGACGGTGTGAGTTGAAGTGAAGGGAGGCTTTGGGCTGTCACCAGTGCTGCCTCCGTGAGCCAGCACCGAGGGCAGAAAGGAGGGGCCCAATTTTGGATGTGTCCTGCAGGCCACCCAAGATGGATATGCAGGCAGAGAGTTCAGGGGAGCCATGAAGGAAACCATGAAGCAGCAGCCAGAGGCTGGAGGAAAATCAAGGGACTTCAAGGTCACAGACACCACGTTAATCTTCAAGATGACAAGAGTAGTTCTCAGGGTCCCAGGCAGGAGAGGTGAGAAGCAAAGATGAAAACAGAAACGCTGCTGTACGATTTGGCCGTCAGCAGGTGAGTGGTGTCCCTGGGGAGAACAGTCTTAGGGTCATGGAGAGGCCAAAAGTCAAACTGTAAAGGATCATGAAGGGAATGCAAAACATGGAATCTGCTAGAAAAGAGACAACCACATGAAACATTAATAAATAACAGCCGGGCGTGGTGGTGCACCCGTAGTCCCAGCTACTTGGGAGGCTGAGACAGGAGTACACATCCAGCCTGGGCAACACAGCTTCATCATCTCATTTCTTAATCTGCACGACAACCCTGTGAGAAGCTACTATTGTCATCGTCTCCATTTTACAGAGGAGAAAACTGAGGCCCAGGAGGTAAAGTAGCTTCCCCAGCGTCACACAGCCAGCAAGTGGCAGAACCAGGATTGGATCTGGGCTGTCTGGCTGCAGAGCCCTTGCACTGAGCCACCAGGTGCCTTTGCCCCCATGTGGCTCCCCCCCACACTCCTCACTGGTCCCACGCTGAGGGACCCTCTGCTGGGTGACCGTAGGTTCAGACACCAGACTTGGGACAGCCATGGGTAGGGATGGACTGTGTCTGACTCACTCCTCTGCCTTCCCGTAGGGGCCTGGTCACTTTGTGTTTATGGAGGTGAATTTAGCTTATGTATAAAAATGCTTCCTGTCCCGGAATATCTGCAGAAATCCGCATGCGGCAGGGTCAAAGCTGTGGCTCTTGTCCCAGGCACCTGCTGAGCAAGAGGCACAGCAGCCCCTGCTGCTCTCCCTGCAGCCTCACTGGACAGTCACGCTCTTGTCCTGGGCCCGCTGAGTTCAGAGCACGTGTAGGACACAGCGGGGTTCGCTCAGCACCCCAGGGCTTGGGTCTAAGCCATCCACTACCTGGGGTCACATGTGCTGCCACCTGCACAAGCTGGCTGGTCCCCCAGTGCTCCAATCACACAGAAGTGGCCCCTCCCACTGCGGGTGGCCACCAGCACAGTCCTTCCAGGGCCAGCCAGGTCCACTCTGACGCCAGCCGCCCGCCTTACCCCAGCCCCAGCTCCGCCAGGCTGTGGTGGCAATGGCAGTCCTGCCTGGCCAGGCCTCCACCAGAAGTCGCACAGGGAGTGGGAGTGGCAAGGAGGAAAAGGATCTCTTTTTACCCTGTGTTCTTCTCAATTGTTTGGATGTTACATCTTTACCATAAATATATGTAAAATACTGGGTGACAGTACGGTGGTTAAGAGCACAGGTGCTGACATCACCTGGGTTCACATCTGGCTCTTTACTTACAAACCAGGTGACTTTGGGTGAATGATTTCACCTCTCTGTAGCTCAGTTTCCTTATCTGCAAAAACTGGATAATGGACTAAGAACATATTGAGTGCCTCGCACAGTGCCAATTACACATAATGCAACAGCTAAAAGACACAACCAATCTGATTTTGAATCCCAGCTCTACTACCTATTAGCTGAGTAGCCTTGGGCAAGTTGTTAAACTTCTCTGTGCCTCAATTTCTTCATCTATGAATGGGGCTGATGATGATAATTGTGTAGCCCTCCTAGAATTACTGTGAGGATGAAATGAGGTAGCGTATCTACATCACATAGACGAGTGCCTGGCACAGAGTAGGCATTGTGTAAATATTAACTATTATTATTACTTAATAAACAAATGAAGAGGTTAAAAAAGGAAAGGGAGATGGGAGCATCCAGAAGGGAGGGGAGCCCCTGAACCCCCTGCCGGTATGACTGCTCCCGATGGCCATGGGCAGGCAAGGGCCATATGGGAGTCAGATAACCATAAAGTGGGGGCCGGTCACAGCACTACCACCCAGGCCCGCCCCGATGGCGTTAGTGCCCGAGAATGCTGGCACCACCCTGTGCCTACAAGCGCCCCTGCACCGGGCCGCGTTCCTCACCACCCCGGCAGCAAGAGCCTGGCTACAGCAGGGTAGCAAGAGCAGGGGAAGGGTGTGGAGATCACGTGCTGGGGCCAGGTCTGTGCAGGGATGGGAGAGGGCCTGGGAGGGGTCTGGGAGAGGGGCTGCCCCCAACCCTGGCGGCAGCACCCTGCGGCGGGGGCTGGGCAGGGCCGAGCAGCCCCAGGGGAGACGGGGAAGAGGTGTTCCACGTGCAGAGCGTCACAGAGCTGGGTGTGCAGAGCTGAAGACACCCAGGCCTGTAGCTTTCAAACTTTACTGCGAGTCCAAATCATCCAAGACGCAGATTCCCTGAAACCTGTATTTTTAATAAACTCCACTCCCCCATCCCCACTTCAAGGTGATCGAGAAATTCCAGCCTTTACCAAAATCTTCCAGAGGGGTGTTCTTGTCACATGTGCTGCCTTCAGCAGGATTTACTAGGTTGGAAAACATCATTTTCAGCGGGCCCTTCCATTTGTTGAGGGGGGGGTTGGGGAAGGAGGAGGAAGAGGAGGAGGAGAGAAGAAAAGGAAAGGAAAGGAAGAGAAAAAAAATGAAACGAGAAGACTTCAGAAAAATTTTTCAAGTCAAACGGCAGCTCCAGTGACTGGTAACCTTTAACCCCCCAGAAAGCCCCACTGTAGCTTTCAAGTGTCAATCTAAGTGCTGAGCCTGAATTATCTAACCTTCAGCTTTAAAAGAGCCACAGCAAAAAGGTCAGGAGGAAAACTGTGGTAGTTGCAGGAAGTTTCTCTGCCTCACATACTTGAAAGCTAGAAGACTTTCGGGGACGGACACAGCCAAGAGAAGTTGCCATTTAGAATAAAACAGCCTCAGCGAGCAAGCCAGACCCTTAAAAAACAGTGTACGTGGGGTTTAACTTGGTCCCTTATTGTTTACATAATTAGAGGGAATCTTTGGAAAACACAGAATCGACTCCTGTCTCTCGTGCTTCAGACCTTTTGACGGCTCCCCAACGTCCATAACTGCATCCCCCAAAGTGCAACCTGCAGAAATAGATTTTAGGGGAGTAAAGGGCTTCTTGTGGTTGACTAAGTTTGTAAAACACTGGGTTAGGCCAAGTCAAGCAAGTTTCATTCTTAAAGGACTTGGCAGAACCCTCACTGCGCTATTGTTCATCAGCCATTGCCACAGCTGGAACAGCTGGGCAGCGTTTCCGTACCTGATGTGGCCACCAGGGAGCACGCTTCGGGACCGTGGTTCCACGGAACACCACTGGGACTCACAGCAATACCCTGAGTCTGGCACACCAGGCCTGTCCCACCTCGCCCCAGCCCGCAGTCCCACACACATGCGCCCACACCTGAAGTTCTGAGCACACCAGCTACTTGCCCTTCACAAAGCACCTAAGACACTTAACGGGCTGCTGTCATTGCCAGGAATGCCCTCCTTTCTCCTCCGTACACTCAAACTTCTACTGATGTCCCTGGCCCTTGCTCAAAGTCACCACCTCTATGGAACCTTCACCTGCTCCCTCCTACAAGCAGTCACTACTCCTCGCTTCAGGCTCTATCACAACCCCACCGACCTGCATTGTGACTAGCCTGAGTCTCTCCATTATTAATTGAGAGCTTCGGAGGGCTGGGAGTGTAAGCCGACTAAGGAAATGTGTGCTGGCAATACTAATAGCTTCCATCTGTTGGCACTTCCTAAGGCCAGGCATTATTGTAAGCTCTCGACGTGCATCAACACATGTCATCCTCCGCACCTCACTCACTGGGTAAACACGACTATTACCAATTCGTACAACTCCTGTTTCATAGATGAGGAAGCTGAAACTCAGAGAAGTTACCTTGCCCAGTCACATGGTCAATGTGTGGCAGAGGCAGGATCCAATCCTATGCTCTCAAATAGTGTATTATTTCACTTAAGAGCAGCAGAGGTGAGCTTGACTGCAGAGCTGGCTGATTCAGAAGCTGCACACTGTCATCAAGAATTCAGGTTCTTGGCCAGGGATGGTGGGTGGCTCACGCCTGTAATCCTAGCACTTTGGGAGGCCAAAGCAAGAGGATCGCTTGAGGCCAGGGTTGAGACCAGCATGGCCAACATAGTGAGACCCCATCTCTACAAAAAATAGAAAAATTAGCCTGGCATGGTGGCACACGCCTGGAGTCCCAGCTACTTGGGAGGCTGAGGCAGGAGAATCTCTTGAGCCCAGGAGTTTGAGGTTGCAGTGAGCTATGATGATGCCACTGCACTCTAGCCTGAGCAATAGAGCAAGACTCTCTCTCATAAAAACAAAAAAGAACTCAGGTTCTTTTTATTACTATCTCTCCACTCTGCATCTTCAGCATATTAGCTGTGCACTCAAGTTGGCTCCCCTCACGGTGCCAAGACAGTGGCAGCAATTCCAAGCATCACATCCAGACACAATGCTCAGAGGAAGAAAGGAAACATAGAGTGGCAGCTAGGAGCTTGTCCATGGAACTAGACAGTCTTACTTCCCAGGTGTATGACCTTAGACAAGTCAGGAGTATGCAAAGATACAGCAAAGATATAATGGGCTGTCTTGAAAGGAGCTCTCCAACTTTTCTTTTTCACCCCAGGCTTTGCCTACAACACTCTTCTACTCCTTTTTTTTTTTTTTTTTTTTTTTTTTTGACAGAGTCTGACTGTGTTTTCCCCCGGCTAAAGCGTGGTGGCGTCAGCCTAGCTCACAGCAACCTCAGACTCCTGGGCTCAAGCAATCTTCCTACCTCAGCCTCCCAAGTAGCTGGGACTACAGGCATGTGCCACCATGCCCAGCTAATTTTTTCTATATATATTTTTAGTTGTCTGGCTAATTTCTATTTTTAGTAGAGATGGAGTCTCGCTTTTGCTCAGGCTGGTCTCGAACTCCTGAGCTCAAACGACCCGCCCGCCTTGGCCTCCCAGAGTGCTAGGATTATAGGCGTGAGCCGTATTCTACCCCTTCTTTGCCTAACACACACCTATTCTTTAGGAATTGGCTCCAACCTCACTTCCTCCAGGAAGCCTTCCCTGATGGCACCTCCAGGCTGGGTTCAATGCCCCTAATGGGTGTCCCTGAGTATTCAGCACTTGCCCCCATTGTACTCAGTCCACAATACTGTAATTACTTCTTTCACTGTCTGTCTTGCACACTAGACCATGAGCTGAAAGAAGGCAAGAAGCCCATGTCTTGTCACCATGACATCCCCAGTAACTGGTGCCATACCCAACACATATAAGGGGCTTAAAAAACATCTGCTAGGCCGGGCATGGTGGCTCATGCCTGTAATCCCAGCACTCTGAGAGGCCAAGGTGGGAGGATCAATCGAGCTCAGGAGTTCAAGACCAGCCTCAGCAAGAGAGAGACCCGTCTCTACTAAAAATAGAAAAAGTTAGCTAGGTGTGGTGGCATGTGCCTGTAGTCCCAGCTACTCAGGAGGCTGAGGCAGGAGGATCACTTGAGCCCAGGAGTTTGAGGTTGCTGTGAGCTAGGCTGACACCATGGCACTCTAGCCCAGGCAATAGAGTGAGACTATGTCTCAAAAAAAAAAAAAAAAAAAAAAAATCTGCTGGATGTTCAAGCAGAAAACAGAAAGTCACCTAACTAAGATCTTGTAGCATGGGCTTGACAGTTCAGTTAGATTATCTTTGGGCCTGGAGGTGGATAATTCTTGGGTACATTGGCTTGTCTTTATTCAGGGGCATGGGGGAGCCTTGGCCACCATGCCCAAAGAGCCAGATGAGCCCCATGCAGGGAAAATATCTCCTTAGGATTCCCCCTGGGATAACCTTCCAAAAGATGTAGTCAAGGCTCATGGGCAAAGCACAGAATCTTGAGTCACACAACCCTAGAGGCTTAGATTCTCACTCTGCCACTTGCCGGCCATGTTCTTGAGCAAGTCTCATTATCTCTCTGGGCCTCATTTTCTTCATCTGTGAAATGGGCTGGAAGAAACGCCTCCTCCAAAGGGTGGATGGGAAGATTAGATGAGACAAGCTGTACAGAAAGCCAGGCACGTAGTAAATCCTCCAGTAAACGCTGGCTCCTCTTATCAGTGTGCACATTCACAGTGACAAAGCCATGCAGCAGTGGTGACCTATCTTATAAGCATATCTCCAGGCTTCGTCTTAGGAGCCCCAAGGGGCTCGCTGCTGGGGATGGCATGATGGACTAAGGTGGAAGGTTCGTTGGCCGAGCACGCTACTGTCCCTCCACAAAGATGAACTAATGAAGACGGAGATGAAGTCATTGACAGCAGCTGAAAAATGCAGGACAGTGGTCAGGGCTGAAGCCAAGCTCTCCAAGTAGTAATGGCTAATTGCATACTGAGTTGGGGAAGTGTTTTAGGAAGAAAAACTTTCATCGATTTTTCTTCTAGGACAGTTTTAGGCATCACTGCAGAATAAGCTGCTCGACTGCTCTCTAGTGAGTTAGAAAGGGTGCTAGGCTAGGAGTCGGGACACTTGGATTCTTGTCCTGCATCTGCCAGTGGCTCGCTTCAGGGCCTTGAACAGGTCCCTGCCCTGAGCTAGCCTTGGTGACCTCAAAAGTGCCTCTGAGCTGTGTGGCAGGTCTCATGGCACAGTGGCTAAAATGTCAGCGTTTAAAGCCCAGCAGATCTGGGCTCAAATTCCAGCTCTACCACTTAGAAAACAGAACTCTCTGAATCCTTTACCCCCTCTAAGCAAGACTCAAGCTTATTTTATGTGAACTGGGGACTCTGATCATACTGTTTTCACAGAGCCTACCTCCCTCTGTTCTCCCACCAGCTCTTCTGAGGGTTAAAGGAGGTAATTACACAAAGCTGTTAACTAGCCCTGGCACAGGAGTGCCCAGTAAGTGGTAGCTGTTGTGCTTATTAGATCCAATAACTCACCGGGCACTTTTGATGACGGTGAAACCTGCGGGAAGCTCACACGGACCGTGCACTTGACAGAGACGCATGAATCCCCTCCAAAAAGGTCCATCACAGCGCAGGGGACGGCGAGGGCCTCTGTCCCAGGGATGGCATTCTGCTGCATTCAGCCCCAAAGTCCCTTTGAACCAGTCAACCACCTTATCAAGGTCTTTAGCTCTGAGCCTCAGTCACCTTAGGTGCCCTTTGCTCCTTAACTGATGGTTTCTCTCCCCAGCAGAGGTCAAACTCCCCTCAAAAAGGAGGAAAAGTGCTAGTAGGTGCTGGTAGCATTTGGGAAAGTGACAAGCTGTACTTTGTATCTATTCCTACTTTTTAAGATTCTTTTCTAAAAGACAAAAGAAGAGCTTTTGCTCTGCCAGTGGTTAATAAAAACCTGGGCCAGAGAATCAAACAGACTTCGGTTTGAATGTGGGCTCCCACCACTCACTATCCAAGACCAAGGGCAAGTTATGTCATCTTCTGAGGCTCCGTTGTCTCATTTATAAAAGAGGGATCAGGAATAGCACCTATCTCCCTGGGTTGCTGGTGGAATCAAAAGTGATGATGCTCTTGGCCAGGATCTAGCATACTGTAAGGACTCAATAAAAGTGTGACATTATTATTGTCTTCTTATTATTAAATAATATTATCACCAAGGAAAACTAGTGAGGAGTTAAATTAGCAAATGATAAGGTTGTTGAGAGGCTGTGAATATTCATCAGACAATCCAGTGCTTAGCCAGCTGGTAGACATTAGCCAGGCATAGACAACCTCAATGGCTGCTGGCTGGCTCAGACACACTACAGAGAGGTTTGGTCTAGTCACTTATACTGGTCTGGATTAACAGAATCCTGGCCTCCCTGCCCTTTCCCTCCTTGCTCACCTGCTTGCTGAGTGACCATGCAAGTGCCGCCCCTTCTCTGGCCATCAGTTTTCTCACCTATTAGAGGCAAGGATTGGACTGGAGGGCCCTTAAATATCTAAATCCCTACGCTTTTAGGATTGCACTGAATTCCTAAGCAATTATCGTCTGCACATTCATCCGGTTGCCTAATCATGTCCCTAATTAAGTCTTTCACAGTTATTTAAATTTCCCACTTTTAAGCCTTAATGTAGGTTTGGGGAGACATGATAGCTTTAATTTTTTTTTTTCCCCTGTCATCCAGGCTGGAGTACAGTAGTGTGATTATAGCTCACTGCAGCCTCGAATTCCTGGGCTCAAGCAATCCTCCCACCTCAGCCTCCAGAATAGCTGGAACTATAGGCACATGCCACCACATCCAGCTAATTTTTCTATTTTTTGTAAAGAAAATAGAAAGCTGTGTTGCCCAGGCTGGTCTCAACTCCTGGCTTCAAGTGAGCCTCCCACCTCGGCCTCCCAAAGTGCTGGGATTACAGGTGTGAGCCACCGTGGAAGATCTGTCTTTAAGTTTACTTATACTCTGCCTTGAAACTTCTTATGGACACAACACAAGCTTAGGTACAGAGAGCCTGGGCCCAGCTCCCAGGTCTGCACACTTAAAAAGCCTCACTTGTGTCTACCGGCCTCAGTCTTCCCCTGCTGTGAAATAACAGTGACAGCTTCCCCTGTGGACTGTCACAAAGCTTACAGAGGAGAGGACTGTTTCAGAGGAGGCAAAGGACCAAAGCCAGTCTACCGAGAGTGTCTCTGAAGGCTTTTGCCAGCAAGGTAAGAGCAGGCACTCACTCCGTGCTGCTGGATTTGCACCCGGGTGTTTGTTCAGCATCCCTGACCACCCTCAAGGGTAGGATCCACCTGGTAATAGAATCAGCACAGAGGGAGCAGAGAAAGAAACACGACCTGAGGACAACAATGGAGCCCCAGTGCCCATACCTGGTGCTTCATGTTACGTAGGGCAAAATGACTTTTTTCCTTAACAAAGATTTTATTTTTCCCAAAGCATTTGTCACCTTCTAATATATAATTTACCAAAGTGTTTGTTTACTGTCTATCTCTCCTCGCTCGAATGTAAGCTCCATGAAGGTAGGGGTTTTTATCCCTTTTGCTCACTGATACATTCCTAGCACCAGCACAGTGCCTGGCACATAGTAGATGCTCAATAAACATCTATGGAATTAATGAATGACAATGCTTTGAGATCTGGAGGATATTGCAATGTCTACAATAATAGCTATAGATAGCTTCACATAAGATTTTGTGTTATATGCTGATTGGACCTGCCATGTAGCTGGATAACCCGAGACTAGGCCAGACACTCCTCAGTCCTTCAGTGCTTCATCCCAAAAGGCAAAATGTAGCAACAGGTAACTAGCTCTTTGCATTTGGAGGTTCTACCCTCTTAGAGGCTGTCCCTAAAATGCTGGATATCTCAGGATCCTGTCCTTGACTCCCTTCTCTTCTCATTCCGCATGTCCTCCCCCAGGGATGTGAGCACCCCTCCTTGTGCCAAAGCATCCCAGAACTCTTCCTCCAGCCCTGACTTCCAGATCCAGATATCAAGCTGTGTCCCCGACTTTTCCACTTGGATGAACTGCACACAGGACCAGTTTGAAGTGAAAACACGGGGCCCCTGATTCAAAATTTCAAGACAGTGACAGCAGACCATTCGCCCAAGTGCAGAGCCCTTCTGAATACAGGATAACTACCCAGGTCACACACCCATGGGACTGGCCTGGACTGCAGGCTTTTCCAGCTCAACATTTCCAAAATGTAACTCCTCTTCCTCCCACCCCAGCCTGCTCATCCTAAGTTCTGCATCCACCTGGGTACTCAAGCCAGAGAGAAGTGCTTCACCCCACCAGAACACTGAAGCCTGTGCCTCTCCTCTCCCTCAGTTGTTCCCGTAACCCAGGCCAAGGTCATTCCTGCAACAGCCTCCTAACCACACCCTGCCTCCCGTCCCGCACCCACTCCAAACCACACTGCAGCCGGAGCAGCCTTCCTAAAACACAAATCCTTAAGATTAGGTCCAGACTCCTCAATGTGACAGAGAAGGCCTGAGTGATGTGACTTCCGTCCGCTTCCTTCTCCAGCCTTACATGGAAACCACCTGGACTTTGCTTAGGTCCTTCCCACCTGCCGTTCTTGTTCGAAGCACCCTTGCCCTTCCCTGCACCCCATCAGGTCTCCTCCTGGAAAGCGCCCTTGACCACCTGAGAGCCAGGTGAGGGCCTCCCCTGCGGGGTCCCTCTGCCCCTATTCTCCCCCCATCACAGCATTAGTCCTAAAATGGTATAATGCCTGCTTGGTGGTCCAACCCCTCAAGACATGGTAAGCTATTGAGGGTCCCTCTGCTCCCCCCGGCATTGGTGGGCCTGTGCAGTGCCTGGGCTATCTAGGTCATTGCAAGGCCCCTAACTGGGGCAGGTTCTAATTATGAAAATGGGATGCACCAAAAACAAATAAATAAACAAGCTCCATTTACAAGCCTTCTTCTATTAATAAGTCTCTCTAGAAAAGACGTGAGCAGCACCAGCCACACAAACTTGCACATGTGTTTTGTGTACTCTTGTTCACTGCAGAACACAGAGGTGCACATTTAACACAGGGGGTGGGGGGAGGACAAGTGGAACATTCTGGGACAACACTGAGGTTGGCTCACCCACCCGAGGGGTGGGCTAGGGTGCTGCTAACATCTTACATCCCCGTAGATTTCCTTTCCATAGAAAGGAGAAGGAAAGCAGCCCCCTAGATGAGAAGCAAGCGTTTGTACTCCCTGTGACTTCATTTTCTGGTATCCGGATCATTTAAAAACTTGAAAAAGAACAGGATGTCTTTTCTTTACCCGCATACCTAATTATCAAGAATCCTGAAACTGTTTATATCATTTTAGGGGAATAAGATAAGAAAACATTTTAAGAGGAAACATGACCCATACTTTAAAAGATGGACATCATATGCGGGAAAACATTCTGAATGAGATCAATATAAACAGGGTTCACTGTATTTTAAACAGCAGGATTTAAGTAGGCTTTTATTCATAACAGCAATGGACAGTCCTTTAAATTATGCTGAAGGATCAGGGGGACGAGAGGAGAGAGGGGAGTGGTGGCCCGGAAAGCTTATCTGTGGGATCCTAAATGAAGCAAAATTAAAATTCATCTCTCCAGAAAGCCAAACAAATTATAAGTAGGAACAATTAGGTGACGACAATTCCTCTAGTAGAAATATATATATTTCTGTTTTCCTATTTATAATGGAGCTAAAAGGTGTCAGAGTCCTCCCTTCTCCACGTGGGCTGGTTTGAAGCTAAGTTTTCATTTAGGATAAAAATACTCAGGGGAGAAATGGGGGCAGGGTCTTCGGTCTAGAGAGAACTGTAACCCACACGAGTATCCAGCTAGTTAGTACCAGATTTTGACCACGAACCCATAAGAGAATACACAGTTCATCCTGAGAAAGCGGGGGCTCTGCATTGTCAAGGAATCCTCATTGCCTAAAAATGCAAATATCATGTAAAGAGCCATCATTACGAGTTATGTCATCTAAAGGCACGCTCCGAGACATGTTTATTTCTTAGGAAAAAAAAAAAATAGAGAGCTTTCTTAGTTTAGTTTGGACTTTTGAGGCCGAGTTTACCAAGTAATGCTCAGCACCATTTTACAGGGCTTCTGGTTAAAGATTCCATTTTGATTTTAATGGAAAGATCAGTTAAATCTGCAACCCAAGTGAGCTCATGCCTCCCCTCTTGGATCTAACCCAAGAACAGACAAGAGGAAGACTTGCGTCCCAGGAAGTAGTCTGACATACGTGGGTATTTCTAATTTACCGATAGAGAACTCTCCAGTTAAAAAACAGGCTAGCTAGTAATCTATTTAAAGCCACGGCTGACATGATAAATGAAACAGAATAAATGTATACAGCAAGTGAGCCTCCTCGGGAACACGGGGGGACCGGAGCGCTTCTGCTGACAGCGACTTTCCCGTCAGTGGCCTGTCTCTCTTGGAGGCAGCTGTCAATCACGGGCCAGCCTGCTCTCCCGGGGGAGTTCATTGTGCCCGCAGACAGTTGTGGAATAACTGCTCCTAGGCGTCGGAGCAGCAGATGGAGTGTATCTGTCAATCATTGTCACTAATTATTAACTTCTGTCACTCAGAGCAAGGCAACATCTCGGCGCCTGATCCGCTGTGATTTGATCTGCCACGCCACCTCGGAGACAGACAGAGCAACCCTTCATTCCGGTCACACTCCCAGCACTTTGCTGGGTCAGCCGCCGTGACTCAGTGTTCGCGCCCCCGACCGGGCTGGCACACGTGGGTGTGCACAGGCGCTTGAGCTTCCGGAGGCGCAGCTGCCGTGAGAGGGTTCCTCTGGGGGGCCCAGGCCAGGGGCGCAGGATCCTGCTCATTAATTATTGAAGGAGGACAGTTTTATCTTGGCCGCTGGTGGAACCAGGGCCAAAGTGTAAGAGGAGACCAATTTGGAGGGTTTTCTTCTCTTTGCACCACCGTGGAACCAGCCATTATTAGCCAAGTTCACATTGATTATATTCCTATGATCTTTTCTCAACCCTCTGATTTTGGAGCTGGAGATGTCAGCCTGAATAATTAATTAGGGCATCTGTAGCATGCTTTGCAAACAGGAGCTGCAACCTTAGGGGATATTTGCTACCATGGGCTCAGAGGACCTCTTCGTGACAAGACTGGGAAGGGAGCATAGGGATCTTCATGCGCAGCCTCCCAGAGGTGACTTGCCTAAGGTCGCAAGGCCCACTGCTCTGGCACCTCAAGGAGACCTCCTGCCCATGCACATACATGGAGCATCCTCCATGGAGGATGGGCAGCTCAGGAACCCCTGGGCACTGTGCCAGCTGTCCTCCCCCAGGCAGTTCAGGGAGATCAGTTCCCTTGGAGAGGCTGAATGAGCATGGTCACCCACTTCGGCCCTGGGGTCAGACTGCTGGGCGACCTTGGACAAGTCACTTTACCTCTCTGACCCAAGATCTCCTCATCTGCAAAACAAGTATAATTACAGAACCTTCCTCAAAGTTCAAATGAGAATATTCCCGGTAAAAACATCTTGCACAGTGCCTGCCTGGCACATCTGAAGCTCTCAATAAATAGTAGAAATGATTGTCCCCACGAAACCAGCACAGGGACCAGTCTAATCTCAAAAAGTAAAAATTGGATTTTAAGACCCATTGGGAAATGCTCATCAATTACTATTTTTTTTAAGTACAAGTGACGAGCTTGACGCAAGCCAGGCTCCAAGTCTAACAAACCTAGTTGTAGTTTCCGTAACTAGGTCCCCAGGGCCCTGCTGTGGTGAGTAGACAGGATTTGTGGTGAGCGTATCAATCGTGTTTGTGTAAACAGGGATGCACAGTTGGCTGGGTCTCTTCAAAATCAGTTGTCCTCTTAGGTAACTAAAGCTCCCCCCGCCCCCACTCAAGTTGCCATTCCTATTTGCTTTCAAAAACCCCTTCTTGTTGGAAGGTGCTCTGGGGAGTTCTAGCCCAAGCTTGATTAGAAACTAAACCAAATTCCAAATTCTAAAATCACAAGGTCTGACTGCATTTGAAAAAGCACCCTGCTGCTTCTAGCACGTGCCAGGGATGCTCTAGGCCACCCAAGATGAAAAGCTGGTACTTTTTCCATCCTCCAAGGATCCCCCCAGACCCGCTGTTCCACTTGCGATGGCTGCGTAACAAATTATTCCAAAAGTTAGTGGCATAAAACATTCATTTATTACGTCCATGGGAATCCAGACAGGACACAGCAGGGGTGGCTTGTCTCTGCTCCGTGATCTCTGGGGCCGGACTGGCCGTATCTCCCTCTCTCTCTCTCTCTCTCTCTCTCTCTCTCTCTCTCTCTCTCTCTCTCTCTCTCTCTCTCTCTCTCTCTCTCTCTCTCGGCATAGGCTCTTCACATGATCTCTCCAGCATGTCAGCTTCAAGGTCATCAGATTTCTTGGTGGCAGCCCGGGGCTCCCAAGGAGAATAGAGAGGAGGGAGAGGGAAGGAGAGCGGAGGGGAAAGAGAAGCCCCCTATGCCCTAACCTGCAAAGTATACAGCCTCCCTTCCTCCATATTCTCTGGGTCTAAACGGTTACAGAGGTCTGCCCAGGTTCAAGGGGAGGATAACCTCATATTTCAAGAACAGCATGAGGCTGACATACATTGGTGCAGCCATCTTTGGAAATTACAGTCTGCCACGCCCTCCATAGACACCCTCCTGGAAGCTGGAAGCCAAACTGACACCATCTCCATGGAAGGCTCATGGCTCCAGCTCTGGGAGACGGTGAGAAACCTGGAGCCTCACTCAAAGCTCACATATAGGACAGAGCCCCTGAAGCCCTGAGGGGGAAGAGGTCTGGAGGGTGCTATCTTGACATAATGCTCAGCATCTGCACTTACTGGCTTCAGTCACAGCCGTGCCTTTGCCTAGCATTCACCCACCAGTTCCTTAGAATGAGTGATGCCCTCCAACCCCTGGACTATACCATTCTCCTTCCTGCCTCCAGGCCTTAGTACATTTCATTCCCTCTCCTGGGAACATTCTCTGTCCCCTCCCTACCACCACCACCACCACCACCCCCATATTCTTGCTCAGCCTTTCTCAATCTTTAGGTCTCAACCTCATTGCCACCTCCCTGGGGACTCCTTTCCTGACTACGCTCCCTCCCCAGCTCAGGTCCTATCCCCCCAGCTGTACGTGCTCCTAACACCCTGCATTTCTCTCTTGGAGTACCTCCCATAATTGTAATTCAGTAATTGTTTTAAAATGTACCTGGGATTTTATTTTAATTGGGTATGGCAAGACAACAGGCACAAGACAACTGCCCTGAAAGAAGAGTTTACAGTTCCCAAGAAAGAGGACACACCACAGCACACAGGGCCACGGGGGTAGCACCAGGTTCAGCCAGGAAGCAGAAGGAGCCGGAGGACAGCGTGGCCCAGAGCCTTCACTGTAGCTTCCACGGGAACGCAGGGGCAGGGCAGGGTAGGCAAGTTTGAGCAAAGTTAGGAATGGATAGTTTGAATAATTTCAGCAGGCTCTGGGCTATAGGGGTGGACTCCAGTTGTCCAGTCCCTATCCCTGGGGTGATTTAGGGCAAGGGACATACTGGCTCTGTGTGTGTGACAGTTTGATAAAGGAGGTGGTGGGGGATATGCGATTTGGATGGGTTGGTTTGCACATGCAAGGTGTGCTCTCAGGCCAGTTGTTTACTATCACCAGGAATACCTAACCCTGGCAGGGACAGTCTCTCCAGGATTAGCAAGGCTCCCAAGACATCATAAAATACAGAAAATAAAAAACATGATTAATAGAGTAATCAAGAGTATAATTCTTTGCTTGCTGTTGGCCTTCCCTTCAGAATCTAGACTCCATGAGGACAGGGGCGGGTTGTGTCTTACTGCTAAATCCTCAGAGCTGGCTGGGATGAGCTGAGTCACAACATCAGCACGGTCACCTGGCAGAGTCACATGATAAGAGCACCACTTGACCCTGGCCTGTGGCAGCCAGCAGCCTTGCTCAAATAAAGCTCAGGATTATTTGTTCTTTCTGCCATGGGCTATAGATGGGCTCCTTCCAGCCTTCTGCCTCTAAACAGTAAATCTTGCTATCTAAATAGCATCGAATTCTGTTGGCTTCCTAGTTTTGTGCCCCAAGTATATCCAAACCCTGGGGACCAGCTTGGGTACCCAAACCCAGGGTCTCATGCAGACATTGCCCAAAAGAACGTTCTGTGATGATGGAAATAAATGTTCCACGCCTGCTCTATCCAATTCAGTAGCTGTTAGCCACACGTGGCTATTAAGCACGTGGCTAGTACAACGGAGGAATTAAATTTTAATTTCAGTTTTATCTAATTACCTTATATTTAAATAGCCACATGTGGTAGTGGCAACTGCATTGGACAACGCAGATTCCATTCTCAGGCCTAAGAGCAGTTCTAACTCCTAAGGCAGAAAGGAAGCTCAGCTTAACGATAACCCTACAGAAGACAGCTCACATCTGTGCCTCCAGCCCCCGGGCCCTGACTCCCTGGAAGCATCCTCTAAAGAAGGGGAAGGAAGAAATTACAAAAGGTGAGTTCAGAATCCTTCTCTACTGATTGCTCCATTCAATGCAGTCTTTTCTGAAAATTATATTCAGACTACTTCTCTCACTAAATATTAGAAGGCCAAGGAAGCTGGAATTCAGCATCGGAAAACCAACAGGCTTCTGCCCTGAGCATCCTCTCCATCAGCTCCCGCACCTGCACAGAAAGCAGAAAACATCCCAGGCCAATTTTTTTCTTTTAATTCTGAAAGACCAAAATGTCAGAGCCGCGCTGCAGGTGGTAAACGCGTATGCAGAGTATGCTACCGAAGGAATCTGAAAACACCAGAACGGCCATCAGCTTAATCTGGGGCTGACAGGGGCTTCAAGCAGAACTAATGGCTCAGATATATACCTCATTAGCCGACGGGGATTTTACCCTTTTCCTTATTGTGATTGTTAATTCCCCCCCTCTGCTACTGAGCAGAAGGAATTTTGTAACCATGTTAAATTATTTGCCATTTCTGAGAGGGGGAAAAAGATCAATTAAAAAAGAGTCAGGGAGAGAGAGGGTCAAAATGAATTTCTTCGTCACCTGTGCTGATCATTCAAGATAGGATTTTCCCCTGCAGAGATATTGCACAGAATAACAGTAGTTCTAGGGCATTTGATAAAGAAGAAGTTCTCCCCCGGTGGTGATTAACGTTGCCATCTCCCACCCTTTTCCTGCAAAAAGAGCTTGGAATTCTTCTGTTCAACCTCCAGCTTTGTGTAGCTTCTTCTACTTTGCTATTGACTCAAAATTTGGGGTGCTCTGCAAAGGTGGGGAACCTGCCGTGCCATCCGCACTGCGGGCGAATGCATACCCTTTACAAAATACAAATGCATTTTGTCTCTTCTGCAGACTTTTCTGGGGAAAACCTGGCTGTGCTTCCTTCTGATCCGTCTCTCCCCTAGAAATCAGGGAAAGGACCTCCCCAACACCACACCCCCTTGCCGGCCCCTCATGGTACATACCTGGCCGGAAGCTGCCAGCAAAGTCTCTGTATGTCCTCTCCTAACCCCGACAAGTCCAATCGCTAACAATATTTCCGTTGGAGAAACTTTTATAAAATATTACAATCAATTCAATTGCATTAACACGTTTGAACCTCTAAGTTCCACACAGTGGAAAACACAATACTTCTCTATTACATCAAGTGTCTGGTCAGATATATATCACACGAAACTGAGACCAGAGGCACCGGGGGACCCTGTTTCTCCCAACTTAGCAAAAAGAATTATCTGACAGTTGGAAATGAAAAACTACTAATAAACATTACAGTTTATTGAAAAGTTTAAACAATAAGATTAAGGAAACTTCTGCAATATTAAGAAATGTATATTATCCTACTTTACCTTGCTTGGGGAATTCCTCAAGGATTTATTATTCTGTTACACCACCAAAAAGCCTGTGTTATGTTAAGGGATTCTGCCTTCCCGCCTGCATTCCGCATGAATCTAAAATTAAGAGGCAATCTTTCTTCAGCACATCGTACTTCCCTAAATTAGGTTTGGTTTCCAGAGCAGAATTTGGAAGTCGGTGTTTTTTTTCTGCTGGTACCACTGGCCCCTTATAATAAATGCTCTAGAGGAAAGAGCTCCCTTTTCTCTAGTGCTTTTGTTGTTAGTGCCAGAATGCATGAATTTCACGTCAGTGAGGATGCTGGGGTGGAAGCTGTCTGTCCTCCGGGGCCCAGGGCACAAGCCCACAGAGAAGATCCAAGGACTGCTGCAGGGAGCGGTCTGGCCTTCGGCCAGCCAGACACAAAGAGGTCCAGAAAGCAGTCTCCAACACCCATGGAGATTTGGGGCTGAATGGCCTTAACCCATAGCAAAGTCGTGCTTCCCAGCTGCCTTGCTCCTGTCTTTACAGCTTCTCTCTCCACTGGGCACCACTGGGCCCCCAATACTGGCCAGTTCTCTCTCCAGGCATGAGGGATGTCAGGAGAAGCAGGCTAGAGTGCTGCTGCCAGGATCTAAAGCTCCAGGTGGGGAAAGAACCGAGCTCACATTTCTCCACTGTAAATTGGGGGTTTTGTTAATGTAACCCAGATGCAGCCACAGCCTGGGAGACAGAAATAGGCACGGTTCAAGCCTTCCCAGGATGTGGGTCGAGACCCAGACTCACACAGCTGTGATCTAGATGCTGCTCTTCTGCTGCCCTGAGGTGTCTCTGCCCTGCCCACCTCACCCCAGATGCGCAGCTCAGCCCCTTGGCCAGCGTCCACCGGAAATCCATTCGCACTGAGCATTTGGTAAGTTCTGGTAGAATGTATAAAGATTTGGGAGAGGCAAGGTGAATGGGGACAGGGGAGAAAAGGGGCCCCGTCAAATGGTACAAAGCATGCCACCACCCTGTCCCTTAGTCCCAGCTTACTGAGGATCCCACAGTTGGTAAGTAGCAATGGGCATTCCACCACTCCAGGGACGCCTCCTCTACCAGGCAGCCTTGTCTTTGAATTGTTTCCTCAATGGTTGGGGCTGGGGCTGGGGCTGGGAGGTGACAAAAGCACCCTGAGTCTTCCACACTCTCCACCTCCTGGAAGGGCCAACTGCAGGCATGAGGGTGGAGGATCTCCCTCACATGACATTCATGGGATACAGCCTTTGGCTAGGATTTGAAGGTTTCTCTTCCCAACATTGCTAATAAGTACCTGCAGAAGGTGAATCGGTAATCCTGGTGGTGTTCGTGCCAGGGCAGCCTGGCTCCCAGACAGAGAGGATCCATGTGGCAGAGCAGGAGGAAGGAGATGTGCATTATTGTCTCAAGTATACCTGATTCCTTGGGTAGCCTCTAGAAATATTTGTGATTCCAAGCCTTGGTTTATCTCTACTGCAGAATGGGCATCATTCTATGTCCATATTGGCAGTGGTTAGATCTTTGTCAGTGCTGGCATGTGTGGTAATCTGAAACTCCAAACCAAAACTACCTTCCTGTTCCAGAATTGCTTTATCTCACTAACCTGCTGCTGCAGCTGTTTAACTGTTGCCCCTCCCCTTACTCTCTAGCCATCCAAAGACCCCAGAGGCAGGACCGGTCTCTCAAACACCCCCCTTACTTGGAGATGTGGGGGCAGAGCTTGGTTCCCACAGGTTAGTGCATTTAGGACCTGCTTTCATCCATTATGTTCATGTATGTTGGAAATTTCCCCAAATGCATTTTAATCTCCATCTGCCATTATAGGGAAATTTTCCCAAATTTTTTTATTATTACATCTTGGTAGTTCTAGAATATAATGTTTAACCATCAAACCTCAAGACAGGCTTGTGCTTTAAACTCCGATTCTTTCTTCTCTTGGAAATTTCTGCATCATAAATTGTTAGCTTTAAAGGCAACTGAAAGTATTGGGGGGAAAAAATTAGAAAATTAAACATTAAAAAAAATAAGATAAAATAAATTGTTAGCTGAACACTCAAAAATGGGACGGTTCACACTGGCATTCAACTATGTACTTCCCCTTCCCCCAACCCCAGGCACAATGGAATTAACACTCAAACCTGACTTTCCTCAGGCCCATGAGAGGTCACAGGCAGCCACATTTCTAACCCAAGGAAGGTCATTTTGTCAACACAGATATTCTGATGATGCCAATATATCTATCATAATTCACAAAATTTGGGAAAAGTAGCCAATGAGGCCAAGTATAACAGAAACCATCCAAGTACACAGCAGTATCTACTCAGATTGACATCTGTCCCTGGTCCTGTAGCCACAGCTGCTATTAATATGTAATATAAACACTCTAATGTGGAACCCTCTAGACCCAAGCACAACCTGAGATTGGTGGAAAACATGACGGTGGGCTTCAAGGATGAGAAGATGCTGAACACAACAATGTTCATCTTACCAAACATTAGGGAAAATCCTCCCTGTTTCAGACTGTCCAGGTGAAAAGAAACAGCATTTTATCCCCATTATCGCATCTGCTCTTTACAACCTCCTATGAGGCAGGTATTACTGTGCCATTTCATAGGTGGGGAAACTGAGGCTTTGAAAAGCCGCAATTTGCCGACGGTCACGCTGCTAGGGAGTTGCAAGGTGGGATTCATACTCAGGTCTGCTTACCTTTAATTAAAGCTCTTCCCAAAAGTTATTCACAGTCCAGACACCCCCTGCCTGACCTCCCATGCGCACCCCCAGCATCTAGGGCCTGAATCCATGCTGCAGCATCCATACCTAGTGGCCATCTTCCCTCTGCTTACATACCTTCAGGGACAGGGGGCTCATTCCCTACTGAAGCAGCCTCTGTTTCCCATTGGCACTCCTGCTCTTCCTTGCCTCTCCACTGGGGAGAACCAGGGAGCCTTCCACTCCCACCTGAGATAGGACGATAACAGCTTAGATAAGCTTAGATAAGAGCTTAGCCTTAGAACTAGCTTCTAAAGAAATGAAAATCAGAATTATTCAAAACAAGTAAAAGAGAAAAAAGACAGAAAATGTAGCAATAGCCATGAACTTAGCCTGCTCCAAACACTCATCGATTTCACTTCTTTAACAAAAGTAGGAGCAGGTGAAGGAAATGGGTGATAGAGGAGACATCACTCCTGGTAACCAATTTCTGTGGGTCCGAGTGGGTCGGGCTGGACCTACGTGGGAGATGGCTCCCATCTCCAGCCCAGCTGAACTGCCAAGGAAACTTAGGTTGGTGCTTCTCACATCCTTACGTAAAGTCTAGGAAACAAATGCTGCCACCAGGAAAAGGACACCAACTTTATGGATTGTCAGAGGGCTACAACAGTTTGGCTGATTTGACTTAACTAAGGAGCTGTAAATAGCTTTGTTGTAATGCCTCCCATACGCTTATTGTGTGCCAGGCTCCGTGCTAAGTATCTTTATCTGTCACTGCGTCTCTTAACTACCTGAAAGGCAGACACTAATAGTGCCCCTGTCTCAGAGATGAGGATTAGGAAGCCTCCTTTATCTCTATGCTCTGACCCAATCATTTGCCTCAACAAGCCTCAGTTCACCCATGCTGCTAGCAAGTGGCAGAGCTGGCATTTGACCCTACTGAGTTTCAGAGCCTGCACCCTTAACCACTAGCTATATTGCCTCAGTATATTGTGACTGTAGGCATGGTGCTCAAACAGCAACAGGCAGCATGGGTCTTCCAGTAACTGTTTAACCAACCAACAAGCTGAAAAAAATCATACAGAAACCACAAGTCCAAAATCACTGAGTCAAAGCAGAGGTAGCTAAAAAGCTTTTAAAAATTCCAAATTTTCAGAGCCAGTATGACATTAATACCAAAATCTTACAAAGAAAGAACCCAAAATGAAATGGTTTGTCTTGTTTACGAATAGTGAATAGGGGCCAGGCACAGTGGCTCACACATATAGTCCTATCACTTTGGGAGGCCAAGGCAGGAGGATTGTTTGAGGCCAGGAGATCATGATTAGCCTAAGCAAGAGCGAGGCCCTATCTCTCAAAAAGAAAAAAAATAGAAAAATTAGCAGGGTGTAGTAGCATGCACATGTAGACCCAGCTACTCAGGAGGCTGAAGCAGGAGGATTACTGGAGCCCAGGAGTTTGAGGTTGCAGTGAGCTATGATGCTGCCACTGCATTCTAGCCCCAGTGACAGAGCAAAACCTTGTCTCAAAAAATAAAATTAATAGTGAGTAATAATCCAAATAGATTATTAGCAATCAGAACCTTGCTACATGTTAAAAAACTAACATATAGTGACTAAATACAGTTCATCCCAAGAATGCAAGGACAGTTCAATTTTAGGAGATCTATTACTATAATTCATTGTAATAATAAGTTAAAGAATAGGAACCATATGATCATTATATAGATGCTAGAAAAGATTTTATAAATTTTAACATTCATTCCAGATTTTAAAAACAGAAAGAAAAATTCTTAATAAAATAGGAATAGATGGATACTTCCTTAACATGATTTACACATATTAAGCATCAAACACAGGCTGGGCACGGTGACTCACACCTGTAATTCTAGCACTCTGGGAGGCCGAGGTGGGAGGATCGCTTGAGGTCAGGAGTTCCAGACCAGCCTGAGCAAGAGTGAGACCCCGTCTCTAATAAAAATACAAAAATTAGCCGGGTGTCATGGTGTGCACCTGTAGTCCCAGCTACTCAAGAGGCTGAGGCAAGAGAATCGCTTAAGCCCAGGAGTTTGAGGTTTCTGTGAGCTAGGCTGATGCCACGGCACTCTAGCCCAGATGACAAAGCAAGACTCCACCTCAAAAAAAAAAAAGCACTGAACAAAAGCCAGACAACACTGAGTACTGATGAGAATGTAAAGCAAGCAGGGCTCTCATATATTGCTAGTGAATGTACAAAGTACTTTGGGAAAAGTTCTAGTACTTTCTTATAAAACTAAATATTTACCAACCCTTCAACTAAGCAATTTTACTCCTAGGTATTTTCCCAAGAGAAATGAAAGAATATGTCCCTAAAAAGACTTGTACACAAATATTCACAATAACTTTATTCATATTAGCAAAAAACTGGAAAGAATCCAGGCATCCATCAACAAAATAATGGTTAAACAAACTTTAGACTATTCATATAATGAATATTTTAGTCTGCTCAGGCTGCCATAACAAAATACCATGATCTAGGTGTCTCAAATAACTGAAATTTATATTCTTACAATTCTGGAAGCTGAGAAGTCCAAGATCAAGGCACCAGCATGGTCGGGTTCTGGTGAGGGCTCTCTCCTTGGGTTGCTGACGGCCGCCTTCTTGCTGTGTCCTCACATGATGGGGAGGAGAGACAGCAAGCTCTCTGGTGTCCCTTCTTATAAGCGCAGTAATCCATCAGACCAGGCTCCATCCTCATGGCCTCATCTAACCCTAACTACCTGCAAATTTGTTATCTCCAAATACCATCACATTGGGAGTTAGGGCTTCAACATATGAATTTGGGGGGTGGGAGACACAAACATGCAGTTCATAACACTAAAACACCACTCAGCAATAAAAAGGAACAGTCAATATCTGCAGCAACAAGGATAAATCTCAAGAACAATATGTTTTGTGAAAGAAATCTTACACAAGAGTATGACTCCTTTTATATGAAGTCCTAGAAGAGGTCAAACTAATCTGTGGTGTGGAAAAATCAGAACTCTGATTGTTTGAGATGGAGAGATGGGGACTGAACTGGGAAGGAGCATGACAGAACTTTCTGGAATGATAATATTCTATATCCTGAAAGGGGTTTCGGTTACACAAGTGTATCAATCTGGCAAAACTCGTAGAATGGTATACTTAAGATTTGTACATTGAATTGTGTGTAAATTTTATCTCAAAAGAAAAAAAAACTGTAAGCAAATACAAAACTCTGGTTAATGATACATATGCTGAAATTTTTTTAGGGATAAAGTGTATTGATATCCTCAGTTTACTTCAAAATGCATCAAAAAATTAAGATGAATTGAGGGATGGATGAAGGGAAGGATAGATACGTAATAAAAACAAATATAGTAAAATGTTAATTATAGCAACTAGGTGTTGGGTGTGAGGGTGTTCATTGTACAGCATTTCAACTTCTCAGTATGTTTGAAATTTTCATAATAAAATCTTAGATGAGCCAACTTCATACTTAACAGCATTTCCATTAAAATCAGAAACAAGTCGAGGGTACCTACTATCACCGATATTATTTAATGTCATTATGAAAGTACCAGCAAGATTTCAAACTCAAATACCTTTAGGGATTGTGCAGGTAAGGTAAAAAAGCGAAGGGAGTTGGGTTTTAAAAAATAGGTACCGGTTAAACTCTAGAGTCTAGTGTATTTTTTCCTGCAGGAATATCAGCCTAGTATTGTCAAATTAGCTAAAATTTCACCACAAGCTAGGATTCTAGCTTTTGGTATATTTGTGAAAATTTTCAATTTTTTAAAAAGATGGTTTTATTGTCCTGAAAATACAGAAAATCCTTCTGGCCATAGAGCAGTTAATTTTTACCCTCTATACTAGCAAATAGATAACAAGAAGGGAAAAGGAAAGGTTAAATCCAAGATAATCAATTGAAATTCTACTAGAAAACCTAAGAGTTTCAGTAAAATGACTGATTATATATTTAATATATAAAAATTGATAGTTTTTCCATATATAAATTACAAGCCATTAGAAAATATACAGGCAGTTTAAAAATTCCATTCATAATAGCAACAAAAAAGAAAAAAAAACCTATAAAGAAATGTGCAGGAACTATATGAGTAAAACTTTAAAATGTTAACTGAGAATGTATCCAGCAGCATAAGCTAAACGATGTTGTAGAAACAATTGGCACCAAAATCTCAGTGGCTTAATAAAATAAAAGCTTATTTATTCTCCCCCGAAGTCAGCTGTATGTCTGGACACCTATTCGGTGCATCCATCCTCCATGAGTGGCTTGGCATTACTCTTGTTCTGACCTTGTTCTTCCATGATCACCACAGCACAGGAAGAAAACCTACAGAATCAGGCTTGGACTTGTCATTGCCTCTGTCCCAAAATGTCACACATCACTTTTGCCTGCATTTCACCAGCCAAAATCAACTATGTAGCCCTGCCTAACTACAAGAAACTGCAAAATGTAGGGAAGAAAATGAAATAGCTGGTGAGCAATTTACTACCTCTGTCCCTGAGTAAATTAAAGTCATATTGTGAACTTGATTAAGACTCAATGAAGATATCAATTTTCCCTAAATTATACTATAAATTTAATGTGATCCCAATTAAAGAACCAATAGGATATTTCTTGAAACAAAACAAGTAACTCTTCAGTTCATATGCAAAAATAAACACGTTAAGTATGGCCAGAAACATTCCAGAAAAAAAGAAGAGTTGGATGTGGGGACAAGCCCTACCATATTTTAAAACATATTACAAAGCATCAGTTATTAAAACAGTCTGGCCCTGACACATGCATTGACTGACCAATGAATGGAAAGAATAGAGAGGCTCTACAAAGAGACACACACATGTATACAAACGTGGTATAAAATAGAGATGGCATTTCAAAACAAAGGAGATGGTTTTTTTGTTTGTTTGTTTGTTTGTTTTTTGAGACAGAGTCTCACTTTGTTGCCCGGACTAGAGTGAGTGCTGTGGCATCAGCCTAGCTCACAGCAACCTCAAACTCCTGGGCTTAAGCGATCCTCCTGCCTCAGCCTCCCGAGCAGCTGGGACTACAGGCATGTGCCACCATGCCCAGCTAATTTTTTTTCTATATATATTTTTAGTTGTCCAGATAATTTATTTCTATTTTTAGTAGAGACGGGGTCTCGCTCAGGCTGGTCTCCAACTCCTGACCTCGAGCGATCCACCCACCTCGGCCTCCCAGAGGGCTAGGATTACAGGTGTGAGCCACCGCGCCCGGCCTCAAAGGAAATGTTTTGATTATTTAATAAATGGTTTGGGACAACTCGATAGTCATTTTGGGGGAGAAGCTAAATCCCTACCTTATTATACTAAAACATATTCTGGATCGATAAAAGATATAAACATTAAAAAAATAAATTATAAGGATACAAAGAAAACATGGAAAATATTTTTTGAAACTTTGAAAATATTTTGAGGGTCTTTCTAAGTAAGATCCAGATCCCAGAAATCTTTTTTTTCTTTTTTTGAGACAGAGTCTCACTCTGTTTCCAGGGCTAGAGTGCCATGGCATCAGCCTAGCTCACAGCAACCTCAAACTCCTGGGCTCAAACGATCCTCTTGCCTCAGCCTCCCAAGTAGCTGGGACTACAAGTGCACACCATGACACCCGGCTAATTTTTTTTCTATTTGTAGTTGACCAGCTAATTTTCTATTTTTAGTAGAGATGGGGGTCTCGCTCTTGCTGAGGCTGGTCTCAAACTCCTGACCTCAAGCGATCCTCCAGCCTCAGCCTCCCAGAGTGCTAGGATTATACACATGAGCCACCTCACCTCCTAGGAATTATTTTTAAATCAACAAATTTAATTACACAAAAAACTTTGAAAATTTTTGCCACACAAAACAAAAACAAAATCAAAAGACAATAGTTAATTGGGAAAAAACTAATATCCATAATATAAAATAAGAAATTTCCAAAATCAAGAAAACGTTCAACAATCCAATAAAAAAATGGTGACAGGCTGGGTGCAGTGGCTTTGATGGATGTGATGTCACCCAGGCTTTGTTTTTCCACTTATAAAGCATAGGCAGAGTTTTGTTTGGGGGGGGGTTACTTTTTTAGCAGGGGAGGGGGCTCGCATGTTGCCCCAACTGGTCTAGGCTGGTCTTGAAATCCTGGCCTTAAGCAATCCTCCCACTTCCCAAAGTGCTGGGATTACAGGTGTGAACCACACCCTGCAAAGATTTACCATAATTCTTAAGGGCCCTAGGATTTTCTGCAGGGTAAATGAGCATTGTATTAACTTAAAAGTTACCAGCAGCATTAGCCCCTAACAAGAGAATCAGCCTGTCCTTTGACATTTTGAAGCCAGGCCTTGACTGCTCCCTAACTAAGAAAGTCCAAGATGGCATCTTCTTCTAATAGAAGGCTGTTTCATCTACATTGAAAATCTGTTGTTTAATGCAGCCATCTTCATCAATTATCTTAGCTGCATCTTCTGGATAACTTGCTGAAGCTTCTACATCCATACTTGCTGCTTCACCTTGCAGTTTTATGTTATGGAGACGGCTTCTTCTCTTAAACCTCATGAACCAACTTCTGCTAGCTTCAGATATTTTTTCTGCAGCTTCCCCACCTCTCTCAGCCTTCATAGAATTGTGGAGAGTTAGGGCCTTGCTCTGGATTAGGCTTTAGCTTAAAGGAATTTTGCAGCTGGTTTGATCTTCTATCCAAACCACTAAAACTTTTGCCATATCAGCAATAAGGCTGTTTCATAGCATTTCATAGCATATTCTGCTCATGAGTAGCACCTTTAATTTATTCCAAGATCCCTTGACTGGGGTGGGGAGTGAAAACTCTTTTTAAAATAAAAATAAATAAATAATTTCCTTCAAGAAATTTTCCTTTGCATTTGCAACTTGCCTGTTTGACCAAGAGGCCTAGCTTTCTGCCCATCTCAGCTTTTGACAAGTCTTCCTCACTAGGCTTAATCATTTCTAGCTTTTGATTTAAAATGAGAGATGAGTGACTTTTACCTGAACACTTAGAGGCCATTTTAGGGTTATTAATTGGCCTAATTTCAATATTTCTGTCTCAGGCAGTAGGGAGGCTCAAAGAGAAGGAGAGAAACCAGGGAACAGCTGGCCAGTAGAGAAATAAGAACACACACAGCATTTATGGATTAAGTTTGCCATCATATGTGGGTGTGATTCGTAGTACCTCAAAACAATTACAATAGTAATCCCAAAGATCACTGATCACAAATCACCATAACAGATATATTAATAGTAATAATGAAAAAGTTTGAAATACATCGAGAATCACCAAAATGTGATACAGAAATGCTGTTGGAAAAATGGTACTGATAGACTTGCTCAATGTAGGGTTGCCACAAACCTTAAATTTCTAAAAATCGTATTATCTGCAAAGTGCAATAAAATGAGGTATTCCTGTATTACCTTTTCCAAAAACAAAATTGAATTTAAAAAGCAACAAGAAGAAAAAGAATGATATTGATCTACATGTGCCAATGGAGAATGATTTTAGATATTAATTGGGAAAAGCAAGATGCAGATGCTACCACTTATATGGGAAAGTATAAGCATTGAAAATATCTTGAAAGATAACATAAGAAACTACTATTGGGGGTTTCCTCTGAAAAGGAAATGGGAAATGTGGAAGAAAGAATTACTTCTCATTGTATGGGCCAGCCATGGTGACTCATACCTGTAATCCCAGGGCTTTGGGAGGCTGAGGCGGGAGGATCACTTGAGCCCAGGAGTTTGAGGTTGCAGTAACTGTGATTGTGCTACTACGCTCCAGCCTGGAAGACAGAGCGAGATCCTTTAGTGCTTATTTTTTACCAAGTCAACACAATACAATTTCAATTCTTTAATCCCTAGATCAAAATCACTGGGCTGGAATCACTAGGATAAAATCAGCAGGATCCCGCAGAAACCCACAGAAACATAGATGTAGAGCTTCTCTGTGGAATAGGAGCTTGCAGGGTAGGGAAAGTGCCTGCTTGCTAATATTCAGCAACTAATGACACATTTGGCTGGACACTGAGATCTGGGAAAAGAGTAAAACTTCAAAGTCAAGTTCACCCGGTCTTGAATCCTGCCTTTGCAGTTTACTAGCTGTGTAACCTCAGATAAATTTCTTCACCTCTCTGTGCCTGTTTCTTCATTCCTTAAAATGGGAATTATTATTGCCTTCTAGGATATTTATGATGATTAAATGACACAGTGCAGGTAGGGCACTTAGTTAAAGGCCTGCAAGGAGCAAGCATTCAATTAGTAGTAGTGGGAGCAAGGTTAAATTAATTACCGTAGCCGCGGTACTCTGGAATACTATGTGGCTTTTGCAAAGAATTAGGTAGGCTATGCCTGCTAACGGAAAGATCTCCAGGTACGTTCTTACATGAAAAAAGCAAGTTAGAGACCAGAAGGCATACCAGGATTGTATCGGGGGGGCTGGGAAGGCTGCATTGTTTCTATTTGGAATTTAAAAAGATCAAATAGCTATGAGTATTAGAAAGTCTGGAAAGCTACATATCAATCTGTAAACAATGGTTACCTCTGGAGAGATCTGGGGAAGGAAGGGTTGGAGGTATTGTTTGAACTTTTTACAGCTAGCATTGATCACTTTTTGATCTTAAAAGAAAATACTTTTCCATTAGAAATTTACTGGAAATTAGGAATCAGGTGCAGGCCTGGGCGGGGGTGTCCCGGCTGGGGGCCGGGCGTCCACGTCCCGCTCTCCCGCGGTGGCGGCGGGGCGCAGGCCCAGGGCGCGCACAGCCCCGCAGCCCCGGCGCCCGCTGAGCCCGCGGGCCGCGCCGCTGCGCCATCAGCGCTGCCATCAGCCGCGCCGCGTGCGGCCCCGCGCCCCGCTGCTCCCGGCCGGGGCCCGGCAGTAATAATGAGGCCCAGCGCCGTGACCGCGGCCCTCGGCTGCGCCGCCGCCAGCCGCGCGGGCGCCGCATTAGCATTTTCGAGGCCTTCCCGTGTGCTCTTTTGTGCTCATTTTCCAGCCCGAATGCTCCGCACATACCAGGCCGCGTGCGGAGCAGCGGGGCCACCGAGGCAGAATGCAGCTGCCCTGGTTTTAGAAACCGCTGCCGGCCGCGGGGCTGGTACCCCGGGAGACCTCTGCCTCCCGCCTTGCCCAGCCAGATCTCTTCGAAGGAGGCCTGCCAGGGAAGAAGAGGCTGGGGAGGGCAGGGGGCAGGGGCAGGCTTCGCCCTAGAATTTGCCCTGAACAGGGTCTTCTAGAACCCAGGAAGCCTCCCTGCGTGGCCTTGAGTCCTGGCTCTGCCATGGAATGATATGGGGCCTTGGTCTACAAACACATCTATGTGTGCCTCAGTTTCTCCACCTTTATAGATGAGGCTAAGACTACACAGCTCAGGATTAAATACTTATAAGGCACTTATCTTAGTGTTTGACACATTATCTAATTTATTCTTCAACAACCCTGAGAGGTGGGTATTAATACTGTCAAAGTAAATGGGGTTCAGAGGGGTGAGGTGACTTGGCAGAGGTCTTGACAGCTAAGACGCTACTCCACTGGGGGGGGGTGGCAGAGAGGGGTGAGCGACCAAGAGCAGCAGTATTAACCTCTAAGGTAGACTGAGGCCTGCACTTTGTCTGTGACTACAGTTTTCTGGTTCTGGAAGGATCTCAGGGACAAACATTCAAAGGAAGAGGCTGCAGAGGAAGCCCTACCTGGGGAGACACATTTTAAGAAGCTAAGAAGTGCTGAGGTTCAGGTGTACGTGTGCCTGCACTTGCTACCCCAGTGCCAGTCAAAGGGAGTGGCTGCCTCTTTCCACCCCCACAAACTCCTCCACAAAGCCTCACACCCAGTCATTCATGCCAGAATTATGTGCTAAGCACCTGCAAAAACATACTACAAAGCTACAGTGATCAAGACAGTGAGGTACTGGCATAAGGGTAGACATACAGATAATTGGAATAGATTTGAGAGTCCAGAAATAAACTCTTATATTTATGGTCAAATGGTTTTTGACAAAGGTGCCAAGATAATTCAAGCGGGGAAGACCAGTCTTTTTAACAAATGGTGCTGAGACAACTGGATGGCTACATCATCCTACATGAAAATTAACTCAGAAGGGATCATAGACCTAAATGTAAGTAAGAACTAAAACTATAGAACTCTTAGAAGAAAACACAGGAATAAATCTTTGTGAACTTTGGTTAGGCAATAGTTTCTTAGATATGACACCAAAAAAAGAAAGAAAGAAAGAAAGGAAAGAAGGAAGGAAAGAAAGAAAAACAAGCTACATCAAAATTAAAAACTTCTATGCTGCAAAAAAAAGTGAAAAGAAAACTCCCAAAATGGTTTTTAAAAAATTTCAAATTACATATCTAATAAGGGACTTACGTCCAGAATATAAAAAGAACACTTACAACTCAATAATAAAAAGAGAAATAACTGAATTTTTAAATGGGGAAAAAATTGAATAGACATTTCTCCAAAAAACATACGAATGGCCAATAAAAACATGAAAAGATGTCCAACATTATTTATCATTAGGGAAATGTGAACCCTCCCCACTAGAATGGATATAAGCTGAGTGACAGACAGTATGTGGAGAAATTGAAGGCCTCGCACACTGCTGGTGGGAATGCAAAATGGAGCAGCCATTGGAAAACAGTTTGGCATTTCTTCAAAAAGTGAAATATAGTGTTACCATATGACCCAGCAATTCTACACCTAGGTATATGCCCAAGAGAACTGAAAACATCCACACAAAAACTTGTACATGAATTTCATAGCAGCATTACTCATAACAGTCAAAATGTAGAAACTCAAATGTCCATCAACGATGAATGGGTAAGTAAAATATGGGATATCCACAGAATGGAATATTATTCAGCCATGAAAATGGATGAAATACTGATCTGCGCTACATGATGAACCTTGAAAACATTATGCTAAGTGAAAGACGCCAGACACAAAGGCCACATATTGTGTGATTCCATTTACACAAAATGTCCAGAATAGGTGAGTCCATAGAGACAGAAAGTAGATTTATGGTTGTCAGGAGCTGAGGGGCAAAGGGGGATGGTGGGGAGTGACTGCTAACAGGTACACAGCTTCTTTAGGGGCATGATGAAAATGATAGTTGTACAACTTTGTGAATATACTAAAAACCATTAAATTGTACACTTTCAACAGGTAAAGTTTATGATATGTGAATTATACCTAAATAAAACTGTTTCTTAAAAAGAGAAAGATGCCTCTGTAAAGACCCTATCACAAAAAATAAAATAAAAAATAAAGAGAAAGTGTTCATGCATTACTTGTGCAAGTAAAAATCATTTAGAAGTTGGGCGGGTCGGGGGCAAGGAGGAATTGAGTTCCAGGCAGAGGGAAGACCATGTGTGAAACAAAGATCTGACAAGAGCAGAGGCGTGATGGGGACACTGAAGGAGGCGGAAGGGCTTGAGAATGGAGCATGAGGGGACAGCGGCATGTGATGGGGGCAGAGGGCAGATCACAGGGCCAGATCAGAAAGGGTCTTGTGGGCCACAGTAATGAGTTGGGGCTTTCTCCCAAGGACAACAGGCAGCCATATTGTCCCTCTCACTGACACACACACCTACACAGATCCAGACTCACACCTTGCCACACCTTGTCCCATCCCAGCTGTCCTACATGTACAAGGCTGCGCTTAACCTAGTCTCCTGGGATCCCCCAACCCAACACTCTCTCTTGTCTCTGCTCATGCTTTTCCCACTGCCTGGCACTCCCATCACGCCTTCATCCACCAGGCTAATACTTACTTGTCCTCCACATTGCAGCCTGGATGTCACAGCCTTTTGAAACCATCCTCCAGTCTCCCACCTCCAGCCTAGGACAGTTTCACCACCACCCCTCCACTGGGCTCCCAGAGCCCCTGGAGCACCCCCCGCCCCACTTCATGAGTTTCTTACTCTGGATTGTGAACTGTGAGCTTCATGGGGGCAAAGGGGGGTCACTGGGCTCAGTGTTGAGGACCCAGCACTGTCCCTGTGTATAATAAATGCTCTGTATCTATGTTGAACGAGTGGCTGGAGGGCAAGATAAAAGAATAAAGAATAATTGGCTCCTCATGGGTGTTTCAGCAACATCTCTGGCCTGTGCCCTTCCCAGCAATGCCATCCCCGTTCCCCTGGGTCACTGGCACACATCTCTGGGCGTGCTCTTCTCCTCCCAGCATACTTACTCACCTGTCAAGTGGTTATCAGTGCCTGCCCTACTTCCCTCCCGGGATCGTGTGGCTAAAATGGAGAGAGAGTGAAGCCGGTGTTAAGTTGCAATCTTCAAACTCAAGTGTCCAATGTATACTTTTCTGTTTTTTAAGCTGAAGTCCAGCTCTGAGGGCCCAGCCCTCCAAACCATGGGAAATTTCATCAGTCATTTTTAGGGTTTTTCTCTGCCCCAGGGTTGCTCTAGGACCCCGAAGTCTTGTGCAGCAACAAGCCTCAGAGAGGGCTTCTGGTCACCCATTAGTCATCTGCCTTACTTGTTCCCAAGATGCCTAGGGATCCCAGCCTCACAGCCCCTCCAGCCAGAAAGAGAGCTCTGCTACCTCCATGAAACTCAGCCAGCCCTCTGAGGTCATGTTAGCTCTCCTGGGTGTGGGTCCCTGGGACTCCCTTGGAGGAACCCACCACCCTCTTCCATTCCAGGTTTGTGAAAGCTCTGTCTTCTCTCTTTCATTGTTTTCCAAGGCACTTCCCACTCTCTAAGACACCCAGCATCATTTGCACAAGCAGCTTTGGCCTTTACAGAAGAGAACCTCTCTTCAATCAACGCCTGCTTTACCCCATGTAGGAATCCCTGAGGCAGAGGAATGTGAAGGGCTAGGCTACTGGCTTGGCACACAGGGATTAGAGAACAGAAAAAAAGCAAAATGCATTCATGCATCAAAAATAGACCCTGCCACAAGAATACACCAAAAAGCTTCAATAGATTGTGAAGGGCCATGCCTTGGGTAGGAGTTACACAGACCCAACCTGTGCAGTGGTTCAGTTATCGCCACGTGCAGACAGCATCATCCAGGAAATGCCTGGCCATAGTAGGCCATTAATCAAAATTTATGGGATGGATGAAAGAACAGAAAGGACATCAAAGCTTGATGCCTGACATCAGCCTTTGGGCCCTCTTTAGTTTCTTTTTTTTTTTTTTTTTTTTTTTGAGGCAGGGTCTCACTGTGTTGCCTAGACTAGAGTGCAGTGATGTCATCATAGCTCCCTGCAACCTCAAACTCCTGGGCTCAAGCAATCCTCCTGCCCCAGCCTCCTGAGTAGCTGAGACTACAGGTGCATTCCACCATGCTTGGCAAATTTTTTTATATTTTGTAGAGACGGGGTCTTGCTATGTTGCTCAGGCTGGTCTTGAACTTCTAATCTCAAGTGATCCTCCCACCTCGGCCTCCCAAAATACTAGGATTACAGGCATGAGCCACTGCACCAGCTGCCTCTTTGGTTTCTCTGTTATTCTAGACCCAGGGTAGCATCTTCAGTCTGAGAGCCAATGCCATGTGACAAAATATCTTCCTGAGCCATCTTGGGAATAACTGCATGGCACTAACATTGAACTAGTGCTTTCGAATGCCAGACCCCTCCTGTCTTCAATGCAGTATTTCATTTAATCAGCACAAAAGCCCTATTACATTCCTCTTTTTACACGGAGAAAACTATAGCACAGAGATGGGTTTCAGCCTACCTCTGTCTGACTCCAGAGCGTGTGTCCCTAAACGCCCTGGCACATACTGTGTCCAGCATGCTCACCCATATATATATACTCTCAAAACGTGTTTTTGTTATTTAAAAAAAAAAAAAAAAGTCTAGAAATTTACCCATAATGGAAGAAGCAAACTCAGTGGCTTTATAGGGACACAATTACCGGCTTCTAGCAGGAGTTGCGGGGAAGGGCTGTCCTGTCTACTCCTCACAGGCCCACAGCCAGACCCAGTAGGGCTCATGAGTCATAACAGCCCTTGTTTGTGTGTGACAGTGCCCTGCCCCCACCACCTTCACTTCTAGGGCAGCCCTGTGGGTCTGCTGCTCAGAATGCAAGGTCAAAATGACCCGGTAGTCCAAACTGTGCACCTCTCTGTTCAGTCATCTTCAGGGCTCAACCATCACCCATACAACCAGATCCTCAGCTTTTCCTGACCTGTTGTGGAGAAAGCACTGGACTGTATGTAGTCCAGAAAGCTGAGTTTTGTTTCCCTGTGATCTTGGCATGTTGCTTGGCCTCCCTGATGCTTGGCTTCCTCTTCTGTAAAATGAGTTTGTATCTCCCATCCCCTCCAGCTCAGGTGACTTGACTTCAGGAATATCCCTGCAGCCTTATTCCCCAGTGCATCCCTTCATACTCCACCCAAACTGCACGCCTTGCCCAGGATTCCTTCCAGACCTTTCCTCCCTTAGTCCTTTGCTCGTGACACCCCTTCCCGTGAAATTTTCTTCCCACCTCCATCTCTGCCCACCCAAATCCTACTTATTCTCCCAGCTCCAGCCAAAACATCACTTCCTCCAAGAAGCCGTCTCTGATCCCAAGAAGAAAGCCATCTCTTCCTCCTCTGAACTCTTCTAGCACAACATCTGTGGTTTTCCCAAGGAAAACAGCTCCCTTACCTTGTTTTTATGGGGTTTTGTGTCCTCGAAAGAAGCCCTGTATTGACTGGGTTAAGGGCACAGGTTTTGAGTCAAATAGAACTAGGTTCAAATCCCAGTTCCCAGCCGGGCGCGGTGGCTCACGCCTGTAATCCTAGCACTCTGGGAGGCTGAGGCGGGTGGATCGTTTGAGTTCAATAGTTCAAGACCAGCCTGAGTAAGAGCAAGACCCCATCTCTACTAAAAATAGAAAAATTAGCCAGACGTCATGGCGTGAGCCTACAGTCCCAGCTCCTTGGGAGGCTGAGGCAGGAGGATCGCTTGAACCCAGGAGTATGAGGTTGCTGTGAGCTAGGCTGATGCCCTGACACTCTAGCCCAGGCAACAGAGTGAGACTCTGTCTCAAAAAAACAAAAAACAAATCCCAGTTCCCCTGACTGTGATGCTCTTAAGCAAGTGACTTAACAGTTCTGAACTTCACTCTACTTGTGTGTAAACAGGAATAACACAGCATCTCTCTTCAGGGTCTTAGTGAAGATTTAATAAAATGATGCATGCACAAGCTCAATAAATACTAAGTATTACCATTGTCTTTCTTTTTTGCAAGCTCCTTGAGAGCAGACAAACCTTTCTCATCCCCTTACGGAAGCTCAGCACAGGATCCATCCTGAACATGGCTAAACATTTTTCAAACAAATAATCAAAAGTAGTTTCAGGCTGTACACCTATGTCCATAGCAGCGTTATTCACAATAGCCAAAAGATGGAAGCAACCCAGTGTCCATCCACAGATGAATGGATAAACAAAATGTGGTATAAACATACAATGGAATAATATTCAGCCTTAAAAAGGAAGGAAATTCGGACACATGCTACAACCTGGATGAAACTTGAGGACATTATGCTAAGTGAAATAAGTCAGTCATAAAAAGACAAATACTACATGATTCCACTCATGTGAGGTACTTGGAATAGTTAAATTCACAAAGACAGAAGGTAGAACGGTGGTTGTCAGGGGCTGAGGGGAGGGGGGAATTTCAGTTTTGCAAGATGAACAGGGTTCTGGCAATGGGTGGCAGCAATGGTTGTACAACAATGTGAATATGCCTAATGCTGTCGAACCTAAAAAAAAAAAAAAAGAGTAGTTTCAGGCTGAACCCCTCAAGGGTCTTCATAGGAACAGAAGCAGCTGAAAAAAATGTGCTTAAAGTTTAAAATGTTTGGATATAAATATTTTTCTAATGTCTGTGAGCTTAGCCATATATATAAACACGCAAAATGAGCTCATTTTTCTTCTCCTTACTGCTCTGAAGGGTGACATAGAGATCATCTTCACCGGAAGGATCTGAACGACCTGCTGATTACAGGATAATATTCATACAATGAGGTTAAAAGCACTGGCTGAAAAGTTCTTTCATAAAACCTGCTACATAAGAAGAGAAAATAATTTATGAGAACATGAACAATTAGCACTTTGTAAAAAAGAAATAATGCACTTAACTTGATCCCTATATTTAACATCAATTAAAGATTATCCTCATGAATGAAACTCGACCTGGAAATTAACAGGGGATTTAAATTGCATTATGCAAGCAAGAGAGAGAAGCTGGTGCACTGGCTGAGGGCTTCCGTTATTGGGCTAGAATGGCATCTATACAACAAGTCCTGGCCATTTCTGCACATTTCTCTGAGCTGCAGGATGTTGCTGCAACATATAGGAGCATTTGTTTCAGCACAAAAATCCTGTGAAAAAAATCCCTAGGTAGCTGCAAACATAAGGTTGGCACCTTTCATTTTCATTTTTAAAAATAACTTCTAGGTCATTTTTTTTTTTACCATAAAACTAACCAAGAGGTTCCCTTAAAAAGGACATCTTCACTGCTCTGAGATTTGTATCTGGATTATTTCCGTGGGGCTATTCAAGTGAATCTACAGGGCTGGGCTAGCAGAAATTATATTCTGGGTCACCTGGTTCCAAGTCACAGAACATTTTACTCCATAAAATGAGCGGCTTGAAAGGGTGTAAAATGGGTCTTAGAAAGCAAGTGTGGACCATAGTTATTGGTGTGTGGTCTTCTGAAAGTGTCACCATGCACAGCCAGACTGTGTGCTCAACAACCCACAACCCACGACCCACAAGGGGGGTATTATTGTCTCCATTTTCCAAATGAGAAGACTGAGGCTGGGAGAGGTCACTTACCCAGGTTCACACAGGCAGATCGGGGACTGGGAATTTTTTTTTTTTTTTGAGACAGAGTCCCCCCCAGGCTAGAGTACTGTGGCATCAGCCTAGCTCACAGCAGCCTCAAACTCCTGGGCTCAAATGATCTTCCTGCCTCAGCCTCCTGAGTAGCTGGAACTACAGGCCCACACCACCACGCCCAGCTAATTTTTCTATTTTTAGTAGAGACGGGGTCTTGCTCTTGCTCAGGCTGGTCTCAAACTCCTGACTTCAAGCAATCCTCCCGCCTCAGCCTCTGAGAGTGCTAGGATCACAATAAAGCCTGAGCCACCACACCCAGCCTGGGACTGGGAAATAGGTTCCTCTGTTTCCAGAGCTCACTGGTAGCCACTACTCTTTACCATGGAGGGCAGGTACGATGGCGGAAGCCCAGAAACCCTCAAAAAAGCACAAGCACAAGACTCCCCGGGCGCTCCAGAGCCTGTGTCTAGAACCAGAGACTGAGTTCTCAGTTTGTCTCCTCTGATACAAAGCATCCTGCCGCTTGCCAGGGGACATGTTGGGACCACAGCTCTGATGCTGATTGCTAAGAATTGCCCCACTGGGAGGAAGCAGAGCATTTCTTGCTGTCTTTCAGACCCCCTGGAAGAAAGGGTCTTGTTCACAGCCCAGAAAGTGCCTCCTGAGAGATGAGGTTTGGGTTTTTTGGTTTTTTTTTCTATCACTATCACTGCTGCTACATCCAAGTTTTCTAGTTATTGTGCCTCGTGATGGATCTGGGGACAATTTACCTCTTTGCTAAGAGAGTGAGAGAAAAAGACAGAGAGACTAGGCTCTCACAATCCTGGCTTGGTGTGTGTATGTGCAGAGCACAGGTTTCCCCATTGTTATCTTGGGAAAAGAGAAAGCAGATGTTAACCATTACCCCCTGAGAATTCACCTTGCTATGCTGTAAAATTCTGCATTATTAACATTCCAAAATCCTTCCACTCTTGTATGCGTCTTAGATGGGAGTGAATATTTGAGAATTCAAAAATGTGGAGAGGATGGAGGTGGCAGAAGTTTATTAAATTGGCCCAGGGCAGTTTTGAAATTTGAAAGTTTCTCACACTCCATGGCTCTGGGCCGACTCCCAGCCAACTCGGCTGAGCAGCCTATGCAGGGGCTTCTCAGCCAGTCTCTTGTTCCCATCCTCACTGAGGCTGAAATGCAAGCGCGGTGCGTCACCAAGGGAGGACCCCAGGTTTATCCAGCCCCAGCTGGACTCGAGGGCACACCGGGAGCAGGGCACAGTAGCACAAAGAAGACATTCAGGATGGCTTCACAGTTAGTGCATCAAATATTAGTGAAATCATTTTTTAAAGACAGATAATTCTAAGGCATCCTCTCTTTGTGGCTAAGCCAGCAATGAAACTCAGCAGCTACTTCTTCCTCTGATCTGGCTGACCCATTGGAAAGTGAGAGATTTGGGGGTTTTATTTCTGTTTTTCTGTTTTGGAAAAAAGAAAAAAGAAGCAGCAAACCCAAACATCCACTCATTGCAAAACTGTAACCTAATTTTAAAGGGTGTTTTCCCAACGTACAAATGTGCTTTGAAACAAGGTAACTGCAGGTTTCTGTAGCAATAGAGCAGAGTGATTAAGTGCAGGGCTTTGAAATCAGAAGGACTTAGGCTGAGTTCTGCCTCTGTCCCTTTCCAGCTGTGTTACCTTAAGCAAGTTAATTAACCTCTCTGACCCTCAGTTTCCACCCTCCTGCCCCCAACCCATAAAATGGGAATAACAATAGCATCTATTTTGTAAGACTACTCTGAAGATTAAATGAGATAGTAGAGATAAAGTGTATTGTATCTGGGACATACTGGGTGCCGCTAAAATGTAAACTGCTGTACATCATTATTCTTTTCATCATCATCATTGTTGGGGAGGTGATTTTTAAGCACCTTGGCCCCCAGAAGCAGCAGCATTCACAAGTCCTGCCCTGAAACCACAGCTGGGACTTGGTTTTCACCATGAACTAGACCCCAGGATCCCCTGACACGAGGCCATCTGCAGAATAAAGGCCTCTTCTAACAGGAGGGGCTTCTCCTCCCCAAGTGCACCCACCCCTCCCTCCTGACCCTCAGGTTTGATTTCAGAATTCCCAGCTGCGGAAGGCTTACTAATAACATTTGGAGCAGAGAGAGAAAAGAAGGCAAAATAGAGTGTTATTCCTGTACTTACCTAACTAGAGCCCTCAATTAATGGAATTCTAAAATGTACTGTCTTTTAAAGAAGAAATGACCCAACACCCACCCTCTGATTTCTGTCTCTTGTTCCCTAACCCACGTGCCACCCTAAGAAAACCCAGGTGAGTCTTGGTACCTCCTGAGCCCCGGGCAACCAAGATAGGAAGACACACTTGGGTTTGTTGTAAAAGGGTGAAATGGAGCCCAGAGGCGGCGACGGACGTTTGTGCAAGATTGCCACAGAGCAGGATGAAACCGACAAGGATGGTCTCATTAACCCAAAATGACCGGCCGCGTTAACTGACCCAGAGCCCGCATTTCCCGGCATCTGGGCCCAGGGAGCTCGCGGAAGCCTCCGCGCCGGTGTGGGAGGCTGAGCGCCGCTCCCTGCAGAGGGAGCTGTGCGGGCGCTCCCCCGCCTGAGCAGACAGCCATCCATCACTCCGGGAGAGGCAGCGGTGGGGACGTGAACTCGGTCACCTCCTCCCCCTCACTCCTCCCCGGCAGGCTCCGAGGAGCCGAGGCGGTGGCAGCAGCGCGAGGAACAGAACGCGCTGCAAACTGCTTGGCTACCCCTGTGCAAGACTGACGCCGCCGACACAAGTTTTTCCATTTCCCCAAACAGCCTCTCCCGCTGCCAATAAAGACGGCTGCTCTAGGCCCTTGCACGCCGTCAAAGGGGTCCTTCTCCAGCGGGTTCGGAGGGCGCTGGGAGCCCTCGGGGAGAACCACCTTCCCCCTCTGTGTGGTGGCCGGCTCGCCGGAGACCCTGGCCCATTGCACGGCCGTGTGCAATAATTACCACGTAATTTGATGGCGGGCCTGACAGGCGCCGGTGCAAGTCCCCTTTCTGCCTCCCTGTGAGTGCTCAGCGCCAGCCAAGGTTAACGCCTAAGATCCCACATTCCCGGGCTCTCGAGGCTGGGTGTGCTCTGAGCCATCCAAGCCTAAGCCGAGTTGGCAGGCTCCATTAGAAGAGCGGCTGTGTCATTGAAATCGTGATCTTAACAGAGGGGCATGTGGTGGATACCAATTCCGCTCACCTCCTCGTGCCGCGTGGCAGGCTGCTTTTCCAGGGGGTGACTGATGGACCAGGGATGTTTACATCACTGTTCCCCAACTGCCCTCACCTGGCCGGATCTGTAGGGCCTGCACTGGGGAGGGCATGGCCTGGAGAGCCACCCTGAGGGGGAGTAACGTCCCTTTGATGCCTAACCCTACTCCTAGGACCCAATGGTCCATGCACTCTGGGACCTCTCCAAATCAACACAAAGTGTGGAACTTTGCAGGGACATTAGGATGTAAAGGAGAAAAGTCTTTGGAACAGGCCTGGCAGCAGCGAAAATCCTGAAGTGGGAGACCTGGATGCCCCAAGTGACCTTTGCAAAGGCCTTCCCCCTCTGGGCCTCAGCGTCCCCACCTTCATGGGCGGAGACAAGGCCCAGTGTTCAGGTCTGTCGCTGCCCAATAGGCCAGGCCGATCAGGTTGAGCCCCCTTCCTCCTAGAAAGGAGAGAAGCCACCTCCTGAGAAGGAACGTGACTGGAGAAGGAAGGGGAGAGGGTCCTTTATAGACCGCACCTGCCCAGCAGGCCGATCCCAGCACTGTAATGTAAGATGTTTAAAGGCAGAGACCCTACGACTTTGAGCGTAAAGAAAGGGGCCAATCAAAGGAATCCATAAATTCATGTCATGCACACACTCCAGAGACAAGAGGACTGACCCCTGCCGCCCGAGTCCCATCTCCCCTCTGCTGTAGGAAAGGCAGGGTTCGCCCCACCGCCACCACCTCCTCTACACACAGACGCCTCTCTGGTGGCGGGCCTGGGTCCCAACGTGTGACACAGCCTCAGAGACTGCCCATCGCTGCTAACCCAAAGGTACCGCCGCGGAAATGGGCGGGGTGACTCCACCTGCCATTGTGGGTCCTGGGTGGGGGGAGCATCGCCGTGGCCGAGAGGCGGTCAGGGACTGGCCCGCGATCGCCGGAGACACAGCTAGGGCGAGGCTCCGACGCGCAAGTCTGGAAAGGGACCCGATCAGGTTACGGCCAGACGGCCTCCCGCCGCGGACTGCGTCCCAGGCAGCCTGTCCCACGCCGCCCCCCCGGGCCCTACGCGCGCCCGGCACTGCCAGGCAGGGCTGCAGTCGCCCGCCGCCCCGCAGAGCTGCACCGCGCCAGGGCCGCCGCGCCCCCGGTCCCCGCGCCGGGGGAACCCGGGACAAACCCTGCTCCGTTCCAGGCAAGGGAACTCGGGCTGCTGCCAGCAACTCTCTTCTTCCTTCGGTTCCTTTGGTCACTTGGACCCTGGAGGCCCGGGCTTGGGTGCCAGAGGCACCGCCTCCACCGAGCAGCCCGCGGGGCCCCCAGCCAGACCCTCGGGAGGGCGGCCGGGCCCGCCGTGCGCCGCGGAGACCAAGGCTGCCATCTAGCGGGCGCGCCGGGCGGGCGCCGTCGGGGAGCGCAGCCGGCGGACGCGGAGGGCTCCCGGCGTCGGCGGCGGCTCGGCGGGGCTTGAGGGCCAAGGACTTGCGCAAACTTCAGCGAGCTGTGTGACCTTGGGCAAGTCTCCAGCCCTCTCTGAATCAACCCTCCTTTCTCGTAAAACGAAGAGGACACGATTTCTCTGCTCAGGGTCGTCGGGAAATGCGAGACCAGGGGGCGGCGCACCCCCTTCCCGAGACCACCCGCCGGCCCGCTCCACGTCCCACTCTCATCCAAGGGAGTCGTGAGCTAACCCGGTCCTCCAAAGACGGGAGGTGGACAGAGGAGGCGTGGGGAAAGCTCGCAAAACAGGAATCCGCACTGAACAGCAGGATCCTTTTCTAGGAATTGTAAACCCAGAATTGTAAATAAAATGCTAATGATTTATTCGTGCTCAAACTCCGGGGGCTGCGTTGCAGCTTTTGAAGACAATTCCAAGCGTGGCTTTCCAGGAAGACAGGCCTCCCTGCGGTGCCTTCCAGGGCACTCCAGGGGCTTCCCTCTCTTACTGTGGTCTGGGGTTGGGGACAGGCACTGGCTCTGGGTGGAGAGCTCTCCACTGCCTTTCACTGACACCCAGGTGGTGTCGGAGGGTGGCTGGTCTTTTTCCTGAGTCAGACCCCTCAGCGTTCAATCAACAATCATTCAGTCCCAATCATTCATTCAACAAATGCTTCCCCATCCCTAAGTACCTACTAAGCCCTTAGCTGAACACTGGTAGTCAAAAATGTGAAGCAAGTTGAACAATCCCACAACTACATACACACTTAACAAATTACAGTGAGCAAGGGGTTGGGGGGGAGTGGAGTAGTACACAGGTTTTTAACTTTCAGAATGGATTCCATGAAAGTTCTGGGAGCCTGCAGGGGCCCCAGGGAGAGGTGGTGGTGCTCGGATTGAATCTGACCTTCTCTAAGACTTGACTGCCCTACATATTTTAAGGCATTTCTTTAAAGGGTGAGCTTTAAAAAAATAACAACTTAAAAATAATTCAAGCAATATTTATTTGCATCTTCAGCTGCAAGGGTAGCTGCCTCACACATGACCCGATTGGGTAAGGTGAGGGTCGCTGAGCACAGGCAGGTGGAGGTGGAACACACAGAGGCTTTCCATTAGATTCTGTCCAGCCTGCCCTGCTGACCGCTGACCACAGGCACAAAGATGGCCTCACTTTCAGCTTTTGCTCCTGAGTCAGCAGCAAGGGCTCAAGAGACCCCAGCCCCTGGCTGGGAACCGCCTGGAGCAGGGTCAGTGGCCTCAGGCTCTCCACCTCAGAGCCAGGAGACCTGGAGCCCTGCCCAGCGATCCAGCAATTCCCTGCAAAAGCACGTCGGAGGCTTTGTTTGTTTTCAATAGGAGATTGTCTTCCCCATACTCCTTCTATGTAATTTCTAGAGAAATGGCGAGTCTCTGATTAATACTGACCTTTCTAAGCTCTTTTCGAATGTAAGACACAAGTGCTAAGGATGATCAAGATTCCTGCCTCCACCCACAAGCCGATTTTTTGCATTTGGTGGGCCTTAGACCACCAAGGAAACAGTTCTTCAGTCACTGGTCACTGGAGATCGTACTGTTGAGGAAATTCAGGCATCCCACAGAGGCCTGTACTGAGTGACCTTTATATTTTTGTTCACTGGACAAATGTTTATCCATCTCCTTCTATGGACTGACTCAATCCTGGGCCTTGGCAATATAAAACAGATAAAACAACTCCTGCCCCTGGGGGCTCACAGTCTAGGTCATGTGCCTCTGTTGCAAAGCAAGGAATTCTAGCATTCTCTCCCTGTTCCCCACCTCTGCTGTGCACAATCCTATGTCCCTTAAATTAGTGTATATTTAGAGGGAATTCATGAAACAAGCAGGTCCCTGAAGCTAAAAAAAGAAGATGGCATTTGGTCAGGGCAGCCAAGATCACAGTCCAAAAAACAACCTCTTTGGGCTACCCTTGTACCCACACCCTACGATGAGCTATGTCAAGAATCATCTCCCAGTGCAGGGTTCTAGCAGGCTTCTTAAAAATAATTCACAGTGTTAGAATCTGACAATGTTGGATCAAAGAAACAAGACACACAAGAGCACATACACACACTGTGATTCCATTTATATAAAGTTTAAAGCAAGGCAGCAGTAAGCTATTTGGTTGTAAAATTATGAAGACAGGCAAGGAAATGGTCATCATGAAAGTCAAGGTGGGGCTTACTTCTAGGGTGGAGAGGGCTGAGCTAAGGGAGCCCACTCACACAGTGGGCTCTTGTGCAGTTGGCAGTGCTCAATTTTTGACCTGGGTGGTGGTTACAAAGGTATTTACTTATAAATTATTTGTCAAATTATATGTGTTTTATGTACTTTTCTATATATGTAATTGCTCAAAGTAAAAAACATGTTAAAGAAAAAGGAAGAAAAGGAATATCTAGCCTATGTTTTAAATGTACTATGAGTTTCTCAAACTGAACTGTTCAGTTTGGGTGTCTGTACCCTGCCTGAATTCTATGTAACTGTATCAACCCTTTGATGGTTGCAACAGGGTGTAATCGTTACTCAGCCTTATAGATACAAGGAAGGCAAAGAGCTCGGCCTGGGAGACTTGAGCTCTAGTTCTATGGCATTACTAATTCAGTACATGACCTTGAGCAAGGCCCTTCCCTCTCTGGGCCTCAGTTGCCTCTACTGCACAACGAGAGGGGTTAGAGGACACAATTTCTCAGACCTGTAGTTATGTGAGAGGTGCCTTGTGTGTTGGGTAAGGTTTTCCCTGTTCTAGAAGCCCACCCCTGGAGCCCAGCAAACCCTGCAGTGATATCACACTGCTAGAGCAAGTGAGCACCCCAGAAGCAAGGCCATCAAGCACCCAAGGGGGCCCTCTAAAATTGACACAAAGACTGTTCGTGGAGGATGGGCACCCTGCCTCTCAACACCTCCCAGAATCCACAGACAGAGAATCACTCCGTCAGTTCTCAGATTCCTCCCCTCCGCAGAGGCAAGAGCTGTCTTTGGGCCTGATGTCCCTTGGGGATGTGAACACCACTAAAATCTCATTGATTAATCAGGTCCCACCCTTGGATCAATGGCTGGCATTAGACGAGCTTAGCGCAGTTTTATTAGTCTGGCTGCCCTCTTGCAGATGTTATAGATGAAGAAATAAAATGAAGAGGAGAGGGAAAAAGGACAAAATCATTAGTCTGAAAGGAGCAAAAGAGCATCTCCTCTGTTTTGTATTCAGATTTAGAGCTGCGCTGTCCAAGCCAGGAGCACACACAACAATCCATTTGTATGCTGTTTCCAGAAGTTCAGCTCAGCCTCCTGATTTCCCACTTTGCCTGATAGCTTAGATCCCAGGAGCATTTGGCCCGTTGCAACTGCCAGCCCGACCCCTGAAGCCATCTTACAGGGCTCTGAAAACACCTGAGGTCCCATTCATTCACTCACTCACTTCTCATAAGGGCAGAAGGCTTTTGCCTGACGTAAGGAAACAGGCCTAACTATCTGCCAAATAATCCACCTTGAAAGCGTCATATTTGCACTGAAGGGACCAGTCCTTGCACACAGGCTTTGCAGAGAAGCCTGCTACACAGTCCTCACCTTACCAGCGCTTTGGTTCCAACAGAGAAAACCCCACAGTCTCTGCACACCGAAGCTCTCCAGAGAGGCGCTTTGAATTAAGACCAGAAATGCTTTTAAAAGACTTCAGTCCTTGGTCTTCTAATGATGACCTCTTCCTTAATTTTGTGATGGCTTCATCTGCCTCTTTCGATCATCTAGGTAGCTATAAAAAGCTAAACACCTCCTACTAACCCCATTAGGATGAAAGCGGAGGATTTTATTATTCATTTTTAATAGGAAGGAGCTCAAACTCCCCCAGGAAGTGTAAAAGGTAGGTTTTGATGTATCCGGTTAGGGAGAGGTTGCAACAAAGCAGACCCTCCAAGAATGGGAATGTCTTGTCGAAGGACAAGCGGGAGAGGTTGGGGTAACTGGTCTCTGCACGAAAGGAAAGGAAATAACTGCAGGCAGCTCCCACCAACTCCTCCAAGGCGCCCCAGCTCCATGGCATGGACTATTTCAGGACCTGCCTGGGAATCCAGGAATAACCCAAATCCCCTAGAACACTGTCTCCTGATAATTGTCTGTTAAACATTTGCAACACACACACACACAAAGGTAACTAAACGGAATGGTTCCCTCCAGGACTGTGCCGTTCATAACAGTAATAAAGCCCCTGCCACAGACAGTGTCATTATCCAAACGCCATTAACATCAATATTCGTATCAAATACCATCTGGCAAAGGAGCCTGCAAACCGAAACCCCTCCTACTCAGGGACTTCCCAGGCTGGTGGGGAGGGGGCTGCTGATGTTTAGGGTTTGAGGGGGCCGGGGCTGCCTGAGAACCCAGGGCTGGGCAGCAGGTGCACAAGGTGCACAGGGAAAAGAAGGACAGGGAGGATGAAAAAAAAACATCTAGGTCTAATTTATTCACTGTCATTGACTTCTCTTCAAGTCTTAATTATGAAGATGCAACCAACTGCTCTTTCACAATGTCATAATAGGAAACTGATTGTGTATTTATATAAACCTCGGAGGAATCATTGTTTCGAAGAGAAACAGAACTTAACCTCCCGCCAGTCCCCAGGGCTGCCTTGCAGACAGCGTCACATACAGAACCCTATACTTAAGTCGAAAGAGCTTTCTGTAGGGAGTAATTATGTGACCCCAGAACACGAGTTCTTCCTGGAGAGAGAGGCTGGGTGCTTGGGGCACAGCTCAGCTCCTCCTCTGGGTTAGATCCTGCCTCCTGGCCATTGCATCAGTGTCACATGTGTGGCCTCCTGAGAACCAGAGGTCACCCAGCCACGAGGCCAAGCATCCCTGAGCCTGGGCACATGCAAGGAAGGAAAAAGGCAGGAACCTTGTGGGTCTGGAGCTTGGCAAAGCGGCGCTCGGCAGAGTCAGAAAGAAACAGAGGAGCAGGCTTCAAAGTGACCCTAACAAACCCTTCTGTCAATTGCAGCTGTCAATTGCAGCTCTTGTGATATAGATGCCTATGGCTGAGTAAGTGAACACCTGCCACATGGGGTGATGGTGAGATTTGAATGAGTTCATAGTAATGATAATAATGATAATAATAAAAATAATAAGAGCTACTATTCCACCACTTATTGATTTTACTGTGTACCAGGTATGAGGCTGAGTGATTCACATTTTATCTCATCTAATCCTCACCATAACTGTGTGAAGTTAAGAAGTATTTATCCCCATGGATAAAGACGACAAGATGAAACATGTTCAGAGAAGTTAGGTCATTGACTCAAGCTAAGGAACTCAGTAAGTGGGAGAGCTGGAGTTTGATTCCGTATCTACCTAAATCTAGTGCCCAAGCTCTTAAGCACTGTTCTGTTCCATTACCAGAAGCATTAGATAAGCTCTGATATACTGAACACAGGCTCATGAGTTCTGGCTCTGTTGCTTCCTAGCTGTGTGACCTTCGGTTAGTCACTTTGCCTCTCTGGATGTTCTGCCTGCCTGGCAGAGTGGGGGGTGATGCTCTTAGAGATGGGGGCTGAGACTGACTGCTCTTCCTAGCACATAAATGAAACTGTACAAATGAAAATAGCAACCACGGTGAGCTTCACTGTTAGGAACAGCATGGCACATCAGTAAACATCTGGGAAGTGGCAGCAACAACTGCAAAGAGAAGTGGCTTTAGGGAAATGCTAGGGAAGGAGGGTCTGTTTGCGCCCAGGCTCTGGGGCAGCCACAGAGCAGAGCAGCCATTTCTGGCTACTATGAACTCTCTAGAGAGTAACCAAGGGCCCGAGAGATGCAGCTTGGGCTATGAGCTAAGAACAGGCCTTTGGTCCCACACAAGCCTGCTTGGGGACAACCACACTCCCAGAGGCTGGGGCCTGGACAGTGGTAACAGGATCATAATTACTCTTAGCAGCAGCCACAGCATCTTCCATACTGAGACGTGGCTGGCCGGTAACAGCACTTGGAACTGCTCTGACTCGCACTGTCTTGGTGCAAGTGAAGAAGATGTTACAAGGTGGAAAGCTCTTCTCAACCCCCTCTTTAATCCTTTCTGGAAAGATACAGGACTCAATACATTCAAAATATAAAAAGAAGAGAGCTTCCCAATATTGGGACTGTCCATGCACAGCCTGCAAGAATGTCCCATGAAAGAATTCCTACAGTGACAAGCAGGTCTTGATATCCTAGAACTTTTGGGTTCCATAGCAGCCCTTTGTAACCATGCAGCACAAAGCCTTCTTACAGAAGTCAGGGACAGGCTTGGAGAGGGGACAGAATCTAAGTCTTTGACTCCAATACATACTGTTCACACTCTGTGTGTCTCCTGTGACAAAGTCTAACCATTCATCACTGCCTCTACCTTGCTGCATGCCTCTTGGGGCTGACGTGGTAGGCACTTGCTGAGGGGCTAGAACCAGGCAGGTGTGGAAGCCAGGACAGGGCTGAGGTTCCTTCGCCTGGGAAAGCAGAAGACACCACTGCCAGAGGGGAGCAAAGTCAGAGCACAGCTCAAAGAGTCCCGAGTAAGGAGACAAGGTCCAGCGAAGCAGGTCAGGATCTAATGGGAAGTCTGAGTAATTGCATCAAATGCCAGTCAGCATTTAGAGCTCACCTTTCCGGCCAGTGAGGACATGACTCATGGCTTCGTCAGCCCTTGTTCCAAAAAGCCCTGGGCATGGTGGGTTCTTGGAATGAAGAGGCACAGCTCCTGCCACCAATACACAGATGCCGACACCCTGTTCGCCACCGCCCACAGTGCCCTCTGAAAACCCTGGGCACTGTCTTCTCTGACTCCTACCTGCTAATATCGCAACCCCAGCAGAGGGAACTTTCTCCTTTTCTACTTTTCCCTGATGCATTCAGGCAGAAGAGTCATTAATACTTCACAAGGAATGAAAAATCAAAAGGGGAAGAAATTTTTTTACTGTATTTTTTAAACATTTGGGTAAGAAAAGTCAGATGTCAAAGAAAAATCTCCATTTACATCTTTTAAAATATGAGCAATTAATATTTTCCATGGAGGTTCACGCTCCCTCTCTTCATTCTGTTTGCAGGGTATTGTTAAGCCACGCTTTGTAATTTGTTGCATGTTTAAATATTCAGTCTGTATTTCATTTGGGCTACACATTTAATTCAGCCAACATGTTCATTTTAAGATCAATACTGTCATAACTATGTTGAAAAATTAAATTATTGTAACTTTATTTACATTTCTTAAAAGTACTGTGAAAATTATTCTTAACCAGGACCTAATCAATGTTAGAGTCTAAAAATATGCCACTCTGCATGAAGCTATAAAAAGATTAATGTACATTTTTTTACAAGAAATTAGTAGCTTAATGAAGTGGATAAAAACGCTGTCACAATTTTTATTGGATCTAAATTGCATAGTAGTGGAGGTACAGTAAGTGCCTTCTACATAATGACATAATGAGTCATGACTGGTGCTGGAAGGCTAATTTGCCCTTAACTGACACAAAACCAGGGAATTAACATCCCAGTCGCTCTACGCCAATAGCAGATGCATTATTTCATTGCACAGCAGGGTTTTTAACTAAACTCTTAACTGTAGAAATATTGATCTATTCTTCTGTGAAATGATGAAATTGGAATTTTTTAAAAGGACGTCTTAAATTATGGCTGCGGCAGTGACATTTGCTTTCACAGAACCGTGCCTGCCTACAGAGCAGATGCAACGAGAGAAGTTTGGTGAGGCTCGTACCTGTGTTTTAGGGTCTTTAGAGCAGAAGGGAAGCAGAAATTTCGTAGGAGAGCAAATACTGGCATTAAACCACTGTAAGAAAATGACAAACCATCTACAAGTGCCCAAGTTCTGCAGTGACAGTCTTGAACAAGCCCATAAATTGGTTTACTTTTAAGATTATTTAGTGCTTGCAAGTTGTTTGGGGTAAAGCATCACAAAAGCAATGACATTCAACTTAAGTCCCATATAAAAATTCAGTGATGAAAGGTAGAATGGGAAGTAGTTGAAGGGACTCGATACCACTGTAAGAGATAAGTATAAAGTTAGAGACACTCTACTGCCCTGGTTTCAGTTTTGTCATTCATTCATTCTTTCATCCATCTTATATTTATGGGGTACCTACAGATTGTCAGGGACCAATAATTACTGTAACTGCCCCTATGGTGGCTAATTATTGCCTCTGTCAAACAGTGCAATGCAACATATTTCTTTGTTTAACCAAGTAAATCAAAATTCATCTTGCTTTGAAATTTTCACAATAAACCTTGTACTAACCGAAGATACTTTGAGCTGTCATGACCCAGGAATTCAGAAGAAAAAAGAACAATATACTGACTAACAGATATACATCTGACACCTCTTGTGTGTTTCTGTTTGACACTTTGGGTTAGCACCAAAAAAAAATAAAAAAACAAAGACAACATCAGCAAAAACAGAATTCTTTGTGCTTGAGGAGCTGGGAGACCAAACCCATTTAACTCAATTTAACAAGCCTATATATGTTTTTTTAATACAGGCAAGCTTTATTATGTATAAACTCATATACGAAGTTAGAATGGCAATTTTACTTAAAATTAACTCATTAAAAAGTTTAAACATCACATTATAGATATATATTAAAAATATGGGCTGGGCACGGTGGCTCATGCCTGTAATCCTAGCACTCTGGGAGGCCAAGGTGGGAGGATCGCTCGAGGTCAGGAGTTCAAGACCAGCCTGAGCAAGAGCAAGACCCCATCTCTACTAAAAATAGAAAGAAATTATATGGACAACTAAAATTATATATATAGAAAAAATTAGCCAGGCATGGTGGCACATGCCTGTAGTCCCAGCTACTCGGGAGGCTGAGGCAGAAGGATTGCTTGAACCCAGGAGTTTGAGGTTGCTGTGAGCTTGACGCCAAGGAACCCTAGCCTGGGCAATAGAGTGAGACTCTGTCTCAAAAAAAAAAAAAAATATGGAACACTTCACAAATTTGTGTGTCATCCTTGTGCAGGGGCCATGCTAATCTTCTCTGTCTACTTCCAATTTTAGTATATGTGCTGCCGAAGTGAGCACAACAAGCCTGTATTATGGCACATGACCTAGGCCTAGGCACACAAAATAGCTAGAGGGAGTTTGATACAGCCTAGAGGCCAGCGGTTCTCAACATTAACTGACATTGAGTCACACGGGAACAGACTTATTTAATTACAGTCATTCACCCCATAACAACTATTTGGTCAATAATGGACTGCATATATGACGGTGGTCCCATATGGATTATAATACTATAACTTTACCTTTTCTATGTTTAGATATCTTTAAATACAGAAATACTTACCAGTGTGTTACAATTGCCTACAGTATTCAGGACAGTACCTGCTGTACAGGTTTGTAGCCGAGGAGCAATAGGCTAGACCACACAGCCTAGGTGTGTAGTAGGCTAGACCATCTAGGTTTATGTACATACACTCTGTGATGTTCACACAGTGACAAAATTGCCTAACGATGCATTTCTCAGAGCGCATCTCCATCATTAAGCAACACATGACTGTAGTCTGGGATACGCCTGGTACCACTATTTTTAAAATCACCCCAAGTTAGTCTAGAGTGCAGCTAAGGTTGAGAACCACTGCCATAGACAGACAATAAAACAACAGGAGAAACTGCAGAGACCACACTCAGCGGTGGGAGGACCTGATCAGGCCCGATCAGGAGCTGCAGGAAGAGAGCTACAGACAGGCCAGGCAACGATGCACAGAAGAAGGGTTTGACACACTGCAAACTGCAGACAACAAACTCGGCCCCCTGCTCTCAGTCTAGGACCATTTCCTACCACGTATTAAAAACCAGTAAACATCTCCTCCTCATCTTCCCTTCAATTTTTATAGGATTTTTTTAAATGCATACATGTATATTATTAATTATAAAATGGATACATATTCATTCACTGTAGAAAAATTGGAAAACACTGTTAATATGGTTTAAAAAAAGTAATGAAACTCTTCAAATCTATGTTCTTTTTAAAAAGTAAAAGAATTAATCTATTTAAAAACACCCTAAAATTGATGGCTAAAGCATGTATGAAAGATCCTGTTCTTGTATTCTCATCAACACTGACTATCCTTCAGAAAAAATGCCCATTTGATAAAGAGCAAGGGAAGCATATTACTTTCATGTGCATTTTCTCCTATTACTAGGGAGATTTTATAATTTTTCATATTTTTGGCCTCTTCTACTTTGTGTGTGTCACACATTAATATCTTTTCCTCATTTTATTTTGGAATGCGTTTCTTACTGATTTGCAAAATTGCGTTAGGAATACTAACTTTGTCTATTACGTGTAACAAATGTTTCCTAGTTTCTCTTGTTTTATTTAATAGTATGTTTTGATATAAAGAAGCTTTTCATTCTTATGTAAACACACACAATAAACAGAATTTGTTGTTAAATTGCCTCTAATATCTCTCCTCCCTGCCCTCTTGGTGTGTCAACAAGCCCACGGGACTTGGAGTCAGAAAACCAACATTCCTTTACCCGATCGCTGTGTCATTTAGGGCAGGGCACTTCACTTTACTGAGCCCCTGTTTTCTGCATGTGCATCCTAACTTTTGTCAGGATGAAATTCTGTGGGCACTGTAATGACAAGGACTTTGCTATCTTGTTCACTGATACATGCCTAGAACCCAGAACAGAGCCTTGCACCTAGTAGGCACTCAATGAATATTTGTTGAATGAGGTTGAATAAGCATCTGGCTTGGACCCTAGCCCGGAGCAGGCAATCAGTAAATGCTGGCTGAACCTCGCTGACTTTCACAGCAAGCCCAGAAATCACTGCTCCTAAGCAGTCTTTAGCGGGTCAGAGCTGTACCTCCCCGTCCTGCTGTGTGCGTGTTTCCAATTACACGCCAGCTCAGGGGAGCCTGTACTGAGTGTATGTGCTGAGTATGAGGCCAGCCCTGTGCCCCTTCGTTCTAGTGACTGCCTGCTTTCTCAGGATTTCATTAAACATAGGGAACAACTGAAAAAGGAAGTGAGATGGACCAATATGTGGACCAGGAGTCTTACAAATGTTGGGGCTCAGAACATGATACCCCAATATGATGCCTTGGCATGCTGAACACTTCGAACTGAAGGACAGATGTTCAGAAGCCAGATCTTTCTGACCTTCTCCTGCCCTGCTCTCTCTTGGTCCCCTTTCTCCCCCAAGGCAGGCCATAAAGCCTAGAATTCCTCTCCTCCCAGGTGAGTCATAGAAACTAGAACCCCTCTCCCCCAAAGCAAGCCATAAAACCAAGAAATATTACTCTAACCTTTCCCTACCTTTCTGTGTAAGAGCTGGCCATAAGGAAATTCTCTGACCTATCTTTCTTGTCTGATAGTAGGTCATAAGACCTTCATTCCAGAAGGGGTCCTGCCCTATACCCTGGAGGAAGGAATGCTACACAGAGAGGCCAAGAAGAATCAGAACAGACAGGCCTTGCTGAGTTCCCTCCCCCAACTCCCACCCTCAGTCTGTTACCATTAGATCATACACTTTTTGCCCAGTTACATTTCTACACGGCTGTCCATTCTTCACTGAATCTAAGCATAAAATTGGACAGTTTTCCCTGGGTCTTTGGCTCTTCATTTCTGAAGACTCCCTTGTTACGTAAAACTTTGATCAAATAAATCTGCAATGCTTTTCTCCTGTTAATCTGTCTTTGTCGGTTTTGTTTCAGATCTAGCCAGGAACTCTAGGAGGGTTGAGGAAACTTTTCCTCCCCTACAGGGAGAAGTAAGATTAAGAAGGGAAATGCATGGTCAGAGAAGGCTGATTAGAGGGGGACCCCCCAGGGGATCTGAAGCTCAAAGACACCTTAGTCACAGAGAAGAGGAACCTGGCCGGCCAGAAAGAGTAATCTAGTGGCTTATTCTTCTTCCTATGATTATTGGCTTAATGTTTTTCTTGACCACCAGACAATTATGTTTTCTATTCATGATTTCCCTCACCCAGACTATTTTACTTGCTCATTGACACTTACACCATATGCCAATGTATCAGTTTCAAGAAAAGCGCTCCTTTTATAGTTTTTACATATATAAGGGGCAGAATTGGAAACCCCAGAAAAAAACGTGAAATCCAGAACATGCAGCCAAGTCCAATTTTGCATTTTTGTTCTAAATAAGCCTCCTAAGTGGCTTATGCTCAGATTTGCTACTGGCTCTTCACCTTTCTGGAAAAGGCAGTGAATCGCCAGATTCCCTCTGTCCAGTTGGCACATACAGGTTTGCACACAGATTCAGGGGCTCTTAGAACCCCTGAAGCCCCTCCGTTGACTACTAGGATCATTCAGTGAACTCCTTGCATTAGAGATTTGCCCTGAAGCATATCCAACAAATCCTAGAATTTAAATTCTGTAATCATAATAATCTCCTTGGCCTGAGAAACATATTTTTTCTTTTTTTTGAGACTGAGTCTCACTCTGTTGCCTGAGCTAGAGTGCTGTGGCGTCAGCCTAGCTCACAGCAACCTCCAACTCCTAGGCTTAAGCAATTCTCCTGCCTCAGCCTCCCCGGTAGCTGGGACTATAGGCATGCGCCACCATGCCCGGCTAATTTTTTCTATATACATATATTTTTTTAGATGTCCATATAATTTCTTTCTATTTTTAGTAGAGACAGGGTCTCGCTCTTGCTCAGGCTGGTCTCAAACTCCTGAGCTCAAATGATCCGCCCGCCTCAGCCTCCCAGAGTGCTAGGATTACAGGCGTGAGCCACCGCGCCCGGCCAGAAACATTTTTTTTCCCCTTTCTTTTTTTTTTTTTTGCATTTTACAACTGGCCACAAAAAGTGGATCTTTCTGGTTCATTTCTTTGCAAAGAGTATTTCCTTTCTCACTCACTACCTGCCTGCGCTCCTAGCCAAGAATCATGGCTCACATAGCATGTAAGTGTATAAGTTAGGATAACACTAGCTGCTATAACAAATAAAACCCATAGTCTCAAAGGCTTAACAACTAGAGATGTCTATATACTGCTTCTCAGTCCAGTGCAAGTGTTTCTGGTCAGCAGATGAGACTTCCACTGTGTAATCCAGGAATCCAGGTTCCTTCCACGCCAAGCCTCTGCATTTTCAACAATGTTGCTGTGCTCATCTTCAGCGATCTGGTGGAAGGGGAAAGAACATGGAGGATCATGTATGAGAGAATTTTATGGGCTAGGCCTAGAAGTGGAATACGTCACTTCCACTTGCATATTCCATTGATAGAACCCACGTGGCCATCCCTAATGGCAAGGGAGGCTGCAAACGTTATCCCTGTGCCAAAGAAGAGGAGAAAGCTTATCTGGTAAACCAGTATCCTGCCTCTGCCGCAATGGGTGTTCACGGCTACTGTCAGAAAGCTCTGGAACAAGCTGTTCAGAGTCCCCATGCAGCCATTTTCCCTCCTTCCTTCCTTTTATAGACTCACCCTCTAAGGAGCTCTGCTACTACCAAGAAGGCACACCTTTGCTCTGGCATCAGACAGATGGGACTTCAAGTCCAAGTTCTGCCAATAAAACAAGCAATATACTCTTGCAAGTTCCATAGTGTCTCTATGCCTCAGTTTTCTCATCTGTAAAATGGACCACAACAATAGATCCAACCTCATGACATTGGATGGATTAAATGAGTAAAGCTCTTAGCACAATGGCTGGCAAGTTGTAAGCACTCAAACGTTATGATACTGCTACTGCTACTGCTAATTTTAATAAAAATAGTACTATTGTTAGTATAGGCTAGCCCAAATTTTTTAAAAGAAGAAAAGAATCTAAGAGACAAGCATTGAGGCTCCTCTAAGAATTGAGATAAGACATGGTAAGGGCCTAGAATGAAAAATAATATCAGTTAAATAAGCACTTTTCTAACTATTATCTTGGATCAGAAAGAAATCAAGAATAGGCCAGGCACAGTGAGTCACGCCTATGATCCTAGCATTCTGGGAGGCCAAGGTGGGAAGATCACTTGAGCTCAGAAGTTCAAGACCAGCCTGAGCAAGAGTGAGACCTCCTCTCTACTAAAAATAGAAAAATTAGCCGGGTGTCATGGTGTGCACCTGTAGTCCCAGCTACTCCAGAGGCTGAGGCAGGAGGATTCCTTGAGGCCAGGAGTTTGAGGTTGCTGTGAGCTAGGCTCATGCCACTGCGCTCTACTCAAGGCAACAGAGTAAGACTCTGTCTCAAAAAAAAAAAAAAAAAAAAAGGAAAGAAAGAAAGAAAGAAATCAAGAATAAATAACTCGAGGACTTAATGGTACATTAGAAGAGGAGAGTCAAGGACCTATCGAAATGTAAAGTGGCCCAGATCTCCATTTTGAAGGTCTTTCAAGGTCACCAATATTTCTAAGCAAAATTAGGCCTCTTATTTGTTCTCATCCTTCAGATCTCTTGCCACATTTTGGTGGTGAGCATTCCTTCCTCTCTACCTAGATTCCTTCTTACTGCAATGGTCATTCTAAGTTCTTCTGTCCCAGCTATCCTTCCATTATCAACCATGGCCTTCCAAGGCCCAGCTCTGAGCCCACCCCCCAATCCCACTCAGTGTGCTAACTCGGTCTCCACTCATCACTCTAGTAGTCCAGAGAACATTTCCACTGAGATCCTGTGGCCCCTGACCCCTAAATGAGTTTCTTTTTGCCAAACAGCCTGCCTTTCTCAATTATCCCATTTCCACCGATAGACTGACACAGATGTCACGTAGTGAGTAAACAGAGCCCAAAGAGCTTCAGTTTTAGACATCTAACCAGGAAGAGCTATAGTACAGCAGAAAAGCATCCTCCAAGCACAGAAATGGCAAACAGCTCAATTTCCAAAGTCAAGACAAGTATTAGAGAAATGGTTGATAGTGCTATAGGCTTACCTCACAGTTCATCTTCCAAAGCTATACCACCAGTGCCTTTCCTGGGACAAAGCCCCACTATGGAGAATGTCAGCATTGCTTTCAGAATAAGATAGGGCCGGTCTGCTCAAATAGCATAACATTCCCTTTTCAGCAGACTCATTACCTGGAACACAAAGTTCGAATGCCAACTTGAATAGAGACAGGAGAGAGGACATGGAAACAAAGGAAGGTATAGTCGCAATTTACTACAATGTATGCACCAGCACCTCTTTAAGAAAAGCAAAAAGAACATTGTAGATTAATATTCCATTTTTATAGTCCAAGCTTCTATCTGTTCTGCATGTTATATTGTAATAAACCAAAGTATTTGTCTCCCACATGCCTTCTGATATTTTATCACTTCAGCTCAAAAGATGCTTCTTAAAGTGCAAGAATCCTAAAGTGGAAGTTGTAGCACTTTGTGGGCAATACGTTGGTAGTTTGCAGTAGGGGGAGGGACTAGTTTCCTGCCATTCAGTTCCTCATTATAACTGTCCTTTGCAATTTTTTGAATTACATTTTAAGCAGATCTGAAGATGCATTGATGTATCCAGTTCTTTTTACACTAAAATTTGTCTTTGCAGAACAAAGTCACTGCTGGGGATTGTGGAGAGATGATGTGGCTCTAGAGGAAAGAAAAACAAGTGCCCATGGAAGAATAATGTGCTGCAGCCTTTTACTTTGCAGTATTTTCTCTCTCAAACCCAAGTGTGAAGTAATTTCAATAAACCTCATTTGAGGCAAAGAAAAGTGATGAAAGCAGATATTTTAATTCAAATATGTGGCATTTCCTTCCACGGGAGTCTTTAAGAGCACACACATCTACAACAGATGGCTTAGGGAGCAAGAAGTTCTGCCTGCAATAGGAATGTCGATAGAGCTGCCTTCTTAAGGCCCCTTTGTAACTCATAATCCATAAAGCAAATGATATTATGACCTTTGTTCTATCCCACCCCTTGTTAAAAAGTGAAAATCACAAACTGCTCCACTTTTAATAAAATGTCTCAAATCAGTCCTGAATATTATCCCAAGGGAAATAACTTCAGGAATGCTTCGGATCTCTAAGTTGTTAGGTGTGTACTTGGGTGACACAGGCAATACAAACTTTCAGAATAGAGCAAATATGCAAAGCCTGAAGGCTGGAAGCTGTGCTCAAATAATACAACACCGCCACCTAGAGGCCAAACACTAAGGACTTGGACATCACCACTAAACAGCATGGAAAGCTAGACAAACTGCTTACTGCCGACCAGCAAGGCACCTCTCTCTGCCTTCACAACAAAGCTGGGATAAGAGGCGGTTTAAATGAGCAAGGGCTTTTCCTCAATAATGGGATATTGAAGAAATGCTACAGAGTAGTCAAATATGCCTCCCCATTACTACCTACAAAGACAGGTGCTGAACTAGCCAACCAAGAAACCAGTGTGGTAATGGTTGTACTTGGAAAACGGTATAAAAATCATAATTCCAATCTCACTGAAAATGTTTCAATAAAATGTCCTTCAGTGAGTATTTATTATATACTGCTTGAATAAGCATTTCTTAAAGGTCAAATAAACTTAGAAACATGATATAAACCAAGGCAAACAGGCTTCTTTATTGCAGGTCATTTCAGGGCCTTTAATATTTGACTATACACAGGAAATCTCCAAAGAGACTACAGAATGCACGTTTCCAAAATTTAACTACAGAACCCTTTTTCTGCAAAACATACCATGAGAACCCTCCCTCCCTACTAAGAAAGCAAGGTCAAGGGGTGGCTTAAGGATGCAGGTTCTGGAATCAAATTGCATGGGTTCCAACTCTTAACTCCACCACTCACAATGGAGCTTTGTGTCTCAGTTTCCCCATCTGTAAAACAGAAATATAGTACCGACCTCACAAGGTGTTGTGAAGATTACGTGAGGTAATACATATAAATACCTAAAATAATTACTAGTTGCTGTCTCTCCACAACCTTCTTGGATGTTATGTGTGTCCAGAGTCTCTTAACTCTGGTGAAACAGTTCAGGGAAGCTACCATTAACAGAAATACACACAGCTATGCCCAACTGCTGCCCATAATCCCTCTAGAGACTATGTTCCTATGGGCCTCTGGGGAGTGGGGAAAAGGCGAGTATTTAAAGATACTTTACTGAAATGGAAAATAGTAAGAATATTCACTAATAATCTTCTGAATAATTGGAAGAGCTTTTAGCACTTACAAAACAAAAAAGGACAAATAGCCTTACCAAAATCCACAAATCACACAGTGCTTTCCCCAACAAAGTTTGTAACTACCATCATTTTATCTTTTATTAATACATCATGTTTCTCGGTATAAGCACATACTCAAAATGCAGAAAGTAAACTAACACAATTCACAAATGCCCCCAGCATCCTATACTAGAATATCATTATGTATGTGCATGTGTGTATATGAATGTGTGAATGGGAGAGGTAGTGATATGTGAAACAGCTAAAATACCTTGCTGCCTAAGACTTTAAGGTTTTTTTAACCACCTGTCCCAGCTCTCTTTGAAGTAGACTCATACGTCCATCAGGATACAAAACATTTCAGACAAACCCTTAGTAGTTTTATAGTACTCTTCTATTTTCTTTTTCCTGAGTTGTCTCCTTTCTGCATTTGATTTCTATTTCACCATTTTTCACTTTTTCTCCTTAATCACTCCCTGAATTTATAATTTTCAGTAGTAGGAAAAAGTAACATTTATTGGGCATCTATGTAGCATATATATACCTTGAAGCATTATTTCCATTGAACCAATGGGAGCCTGAGGCTGGAGGCTGCAGGTTAAGGTAGGCAGCCATTAACTATGTCTATAACGAGAATGGCCACCCTTGGTTCACCCAGAACTGTGCCAGTTCACATCTATGGCTCAAGCATCACTACTGACATCCCTTCCGCTCTCCACAGTATCTGGTTTTAGTTGTATGGTCAGCTCAACTATAAGCCTCAACAAGGCTTCATTACTCTTCTGAGCCTGTTTCTGTAATTTGAAAAAGGAGACAAGATTAGATAAAATTATAAGAATTTTTTTCTGTTTCTGTGATTTCCATTTCAGAGTTTTAAAACTGAACTTCTAAAGTAGTCCAATTATGAAATTAAAGATCTCTCCACTGGGTAGTGGCTCACACCTGTAATCCCAGTTGCTTTTGGAGGCCAAGGCAGGAGGATAATTTGAGGCCACATGTTCAAGACCAGCATGGGTAATATAGTGAGACCCCCATGGCTACAAAAAATTTGAAAATTAGCTGGGCATGATGGCATGTGCCTATAGTCCAAGCTGCTTGGGGAGCTTAAGTGGAGGATCACTTGAGCCCAGGAGTTTGAGGTTATAGTGAGCTATGATCGTGCCACTGCAACGCAGCCTGGGCAACAGAGCAAGACCTTGTCTCAAAAAAATATCTTTCAATCTCTACATATCTTTCTCCCATTGATAAACTAAGGTATATTTACCCTACCTAAGCATTTATACAGATAAACAATGATTTAACAGATATTTAAGGGTCAATGAATTACTCAGGAATTGGAAGAAACAGAAAACAAGTTCAAATTGTTACAACTTTTTAAACGTGTTCTACTTCACTCATCTCCTTATTCCTTATTAGCTTGGGTACAATGCATCAATGGTGCTAGGCCCTGAATACTCCCCACCATGAGTGAGATTCATTGACATGAAAACACTCAGCCACACACATTTTCACCTGGGCTAGGCCTCCTACCCTACAAAATGGGTAGGGGAAATGCCTAGATACAAAGCCGTGAAATTTCCACATCAGGATAGAACCTGAAGCACTGACACAAAAGGAATGTTAACCACACGAGGCAGCAAAAGAAAATGACAAGGTGGGACAACCCAAAGTTCCATCACCCCACCCTCGGACACCTTAGGCAAGTAGAAAAACTGATTTTGGAGTAAATACATTTATTGATACCCATTTTATATATAGTTCAATGAAATAATCTATAAATATAAAAGCATTTTTCTTTTGGATATCACCATGGTCCATGTAAATACTCAACAGTCAGAATCACCGGCAGGAAGCACTCCAAGTCACACTGTTAGGTTTACAGACCTGAATATACATATCGAGTTAAACAGTGGCACTTATGTACTCAAGTGGTCCAGTGGCTTTGGAATATATGACTACTGGGCATGTGGAATAAAAATAATATGTAAGTTAAATCAATGGAAAGGTATCAACCATCAACAAAAAACAAATAACTATGAATTAATATCCTAGGCAAAGAAAGTACCACAGCTGAAACTTGGTGTCAGAATACTGGAGACAAAGGATGTAAAACAACACATTGTTGTGACACCAGTGCTCTTTCCAACTCCCAGTGGACAATCCACCACTGCCTTAGGGTCATTCATGGTCAGCAAATAGCAATAAAGAATCCAGATAGCTTAGAATAAAAGGTATGTATAGACTGATACCAAGATTAAAGAAAAGTGAGCTAAATACTTCAGTGACATAATGAGTTTCTCCCCTAGAAGGTGACTGTGGGAAAAACTTTTTTTTTTAATTCCCTTTGTTACATTGAACACGATCATTTATCTAATGCAGGAGAAAGAACCCAGACATTTGGTACTCAAAACACACGTGTGAAAATTTTCTTCTGTTTCAAAGTTTTTTCCTCACCACTTCCAAGGGAACTAATGCAGCCACTGTTGAGCCTTGCTCTCCACCTGATGCAGCATAAAATTTTCTCTTATTTCTTCAATAACAAATACAGGAATGTCTTTTGCTGCAGTCAGACTATGTGTCTTCTGAGTTAGCAAGCAAATGCATTTTAAAGGTCTTACATGTGCAATGTCCAAAATTGAAATCTGAGAGGCAGTGTTAGAATTTAAGCAAGGCAGATCTTTAGGGAATACTCAGTGAAAGCCTAAGTGAAGCATATAAAAACTCAGTTTTTTCTATTATTTTCAACTGGACTTGATGGCAACATTCCCTGGTAAGGATGGGTAATTGGTATTATCTCCAGGTCCAAAATATCCCAACTACTTAAAGTAGGACCCAAAAGAGGAAAAAGACAAACTTGAGTTCTGTGGTCTCTAGAATTCTTTTTTTTTTTTTTTTTTTTTTTTGCCATTTTTCAAAAAGAAATAGTAGCTTCAGTCGTACACCACTGGTTGAAGGGGTTTTCATCCAAATGAGAAACTCTACCCCTTGTCTCTAGTGGGACAGGCACCAGATTCCCACAAGCAGCAGCTCCCATGTCCTGTAGCACACGGCATCTGACCCTGGAGTGAAGAGTAAGCTGGCACGGAGCCCCGACACTGGGATTCAGACTAGATGGCGTTTCTCGGTGTGCCATTGTGTGCCAACGCTTTCAGGCTGGGGGCACTGGTCTGGTGACCACAGCTCCTGTGAGAAGTCACACCCACTTCAAAAACCTCATGAATAGCTTTTCGGAAACAGTGGAAATTGTAGTCTATTAAACCTGCAGGAGAAAAAAAGAAAATCACACCTCCTGAATGTCAATTGTGAAATTACCTACTAGAAAATATTTGGTGACAGAAAAAAAAATTATTGTACACTAAAAACCATACACCCAACTGAGGAATTCTTTACGCTGGAAACATGATAAAGCATATACCCAAATTGTTAACACTGGTTACCTAGTCTAGGACCTGAGAGAGGACATGGTGGGCAGTCAATCTGAGTAATTACGAAGGTAAATTTGCTAAGGAAGTTTACAATAAAATCTAAAGTCAAAGTAAAATACTTTTTGAAATATCAAGAGCTTCCTTTTACCAGTCTTTGGGGCAGCCAATGACGAGCTGAAGGAAATGGTAAAGCAATAGTTTGGCAAACTGCTCTGTAGAAGCCTGGAGTCTGGGAAGTACCAGAGAGGCCCAGCAGGCAGAGCTTCAGGCAGCCTGTACCCACCACCCCCTGCCCTCTTCAGGCAAGGCAGCTTCCTCTTTATCTGTTTAATGAACTGGGCTTCCACATAAGATTCTGGTTGAACAAAGGCTTCTATTTTGTGACAGAATGGTTAGCTGCCTACCAAATAACCACTTTTCCCCTTCGTCCTTAGAATCAGAACCCCAATTTTGGTTGAGCACATTGGTGCTGAGCTAAAACATTACATTTAATATGCAAGAGACACAAACTTCCATCCTGTTTAAGGTATTGTTATTTGGGCTTACCAAATAACAATCTGGGTTAATCAAAATTAACCCTGACTGATAAATACTGCTTGAAACTCTTAAACCTATAAACTAGATAGCAACCTCTTCAATCACAAGAACAGCTAGCTAGTCATCATATATATCCACCACCACAACATCCTGATAGATGACAAATGTGCAATTTAACCATCACCTTGACCAAATAGACATCTTTGGCATCCAAGTTTCGAATCACTCAAATCACATTCAAGAAAAGTGAAATATTAAAATACACTGTGTGGCCTGCTTGAACACAGTGTGATCTTTCAATAGTTTATATTTGATTTGATGAAAGTCAGTAAATACTTAATGAACAGCATGATAGAGTACAATGTGTCAAAGGAAGTAGCAGTTCTGGTCCATGCCTTCAAGGATATGCTAGCTGGGGCATAAAGCCAAGACACAAGAAACAAATCAAAACAATCTGGTGTCAAATTGACTACAAATGTGAAAGAAGTCCAAAGAAACAGAGAGCCAAGTGCAGGGCAAAACAATCAATGAAAGCTCCAGGGCTAAGAAAGAACTTTGGGGATACAGGCCAGATTTAATTAGGCAGAAAAGTGGAGCAAAATCACAAGACAACTGCAGGGAGGTGGCAGTGAGAACACAGCACAGGTGGAGGACAGAAAGCAATGGTCTGACTGGTGAGAGGGACATCAGAAAACTCATGATAGGAAGTACTGGGAACCAAGTCGGAATAAGTAGGTTAGAGCCAAATTCTGGTGCTTCAGACTCAGAAAAAAAAATTATAAAAGTTTTGGTCAATTCAATTACATTAAAATTGACTTCCATGCAAATTGTAAAATAAAACTGACAATCAAGGAAATGTGAATACTGACCAGATATTTGATACCATTAAATCACTGCTCATTTTTTTGTGTTTATTAATGCTAATATTGTCGTGTTCAAAAAAGAACACTACCTTTTAGAAATATCTACAGAAATCTATACAGGCAAAATGATTTAATGTCAGGGATTGCTTCAAAATAATCCACTAGAGAAAAGAGTATAAATATAAGATTGGATATAATTTTAATGATTGTTGAATGTGGGTGATAGATAAAAAGGGGTTTATTACACTATTTTCTCTACTTTTTTATATGTTTGACAGTTTCTACAACAAAAGAGTAGAAAATAATAACCACCTAATTGGGAAAAGGCTATTCAGGAAACAAGATTGAATATGACTGTATGAAAGTTGAAGCAAGGATAAGTACATGGTGATTGATTGTGTTGGTCTACTTTTGTGTACATCAGACATTTTCCATAACTAAAGTTTAAAATTTTTTAAAATTAAAATGGAGAAAAATAAAGAACTCCTAAGAATCAGTACAAAAAAGATAAAAACATGAGAACAGGCAAATTGCTACAGAAAACAACTGAACAGCCACAAAAAAGTGCTAACCATGAAAGACGTTTGCCCTAATGAGTAATTACATAAGTAAAAATGAGAACCAAACAAGACACCTTTCACATCTACCAGATTGACAACAATTACACAGTCTGACAATATCAAGCATTATCAAGGATACAAAGTGATTAAGAGCTTCCACACAGTACTGTCAGGGTTGAAAGTGGGAAAGTCATTCAGAAAGCAGTTTGGTAATGTCTAATAAAATTGATGTATATACTCTGTAAATTCCACTCCTGAATGCATACCCTAGATAAATTCTCCACATAGGCAAAGGCAAACTTGTTCATGAGCATTTGTTGCAGAACTATTTGTAATTTTTAGAATAATCTAAATGTCCAGCAATAAGAAAATACACTGTGGTTTATTCAACCCATAGAATACTATATAGCAGTGAAAATGAATGAACTAGAGTTTATGAGTCATCAATCTAGATGAATCTCAAAAACCCTGAATGAAGAGAAACAAGTAGATTGCAGAAGACTACTTATATTTTGATATCATTTATACAAAGACATACAATACTCTATATTGTTTAAGGATAGATATGAAGTAAAACAATCAATCACCCATAGGAAAAATAAAACACATAGTACAAAGGAAAGGATTTCAATTGAGAGAAATACACAGAAGACCATCAACTATATTTGTCATGTTTTAGTTCTTAAGCTCAAAGATGAACACACGTTTTATTTTATCCAAAAAATGTATATCTGAAATATTTCATTAAAAACTTAGGTAGAAGAGTAGGGACTCATTACAGTGAATAATAGAGAGCTACTCTAAAATCCTTGGGTAGTTAAATAATATGATAAAAGAAATTTTCTGAAAACTAATCTGCCTTCAGGATAAAAGATGATATATACTAAACCCTCCATATACATGTCAAATGCATGAATATTATCAAGTAGAAGATTACTACAACACCACAGGCCTGGAAGGATGAAGACATAGATTGGAGTCACTGACAGTGGAAATGGAAAGGAAACCCAAGAAATAGTTCCAAGAAAAAAATAAGATTTGGTGAAAGTTTAATGTAAAGGATATAGAATAATGGAAAAAGGAGAACATGAAATCCCCTCTGTGAACCGATCTGCAAGGGCCCCTTCAGCAATAACACCAATTACCTGACTACAAGATATCCAAGCTTGGACAGGAGAAAAATGGCATAATTAGTGACAGAAGTAGGGTAGCCAAGAGAGTCACGAAACAGGGGAAATAATCATCAACTGAAGATGGGCAGGATGCCAAGATAACAATCAGATATTTAGAGAAGATGTCTCACTAAAAGTTCCAAACATGAGACTGGAACATGAGCCCAAGTCAGAGCTGAAGACGTGCATTTTTCAATCAACCACATACAGAAGATTAGCTGAAGCCATGGATTGGATGAGCTGACCTGGAGAATAAATGAGCAGAAAGACTTGGCTCTGCATGCTCAGGACTGAGAAAAAGAAAAACAGCCAGAAGAAACAGGAGACATGGTCAGGGAAACAAACACATGAAATGACCCAGAAAATTCAGCTTTAGGGAAGCAAAAAGAGAAGAAAGCTTTGAGAAAGGAGAGAATGACATGCTTCAGGAGGCTGAAGAGGCTGCAGAATAAGAAAAAGCCACTGAATGCAGCAAGAAGGTAATCTGGGCCGGGCGAGGTGGCTCACGCCTGTAATCCTAGCACTCTGGGAGGCCAAGGTGGGTGGATCACTCAAGGTCAGGAGTTCGAGACCAGCCTGAGCAAGAGCGAGACCCCGTCTCTACTAAAAAAAAAATAGAAAGAAATTATCTGGCCAACTAAAATATATATATAGCAAAAAAAAAAAAAATTAGCCGGGCATGGTGGCACATGTCTGTAGTCCCAGCTACTCGGGAGGCTGAGGCAGTAGGATCGCTTAAGCCCAGGAGTTTGAGGTTGCTGTGAGCTAGGCCGATGCCACGGCACTCACTCTAGCCCAGGCAACAGAGCGAGATTCTGTCTCAAAAAAAAAAAAAAAAAAGAAGGTAATCTGGTAATCTCTCAAGGAATAGTTTCAGTAAACTGGTTCAGATGGAAGCCAAACTGTAGGCAGGTAAACAGGTAATGAAAGAATCTGAAGAAAGAGAGGTTGGAATAAAAAACACGATGTAAAATAAAATATCAAAAGAAGAAAGGAGACAGTCAGGACTATATATGTAAGGGAAGGGACAAACACAGTTTCAGCTAATTTTTTTTCCTAAAGATAACCATTTGTCAAACACTGCAATATTGTTTTCTCTTGTTTTCAAGAACCTGGGAAATTATGGCAAAGAACTTAACATAGAAACGGCTTTTTAAGATGCCATTACCTTTTCGTTCAAAGCTTTCTTCCCTAAGAATGCAGACCAGTGCCAAAAATTTAGTCACCTCCTTTAAATAAAGGACAGTTGTATTATTCAGCTTGATAATTGCCATAGATTCTTTGTCATAAGCACTTCCACTTCCATCTTCCTTTAACCTATTTTAAAAGAAAGTATTGTTCATCACAGGTTTCCCAACTAGGCATTTTGTCACATTTAATTTGCACAATGACAAGTCTTTCCACCCCATTTCCCAAATGTTTTTTGAGAAATAATACTGGCTTACATATATTGGAACAGAGTGTTGTTTCAGTATAAGGTTCCTAAACGCAGAATCCCAGGGATTCCTATTAAAAATAACAACAAAAACTCCACACATATCCTTTAATATAACAGATATTCAGACATTTGGAGAAAAAAGTGAAAACATGTGTCTATCTTACCCAGAGAAATGACACCACTTCCAATATCTTGCCAGATGGGAGTACTTACCCCTCAGACTGTATTCTGTAAGCCCAACCGAGATGTTTCCTCTCTTTACTTCCCTCAGGTCACAGGGCCCTCTGGGACCTGCTACCACCTAAGTGAGCTCCTTCAAGGCATATTCCATATGCCAAGTCGACCACACGTTTTCTCAGAAAACATTTTTTTGCTTCCTCACAAAAGCAAGAAAATTCTTAAGACTATACAAGAATATTCCTCGCTAGAGAACAGTAAGAACTATGTTGAAATCAACAACTTTTAAAGAGCTATGTGCTCTGAAACTTTATTCTGATGTACTTGCTCGTAAAAGTCTAAAGGTTGTCTAGCTATTGTTAGGAATTAATAGCTATCAAAACTGCCTTTTTAAATAAAATATTTCCCTCCAAAAAAAAAAGGTGAAGGAAATAGATTAAAAAGAAAACATTAGCAATAGTTGTCTTTGGTAGTAAAATAATCCTTTTTTTCTCCTATTTTCACTTTTTTATATTTCCCATGCAGTTGTTGTTAACAAATGGTAGTGAGACATATCTTAAACTACTCTGAGCCTTACAGTATACCTTCTCATACATTAATTTGAAAAAGATTTGCCTTCAAAGAAATATTTAAAAAGATGACAGAAGTAACGCTAAAAAAATTGTCAACACAGTAGTTGTCTTAGTAATGGCTTTTTACTCTTTTCATTTTTCTATATTTTTTCCATGAACTCTTGGCTTATTTTTTTAAACTATTCTGAATCTTACAGTTTAACTTCTCACACATTAATCCATTCCTCACAACAACCCTGAAGACAGGAATTACTACTATAGCCCTATTAAACCATTTTAAATCCTTTCTGCAACAAGCCCAAGTAAACCACATAAAGAAGAGAAATATGCCCATTTAAAAGATGTAGAAACTGAAGTTCATTAAAAGTGAAGGGCTCTCCTAGCAAAGTCAGAACTCAAACTTTGGGTTTTTAACTCAATTCCACGCAGTTTCCAGTATCTTTCCTAGCTAGCTAATATAAATAAAGTTAATTTGGCAAAACGGAATCATGGGGAAGTAGGTGTCATTTGCTTTAAGAGCATAAAAGAAAACTACTTCCTTCTGATCGGAAAAGAGGAAGTTTTAAGTGCTATGTATTCTCAGCTTATAGTTAGATGCCCTACCTAGATCCTTTTCTGTCCCACATGGAAAGTGAGAACAAGCACTAACAATGACAACAGGCTCCAACACAGACAACCTTGAAGATTCCCTAAGCCAGTAGCCCCATGGCCAACAGCTGTAAAAAGCTATAAAGCTGATAATGTCTAACCAACATATGATCTTCAATCACACACTAATGTGAGAAAGACGAAAAGCACATTCTATTCAAAGTCTGGAGATTACACAGCTTTGATTTGGCTGTGATTAATAAAACTAAGAATAAAAATATGCCAATGACCTTAAAAAGCTTGCTCAGTCTTTAAAACATAGTATTTGCTTTCTAAGTTTATCTGTTTTAACAGTTTTTAAGAGTACTAGGAAAATATGCTTATCTGAATCTTTGTCAAAATATGCCAAGTCAAGACCAAGAGAACCATCCTTAGTAGCAGAATATCCTAATTACTGCCAGTAGGGCACAGTAAGGTACAATAAACTTAGAGGAAAAGTAACCTGATTAGTCCTGAAACTACAAAGTGAAAAGCTCATAACAAATATCATGGGACAAAATGCATACTGTCAATAACACTTTCTCTTTCTGTGACCTAGCAGTATTCCATGCATTCACACTTCCATCCTGTTTACCTAGGATGCATGGTATATAGCAGACTTCAAATCTTCCCTTATACTAATCTGTGCTGACACAGTCTGCAAATAAAAGAAGGATCTAAAATATGAACACTGCCATTGGTGAAAAAGAAGTAAATATAAAAACCAAAAGAAATACAATCTAAGCTGGGCATGGTGGCAAGCACCTATAGTCCTAGCTACTTGGGAGGCTGAGGTGGGAGGATCACTTAAGCCCAGGAGTTCAAGTCCAGCCTGGGTTACATAGCCTTTTTTTTTTTAATTAAAAGAAATACAGTGTATTATATATATACACTTTGGAATCCTCATACTTGCAAAGTGAGCCGTACAGAGTCTGAAAGCTATTTCAATCATTAAACTACAATTGTCAGAGTTATATGTGGTCCCCATTCAAAAAAATGTAAGTCAAGAGTCGAGTAAGAAGCAAATTAAACAATAATAAAGCACATCAACTAAAATGTACAGATTGTGTTAAGAATAGTGATATAATGGACATTTTTTCCAAAGTACTTTATAATGTATAATGTATGCTATAATGTATCCTATACTGAAAATAAATTTTATAATTACATTTGATTCATATTATTAAAAAGTTGGTTTACAGAATTTTTTTTTTTTTAAACAGAGTCTCGCTCTGTTGCCCGGGCTAGAGTGAGTGCCGTGGCATCAGTCTAGCTCACAGCAACCTCAAACTCCTGGGCTTAAGCGATCCTACTGCCTCAGCCTCCCGAGTAGCTGGAACTACAGGCATGCGCCACCATGCCCAGCTAATTTTTTCTATATATATTTTTAGTTGGCCAGATAATTTCTTTCTATTTTTAGTAGAGACGAGGTCTCGCTCTTGCTCAGGCTGGTCTCGAACTCCTGACCTTGAGCAATCCATCCGCCTCGGCCTCCCAGAGTGCTAGGATTACAGGCGTGAGCCACCGTGCCCAGCCGGTTTACAGAATTTTTGTTTTAAAAAAAACAGGCAAATGTTCTACCGATCCATTTTTAAAATTAGGAATAACAAACATGAAATTTTACTAAATAACATAATAAACCAACAATATCTCATTTTCATTATGGAAAGAATTAAAACAAAGGACAGCATGTAATCACAACTGAAAGGAATAGACAGAAATGGAAGACAGGAATAGACAGGTAAAGAACAGGTTGAACAAATGAACTCTCCTATACAGAGGCAGCTGGAGAGAGACACCGACAAATTAGACCAAGATGAAGGGCAGTCAAGGTGAAAGAGAAGTTTAGACTGGGTGGACAGAGAGGAGGAACAGATAGGTAGAGGACACAGGTATTAGAATGCAAAGGTAATGAATGCTAAATCATCTGAAAGCACCTTGGGAGTTAATATACTAGGGGCATCAGGGATGTTAGAAGGTACAGAGAATGTTACTGGCTTTTGAAATACTAGTAATTTTCCAAAGTTTTCACTAGTGCTCTGGCCTATTCTACAAAATCACTTGTTTACTGGCTTGTATAAATTTCTATATAGGGTTTGGGGAATTTATATAAAGAAGAGCTCATATTTCTGAAACGTAATTTTGGAAACTTAGATGTATGGGTCAAATTTTTACATGTTTAAGTCCTTCTACTTAATACTCAAAATCTAATTACCTTGTTTCTTTGCTCTCTGAAAGATTAAGAATCACTCATTCCATAAAGCCTGCAGTTAAATTAGGAACCAAAACTTACTTTATTATTCAGACCATTTTAAATAAATGAGTCTAGTTTTTCAATCTAGCTAAGTCCCAGCAGTGAGAAGATACAGTGCAAACCCCCCTGAATAATGGTGGGAGAAACTTTCAGTGATAAATAAGTCCAGTGCTGGTCATACTTTTCAACTTCTCTTAGCCATCCTCTCTGAAGGAGTAAGATCCAGCAGCCCACTTATAGGGAAATCATGCTCCAAGTTGAAGCACTAGAATGAGCACAATCTGACTTCATACAGTACTTGCCAAAGGCTTCAGAAATTAATCTCCTAAACAAATCAAGCTGGTAGTTTTCTACCTGATCTTATAGAAACATGTATATAACTTACCCATATATACAAGACACGTCAATTACAACATCAATCATGTCACAGCAAAGTTCGTAAGACTGCATATCCACAGGGGAACTGTCTGTTGCAATGTAGATTTTGCTGACAACATCAAAGAGAAAAGCTTTTTCAATACCTGAATTCTTGGAAAAACAAAATTGGGTAAGTATTCAGTTTTTTTTAAGAATTATAATTTGCAACTTATCAAAGATCTTGAATTACTGAATAACATACAAGGTCATTTTTAATTATACAACTGAATAACAAAAAACAAATAGTACTGGGTTGAAAGACCCTTCTATTAACCAAAGAATAAAAGTGGAATTATTTCTCTGCTCTCTCAAACATTTCTCTTCTTCTGCTTTACTTGAATGAATTATTTTCTGAGACATCACCAAAAATTTGTCAAAAAAGTTCTCCAAAAATCAAGCTATGCTACATTTTCAATAATTCTCTCTTACTATTATTATCAATCTTTGATTTGAATGACCTTGCTATCAGCAAGGCTTTATGTTGCAATTAACAAAACATAAAAAAATTACAGCTTGACGTCCATATCTAGCACAACTCAAAAACCCAAAACAGTCAAAGTGGGGATTGCCACACATTGGGTCCTCTTAAAGTAATGTTTGGAAAATATAATAGCTAAATGCTAAATTTATTGGAGGGCTACCCTTTTTTATTAAGCTGAATCTTCAAAATAAGAATGTAAAATGTAAGATTTTACATACTAAGATTACATACTAAAATCTAAGATTTTGCATACTAAGATACTAAGATTACATACTAAAATATAAGATTTTATATACTAAGATTTTAGTTAGCAAGAAAAGGAAAAGACCAATTTTTCAATGTGACCTCCAATAAGGCAGAGATTAAACTGAGTCACATTCCCAAAACCCAGTCTTTTCCAGCTACTATTCTTCCTTTAGAAAACAGATATCATGAAGACGTTTTCAAATAAGCATGAAAAAATTTTTCATCAGTTCATTTTAAACACAAAAAAGATGGGTGCTAAGAAAATAATTCAGAAAATAGCAGCTCAAGCCATATCTTATGTTTTTATTTATTTTACATGTTAAGTGTGTCATTAGTCTTTAAGCTTGACTCAGACTAATTCAAGCCATTTTATGGAGAATTTTAAAATGAGTACATTTAACAAAAATGGAATCAGAAACTACAGTAAATTAAATGAGTCACTTACTGATATAAAGATATTTAATAAGTTTTCCAAGGTCGGCAGTTGCGGGATAAGTTTCTGCACCACCTTACTAAAGGCTTCAAATATTGAATGGTCATAGATACTAGTCAAATAAAAGCTGAAAAACACAACATAGATTGATTAGTTTGAGAAACACCTTAAGTTGACAACTATCATGATATATAAAACTGTAACATTTGATTCCAGTAAATTCATTCCAGTAAATTCAAAACCATGCCCACCATTCAAGATGACGAATGCAGTATCCCACCTTGCTTGTGGCTATACACCTCTTTACTGCATTTATACAGAGGGCAATTGAGGCAGTACCCAGGAAAGCATTTTCAGATGCTGAAACTTGAATATTCACCTAAGTCTTTGTAGTCTGATACAAAAAGCTTGGTTTTTTAAGCACATAACTGAGATAAAAACCATGATTAAAAATCAAAAGAAAGCTAGAAGAGATATGAGACATTTATTAAATAAGAATATAATTCAGGTTTCTTCTACAGTGTCACCTCCTAGCCAGGCATAGGAGCATGTGCCTATAGTCCCAGCTACTTGGGAGGCTGAGGCAGGAGGATCACCTGAGCCCAGGAATTCAAGGCTGTAGCGGGCTACAATTGTGCCTGTGAATACCTACTGCACTACAGCCTGGGCAACACAGTGAGACCCACCTGTAAAATAATTTTTTAATGTCACATCCTCAAAAGTTCTTTTCTAACTACCCTACCTAAAATAGTGTTCCTGTACCTGATTCTACCCTTTTCCCCTAATTTGTTTTTGCAGCATTGATAAGTACTTAAAATTACACTATACATTTATTTATAGGTGCTTTTGAGCTGTGTCATTACAAAATGTAAGTCCATGAGGAAAAAAGACTTTGTCAGTCTGGCTCAAAGCTGCAAGCCCATTGCCCTGAGCAGTGCTCATAAGTATTTGCTGAATAAACAAATGAATATAACTGGTGTTTATAATTTATATAAAAAGCATATTAAGGAAAATGGGAGCAGGGGTCAGACAGAGAATGAAACAGGAGTCAGGAGGCCTAAAAGGATGTACAATGGAGAAGTAACATTTGTAGATTCAACATAACACATTATCTGAGTGAGAGAGACAGAGAGAAAGAATGACAGAGAGAGAGACAGGCCTTTAAAAATTTAAACACTGGGTGACTTCTCGGGCCCCTCTCTCCTGGGACCCGTGAACCTCACCCAGGCCCCTCTCTTGGGACCTGTTAAATAAAAAAAATAAAAAAATAAAAAATTTAAACACTGGACAATTCTACTTGCTTTCTCACTCAGGGTATACATTCTTCATTACATAGTTGTATCCACAATACATTTATACGGATATGTGACAAAGCCAGAAACAAAGAACTGTATATACCACTTTATACGTAATTTAAAGATATTTTTAGGGGGCCACCAGGGGTGTGCAGGAAAATAAATATATAAATAAAATTTTTTTAAAAGATACTTTCAAAGAGCTGACCTAAGAACTCAACCCTGTGTGAGAAAGGACTCTACTCTAGACATGACAACACTGGAACAGACAAGGCCAAGATGATCCCACAGGTACAGGAAGAAAGGAATATTTTAGTGTCTCCTTTAGGCAAAAAGGTTAGCAAAGTGAGATGGTCCTGCAGGGCCTGTGAGGCTCGGAGGTAGATGGGACAGAGACAATCAGCAAGGGCAGGGCATTTTAGTAAAGTGAGTTTCTAGAAACCAGAAATCAAATGGACCCTCACTGCACAGGCCTGCTAGTATTAAATAAAAGTTAAATGCCAAATTCTACTGATGTTAACGAGGACTAGGGCCCTATAGGGTACTGGGGAAAGGGATGGCAGGAACCATTGGGGTGAGAAACCCTGGAAAGGGACACAGACATAAGGAGAGTCAGAAGAATCCCCATGGGCACTGGGCAACACAGGACAAGCATGTCTTAAAATCCAGGTAAAAACTATTAATAATAGATTCTAAAAAAATTAGATTGAGGAATTTTATGGGAAGGTAGTTTCTCTTATAGACATTGCTGAATTTTTATCTTTTTGAGAATGAATTACTTATAAATTTTTAAAAATTTAATCCTGGCAAAGTAGAGGTCAATGAGACTTTTGTACATGGTTTCCTAGAAGAATAACTGAAAGATCTTGGAGCCTGAAGCCCAGGGAATATCAGAGATGAAGATGAGGGTTGGCTTGAGCCTATAGGGGAAGTCCCTGTAACAGACCAGGGATAGGGAAATGACTGCGCTTGTGTCTCTCCCCTGTTCCCTCTTTAAACTGTTTATATCATCAAGACAACATTTTCTTGGGTATTTTAAATATACTCATTTCTACCTATATCACCAAAAAAATAAGATGTAGAAAAATATTCTTCGCAGACTTTCTGAATGCAAATACACAAATCCATCCTATTTAATATCTACTCTCTAATAACAAAATTTAATTATAAACCAGCAGTCCTTTAAACTTAATAGCAGCCTTATGCAAATTTATAGGATAAACCCACCTAACCCACACTTGAGTTTCATGAAAGTATAAAGTGTTTCAAAACCTAAGACACATCAGAGTCAGTCCAAACTTGAAAATATATCTCCTTTAAAAGGTTCTTTCTTACTGAGAAAGACACTGTCAAGACTCAACTCTCAACCTAAAGATTTCTACAATAAATGTGACAGGAGATTCCTTGCACTGAGGCAAGGGGGAAGAAAAATAATGAAATCAACAGTGGGGAGTCCCAAAGCAGATTTATGCCATGAGGAAATAGCCTGACTCCAGACTCTTGAGATGAACTTGGAAAAGCACCAATGGAAACACTTCACATGACTTCAATCTCCAGGAAAATGCAAAAAGTGGGTAAAGTAACTTCTCAATAACATCAAGCTCCCAAAACAGCTTGGCATTCAACAAAGAAGAGATCAAAAACATTACAGATTTAGGAAAGAGCATATCAGCAACAGATAGCTACAGTGTTTGTAATGACAGAGATGGGAATACATTTACACATTGTTCAGGGCTCTCATATCAAACACATATGTTGTTACCTAAGATGGAGTTTTTCTAGCCCAGCATCTGCAAGGTCATCATTGGCCCTTTGATGAATGTCCCTCTGTGTTTCTATTTTGTGATCATCAGACAGACCATCAACTTTGTGAATAAAAACCTCAAAATTCATGTCTGGGTTAACTTTGTAGGCTTTAGAAACAGTAATGTGAAGTCTTGTTAAAGCCTCCATGTAGTCATCCTGTAAGTCAGAACAAAATATTTTTTAAAAAGAAAGCTTATAAAGGTCAAGTAACGAGCTAAGAAAGCCTCAAACCACCTATTTCCCCAAACACAGAAAATATGTTGTCCTCACTATTCACAAATATTCAAACATTCAAATATATTAACTTATACCACTAAATAGCTCTTCAATTTCTCAAGATTAAAAATTCAATTACCAAGTTAATGCTTATAATTTTTAATACTGATAATATAAAGAAAAAAAAGGAAACGGACATTTCTTCCCAATAGATTTTTTTAAAGTAATCCCAGCTCTGCCATTTATTAGGTGTGTGACTTTGACCAAGTTGCTTAAACTCTGTGATCTCAGTTTACTCATCTATAAAACAGGAATTACAATATATACCTCACAATACTGTGAAGACTAAATTAAATTACATCATGTATGTGAAAGCACCCACTATATAGAGCCTGTCACTCAGAAAGCATTCCTAACTAATGCTTAAGCTTATAAAAATTAAGCTTCTTAAGGACAGGGCCATGTTCCATTCATCTGACTGCCTGCCACGTTAGGTCCTCAAAAAATGCTTGCTGGACTAAACTCAATTTGGGCAATTAAGAAAACCACTCACTCTAATATCTGCTGACTCTAATTCTCACAATTTTATATTATAGCATGGGATCTTTTGAGTGAGTGATGTCACTATTGTCAGAGTTATTAAAGTACAAGAATATCTACTATTAACCAATAAAAGTGGAAAGCCAGTGTTAGCTACTCATCAACTAGAACTCAAAAATGTAAACCATCTCTCTTAATCATCTGAAATTCTGTACTTGGACAAAGACATACTTGCTCCCAAAGCACCTATGCAACTGCAGTTCTTATACTGTTAGGGAATTTACTGCCAAAGAAAAAAGCTGCAAGCACATGACAAAGAAAATAAACAACTTTTCTTTGTTTCTATATCTTTTTGCCACTAGGGAAGAGAAGTAAACATAATTATTCGTGACTACCTGTGCATCAATGACATATATCAATGCTCCTGTTCCCCTGAAGATCATCTCATAGTCAAATGTTGGGTCAAAAAAGTCCATTTGCCCAGGAAAATCCCAAATTTGGAAATTTACAAAGGAACTATTGGAAATGTCGTCTTTATAAATCTTGTTGGTACTTTCCAAAAAGAGGGTCTCATTGGGTGACATCTTATGAAACACCACCTGTTAAAAGAAACAAGACAATTTTATGACTATTCAACTTCAGTATTTAAATTCAAAATTCCACCCTGGTTTAACATAAAAAATTTGATCCCATAGCAAAAATTTTTTTAAAGGTAAAAACCAAATGGTGAATCCACTGGTAGTCACTACCCTTTTATTTCTCACAAAAGACAACACCCAATTAATTTCCATTAAATCTACTTTCAGCTAAAACTTTCCTGCACCATAACCAGTACTAGTCATAGCACTATCTCTCACCTTCATTGGTTTGTTGTTTTTTTCTTTTTTAGGGGGAGGGTTAAACTGTATTAAGTCTGCCAAAATCTGCTTTAAGATTATGGAAGCTTTATAGGTAAAGCTTAAGATATTTTGTTGATTCAAAAATTACCTAAGTGCCTACCTCAGGCTCTGTGGAATAATAAAAAACAAAAAAAGAAACAGACTGGATCCTACCCTCACTGATTTTGCAGTCTTGTGGAAGAAATAAAACAAGGACAAATAACTATGCCAAATAGAAGCAAAAATGTCCACGGAGGTGCCTATGGGAGTTAACAGGGAAAAAGGCAGCTCCCATGAGAAAAGAAATGGTAAAGACAATTGTTAAGGATCACAATAGGCTGGGTGCAATGGCTCATGCCTGTAATCCTAGCACTCTGGGAGGCCAAGGCTGGAGGATCGCTCGAGGTCAGGAGTTCGAGACCAGCCTGAGCAAGAGCGAGACTCCGTCTCTACTAAAAGTAGAAAAAAATTATTTAGGACAGCTAAAAATATATATAGAAAAAAATTAGCCGGGCATGGTGGCACATGCCTGTAGTCCCAGCTACTGAGGAGGCTGAGGCAGAAGGATTGCTTAAGCCCAGGAGTTTGAGGTTGCTGTGAGTTAGGCTGACGCCATGGCACTCTAGCCTGGGCAACAGAGTGAGACTCGGTCTTAAAAAAAAAAAAATCACAATAATCAGAACACATACAATCCTAAGATAAAACTAACTTACTTTCTAAAAGAGAAAAATGAACAGTTACTCCCAAGTTTTTGTCGGTAACAGGTGAAAAGAATTAAAATCAGCTTACTAAAAATCCACCATAAACATACTCAACTTTTGCTGTAGAGATGAAAGGGTAAATAAAACACAGTAAAATTCAGCAAATTCAGAGGAAGGCTACTTTTTAAAAACATCATGTCTACAAAATATCACGTCTACAAAACCTCACACAGATTTTGGATAGAACTTTCTCACAGAGTGACAGAGTAGAAAGGGGGAAAGACTAGGTGTCTGGTGATAATAGTTTTACTACCAGCTCACTCTGTGTGTAATGGAGGAAGTCAACCTTGCCTCTATTTCCCCCTTACTATAAAGTGTACAGCCCTCCATTCATGACAGACCAAAAGTGAAAACAAACGGACTAAGGTAGGTCGGCAAAACTTTCTCGAAGTCTCAGATTTTTGCAACCACAGACCTACAAGGAGAATATTACCAGTAATCACACTCACTAGGCCCCAAGGACTGAAATAGGGGCAATATTAGTACCCAATTCCCAACAATGTTACGGTGAAGTTTCCTTTATACTAGCAACAAGAGCAAGCACTAGAATGTCCAGTGCCTTAGGCACAACTCTTTCAGACGCTGCTGCCTGGGGCTGGGCTGGGAATCCCTGCAAACTCTGGTCACCTTTAGTGAGAGGAACAAATTTAAAAAGGGGGGCAGGGAACGGAGTCCACTAAGTTCTCCAAGTGAGAACTGCAGAGTACGTCTCAGTTTCGTAAATGACACAAGGGCAGGGTCCCAGGGAGCGGAGGTCTTGGGCAGTGCCACCCGACACCTGCCTCCCTCCAGCTACCCACCCGGCCTCAGCTGACCTGGGCGTGGACGCAGAGGTCAGGGTCCTGGCGCGAGCTGCGCCTGTGGGCTGCGCTCGCAAGAGTAGAAGAGAAAGTGCAGTGGGACGGAGCTCGAGGCCAGCCCCGGCCACCGCCCTCCTGGGACCTCCCCGCCGCGGCCACCTGAGCCCCCGGGGAGGGGAGGGATGGGGGAGGGGCAGGCGCGGCCCCGCTCACCTTCTGGATGGAGGACTTGCCGCTGCGCCGGAGTCCCATGAGCAGAATCCTCGGCTTGGAGCTGTCAGCGCCCCCGGGGCCACAGCCCCCGCCGGCCCCCGCCCCAACCCCGCCGCCCGCCGCTGCCGCCTCCTCTTCCTCCTCCTCCACGCCGTAGCCGAAGTCCTTTGGAAACGAATCAGCCGCGCCGTAACTGCCGGCGAGGGGCGTCTCCTCCGCCCCGTACTGCAGGGACATGGTGCTGGAGCCGCCGCCGCCCGCACCCTGACAGGCCAGGCCAGGCCTAGCCAGGCCGCCGCCTCCCCACTCCGACTCCGCCGCCGCCGCCGCCGCCGCCGTCCGGCCCGCCCCCAGAGCCCGGCTCTCATAGGCCCGGAGCCGAGTCCCAGCGCCTCATTGGCCGCCCGAGCTGCCACTCGAGAGCAGCAGGGTAGGTGGTGCCCCGTCACGTGCCGGAATCACCTGACTCGTAGCCGCGGAGGGGGAGGAGGGATCACGAGGAGGGCTGCCCGGCCGCGCCTCTCGCCCGGCCTCACCGGCCCTCTGCCCTCCGCCCCAGCCCGCACGCACCTCGGTAGTGCCCAGCGCGCGACGTGCTTCTCGCCGCTCCCCTGCCTTCTTCCAGGCTCCCTAGAGCACCGAAATGGAAGATGCTTTCTGGGTATCTGGGGGAAGAACTGTTTTCCTCCCACAATTGTGCTCGTCCAATCAGTATTTACTGATGCCTACGATGTCCTGGATACTTACCAAGGGGAACAAAACTGGAACCGACTCGAACCCTGACTGCCTTCAAGTGGCTTGAAGATTAACAGAGATCGGACTTCTGCGTAAGTAGCCTCGGTACGAGATATTATATGGGGAAGGTCATAGGTACAGATAAATAATGCTCGGGAGTTGGGAGGATCAGAAAATCTACAAACAGATCTAGATGGATGGATATGGATGTGATGTGCAAAGGTATGGAGGAGGAGCCAGCCAGACTGAGGGGAAAGCCTCAACCAAGGCAGAGTCATGGGTCAGTGTTAGTTTGTTCTCGCAGGTAGCTGGACGCTGATAGGAAAGCAGATGCAGCCACGCTAGAACATTTTATCTTCTTTCTTTAGCAAATTGCTGATAGTAGATACTGCTGCCACTTCAAACTCAACAGGATTCAATTTCCTCTCTTTCCCACCTGGTCAAAGTCAACTTCTCTGGTAATTCCAACCCCTCCACCCCCACCCCCAAAAGAACACTGCATCTTTTGTGACTTCCTTTAGAGACCAAAGAAATGAATAATGAAAGCAAACCGAAGCAAATGCAAGTGCAGTGCGGTGGTGATCTTGGCCTTTTTTGAGTATGAAGGGAATACTCACTCATGCAGGTCTGGGACTTTGGTTATGTCTGCACCTAAAAGTTAGCGGTGGGACACACCCTTAGAGGTCATGTAGTCCAATCTCTCACCTAAAATGAATCAACTCTACAGGGTCTGTGACTGATGGACGGACGTACAGAGTGCGCTGAAATAATTCCTAGGGAAGAGAGCTCACCATCTCAAAAGGCAGCCAATTCCACTATGGTAAAGATTTAAAATTTCTTATTCCAGCCAAAAAAATCACCCTCCCTGAAACCTATAAGGGAACAAAATAGTAGTCTTCATCTTTTTCATGACAGCACTTCAAATAAATTGCAGTCTTAATTACCCACAAAGTCTTCTCTGTTTCATGCTAAACATCCTCAGTTCCTTCAACCATTCCTTTTATGGTGCTATTTAATGCAACTTTCTGTGATGATAAAAAATGTTCTGTACCTGCACTGTTCAATTAATATGTAGCCACGTGTATTGAGCACTTGAAATGTTGCTGGTATGACTCAGGAACTGAATTTTTAATTGTTTAATTTTAATTGCCACATATGGCTAGTGGCTACCATATTGGACCAGCATAGCCTTACGTAGTCAAAGCCCCTCTTCCCTATTGGTCACTCTTCTTTATATGCATTCAACCTTATCAACATCCATCAGATGTCTGGCACCTACCAAGCAATACTAACCAATACAGCTTTCAGGATGACTATGTAGCACCTGAACAATATTTCTATTAATGCTTTCCAGAATAAAATTTTTTTAAGTATCCACAGGGTATAAGTGGTTCACATTGATAATCACTGGAATTAGTACTCCATCAGCAATCCGAGTGCCTAAACTTGTAGAACTGCATTTTTTAACCTAAATACAAGACTTGATATTTCAAGTTTTAGTTTGGGCCCAGCAGTTTGGATACTCCATGTTGTGAATCATGTTAAAGCTTGTTTTAATATAGTCTACCAACCAGCCCTTCTAATTTGTGGCACTTTAAGATTTGGCATTACTACCTTCTTGTCTGTATATAGTCTTTTATGGTTTGCAAGGCACTTTTTTTACATCCATTATATTTAATTTGATCCTTACAACAACCTTGTGGGGTAAGCAAGATGTAAAATCTATATTTTATAGATACAGCAGCGGAAGCATAGCAGGAACTTAACTGATGGGCTCCATTTTCAGTTCCATTGAACATCTTCTTATATACGGTCTTCACCCATGTCCTTGATAGAAATGTTGAAGGGGACCTCCAGAAGCCAGGCTGACCCTTAATTCTTAAATAGCACTAACTGGTACAGCAGTTTAAGCAGATCAGTTTCACCTAAAAGTGTGATTATCCAATTCACATGTTGCCATTCTGTCCAAAATGATGGTACAAGAGACAGTCACCTGACTTACTGACATAAATATTAATATTAGTCCCATGAGAAAAAAGCAATTTTAGAGTTGGCTGCCAGAAGAAAATTTCTACTTGTCTATATCCACAGAGGGACTGTAATACCAACTGCTTAAAGAAGCCAGGTCTCCCTCTCTTCCAAAACCCACATGGGGCCATATTTTATTATTCTTATGGTTCTTAGCACATCGTAACCTACATTGTAATTTTTTATATATGTGTCCCAAGTTCAAATCATTCATCTATATTACACCCAGCACTGAGCCCATTGTGTCCACGTAGGAAGCACTCAAATTGGTAAAAGAGAAATCTACTCAAATGAATGTCTTTCCAAGAATATCTGCCCCCCACCACGCCAAAAACAAACTTGTGACTAGAAGAGGCACAGACCACTGCCACAGTCATGCTAACATGACTCAAATGCCCTTATAATTGGCTGGGTCACAGTCTCCAGCAGATGCCAAGGCTTTTGCTAGTTAAGCCAGTTTTCATTGGACCATTTTGTTTTCTATGTGTGTTTTGACCAAAAAATAAAGATAGGATTTCCAAAAATAGGGATAGAATATATGAAATAGGAATACTTCTTTAAAATGTCAGTGAGGAAAGTAGGAAATCAGTAAACCAAAACATCTGACTGTAGGTCTTCCAAGAGAAAGGAAAAAGGACTAACAAACAAGAATATAGTGCTTTACCATTTACAAATCTTTCACATACATTCTCCTTTGACCCTCACAACAACCCTGTGAGGTAGGCAGCACAGATATTCTTCTCCTTTAACAGGTGAGGAAGGTGAATCTCAGAGCAGTTAACTGATATGCCCAAGGCTCAACAGTTACTGAATAATCTGTATTATTATCAGTCTTTGGCCTAAAAATTCAGCACCCAACATCCCCTCATACTTGCCCTACCTACTTCACAGGGATAATGAAGATAAAATGAATTCAAGGCTAGAAAAAATACTTTGAGGGAAAAAAGCCCTATATGTTATAATTATGCCCACAAACTATAATTTTCCACAATATATGGTTCATTCCCCTTCTCACCCCAGCTTGTGTATGAACCCAGAATTTTGTATTGCCTTAATTCTGTGCTCAACTAAGCAACTAAGTAAGGCAGGGGAATAGTATTATCCTGTTTAAAATTATATAAATTGCAATCAGGGTAACTGCTGTTGTTAAGCAAATAGAACATCAGCACAGAAAGGCCAGTATGCAACTAGGACTCACTAAGCACAGAGCAAAGCAAGGCAAGATTATCAGGGCATGATTGCATAGAAGGAAAATGTGGTGTCAGAGTCTAAACTGGCACACACACCGTTATCTAAGGCAAAGTGGTGGCAAAGAAGAGTTACTTGTTCTGCATTATATAAACAAAAGCAGAAGATTCACGGGAACCCATGCAAAAGCATCTTACGTCACACAGATCTCTCCAGCTGTCTATAGGGAATACAAACAACAGTGTCATCTTCATTTTAAAGAATGACTGTACCTGTGCTCATATCCTGAACTACACCAAGGAATAGCTCCATGGTAAACTTTCTTGGCTACAATACAACCAGTACCATCATTCCTAATCAGACTATTAACCAGAACGTCTTTTAAGGGAATGAATTAGATTGGCTGTGTTTTCTTCAGGAATTTACTTTGGATTCTCCTACTTTAAGACCCAAAGAAAGTTATATTGAGTTTTTATTGGTGATTCTAAGTATATGTGTTTATAACAATTAGAGTGTGATAGGTGAAATTTAACATATTAAAAGAGTTCTATAGCATCCTTTCAGAAAAGATTGTATACTATACAAACTATTCAAGTCATACAAAACCATTTTTCAGTGTCTTTTCAACTGAGAAGAATCCTATTCAGCACGCTTCTCCTCCTGAGGTGGTTCATACTGAGCAAGCTATGGGGCAAAGACAGAGGAGTTTAGGTGAATTTTATTCTAAATTGGGTAAAAAATAGTAACAAAACGAGTTAACTATTATGTTCAATTTAGTTACTGAATCATTAAGTTTATATTAATATCAGTCTATAACTATCCATTTTAGACCATTCAATAATTTAAGATTTAATACAATCAAACCTATTAAAAGCCTTTTTCATGTAAACCTTTAAAAATACTGAGAAACTAAAATTTCGTTCCAATTCATGACTGTACTGTCAAAATACTTGATATGCAATAATCTATCTCTTCCAAAAGATGCTGTGGCTTATAATAAACTTTCTTCCTCTACACCAAAAGTTTGCTGAAATTCCCCCTAAAAAGTAGACAAAGAGTTATGTGACATGTATTAATCTAGCCAGTCGATAAAGAATAACTAAAGTCTTTGACCCAAAAGGTGCCAAAGAGTTAACTAGCATTGTCACATTGTGGAATCTTGAATAATTTAAGATACTGCATTTTCTTTTATGCTTAAGGGTGGTTCCTTGCAAGAACACTAGGCTAAGAGGTGTTCTTCCAATTAGCTGTTGGATTTGAGAAGCTTATTAGATCTCACTGTGCTTTTGTTTCCTCACCTATAAAATGGCATGTGTACTTGTTTCATTTATCTCACAAAGTTGTTGAGACGGTATGAGAAATACTTAGAGTAATGTAAAATGCATTATGTGATCTCAAAGACTTAGAGTTCACTAATTTGAAGCTCATGAAAATTCTCATGGGAGTTTGAAGAGGAAAAAAAACTTAAGCACTAAATAAAATTAAGTGCAATTTACAGAGGTAAATTTGTTAACCCGGGGCCACCACATAAGACCGTGTAGATTGTGAACTGCACAACTCTAAAAGGTGCCAGTCATGAAGCAGTGGCCCTGCATTGACCTACTTAAATCAACTGCTTAAGAATCTCGGAACTATCCATTGACTTGTAAACAGCAACCAATATTCCCATGGTTTTTTTGTTGATGCAGGTTCCCAAGAACCTCTTCTTGACCACACTTTGCTTGTCCTATTTACAGTATGTCTTGTGGTTTTCTAGATAGAGCATAACTTTGATCTTGCAATTAATTCAGATTGGTATTCACCCTCCCTCCCTCCCTTCCTGTCCATCTTAGTGAGGTTTTGATCATATAATTATTAAAAGTAAAATTATTTTTAATATGAATTCTTTTTAAAAAATTTACCTTTGTTTTCAGTTTTTTATTTTCTTCTACAATAGCTTCATATTTTTCTTTCATTTCTGCCAATTCTAGACGAAGCAGCTCTATTTCTGGATTTTCTGGGGTAGCAGCTCCTAAGTGATGCTTTAAAAAACTATTATCATTGTTAAGAATTTACTTCTTAGAGCTGAATGAAACTAATTAAATAACCCAGAGTAGCATCAATATCCCTGTCCAGAGTCACCCACCCTGCCACCAATGTTTACCCAGAAATCACCATACAAAAACTCAAAGCAACTTTCTCAATAAGAAAAAGTAATTTAAAGGTATTATCTATCTGAAAAAAAATAAGAGTTTCAAAAATAAGGCCTTTTTCTGACTTCAGAAATGAAAAGGATACTCCAAAGCACTATTAGGTTTCTCTGGTTCTTCATATAAGGCTACCAACACTGCAAATCAAAAAGCAGAGAAGGCAACAATTAAAGTCTAAAATATGAATGGCTGAAATTATATTCCATAACCTAGTAAATATTAGGTGCCAACTATATGCCAAGCACATTGTTAAGGCTGTCTGTACAATGGTGAAGACGACCGACAAAGTCCATCCTCTCAATGAATTTACAGTCAAGTGCAAAAGATAAGGAAGGAACTAGACAAAGAAAGGGTATCAAGCAGCAATACTGGATAGTGGGCTATGGCAGCACATTGGAAGAACACCTAACTCAGCCTAGAACATCAGGGATGGCTTCCTAAAGGGAAAGACTTGGGACATAAGCAATGAATGTTTCAGATAAAATGGGAAGGGCCAGGAGCAAGAAAACAATATATTGAGGAACTGAAAATTCAAGTATGGCTGGATGGAGTTGTGAGTAATGTGGCAGGAAAGGAAGTGGGAAGGGGAATGGGGGCCAGATTATGGAGGGTCATGCAAGTTTGGTTGCACTTTGATCCTGAAAACAAGTATGTAATTAAACACTTTTAAGGAGGGAAGTGACTCTTCACTGGCTCACTCTTCACTGCTGTGTGGAAGACCGACTGGAGTGAGACAAGGATAAAGGAAGGAAGAGGCTGATGTGGTAAGCCAGTTTAAAAAGGCAGCAACCTGCACTAGAGTGATAGAGGAGTAGGAGGAAAGAAATTTGAGAAAAATTTAGGAAAGAATCAATAGAGCTGTAATTACTGGAAGTGGCTTTGAATTCAAAATGTTCTTCAAGAATGAAGTTTCATTACACTACATGCTAAATAACCACTAACCAAAAACTACCAGTAATCATGTTCAAATCAACATTAAAATATATACTTTAGTGGTTTCATACACAGTAGCTCCTATGAGGTCCACCTTGCTCACCTTCTCTTGAACAAATCCCTCCTAGAACTTACTACTCAGAGAAAACTATCTCTAAACCAGTGGTTAACCTTTTTGTGCATGGAACCCTTTGAAAAATCTGATATAAGCAAAAAAACAAATGTAACCACACACAAAAAACTGTGCATAACTAGACCCCAAGTTAAGGTCCTATAGTAAACCAATTTATATGCTTCCCGTTTGTTCTTTTAGAATTTTAATAGCTTATGAAAATAATATGGCCAGTATGAAAAAATCAAATGGGCAGCTGCTTTTAGCAATTTACATTGAGTTCTGATAGTTACTCTTCATCTCTCTAAATACACTTACAGCACTATTTTTTGGGAAATTGGTATGTATGTACCACTACCCTCTCCTCCCCTCTCCTTTCGATATGATACAGAACTTCAATACCTCTCTTTATTACCTTTTTCTTTAAATTTTATGCTCAAATCTGCGTTTCTTCTTCCATTAATTTCCACTGATCTCTACTGAATCCTAATTTTATAGGACATAGATATTAATACTCGTTACCCTTTCCTCCTCTTCCCCCACCCCAGTTCTTTCACTTTCTAAATTTTTGTCAGTGGTACTTACAAGGTTGATAATTGCAGAACATAACGTAAATGCTAAATTTCCTTTGCTTTTTCTATAGATGAAATACACTTCCTTTTAGTCAGACAAGAACTCTATACCCAATCATGTTCCCTTTTTTGCCTTAGCAGCCAGGATTTTTAGAGATTGTTATAGTGCTCAAAATAGATAAAACACTGCTTCTTCCAAATGATAAATCATCTTTATCTTTAAGCATCTCTTATAGTGTTTTATTTTTGGTTTTTTTTTTTGAGACGGGGTCTCACTCTGTTCCCGGGGCTAGAGTGCCATGGCATCAGCCTAGCTCACAGCAACCTCAAACTCCTGGGCTCAAGCAATCCTCCTGCCTCAGCCTCCCGAGTAGCTGGGACTATAGGCATGCACCACCATGCCCGGCTAATTTTTTCTATATATATTTTTAGTTGTCCATATAATTTCTTTCTATTTTTTAGTAGAGACGGGGTCTCGCTCTTGCTCAGGCTGGTCTCAAACTCCTGAGCTCAAACAATCCACCTGCCTCAGCCTCCCGGAGTGCTAGGAGTACAGGTGTGAGCCACAGCGGCCGGCCCTCTTATAGTGTTTTTTTGTTGTTGTTGCTGTTGTTTTTATTTATTTTATTTTATATATATATATTTTTTAATTTTTTTTATTATTTCAGCATATTGTGGGGGTACAAAAGTTTAGGTTATGTATATTGCCCTCGCCCCCCACCCTCTTATAGTTTTTTGTTGTTTTTTTTTTTTTTTTTGAGACAGTGTCTCGCTTTGTTGCCCGGACTAGAGTGAGTGCCATGGTGTCAGCCTAGCTCACAGCAACCTCAAACTCCTGGGCTTAAATGATCCTACTGCCTCAGCCTCCCGAGTAGCTGGGAGTACAGGCATGCGCCATCATGCCCAGCTAATTTTTATATATATATATATATTTTTTTAGTTGGCCAGATAATTTCTTTCTATTTTTAGTAGAGACAGGGTCTCGCTCTTGCTCAGGCTGGTCTTATAGTGTTTTAATGTTACAGTTTCAAATCCTCTTGGAAATAAGCTGGATAAAAAATATAAATTTGTGTAAAGTACCTATGGTTGAAGCTGAAAATCAATTTTAAATAAATCATATCAATATATGCTGTGTTAAATTGTCTGATGTTATTTAGGAGCCTAGAAATCTAAGGAGATTGAGGGATTAGATTCCAGTTTATGTGAGCAAAGGAAGCCTCCAGAAGTATCCAATCTCTTATGAAGGAAAATCCTTATATGGCCACAAGGCTGTACATCTTTCTGTAGTCAGTTACTTCCTACAACTGTCACTTTTCTGCCTTTTACCATTATATCTTTCACTGAATCCATCCAGCCATGTTGGCCTCCTTATACTTCCTGGGAACTCTTGACATCATACACTATTTCATTCAGGTGTCTGCTCGAAAGTTACTTAAGTCCTCTTCCCCCTACACACCATATTTTAGGCACGCAAATCCTACACGTCACTCTTTATCCCCTAACCGTGCTATGTTTTTATTCACAATACTTATCACTAGCTGACACCATGTATTTATTTGTTATGTCTCTCCCAACTAGACTACAAGCTCATGAGAGCAGAGACTTGTTCCCCCCACTGCTGTATCAGTGTCTAGAACAGAAACCTGAATAAAATGGCCAAGTGAAAGAAATGAACTTGCGGAGTTTTTAGAGGGGATGACACTCCAACATCTGTGATACTTCCAGTGACAACACAGCCCATTTCCTTCAGAGTAGTCCCTTACTACTTGCTTAAATTTGTTTGCAAAGAGATAGAAAACTAGTATCTGAACCCAAAGTACATGGCAATTAACAATTACTGGTCCATGCATGGGAATTAAAAGCCTGCTTTCTGCTTAGACCCCAGAGTTGTTATTCTCCCCAAACTTTACCCTAATCTTTGCTTTTGTCCAAAGAGAGTCATCAAATTATTCCCCACACACTTCTTCCTATTGTCATACGACCCGGGTCCTGGTCCCGGCCATCAGTTCCATTCTACACTTTTGAATATCCCAGCCAGTGAGTTGAATGACACAGAGCAGGCATTCAGATTACTGCTAAGGTAACGAAGTAAACTGTACCCTACCTCTTGGAATCGTCCTGTTTCACGCACTTTCCTCATCTACTTAGATCTTAAAGCCATGAAGGAAGAGGTACAGTGTAACAGTGAACTACCGGTTTAAAAAGTGAAAATATAAGCATTTTGATGTGCCCTGAAGCTCTTTAAACTAATTCTATTTGAATTACGAAGTCTACACAAAGTAATAATTGATATAGCAAAAACCGTAAGGCGGGAGAAATTGAGATCTCAAGATCTTTAGCAAACATGTCCACTGCGGCTGCTCAAAGCAAAGCAACGGAAGTTGGAGAGACTTTGCAACAGCTGCAAGAGTTTCACTCCCAGCGCGGTGAGTGGTAGCGTGAGCTAGGCTACCCCACAAGGGCGGCGTCCTGCAACCAGCGTGCGCCGGTCCCCGCCTAACCCCGAGGCCCACCTAGCTGGACCCCGGACAGGTCCCACAGTTTCCCCCCCTCTTTTCCTACGCCGTCGGGGGCACAGCGCCGAGGAGCACGACGAGGGCACCAGGAACCCTTCCTAGCCCATGCTCACCCTTGGTCAGCGTGTCCAGCACCCCCGACTTCTCCAAGTACCTCCGGAACTGCTCACGCTTCGAGTCGGCGGCCTGAGGAGATACCGTGGGTCAGTGGCCAAAGCCGGGGCGCCGGAGCAGGAAGAAGACTGGGAGTCCTGCAACCCCGCCTCTGCCTCGCTACCTCGGGCCCCCCCAAACCCGCGCGCGCCCCAACTTCCACCCGGAGCCGCCCAGCGGCTGGCTACCGCCCGCACGCCCCCAGCCACGCCGCGCCCCCCTCACTTTGTAATGGGCCATGGTGACAGCGGCAGCGGCGTAGCTGGCGCCGGAGTCGGTGACTGGCGGGCTCAGAGCAGCAGTGCTCATGCGCGGAAGGGGCCGCACGCCTGCGCACTTGCGAACCACGGGCCGGCATCGCCGGGGTGTGGCCTGTTTTCATAGCGACCAGGACGCTCTGAGTCCCTCGTAGTGGGCTGAGCCGAGGGAGACTGCGTGCGCCCGCCCCTCCGGCTGTCGGAGCGGCACCTCTTCCTCTTCCGGTGCGCGCGGCCGTTTTGTTGCTTAGCGAAAGGCGAGGTTTGGGAAACTCGGGACATGTGTCCAGGTGGGAACAGAGGTGGGCACGGCGTCCGGAGGCGGGGCCCCGGAGCACTGGGACTACTGCGGGAGAGAGGATCGCCAGACGGTGGTAGCGGGCGCATCTTTCTCAACTGAGACCACGAAAGCTGTGGTGACCCATAAGTGCCGGGCTTCTTGGCTCTCAGTCTGAAAAATGCGCGTGACTTTCTAATGGCTTAGGAGAGTGTTGAGAATCGCATGTTTTGGCTCCAGCTTTTTTACTTTTGGAGTTTCCTTGAGTTGTGGCTGATTGGATGTAGGCCTCTGAAGGGTGAGGAGTAATGTGCTCGCCAGTAGCTGGCACTTTTGAGCACTTAATGTGTGCCAGGCACTGTAGTAAACATAGGTATTTTTCATTTTAATCCTCACAGCATCCGTGTAGGATAGGTACTGTTAGTAAAGTGGCGAGATTAGATGACCAGTGAGTAGTAGAGCCAAGACTCCAATCCGGCAGTGAATCACAATGCTATAAAGAAACCCACAGATCTTTTTAAGATTTTATTTACTAGGTAAAAACATGATTATACTCAAGACACATCAGGTTGCAGTCTAGAAGGAAACTAAGTTATTAAGTTTCAGGGGCAAACAAAATTAACCCAGTGTCCAAAGATAATGGATTAGTAATTAAAAGAAGGAATTATATAGATCAAGAACAATTTCCTAAGGCTGTGGTCCCTTCAGAGAGAAAACCTGGTCAAACCATTTAGCTTAGATTCTGAACATGTGATTTTCCCAAAATCAGTTTCACACATTCTGAAGGGAGCCACAAACTTATGTCTTTGAACTTAGAGCTGTTCCTTCAGAATCCAGAATTAGAGCAATTTTTCCCTTTCTGAAGTGATGGTGCAGTTGTCTGTCTTAACAGCTGGTCTTTAGAGCTGCCCTTATCCATTTTGTCCGTGTTCCACCACCACTAGGCTACTTCTTTGATAATATAATACACAGAATGTCTAAAAGCCAACAGCTGTTCAGATCTGAAGATCTGTGGGAACCCGCCTACCAGTGAGGTTGTTCATCAGGGACATTATATGATTTGAAGAACAAACAGTGGGATTATTGCAGGTTCTGACAAACTCAGGCTCAAAGGACAACTCTCCCGAAGAATCGGGAGTGTTCAGAATGTCAAGTGATTGAGAGTCTCCTTGTGAGGGAGGAAAGGTTCTGATTGTGCCCTCTCTGAACTGGCCCTCAAGGTTACCTTTAGAAGGTGACCCCTGGTTTTCATCTTCTGTAGAGGGATCCCATGTAACCCTAATCCACCTTGGTTTCCGAGTGCAGTTAGCTGACGCTGAGAAAGCTGTTTGTGGCGACTGCCCCATGTGGTTGTCCAGATCTATAGCACCACCTGGAATAGAACAGTGACCTCTAGAGTTCCTTTTGCTGTCTTTGCCATCAATTTCTCTTTTTTCCCTTAACTGGTTACCATTAACTTCTTTTACAAATATTTTATGAGTATTTTTGTTATTATTTGAGCCAATGTGTTGAAGATGACTACAGGAAGTACTAAGTTTGCAAACCTCATTAGGAAGTACAGTTTCCTGTTCATCCAGAATGCATTTCTCATCATTTACACTGTGATAGTCAGGATTTGCCTGAAATGCAGAAGATGAATTTAAATTAGGATACACTGCTGTGTGTGTTTGCTTTTCCACGAAAAGATTATAATCGGGTGCAGAAGGGAGTCGCTTCAGTGAATTTGCAGATGTGTTCTGATATTTGGCTAGATTTTGTTTTGACTTGTTTGCATAGAATTGATTATGTTCATCTTTCAATTTATATTGCCCCCAAAGTCCTCTTTTAATCTTTTTAAAACCTAGGTGAAAAATTTCTAGAATGTTTAAAAAAAGTGAAATAGTGGCTATAGATTGCATAAATAATAGGAATATTGTCTTTTCTGTTGGTCTTGAGACAAAACAATCAATTATATTTGGACATGGGTGGCCATGGCATTTAAATAGAGGCTCTAAGTAAAATCCATATAAAAGGTACTGTCCAATCATGAACCCAACTTCAACCACAGAGCGAGTGAAAATGTGTATCACGTAAGTGCAAAGCAAGGTTCCTCTGAGTGGTGCTTTATTTAGTTTCCTTTTCTCTAGCTGACAAAGCTCTTGCTCCAGTCTCCTCCGATCCCCAGGCATTTCAAATTCTACCCCTTCCAGTTCTCCTCTTAATTGAGCTTTCATCCTCTGTCTCTCTTCCTCTAGAACTCTCAGTCGGTACAAAGCATGGCCCATGTAGACCAGGGATGGTGAAGACACAAATATCACCTGCAGAACCCAGTATCTAATGAGGGAGATGGGAAAGGCCTGGTCATAGCATACATTTCTGCAGCCTGGTTGTTCAGTATTGCAGATGAAGCCAGACTGCTCATCATTCCAGACATCTTCAGCTGCTACGCCCAGAACAAGCATCCGAAATATGAACAGGATAGTGAGCCAGATCTTTCCAATCATGGTAGAGTGGATGTGAACTTCCTCCAGAGTATCTCCAAGGAGATTCCAGTCCCCCATGTTTATTTAGTCAGCATCTTAGCTCTGAACCCCATCAAATAGGAGGCAGATAAATTCTTCCATTCTGAAGGGAGTGCTGTTTCTTAAAGCAAACCTATGGCCAAAATATGAACAAAGCATCACTGTTTCCATGTGCTAGTTGCTTTACTTTTTCCCTAGATAGCAGTGATAATCTGTTACCAAGAATGTATTTTAGATGTCAGGAACTTAAAATCACTGATGTTTAGACATTATAATGCAGTGGCTATTAGTGATACCCAGAGGAGGAGGAGGAGGAGTGTATGTATGTATTCTCTATTAAGAATATAATTGGGCTGGGCACCGTGGCTCACGCCAGTAATCCTAACACTCTGAGCAGCCGAGACAGGAAGATTGCAATTGGAGACCAGCCTGAACAAGAGCAAGACCCCATCTACTAAAAATAGAAAAATTAGCCAGGCCTGGTAGCACCTGCCTGTAGTCCCAGCTACTTGGGAGGCTGAGGCAAGAGGATGAGGCTTGAGCCCAGGAGTTTGAGGGTTTGAGGTTGCTGTGAGCTAGGCTGATGCCACAGCAGTCTAGCCCAGGTGACAGAGACTCCGTCTCCAAAAAAAAAAAAAAAAAAAAGAATATAATTGGAGGGTTCCCTATCAGAGAGGAGTCTTTACTAAGCTGAAGTTTGTTGTTATTTTTTTTTTTTTTTTTTTTTGACAGAGTCTCGCTCTGTTGCCTGGGCTAGAGTGAGTGCCATGGCATCAGCCTAGCTCACAGCAACCTCAAACTCCTGGGCTTAAGCGATCCTACTGCCTCAGCCTCCCGAATAGCTGAGACTACAGACATGCACCACCATGCCCAGCTAATTTGTTTTTTTCTATATATATTTTTTAGTTGGCCAGATAATTTCTTTCTATTTTTTTTTAGTAGAGACGGAGGTCTCGCTCTTGCTCAAGCTGGTCTCGAACTCCTGACCTTGAGCGATCCACCCGCCTCAGCCTCCCAGAGTGCTAGGATTACAGGTGTGAGCCACGACGCCTGGCCTGTTGTTATTTTTTTTTTAACTGGGAACTTTTGGAGAAGTTTCTGAAACTACTGACTTGATCTTACAAACTTTATTTACTAAGATTATTTTATATAAAAGCTTTAACCAAAGTCAATGATTTTTAAATCTCATTTATACACAAAGGAAAATGTGCTTCATTTGATAATTCAGTAAGATATAGCATTTAATGAAACCAGAGGAAATAGATCTGGTTCTGTTACAGGAATTTACATTAGTTTTTTAATCCAAATTTAAATGACTTCTGATTTCTTTCTGGCGGTGAGCATTTTCAGAAATTCATTTCAGTAATATTTATGAATATTTATAGAATTCTTATACTTTTCTATGAAAAATTTTGTAACTATCATGTTAAAATGAACTCCAAAAATTCTCAACTGTTTTATGATATTAGATATTACTGGAAATAAATTGATCACTGGTATGGTGTTATAATAGTATTGTAGAAATTTTCATGATAACAATATTGGACCTATTTAAGACATGTAGCTTGCTTTTTTGGAGGAAACAATGGGGCAAGTTATAATTTAGCTGCTTGGATTATCTGCCAGTAGGTTCAATAATAAGACTGACATCCTAGGATATCTCAGATGAAATATACCCCAAAGGAAAGATTTAAAAAGTGATTGTTTTTATTCTATTTCATTTAAAAATAAATGTATGTTCTATCCCCTTATATAAAGGGAAATGTTGCACAATCAAACAAAATACTAAGATATTATTAATACAAGATGCGTTCATCGCAAAAATCTTACGAGGTATGTTGTTTCCCCCATTTTACAGAGGAAACAGAGGCACACATTAATTTACCCAAGGTCACACAGCTGGAGCTGGTATTCAAATCCAATCAATGTGGCTCTACAGTCAGCTCTTAAGTGTTTTACAAAAGTATTATTTTTCCTCTTTGAGCAAACTTGAAATTTACATGAAACATTGAGATGATCTGTTTCTCTTAAAATTTTAATTATTTAAATTTAGGAATCTCAAACAGTGATAGTTTTGGCTTTTTAAATAACCGGTTTTAGGGTCTTTTGTTACTTTCTTAAAGCTTGATATTATTAATAAGACTTGCAAAAGCATCAGCCTTCTAAAATTTAGTTGTATTCCTGAGACAGAGAAAATTTCTACTGCCTTTATTATGTTAATAATAGTTAATAATAGTATACTCTGACCCAACAGTTCAAAGCACTTTAAAATGTAAGGTTGTTATTCATGTTATTGTTTATAATAATCATAAGTTAAAAACATCCAAAATAATTATCAGTACAAGAAAAGACAGGTTAAATAAATAATGCTACATCTACAGTGTGATACTATGCTACCAGTAGAAATGACAAATATATACTAATATAAAAAGATATTTGATATATGATATATTGTTTCAGTGAAATTCAGGTTATAGAATAGTATGGCCCATTGTAAAGTTAGTTATATGTAGAGATGCACACTGAAAAGTCTAGAGGGATATTTATCAATATATTAACTGTGATTCTCTCAGGATAATAGGATTACAAATGACTTAATTTTTCATAATTACATGTATTTCAATTTTTTACCATGAACATTTTACTTTTATAATCACAGAAAGAAAATGAATTTTTCCCTTAAAGAACAAGAACATAATATTTCCTAGGAGCAATATTATTGAGCTACAAATTAAAGCTTTCATAGCAAATGACATGAAGACTTGTATACAAAGATACAGTACCATAGAATTCAAAAGCAAAAAATAAAAACATTTCAAACAACTCTTTCTTAATTAGCTAAAACAGATTAACACAAACCTTTCTTAGTTTGGGTAAATCTAAGGAGCAAATCATGCTTAAAAGTTATACCATGGCCATCTTCATCTTATTCTCTCTATTTGTCCCTCTGCAGGTGTAGAGCAGATTCAGTGCAGCTCGCTGCAGTGAGTGAGTCAGCCATTAACTAAAATCCATTCCCCTTTCTGCTCATCCTTGCTTCTAAAACAGTGCTGTCCAATAGAACTTTCTGCAACAATGGAAATATTCTCTATCTGTGCTGTCCAATAAGGTAGCCACTAGCTACATGTAGCTATCGAACACTTGCAATATGGTTTGTGTATCCGAGCAATTGAATTTTTAATTTTCTGTAATTTTAATAAAAATTTAAAGAGCTAAATGTACCTAGTAGCTGCTTTTTTGGATAAAGATAAGGAATGTTTCTAATATTCCTAATAACACAGTGCAGTCTAGAAGACTAAAGTTATGAGCCCCAAATTAAGCTGAGTAAATGATTGCTCTATAATTCAGAGATGTCAAATTTAAAATATTAGGAGATATTTGTGTGCTTTTCTTATTGTAATTTGTGCCATTGGGGGAACCCAATAAAGTGTCATTGTTTTTGGTAAAATTAGCCACATTTCTAGTACCAAAAAGTCTTTCTTACTAGGTAATAACTTCTTAGTCATCAGCCTAAAATAATCAGTGGTCATGTCCGCTTTCATAGTTAGATAAATCTTATTTCTCTGTCTAGTTTTCTGTTATTAACAATTGTACTGTACTTTAGGTCATTAAGGAATCTTCAGAATAAGTGGCCTGGTGCGATGGCCATGATAGATGAGTGTTTCTTCCCTGGGCCTCTTTGCCAACTAATAGCTACTTTTCATATTAAATGCAAACATTTCAACAGGGAAAAAATTTATATATATTTGTATATACATAACATACACATTTATGTTTCTATACTATGTATTATATAAATTAGATGTGTGTAATATATAAATTATTAATAAACTTGAAAAATGCTCAACTCAGTAGTCAGAGACATACAAATTTAAATGTAGGTAGTATTTTTTTTAACTATCAAAATGCAAACTTTTCAAAATTTGTAATACCTTCTTTTGGCAAAGTAGAGGGAAACTGTTACTCTCATATATTGTAGGTAAATGGATACAGCTATTTAAAAGGCAGTTTAAATCTAACAAAATTAACATAACATTTCTGCTTCTGGATGCTTGAAATATTCATTCACCAAACACACTCAAAGACACACGGTATATGCTAGCATGTTCCTGTAGCACTGTTGTTAATTGTACAAAATCAGCAACAATTTAAATGTCCAGTAGAGGAATGACTATAGTACATCTTCAGCAATTCAGAGAATAAAGATCTTTATGAACTAATACAGAAAGATCTCTGAGTCATGTTGCAAAGCAAGTTATAAAACAATACGTGTACATCTTACTAAAACCTATGTTTTGTAAGTATATCTAATTAGCTAAAATAGAGTAACATAAACTTTGCTTAATTTAGGTAAAATCTGAGAAGCAAATCATGCTTATGAGGAGTTTTACCATGGACACCTTCAACTTGTTCTCTGAGGTTGTCCCTTTGTGGGCATAGAGCAGATTCGGTGCAGTTCAATGCAATCAATGAGTCAGCCATCAACTAAAATCCATTTCCCTTTCTGCTCATCCTATGTAGAAAAAAAGCCTGCAAGGATACACATCATACTGCTGTGACTGTTGACAGTGGTCATCGCTAGGGAAAAACAGCAGGTTTGGAGTGAGAAGGTAAAAGGAGCTTTTATCTTTTAAGTTCTTGTTTGAATCTTTGTTTACTCATATTCTCATGCTTGTACTTAAATTTAAATTTTTTTAACAAATCCAGATCAGTTTTTCTCAAAATGCTAAAATACTAACTTTTCTCACTGTATATAATTAAGTATATGTGCCCCTTTCAGAATACATTAATGTGTTTAGATGGATGTTTAATAAATAATATATGTTGATGAAAAGGAGAAAAATTCTATTTGTTCAGGTGACCTAAAACTACCATTTCGGAAAACAAAATGAATAGCAACCTGGATTCTATACAGGAAAAGGATACAGGCTTCTCTGCTTTCAGATATGACATTTTACCTTTTGTAAATAAATCCAACCCACTCCTAGGAGAGCCACTAGCCACGTGAAAAAAGATGAGAATCTGATCACAGATGAGAATCCAAAGAGTCCAGGTACATAGTATGCAGCAGAAAGCTAGTCCCAGGTTCCTTGGAATCTTAGACATACTATTAGAATCTTAAACTAGCAGTCCAGAAAATTCTCAGTCTTATTCTGTAAGATATTTCTACCATTCATAGTATACCCACGTAGCTGTCTGTTCCTATACACCTATGATACTCTAACTTTAAGAATTTGGGGAACACAGCATTGTTAGACCAGTAAGGGAGGGTATGGGTTTGCAAGTCATTACTGACATTTAAATTCTGCCCCCCTCGGACAAGTACTTGATTTTTAAAGAGTTTTCCTATCCTTATCTCTAAGATACAGAGTAATATCTACCCTTCTAGGTTGCTGAAAAGATTAGCAATAAAGCATGTAAAACACCTCAAACAGTAGTGCTCTATCTACTCAAACAGTGATCTATTTTAAAGTGATTATCAAGAGTCTAACACAGGTATGAAAAGTTTTTATTATCAGCATAGTACAGTATTCAAGGGTTTTATCAAGCAGTCTTCAAAATATATCCTCCAAGGAGAGCAAGTCTTTTTTGTGGGATACATACATGCGTACCATGACTAGGAAGGACCTAATCTCTCCTTTTTACTACCCTCCTCTTTTCTCTCTTCCTCTTCCCTCTCTTTACATTCAGAAGCTCCTTCCTTAAATCCTAAGCAGTCCTTGCAACTGATCAGTTCAGTGCTGTTTTTTCCTCTTTATAAAATGGTTAGACTTTGCCAAGACTTCTGTTTCTTCATAGAGGTTTTCCATTTTTTTTCCTCCACATGGCTCTTTTTATTAATTGACTCATATTAGGGGAAGGTCAGTTTGCTGGGGATAAGAAAATGTTGAAAAACACAGCAAATAAGACACAAGCCAAATAAGCAGCAATTGCTGTCCAAAACCTTGGGTCCTTCAGCAGTGCTTTATCAAAGCAGCTAAACACGGTGTAACCTATGGACATTCCAGCAAATCCACCAGCAATGTGAGCTGCAAAAGACACCTTTGGATAAAAGGGGAGAAAATGGAAATAAGTGAAGAAAATGCTAATTGCATATTTCAGTTGCATTTCTCTTACTCAGACACCAATACCATCACAGTCAAACAAGAGACCTAAAAATCTGGAGAACCAGCGGGTTAGGCTAAAGAGACACAAAACTCCATATGCACAGAGAGGAGATGCTCTAAAACATGCGAAGCTAAGTCGTTTTCACCCATTCTCTGAGTACACAAGACAGAGCCATTGTTTCTCATTCTTCTTGATCATCAGTGCATTTAGGATGGTTCTATGTAATGCCAGCCAAGAGAATAGGAGTTGAGTCGCCCTAAGGGATTTCTATGGAAACATCTGATCCCATGTAAGTGGGATGTCAGAATTAAAACACAAGTCATAACATACACGCAAATACTCAAACAGAAACTACCAAATTCAAAGACTAATCCCAGCAAAACTGGAAATCTTTGTCAGTTTTTATCACAAATTTATATGGACCCAAATTTTCAGTCCACTGTTTTTCCAGTCCACTTTTTATTCTCTGAACAGGGCTTCTCTCCTGTTTTGGAATAGCTAGCAAGATGGCAGGTGCAGTGGAGTTGAGCCCATTGGTCAGGGATATGAGAGAGTTAAGTGAGAAGGACAATCCAAAAGTCTGATTTCCTTAGGAATTCTCTTAACTTCCAAATGGAAATCTGACTGCCATAAATCACAGAGTGGTAGTCCCTACCTGATGACTCTTTTTGATGGGTTAAAAAAGGAAGAAACCAAACTCACCGGAGACCCATTTGCAGGGACAAAGAACCTTCTGTAGAGAGCAAATCCCATGTCTGATGCAACTAGAAGGAAAAACACCCTGATGAAGCCCCAGGATCTCCATAACAGTACACCCAATGTTTTTGGTTCCCATGATAATAATAATAGCTAATATTTATTGAGACTTACTCTGTGCCAGGTGCTGTCCTAAGAGCTCTACATGTATTAACTCATTAATCCTTCTAACAACCCTATGAAGTAGATACTATCCCATCTTAAAGATTTAGTCATCCAAGTATTTATTGACCATCTTCTATGTGCCAGGCATTATTCTAGGTGTTAGATATAGAGCAATGGACAGCTGAGACAGCACTACCTCATGGAGCTAACGGTCTAGTGGGTGGGAGGCAAACAAGCAAGTAAAACATACAGTTTTATTGTCAAATGGTGCTAAGTGCTATGGAGAAAATACAAAGAGAGGGAAAAGAACTGGGAATGCCAGGTATAAGATGTGATTTTTTTTAACAGGAGAGTCAGGAAGGATCTCTCTGAGAATATGACATTGGACAGAAATAAGGGAGCAAGCCATGCTGATATTTGAAATAAGAGTCTTCCAGACAGGGGGAAGAGCAAGTGCAAGTCCCTTAAGGCAGGAATGTGCCTGGTATGCTTGAGGAACTCCAAGGCAGTTGACAGTTAATCTGGCTGAACCGGTGGTTTTCAAAGTGTGGGTTTCTCCAAGGCCGGCAGCCTCAGCAGCATCTGGGAACTTACTGGAAATGAAAATTCTCAGGCCCACCCCAGATCTATTGAACCAGAAACCTTGAGGGTGGGGCTCAGCATTCTGTATTTTAACAAGACCTCCAGGTCACTCTGGACTGAGTTATGGATAAAGTGGTAGGTGATGAGATCTGGGCCATTGTAAGGACTTTGACTTTGAATGATAGGAAGCCTCTGAAAGCTTTTGAGCACAGCAGTGACATGATCTGATGTATGTTTTAAAAAGATCATTCTGGATGCTATTAATATATAGGAAATAGACCATAAGGGGAGCAAGAGCAGGAACAGGGAGACCAGCTAGAAGAATACTATTGCAGCAATCCAAGTGAGGAATGATGGTGGTATTTTATACATAAAGAAACCAAAAGCTGAGCGCAGTGGCTCACGCCTGTAGTCCTAGCACTCTGGGAGGCCGAGGCGGGTGGATCGTTTGAGCTCAGGAGTTCAAGACCAGCATGAGCAAGAGTGAGACCCCATCTCTACTAAAAAAATAGAAAGAAATTATATGGACAACTAAAAATATTTACAGAAAAAATTGGTCTGGCATGGTGACACATGCCTGTAGTCCCAGCTACTCCAGAGGCTGAGGCAGGAGGATTGCTTGAGCCCAGGAATTTGAGGTTGCTGTGAGCTAGGCTGACACCACAGCACCTATCCAGGGTGACAGAGTGGGACTCTGTCTCAAAAAAAAAAAGAAACCAAGACACTGAGGCTCCACTCTCATGCACCATGCTAATTGCCTCATTACCATCAGGAGTACTGAAGTTGAACCATGAAAGGACATTCTCCAACAGAACCTTGAGAGCCAGAACTTAGACATTCTTTAAATAAGTCAGATCTGTGTTGCAAAAGGAGCTTCCAGTTTCTTGGCCTAGAAGAACCCTGCCCTACATGTAGGATGCTTAGAAACATCTCTTGCAGACAGCACATTCCACACCCATCCCCCAATTCCCTGTGCTCTACTTAGTGAGCCACTGTGTCCTAGGAGATGGAAAGGCCTAGTCCTTGCCTTTGGGAAAATAGCATCAGGATCACGTGTTCTGACTAGTTCCCCTTTCAATACTGTATTGATGTTGAGGTCACTGGACAGAAATTGAGGTCGAGGAAGTACTCAATATTAATTTCATCGTAAATGACTATCACAGAAGTGCTGGATAAATGAGGCTGTATCATATTTTCAATCTGTTGTGTTTCCTGATCCAGTGTAAATAATATACGAATAGGACTATGAAAGTAGGAGAAAACCACTGCCAGGAACAGGGCAGACTTACCCGGAAACTGTTACTTTGGTCTGGTCTTCCACAATAGGAGGCCTCCTCTCAAAAAAGTCTTTGTAACCATTAGCATGTCAGTATCTGGTTTATCTTGCCCCCTTCCTATATCTCTCCTGGCTCTCTCCTCTTTCTGCTTCCCAGGAGAGTTTGCTTCTAGGCTGCTGCAGCCTCTAAACTTGAACATATCTTCCCCACCTGAAAAGCCCGTATTCCAATAAACCAAATCATTGTGCTCATTAAAAATTTGACCCTCATCTTAAGAGAATTACCTTTATATAGATTTTGTAAAGGATGAAAATGTGAGATTTCTTTAACTTTTCCCAAAGGAAAGCTCAGTTGCTTAGTTAGAAAACACATGCCTCAAATGACCTTGATGAAGGAAGATCCTTAAGGCCAATCATCCTTCAAAATTAAGAAGAATATTTGCCATTTAAAACAAAACTAAACTGTATACATGCGTCCAAGGAAATGTGTCTCAAAAATGTATTTGTATTTTATTAATCTGATGTGAGTCATAACTCTCCTCATTTTCAATAGGAGGTGAACCAGGCCAAAGAACTTTTAGAAATGACATGTGCCAAAAATTGAGGAAAGTTAATGCTAGCATGTCTTGCTTCCTCAGTGAGATATTTGTAGGATATAATAAAAGTACATCATTCAGTGATTTTATTACTTATCTCAAGAATGACATAATATTACACAAACTATCGTTTGAGATACCTTGGGCATGAGGAAAGGGTTTTTACTCCAACATTGAAAAGTATTAAAGAACAGTATTAAGATCATTTCCCCATTATGGGTATAGGGCTTATTTTATAAAAGGCATTCATAATTACCTAAAAGAAGCAGACTGACTGAAGACCCAGATGACTTGTGTCACAATATTTTTTTGTCAAATGATTCGTCCCTTGGTCCTGGTTGTGACTCTTAACAAATCAGGAGGCAGCCCTGCTCCTACAGTGACTCTCCTGTCACCCAGATACTTGTTCTCCCTTCTCTGCTAACAATTTTCCCTTATCTTTTGGATTCCTTGTATAGAAAAAAAAAATTATCTACAGTATGGTATAAGCTATGAACAAGTGAATTATTTTATATCAGGATGAAATATTGGAGTTTGTACAAATAAATTGTTCATAAACTAAATTTAGTCTCTTTTCACAGAGGTAGTTCCTCAGTTCCTATAATGTGGATAATTGAGCTCTTGATACCAATTAGCAAAATCATTTTTTCTTCCTATGTGGACAGCCAGAATCTTAGGCTTTATCACATAACCTCTGCCTTGGCTTTCAAGTCTGACCCCAGGGTCTGTCTGTCTCCCTACAGCTCTCGTGTGGGTACAGCTTCAACTGGAGCAGGTCCATAAACACAAGTGACTGTCTCACCTCCGCTCTTGTTTTCTTCTACCTTGTAGGGCCTGCTGTCATCCAAAGTGCCCCCTTACATTCAGAGTCAGTAAACTTCCACCCCCCTCCCCAGATTGAGCATCCTTCCTAAACTCCTTCAGCTTGAAGTGCTGGAATTCTTGGAGATTAGTCACCCTCCTGGTTTCTGGGCCTCTCACTTCCTAGACCCTCTACTCTCTCATCTTCAGTCCACAGCCACCACTCCATGTTTATATACTAGATCAGTTTTGTCTTCTTCATCCGAAAATTTAGAAATTGAGGAAGAAGATAGATCATATGAGTGGTTTCCAAGCTTTCCCTTTGTAGGAAAATATATATATATACAAATTCCAATATGTGAAAGAGAAAGTCTAGTATACAAAACTTAAGCGAAGATATTGTGGCTGAAGTAGAGGGAGTGCCTAGAGCTCTATTCCCTTGGCTTCCCCCCACTTCAGAAAGACACAAAAAGCAAAAGCATCATGTAGCCATGTCTAGGAACTACCCCCAAGGGTCTGTGAAAACTCCTCCATTTACCCCTTTCTGCTTAAAGCTAGAAGGCTGATAGTTCTTTCTGACTCTAGGCTAGCAATCGTCTTACCATCTTCTATGTTAGTGTTCGGGAGATGTGAAAAGCCCTTCTGAAGCCTGAACCAATAAAATTGAAGGTATTAGAAAAGTTGATTATGTGAAATGGATCATTCTTATCAAACCCAAATAAATCAGAGTTGAGGGGCTAGGGGGCAAAAGAATTCAGGGTACATAGCAAAGCTCTAAGAATTGAATTTGCTGCAAGCCCAGCTGCTGAAACTACCTGCTCTAACCTCAAGACCAGTTTTACCTAATAGCTGCTGAAATGACTTGCCACAACTTTAAGACTATTTCTTCCTACCACCGTCACTCACCAATCACAGCTTGCCAGCTCTCAAAAGCTGCTCTAGTCCCAATAGTCTTTCTTTCAAAACAACACATAACATATCTCTTTCTAATAAAACTCCGAGCCTTTTCTTCCTTCTTTGGAAATACCAAAGACCACCCAGGTCTATGTGTATGCCCCAAATTTCAATTCAATGATTCCAAATAAAACATTTAATTTACAGATTCATCTCTATATTTTGTTTTGACTTCAACAGTATAAAGTGTTCCCAAAACACACTTACTTATAAGGATGATGATCAGTAGTCTGAAAATTCCAAAGGCAGGAATCATTTCTCGAAAATTCTTGCAAAGAGATAAATAATAATCATAAAAGCTATCTATTGGTAAGTGAAACCCCACTACTAATCCCTCTTTAGCTGCCTTTCATTTAAAATAATGTTTCAGTTTACAATGTTTGCAAATCAAAGCATGAGTGTAATAGCCAAGCTTCCAAATGTATTTAGAAAGTACAATGCTAGTACACTTTGGAGAATAAAATGAAACAGGATGTTTAATTTCATGGTATAAACTAGACAACAATTTATTAGATGGTGATAATCTAAATACAAGTAATATAAAATCAACACTTAACATGTCAATAAATAAATAGGTAAAACCCAGCCAGGCTAGGTCATGGCTGTAATGCCAGCACTCCGGGAGGCCAAGGTGGGAGGATCGCTTGAGGCCAAGAGTTTGAGACAAGCCTGGGCAACATTGTAAGACCCTGTCTCTACAAAAAATTTAAAACTTAACTGGAGTGGTGGCGCGCACCTGTAGTCCTAGCTATTTAGGGGGCTGAGGCAGGAGGACCACTTGAACACAGAACTTGGAGATTGCAGTGAGCTATGGTCATGCCATGGCACTCCAGCCTAAGCAACAGAGCGAGACCTCGTCTCTAAAAGAAAAATAAATAAATAGATAAATAAGGAGATAAATAAATGCTGTCAAGCTAAGTTTGATGAAATTATTTCCAGCCAGGCTCAGTGGCTCACACCTGTATTCTAGCACTCTGGGAGGCCAAGGCAGGAGGATTGTTTGAGCTCAGGAGTTCGAGACCAGCCTGAGCAAGTGCAAGACTCTGTCTCTACTAAAAATAGAAAAATTAGTCACACGCCTATAGTCCCAGCTACTCGGGAGGCTAAGGCAGGAGGATTGCTTGAGACCAGGAGTTTGAGGTTGCTGTAAGCTATGCTGACACCACGGCACTCTAGCCCAGGCAATAGAGCGAGACTCTGTCTCAAAAAAAAAAAAACCAAACAAAAAAATGAAATATTTCCAAGGTTTTTGGTTAATATCATTCATTTGATACCTCTTCATCCTCTTTCACGGTAGTTAGCAAAGACTTAACTAAAATTTAAGTGTTACCTAAATTTTTTGAGATAATTTCAAAAGTATTGAAAATGTTGGTCAAAAACCACTGTTTGATTTTAGCTTTGAAAATTTTCAGTCTAGCTTGCAGTATACACCTATGTGTCACTAGAGAACTGCTGAGTCAGACATTTCTACTTTACTGAGTTAACTTCTCCCTTCCCTTTCGAATTATTAACTCTCTTCCCAAGGAGTAAAGATGCTGAAATATTCGTATTTATTCTAAATCAATTATTTTCAAATTCTTGTGACCATGATCTATAGTAAGAAATTATTTGCATAATAACCCAGTACACACATAAATCAACAGTACTTATCCTTATTACATGTGGTATAGATACACACTGATTTTTTTTAATTTTGTTTAATTTTTGGCAGCAGTCCCTTAAACCAAATTTATATCCATTCATGGGTTACAATGCAATGTTTAAAAACCATTTTTCTAAGTGATTTCTATGTTTGGAACAGTTTTATAATTGCCTGACATTTTTCTTAGTACAGTAATTTTAAAAGTATTCCCAAAAGGTTAAAGGGTTAAGAACTAATCAGGATTTTAGCCTGTTTTAAAAAGTGGTTGGCATTCTCGCATACTGTCATGGGAGTGTAAAATGAAATGCCACCTTTGGAGGGCAATTTGGGATATCCATATAAAAATTTAAAGCCTTTTGTTTTTAGACAGGGCTTCACTCTGTCACCGAGACTGGAGTACAGTGGCATGACCAGAGCTCACTGCAACTTCCAACTCCTGGGCTCAAGCAATTTTCCTGGCTCAGCCTCCGTAGTAGCTAGGATTGCACCATGCTCAGCTAATTTTTTTATATTTTGTTGAGACAGAGTCTCACTCTGTTGCCCAGGCTGGTCTCAAACTCCTGGCCTTAAGCAATTCTCCTGGCTTGGCCTCCCAAAGTGCTGGGATTATAGGCATGAGCCACCATGCCAAGCCAGTTTAAAGACTTTATCCAGTAAATCCACTTCTAGAAATTTATCCTACAAAAAAAAAAAAAAATCACACAAATGAAAAAAAAAATGTAAAAGAACATTTCCTACAGCATTATTTGTAACAGTGAAAAGCTGGAATCAACCCAAATCTTTTTTAATGAAAGATTCATTAAATAAATCATGATGCAGCTATTAATATATAGAGGATTCTATGGAGCACCTGCAAAGACTGAGGGGGATCTCTGTGTACTGACGTGGGTAGATGGTCAGGATACTCTATGCTAAATGCAGAACGATATAAGGGTGATTCCATTTTGTAATGTTAATATCAGTAGGATTTTGAGTACACATAGAAAAAGGTCTGAAAGAATATATATAAAACCATCAACAACCTCTCTTCAACCCGCCCCCCCCCCCCAAACTTTTAACAAATACTATATTGGGGACCTTGACTTTCTGGTTTATTTTAAATTTTACATAGTACCCATTACTTTTGAGATCAGAAAAAAAAAAGATGAAATATGAAAGGAAAATTCTGGTGGGCATACGATTCTCAGAAAATGAATGCTCGGTAAATTTTTGTTTTTTAAGAGACAGCGTCTCACTGTGTTGCCCAGGCTGGAGTGTAGTGGCCGTTCACAGGCACGATCATACTGCACTGCAGCCTCGAACTCCTGACCTCAAGCGTGACGACAGGCACGCACCACCATGTCTGGCTTTCAGTAAATATTGATAAATGACAGTTCCCTGAACCAAATAACAGTTTTTGTTTTTTGTCTTTCTTGTTTTAATAAAAAGCCCATAGACTTCATCTCCAAAGTTCTTACCACTAGAACATTCATAAAATAGCCTCCCATCAGAGCATAGACTCCTCCTGAAGCACCCACAAGAGATTTGAGTGGGTCAAATATGGAGCTGGCAAGGGATCCTACAGAAATAAAACACAAAGAATCAGACATGACTGTAAGAATATGCAAGATAAATTTTTCTAATCTAAGATAAAAGTTTGGGAAGTTTGGTCTATTATCATATTAACAAACACCAAATTCATTTTATCCCTTTCATACTGTAGAAGTACAGCTATGTAAGCTAACTGCTACAATTTTTCTGAAACATTAAATGTTCATTAGAAACCAATTTAATAATAACAAGAGCACAGACTCTGGAGCCATAATTACCAGCTGTGTGACCTGAGGAAGTTATTTAACGTCTCTGTGCCTCAGTTTCCCTACCTACAAAATAGAGCTATTAATAGAACTTACCGCAATGGATTACCAGGGAAAGTAAATAAATTGATAGATGTGTTGTGCTTAGAATGCTGCCTAACATGTAATATATACTTGTTAGCTGTTGTTTCAAAATATCCTACATGTTTAGTCAAAACAATCAAAATACCTGAGACATTCCAACATTTCATTATCTAATGGCTATCTTTCTCTTTTTTTTTTTTTTTTTTGAGACAGAGTCTCACTCTGTTGCCCAGGCTAGAGTGCCGTGGCATCAGCCTAGCTCACAGCAACCTCAAACTCCTGGGTTCAAGTAATCCTCCTGCCTCAGTCTCCCAAGTAGCTGGGACTACAGGTGTGTGCCACCACACCCAGAAAATTTTTCCTATTTTTGTAGAGAGAGGGTCTGGCTCATCCTCAGGCTAGTCTTGAACTCCTGGCCTCAAGCCATCCTCCCACCTTGACCTCCCAAAGTGCTAGGTTTACAGGCATAGGCCACTGCACCCACCTTCCCAGCTTTTTAAGTATGAATTTATAAGAGATATTGCACCATTTTCAGGAGCAAAATCACATAATGATAGAACAATTTCCAATTACCAGTTTTGAAAATGCCCTTTGCATAGCATAAGTATTTTTGGAAAAGCAGTTATTTTCTCTCTCCTTGAGAGAAAAATGCTATCATGTTCTCAAAGGGACATATTTTGTGTTTGTTTTTCTCAACAACACCTGTTAGGTAACATACCACCAAAAATCTTTTGTTATCACAGAAAAAAGACAGCAAATTCAACACCCTTGTTTTGTAACAGAAAAATGCATAAACTATTATAATTTAAGTCAACAACTCTTCTAAGTAATTTGCCATAAAATAATCAGCAAGTCTCTGGGAGGTACAAAAGATTTTTGTAATAACTCCCTTACTCAAGATGTCCTTTCTTTCTTGTAAGGATTACCTTGTTTATTTAACCAGGCACATAGGAACTGCAATAAATCCTACAGCACAAGAGGGAACAAGCCAATGAGGGCTTTCAGTTCCTGTGTCTTGTGGAACTCCCACCCTACCCCCAGGAAACTGCACATATTTAAGTGACACATAAAGACCAAAGAGGGCCCTATGTCAATCTGTGTATTTCATATTAGTTCTGCTTGATTTCTTGCACAATTTTTAGAAATAAATGAATTGATAAAAAGCATCTACAAAAAACCTACAGCTAACATTATACATAGTGGTGAAAGACTGATTGCTTTCTGCCTAAGGTCAGGAACAAGGCAAGGATATCTGTTCTGCCCACTCTTATTCAACATAGATAGTGTGGATGTGCTAGCCAGCACAAGAAGGCAAGAAAAGGAAACAAAATGCAAACAGATTGGAGACGAAGAAATAAAACTGTCTCTATTTATAGATGACTTGATGGTTTGCTGATGACATGGTAAATCCCAAGAAATCTAAGACAAAATAAACAAACCAAAAAAAACCTTAGGACCCTAATAAGTGAGTTCAGGAAAGTTGCAAGATATAAGATCAACATATAAAAATCAGCCAGTTTGGTGGTGCACACCCATGGTCCCAACTACTCAGGAGGCTGAGGCAGGAGGATCGCTTGAGCCCAGGAGTTTGAGTCTAGCCTGGGCAACATAGTGAGACCCCATGTCTAAAAGAAAAAAAAATCAATTCTGTTTCTGTGTACCAGCAATGAACACATGGACACTAAAATTTAAAATGTAATACAATTTAGGAGATCTAAATAAAAGACATACTGTGTTCATGGATTGAAAGACTCAACATAGTAAAGATGTCAGTTTTCCCCAAATTGATGAAGAGGCTTAAAACAACTCCTGAAAACTTCCCAGCAAGAATTTCCATAGATACAGATGGGATTATTATAAAATTTATGTATGGAAAGGCAAAGGAATTAGAGAAGCTAAAACAATTTTGAAAATGAAAAATAAAGTGTGAAGAATCACTCTAACTGATTTCAAGACTTATTATATGACTACAGTAACCAAGACTATGCAGTATGGTAGAAGGATCCGTGGAGTAAAATGAACCCCCAATACCCCACACAGCTACAGGCAAATGATTTTTGACAAAGGTGCAAAAGCAGTTCAATGAAGAATGAACAGTCTTTTCAAAAAATTGTTCTGGCATAACTGGATATTCATAGGCCAAACAAGCAAACAGAACCTCAATCTGAATGTTATACCTTACACAAAAATTAACTCACTCAAAATGCATGACATATTTCAATGTGAAGCGTAAAGCTATAACTTTTAGAAGATAACATAGGAGGAAATCGTCAGGACTTAGAGCTTAGTGAAGAATTTTTAGACATAACCCCAAACATACAATTCATAATAGAAGAAAATTGATAAACGGACTTCATCAAAATTAAACTTTTGTGCTCTGTGAAAGACCCTGTTGAGAGGATGAAAAGATGAGCTATAGGCTAGGTGAAAATATTTATAAACTACACACTCAATGAAAGGCTAGTATCTAGAATATATAAATAGTTCTCAAAAATCAACAGCAAAAAAAAAATCCAATTAGAAAATGGGCAAAAAACATGAACAGACATTTCACTGAAGAAGATAAGTGGCAAATAAGCACATGAAAAGATATTCAACATTGCATCTCAGAATGTCCCTCCACCCCCCCCAAAAAAAGATGTTCAATGTCATTAGCCATGGGAAATGCAAATTATAATAAGACCATAATGAGATATCACTACACACTTACGAGCACAGGTAGAATAAAAAATAGTGACAACACCAAATGCTGGTGAAGATGTGGAGAAACTGAATCACTTATACATTGCTGGGAGGCATGTAAGATGGAACAGACATTCTAGAAAACACTCTGAAATTTTCTTTAAAAATGAAATATGCCACTATCCTATGACCCAGCAACTGGGCGCTTGGGCACTTATCCTAGAGAAATGAAAACTTGTGTTCACAAAACCCTATACTTACATTCATAAAAATGTATACACAAATATTTATAGCAGCGTTATTCCTAATAGCCAAAACTGGAAATAACCAAAGATGTCCTTCAATGAGTGAATGATTAAATAAGCAATGGTACATCCATTTTATGGAATACTACTCAGCAATAAAAAGGAATGAACTATTGATACATGCAACAACCTCGATGAATCTCTAGAGACATACTGAGTGAAGGAAATTAATCCCACAAGGTTATATACTGGATTATTCCATTTACATAATCTTCAAATGACAACATTATAGAAATGGAGAACAGATTAGTTGTTGCCAGGTGTAAAGGAGAGTGGGTAGGTGGGAGGGAAGAGGCTATAGCTATAACAAGGCAATATGAGGGATCCTTGCGGTGTTGAAAATGTTTTGTACCTTGACTGTATCAATGTGGATATCCTAGTTGTACTACTGTACTAAAGTTTTGCAAGATGTTACCCACTGGAGGTAACTGGTTAAAGGGCACATGGAATGTCTAGCCATTATTTCTAATAACTGCATGTAAATCTACAATTATCTCAAAACAAAGTGTTTAAATTTTTTTGAGACAGGGACTCACTCTATTGCCTGGGCTAGAGTGCAGTGGCATCACCATAGCTCACTGCAACCTCAAGCTCCTGGGCTCAAGCAATCCTCTTGCCTCAGCCTCCTGAGTAGCTGAGACTACAAGCACATGCCATCACGCCCAGCTAACTTTTTATTTTTTGTAGAGACAGGATCTTGCTATTGCCAAGGCTGGTCTCAAACTCCTGGCCTCAAACAATCCTCCTGCCTCCCAAAGTGCTGGGATTACAGGCGTGAGCCATCTCTCCCAGCCAAAAAGTTTAATTTTTTAAAAAACGTTTCCAGTAAATGAACAAATAGATGGATGGGAGCTCAAATGTTTTCTTCCCACACTATAATGGATCATTTTAGGCACACTCAGTCTTAGAGATCATTGCCATATGATGCTAGTCCCCACTCAGTCTTTGAGTCCCTTTAATTATTCTCTACATTCTTTTAAAGTTGTCTTCCTTACATGAAAATCTGATCATGCTATTTCTCAAAATCATTAGTCTCACACATAACGGCTTTCATGGTCCAGCTTTAGGCCTTTACCCAATATATGTATCTGTACACCGAACTACTTGCATTTTCTGTGCAAAATCCTGTCTGAGTGTAAGATACCTTAGAATAGGCATAATGTCCTGTCTTCATGTGCTTATATTGTCTCTAATTAAATTATCTCTAATGCTTAGTGTTCCCAAGCATATATTAGTAGTGCAATAAGCCAGGCATGGTGGCTCACGCCTATAATCCTAGCACTTTGGGAGGCCGAGGCAGATGATCACTTGAGGTCAGGAGTTTAAGACCAGCCTGGCCAATGTAGCAAGACCCCATCTCTACAAAAAACTTTTTTAAAAAATTAGCCAGGCATTGTGTTGTACACCTGTAGTCCTAGCTACAGGGAAGACTGAGACAGGAGGATCGCTTGAGCTTACGAGTTCAAGGTTGTAGTGAGCTGTGATCACAGCACCGCACTCCAGCATGGGTGACAGAGTGAGACCCTGTCTCTGAAAAAAAAAAGAGAGAGATTGCAATAAATTTTGACTTGAAGCCCATTATAAATGTTTGTTACCTTTGCTTTTAATTCTAAGAGTCCAGAAGTATTGATTCTGTGTTGCCTTCAGAACACTAACCTGCAATCACTCCTGCCAGATAGACCAGCCCCACTCGGAGGCCTTTGTGGACCATTTCCAAGGGAATACCCAAAACGAGCTGCATAGCAAGATTCCCCAAGATGTGCTGAACTCTGCAGAGACAAACACAGTTGTCAAACATTATGACTAAACCAAGCAGTAATTTCCTTGGTAGACTACAGGCTCTGATGTTTTGTTTCTTCTTAAGGACTTGCTTACCTAGAATTCCATTTTCTAAAGTTTTTTAGCAGGGAACTCTTTTTTCTTTTTGTAAATAAAATCTTGCCTAGAGCTTCAATATTTAAAACAAAAGGGCAATTTAGAAGTATAAATTTTATTCCTTGACTCATGAAAAAAAAGAAATAAAATAAAAATATAAATTCATTTAACTTATTTTATTCTGCTTTGTAACAATTGCTTATAACACCAAAAAGAGATCAGTGAGGCAGGTTTAAGGAGCATCAACTTGAAATTAGGGAGTTTGGAGGACAATTACCATCTTATGTCGGCTTCAGCATCTGATTTTGTTTCCATTGCACAATTTTGAGAAAATTCTAATTCACTGATATTGAATTTAAATTTCAATAGATTTTTCAACATCCTGTCTTGCAAAACTCAGGATGTTCTTTAATAAAACAGAGACAGCAAGAGAAACTTAATTCCCAGTTCTGTGTTAAAAAGTGTACCTAGTAACACCAACTAAAGTTGGTATCTCCCATGTACTACAATTTGGCACACAACATATTTGAATACAGGTATTTTTAATTATAGTTTTTAAATTTTAAATTTTTTTTTTTCTTTTTGAGAGAGTCTTGCTCTGTCACCTGGTTAGAGTGCCATGGCATCAGCCTAGCTAGCTCACAGCAACCTCAAACTCCTGGGCTCAAGCAATCCTCCTGCCTTAGCCTCCCGAGTAGCTGGGACTACAGGCACAAGCCACCATGCCTGGCCAATGTTTCTATTTTTAGTAGAGACAGAGTCTCACTCTTGCTCAGGCTGGTCTCCAACTCCTGACCTAAAGTGATCCTCCACCTTGGCCTCCCAGAGTGCTAGGATTACAGGTGTGAGCCACCACACCTGGCCTTAAATTTTAAATGAAATTCATATTATCTTGCTTGTCCAACTCCACAAGCATCTATGGAGAATCTCTGAACATAATTTGAAAAATTCCCACATTAGAGTAATCCGTAATTTAGTTGCTATGTAGCACAGTACTTTATTTTGTTTAAAAAAGATTTCAGTTTAAACCAGAAAGTTCAAAAACAAAATAGGTGTTAGATCTTCCACAGTGCCGCAGCTTTCGTATTAGTTTTAAGGGTTGTGTTTTTGGATTATCATTTACATAACGAATATCCAGCAGATCATGGAAGAGGTCCTCTGGGCATATCATGCAGAACAGATTCCTTACCTTTAAGGTCATGTGTACACCCATCCACGACTATCACTGTCCAAGCCAGCTTCAAAGACATATGAGAGGTAATATGTAATTCAGCACAGAGTAGTCTAGTAAGGACAGTTATACTAGTTTTTTTTTTTTTTTTTTTCAGACCTCAGACATAAAGGGGATTAGAAACACCTGCTTCTGAATCTAAATGAGAAGGACAAAGAAAGCCGCCCTGTTCTCTGAGAATACCTTGAGGACTAGGTGACCAGTACCACCTCACATAAGAATCACCCCACACATCCTTTCTGCTGTGCAACAGCAAGACTAGAAATGGCATAAAAATGAGATCCTGTCATATACCCAAAATAGAAATACTAATTGTTTTCATCCAAATTTTATCTGCCCTTCAAGGTCCAACTTGAATCTATGTCATCCATGACTCCATCTGCACTCTGCTCTTTCCCTCTTTCTGTCTATATCACTGTGGCTACTCCAACACCTGTTTCTCTTATCCCTTGTCTCCCTTCTCTAGCGAGGCTGGAAGGACTAATGTTGGCTTTCCTGACCTCTCTGAGCCAGGGGTAGCCAAGGCACAAGGTTCTGGCCAATGAGATGCAAGTACAAACACTGGTAGGAGACTTATAAGAGAGCTTCTGTCCTGACAAAAGGGATGGACGAACCAGTACCCAGGACCACGCCTTCCCCTTCTCTTTGCTTTGAATGCAGAGTTACAGCAGCCAACTTGCAGCCATGAGAGAAAGGCCCTGGGAACAGCAGAAATGCCACCACAGGACCGAGAGCTCTGGCTTCATTAAACTGGTGCACCAACCACCTACCTCTGGGATTGCTGTCTAGGAAAAAAAATAACCTCCATCCATTTAAGCCCCTGTTATATTTTTTTGTTACTTGCATCCAAGAGCTTTCCTAACTTAAATAACCCCATAGGTGACATGTCATACACAGCTTTGCAAATTCTTTTTCAGTGCCTTACTATGTGTCAGGCACTGTGAAAATCACAGTCTCATTTAATCACAATAACCTTATGAGGTGGGTTTTATTACTCCATTTTATAGATGAGGAAACTGAGGCCCACAGAGGTTAAGTAACTAATGTATACTATAATACTGTATTGCCTTACATTACTGTTTGACTATTCCTTCTTATAATTTTAAAGTCCTTGTATGCAGGAGCCATGTTTGCTCGGAACATACCTGTTCAGCGGAAAACCAAAGTGTGGAAGTTTCTATAGAAACTGAACAATTGGGGATTTTGTCCCTGACTTGTCAAGCCTCTGAGCCATGTGTCCTGCTGTGGATGCCTTTTTAGCCATTGACCAAAAGAGTCTTCCTTTCAAGTCTACAGCTGAGTAGATTATGCAGACAAGGTTGGCCTCTCCTGAAACCACAAGAGTCTACCAGAGAGGTGGGGCCAGCAGTAAGATTCTCACTACCTGCAGCAGGCATAATGGATCATAGATGCTAAGTGAGGTCATGAAAGGCCATCAGCATTTTAGGCCAGTGCAGTGGCTCACACCTGTAATCCTAGCACTCTGGGAGGCCGAGGCAGGAGGATTGCTTGATATCAAGAGTTTGAGACCAGCCTGAGCAAGAGTGAGACCCTCTCTACAAAAAAACAGAAAAATAAGCCAGGTGTGGTGGCGGGTGCCTGTAGTCCCAGATACTCAGAAGGCTGAGGCAGGAGGATTGCTTGAGCCCAAGAATTGGAGGTTACAGTGAGATATGACGATGCCACTACACTCCAGCCTAGGCAACAGAGCAAGACCCTGTAAAGAAAGATAACAAAGAAAGAAAGAGGCTGGGCGCGGTGGCTCACGCCTGTAATCCTAGCACTCTGGGAGGCTGAGGCAGGAGGATCGCTTGAGCTCAGGAGTTTGAGGTTGCTGTGAGCTAGGCTGATGCCATGGCACTCTAGCCCAGGCAAGAGAGTGAGACTGTGTTTCAAAAAAAAAAAAAAAAAATCTGAAAGAAAGGAAGGAAGGAAAGGAGGAAAGAAAAGGAAGAAAAGAAAGGCTAAAAACTATAAGCAAAATTAAAAGGCAGGCACTGCATCTCCTATTGACAGTATTATTCCAGATGGATAACAGTATTACCTACTCATCAATTTGTTCATGAATTAATTTGTTTTAAGTGTGTGGTGGAGGGGGAGGGGACGGGGGATTCAGCTCCGCCATTTCATAACCTACAGGGAACATTTAACAGCATCAGATAACTAGTGAAACATGCTTTTGGTTTGGTGATGATTTGCTCTCTTCTCCTTACTATTTCTATATAAATACCAACATTAGGCAGTTATAATGCAAGGTAAAGTACGCTGGCCTTAGAGTTACACTAGTGGGTTGAGGTCCTGGCTCTGCAACTTAGCTGTGTGACTTGGGGCAAGTGACCACATCCTCTAAGCCTCAGACATAGAACAGCAGGAGTAATACCAGCTTCGTAAGGTTGCTGCGAGGCTCAAACATGATTATGGGCATGAAAGTGCCTGATCAATAATAAAGCACTGAACAAGTTCGAGGTTACAATGACTTATAATCACCTCTGATATCAGTGACTTGACTGTCATTCCTTACCCAGCATGTACCAGCATGTACGAGATAAACCTCCAGGCTTCCTCCCTCTTCTCGGGACAGTAGATGAAGGGACTCTCCAAGATGCCTGTGTCCAGGGTGATCCACTGGTTCTGAGGCTTCCACACCGCATAGTAAATAAACACCGCCAGCTGACACAGAGGGGCAGACGTGAGCGTTAGCCACACCTTCTCCAGAGAGTGGCCCCGTTAAAACCCGCGGGCAGTAACTTCCTTCCAAATGCTTACACTCTCAAGTGGCTCCCACCACAGCATGGGCTAAGAAGATGTCAGGAATTAAATTTCTCCGCCATCCTTGCTGTGGTCATGTCCCCCACTGTGGTCATATCCTACTTCCTCCAGTGGTGAGGAGCAGCGCTGGCCCCCAGTGTAAAGAAGACTGTCTCTGAAGCCCCTTCCCCCTGCTCTTAGGCACCCTGCTCTCTGACACTGTGTTCTTTCTCTACCACCCTCACCCTCTTAAACGCCCGCTGCCCTCGTCTGCCCACCCCCACCGTATGATCTTTCATTTACAGCTTAGTATGAAGGGAAGTCAATGCTGCTTCTAAAGAGTGAGTAGGAAAAGTAGCAACTTGACAGTGGACAAACACTGCCTTGACCACGTGATGAAGGGGAATGCCCCAGTGATGTCATGCGATGTCCTCAACTCCCTGAAATAGCATGACGGGAAGGACACTGCACCTCTGTGGTATTCTTCCCGCAAACCCATAACTCCAGTCTAATCATGACAAAAACATCAGACAAACCCAGACCAGGGGACAGTCTAAGGGATACCTGGCCAGTCCTCCTCAAGAGTATCAAAGTCATGAAAAAGAAAGCCTGAGAAACTGTCACAGATCAGAGGAGCCTGGGAGACATGAGAACTAAGCGCAGTGTAGTACCCTGCATTGGAGGGCACCAGAGGACATGAATGGAGAAACTGGTAAACTCCAGATAAAGCCTGGAGTTTACTTAGTACTAATACGCCAACTGTTGAAATATACGATACTAACCATGGGAGACATTGGGTGAGGGGTGTACAGGAATTCTCTGTACTATCTTGACAACTTTTCTAGAATGCTAAAATTATTCCAAAATAAAAAGTTTATTTAAGAAAAATTTAATAAGTAAATTGGTCTTTCTGTGAGAGGCAGATATCTCAGCACCTGCTCCATGACCCTTCTATGAAAAATTGTCCTCTCCATAGCACGCAGTGTCTGGGCAGTCGTGGTTTGTACCAGGTGACCTTATCCCGCTCTTCTCCAACCCCTGGCTCCCCCCACATACACACAGTTGACTGGAACACGGGCACACCAGACAAGCCGCAGGCCGGAAGGGTATGAGGGAGAAGCAGAAAGATCCTGATGACTTCCCAGTTGCAGATAATCTCACAACAAAATCCCTCGAGAAAATTTAGAACTATATTTCTTCTTCCAAAATAGCCTTGACAAAAGCGTCTCCTGGGAGGCTCACACCTCTTACCTGAGCCATAAAAGGCTCGTTCCTCATGACGGTTAATGTTATGTGTCAACCTGGCTAGGCTGTGGTACCCAGATATTTGCTCAAACATTATTCCAGATGTTTCTGTGAGGGTATTTTTTAGATGAGATTGATATTTAAATCAGGAGACTTGAGTGAAGCAGATTCCTCCATAATGTGGGTGAGCCTCATCTAATCATTTGAAGGCCTGACTAGAAAAAAGACTGTCCTGCCTTAGGAAAAGGGAATTCTGTTCCACATAGCCAGAAAATAAGAGAAAAAAATGAAAAGGGAATTCTGCCAGCAGAACACCTTCAGACTCAAACTGCAACTCTGCCCTGGGCCTCCTGCCTCTGCCCTACAGCTCTTGGACTTGCCAAGCCTCCTTGATTGTTTGAACCAATTCCTTAAAATAAATCCCAATCTCTCTCTCTCTCTCTCTCTCTCTCTGTCTCTCTCCACACACACACACACACACACCCTATTGTTCAGTTTTTCTGGAGAACCCTGACTAATACAGTCTCTGATAAGGAAGCTGAGGCATCAGTGGGAATGAAGAAGACTACATTAGGGACTTCCCAGTGCCCTGGAATCACACCGCACAGGCAGCCATGCTCGGCAAGTCCCTTTGTGAGATACCCGGTGTGGGAGAAAAGGCTGGGTGTCATGAAGCTCAGGTGGAGCCTAGTCCTGGCCCAGTCACCAAGATGTGACCTTGGGCAAGTGACCCCACCTCTCGGAGCCCTGCACTCTTTTCTGGAGAGCTGACGAGATAAGAGTCTGAGAACACACACATGCTGCCCAAAGGAGACATCATTAGAGGATCCCCTTTTTTTTGTACTGAAATTCGGAGGCAGCCTTTAACTCTTCTAAGCATATGGCCCCAGACAGACCTTACGAACCAATCTAAGTTGGTTCCTGAGATAAAGCCCATTTGCAACCCCAAGAGTATTTGGCTTATAAAGACCCCAGCAGCTAAAATGAAAGGAAGCCACTGAAATTGCAGCCGTGCTGGGCAGGGGATTTGTCTGACAAATGAAACTCAACCCTTGGTTAAGAGTGAACAGGGGCACAGGAAAGGCCTGGGAAGGCAGCTCTGGAGAGGGCTAAGGTGGAAGTCGGTGTGGCCGCCCCGTCCCCACCGAGCTCTCTTCTTACGTGTTCCCAGTCTCTTCTCTAGACCTGGATCTAACCCCCAGTTTATTTGCATCCCCCCAGTGCGACACACACCAGTGTCCACCACCACCCATACTCACCTCGGCCAGGCTGATGGAGATGATGAACACCGGTGGGGGGAAGCAGTTAGCTCTCTCCAAGTATGTCATTCGGGACTTTTCAGGAAGCATCCATTTTGAGACAACCCTGTGGACCTTTTTATTCTTGGCAGGACCTTTACCTCCGCTGTCCTCTCTCGTTTTCTCCTCTTCCTCCAGCTCTTCTTTCATCTCTCTCCCCATATTCAGATTCACACTCTCCATCTCCAAATCATGAGCAGCAGCCATTGTCCTGGGTCCTCCCTCCACCTGAGAGGGACATGAATGCCAGGGAACAGGTGACCCTATGGTCTCCAGGCCATGGCTCTTTCCTGGGCTGTCTGGCACAACTGTTGGTTTCCAAGGCCTTTCCTGTGTGTTAATAGAAGGCAGCTGAAGATGATCAAGATGGTCTAAACCTCCTAAATGGCCCCAAATAAAATTTTCACTGTAACTGTTTTCAAAAGCATGAGCCATGGAGCCAGATGACTGGGATAAGAACACAGCTCTACCTCAGGTAAGTCACTTAAGTTCTCCGAGCCTCAAATTATGTATTTCCTAAATTGTGGTCAAATACACATAACATAAAATTTACCGTTTAAAGTGTACAATTCGGTGGCATTGAGTACATTTACAATGCTGTGCGACCATCACCATTATCTAGTTCCAAAACGTTTTTCATCACCACAAACAAAAACCCCATACCCATTAAGCAGTTAATCCCCATTCCCCCTCACCCCAGCCCCTGGCAACTGCCGGTCTGGTTTCTGTCTCTCTGGATTTACCTGTTCTGGATATTTCGTAGAAATGGAGTCATACAATATGTATGTATCATACAATATGTGGCCTTTTGTGCCTGGCATGTTTCATGCAGTGTTTTCAAGGTTCATCCATGTTGTAACAAGGGTGAGAATTTCCTTCCCTTCATGGCTGAATAATAGTGGGTTGCATAGATAGCGTACATTTTGTTTATCCATTCATCTGTTGATGGACATTTGGGTTGTTTCCACCTTATGGCTCTTGTGAATGTGCTTCTATGAACATCCCTGTACAAGTTTTTGTTTGAACATCTGTTTTCAGTTCTTTGGGGCATATACCTATGAGCGGAATTGCTGGGATATATGGCAATTCTATGTTTAACTCATTGAGAAACCCTCAGATTCCATTTTAAAGTAGGGATAATAATACCACTTACCTCATAGCATGGCTAGGAAGATTATTTACGATAATGAACATAAAGCATTTAGAACAGTATGTGGCATATGGTAAACACTCCATAATTATTGTTCTTGGCTATTATGGATGGGTGGGTGTACAGCTGGATGGATGGGTAGATAGAAGGGATAGAGCTGAGTCTGGGCCTACTTTCACACTGCAAGTTACTAGGAATCAGATCAAATTCAATTTGGTTTCAAATGAAATTCATTAGGCAAGTTTTTTGGGGTTTTTTTGTTTGTTTGTTTGTTTGTTTGTTTTTTGAGACAGAGTCTCACTCTACTGCCCAGGCTAGAGTGCCATGACGTCAGCCTAGCTCACAGCAATCTCAAACTCCTGGGCTCAGCAATCCTCCTGTCTCAGCCTCCCGAGTACCTGGGACTATAGACATGCACCACCATGCCCGGCTAATTTTTTCTATATATTTTTAGTTGTCCATATAATTTCTTTCTATTTTTAGTAGAGACAGGGTCTCGCTCTTGCTCAGGCTGGTCTTGAACTCCTGAGCTCAAGCAATCCTCCCACCTCGGCCCCCCAGAGTGCTAGGATTACAGGCATGAGCCACCCTGCCCAGCCTCATTAGGCAAGTTTTCACATTATAATAGGTTATATTCAATAAGTTGAAGAAGAGAATTCTTTTATTTTTCTTTTCCTCAGCAACTATTCTGAAAATAAAGGCTTTTTCCTTCCCCTGCATCTTCCACCCCTACCCAGCCAACCCCCAGGGTCAGTTCAGACATTAAGTCGATAGACAGCTATTTTATTAATTGTCCTTGAATATTGATTTTTTTCTAGTTTTTGCCACTTTTCAAAATTGATTAAAACTAGAGTGTGGATTTAAGATCACCAGCTATTAACTGCAAATATTAAAGCATTTAAAAAAATAAGTTCAATCAGGGACAATTAACATTGTATAAGCCAGGCATAATCCTAGCACTTTGGGAGGCCAAGGTGAGAGGATCACTTGAGCCCAGGAGTTCAAGACAAGCCTGGGCTACACAGCAAGACCCTGTCTCTACAAAATTTTTTTTAAAAATTTAGCCAGTCATAGTGGTGCATCCCTGTAGTCCCAGCTACTTGGGGGACTGAGGCAGGAGAATCACTTGAGCCCAGGAGTTGGAGGCTGCAGTAAGCTATGACGACACCACGGCACTCTAGCCTGGGCAACAGACCAAGATTCTGTCTCAAAAACAACAACAAAAAAAAAATACTGATTTTAAAAATTAATAACTTAAAACTGCCACATGAAAAAAAAAACCCAAAAACGGTCCACAAAACACTCTCCTTCCCTTCTGAAGTTTGCGTGTCTGCTTTCTGTCTTGGTATATATGCAGTAAAGTAGACATGTAGCTCTAGCTACTTCAGGCTCTAACAGATGAGCACGTTGGTATCGATTTGCAGCATTTTGTTTTTCCCTCTTCTCAGTGCATCACTATCACACGCCGACTTTCATACCTGTCTGTTTGCCCTGATCCCTGAGGACAGGGGCCTGGCTCTGGCTCATCTCCTCTCCAGCACCCGGTGCTGTGCTGCCCACAGGCCTCCTTCCAGTCTCTGACACCACCACCCCCATCTCTCCCACTCCTGGTTATCTTCTGCCCCACCCCCGAATTTCTGAGCACAGTTTACCACCTTGGATATTACTGATCAGACTGGCAACAGTGAAAAGAACTGATACTACCCCATACTTATGCGGCTGTGTGGAAATGAGTGCAATGTATGAGGTGTAAACTGATGCAGCCTTTTGGAAGGCAATTGGGCAGCGTCCATAAAATATAAACAGCACACACCTTTCAAGAGAACCATCCTACTTCTAGAAATCTATCCTAAAAATGTATTTGAACAAGTACACAAAGCTTTATTACAAAGATGTTCATACAGAACTATTTATAGCAGTGAAAAATCATAAACAATCTAAGTGTATTTCAATGAGGTTGTTGCATTTTCTGACAGTTCTGATTCTTAGGCAATTCTTCTTTACGCTGTGCTAATATCTGCTCACCAGCACTACTGCTCCTGGGTCCAAGGTTTCCCTCCCTAGGGCTTCACAAAGCAAGTCTAATCTAAGGTTATGTGGTCGTTAATTTTGTCCTTGCTTGGGTGTGGCCTGTATATAAACTCTATGGGCTCTGGATACAGTGTCTGGATGCACAAGTTAGAATTTATGGAGGCCCAATTAAATAGAGCAAGAGTCTCAAAACAAAACAAGTGGCAATGATTACAACACATTCTAGTCTCACAGAGATATAAAAGCATCCACAGCTATTCAATTATTTGCTTGGTTACTACTCTTGGGTTACACTCATAGAGTGGATATTTACTGCACTGACTCTGCTTTCTTACTCACTAAGCCAGCCTACGTCTTATCTGCAGCAAGTTGCGGCCAACTCTGTTGAAAGGCACAACATACACAGATCAAAACTGAGTGGCACTGCTGCGAAATGTTCGTATCCTCCAGGTAGGGAACAACTAGGGGAGATTATTAGAATGCTGGTTAAAAATGGAGAGGTTCCTCCTGCACACCAACAACCAAAACCCTTCCCTTCATGTTTGGCAAGGATTCCTAAGAAGAGGAAACATTGAAAGAACTTCCCTACTTCCTGGCCTCACCTGGAAGAACCACTGCTTGTGTTATGAACCACGAAGCCAGTGCGTTGGCCAAAGATTGGCAAGGGCAGGACTGTGTTCATTTACCCAGAACAGCTGACTATCTTAAAAAAAAAAAAAAAAAACTCTGTAGAAAAAGAGATTTACATAGGAGACCTTTGACATTGGCAAGGGATTTTTCCAAAGACCTTTCAGATGCCATAATCCACTATATACCATAGTGTCTCCCAAAATAACTTTGTAAACTGTAGCCAGAAAATTTTAAGCAATTCCACTTTAGTCTTTAAATGATTCTGTAAATGCAGAAATAAAGTTATTTATAAAATTAGTTATTTGAGAAGTATTAACCATAGTCAACAATTTGCACCTGAGGTCCCAAAGAAGGAAAGAAACTTTGGTTAGTTGTGTCTCGACTCATCTTTTAGTAACATTTAATCTCACTCTTGAAGAGCAGCCTCTGCACTGGCTGACTCTTGCTAAAATAACTTCCCAGGGCTCTTTTCCTTGTATCGATGTGACACACATCATGGATCTATTGATATCAGAGATCCTAGACACCACTGAACTTGACATTCCGTGCCAATTTATCCAAAACTTCTACTTATGGCACACACACAAAAAAGTCACTTTCTTGGGCCTTTTCATTTTCTCTTCATTTCTGTCACTGGCACTAGCAAGTGATTTATTTTATGAGTCTTTTCTATTCCTCAGATAAGAAACAAAGGTTGTAATCACTGCTGGCAAATGACATAAAGGCTAGAAGTTAGTAGAGGATAATAAAGTCATGTGAGATGTCCAGGTGAACCAGTAGCGCTGGCAAAGCCAATCATTCAACTCTCATTCATTCACAATGGGCCTTTGAGGGTAGCTAATAAAATATCAAAATTATAAGTGTTGAATCTGCAAATGTCAATGACTTCTGGTGTATTCTTTCAACACTTACGTTGTGGTCATTTGTCAGTTTTCTTGGGGAATTCCTTGTCTGCTCTTGGTGGGTAGCAGGGAACACTTCCAACTACAGATGCTAAAAATGCCCAAAACTCACATTTCCAGGTCCTGAGGCAGCTATGGCTCAGGGACGTGACTTATGCTTGGCCAGTCAGCTGCATTTGCTTAGGATTTTTGAGGCCACAGCTGGGGATGGGGAAAATTCTTTATGGTGGTTGCAGTGTTGGCAGCAGTATCTGGTGTCCACACAGCCTTGCCATTGGGGTCAGTGTGGCATCCAGAGTCTGACGCCAGCTGTATCTGTGACAAAGGCCACAGCACTGAGCACGCAGCGGCTGTGATGGGGCTGCCCTCACCCACCAGGCCCTGTGATGGGATTTTGCTGTAGTTCTAGGTGCCCAGTCTCCCCTTGTTTCTGCTTATTTCCCACACCTGCTTTCTGCAGCCTCCCGGTGATTCTATAACCGACCCTATGTGCTTTAAAAAAAATTCACTTCCTGATTTAATAAGCCAGAATCATTTTCCATACCTGGTGACCAGGAACCTGACCTGATAGACCTAAATCGCCAAGAAATTCTTCTAAACTCTCTTTGGAGTCTTCCTGTTGTAAGTCAAACTCATTTCTCGTGGTGCGTTTGGGAGACACAGTGAAGGAGCACAGAACCAGGAGGTCTGTCTTCTGGTCTAGACTGCCACTTCCTGGCTGTGTGACCAGGGGCAAGTCACTTCCTGGCTCTAAGCCACAGTTCTCCCACCTGCACAGTGAGCGTCTTCGCCACACCGGGAGTTGCCCTAACTGGCTATGCCTTAGAACCCCCTGAGCCATCTGGTTTTCAACATTTGTATTCATACAGATTCCCAGGCCCTATTCCCGAAGACACTAATTGAGCAGGGTTAGTAGATCTCCGACAAGTAGACCAGAAGAAGCAGAGGCAGCAGCACCTTTGAGAACCGCAATCTAAGGATCGCCAAGGCCCACTCCAGTTCACGTGCTCTGTGATCCTCTCATGGAGGACAGAGACCATTCCACTGCTATATTCTTTGCATCCAGAACCATTCCCGACACATAGTGACTGTTCAAAAAAATACTTGTATCTGAGTAAAGCATTTATGGGAACTCTCTGCACTACCTTTGCAACTTTTCTGTAAATCTAAAATTCTTCCAAAATAAAAAGTTATTTTAAAAAGTACTGGAAAGAAGCAAAGAAGGAAACAAGGAAAAGAGGGAGAGAAAGAGGAAAGGAGGGAGAAAGAGGAGGCAAAAGGGAAAGAGGGAAGGATTCTAACCACACCACATTGACTAAGTCTTCATGTCACTGTATGTTGAACAGCACCTCCTACCAACCTTTTCCTCTGCACATCTGCACCCCATCTGTTGTCATTCCACCATCAGTGAGTTGTCAGAGGAGACCTGTGGAGCCACTGTGTTGTAACGGCTACCAAAAAGGGCATGTCACCTGCCTGTGAGGAATACCGTTCCTTGTGCTTGTTCCTGTAAAGACGAGAGTTTGCTCCCAGCATCCACATTTGGTTTCCCTGGGCCTCAGTTTCCTCAGCTGTAAAATAGAGCTCACTTCTACCCTGAGTATCTTACAGAATTGTTATAAGAATCAAAAGAAATCATAAGAGGTACCCTAATAAGCACACACTTACTGTGTGTACTCCATGCTTAAACCCTTCATGCGCATTCTCTTCATTAATTTTCACAACTTTGCAAGGTAGGCTAATAACGTCCCCATTTTATGGACAAAGAAACTGAGGCTCCCAGAGTAACTTGCTCACTGAGGCCAGTGAGGCGAGGGCTGGGAGAAGAGCCTAAGGCACCTGACTCCAAGCCCCCTGCGTGTTCTGCTGCCCCTGTGATTTCTAAGCACCAAGTGTAATAGAAATGCTTGTCTGCTTTTTGGTTATTTTCATCCCATCCTTTCCTCCCCCCTTATCTCCTTCTTCTTCCTCCAGCTGCCCAGAGAGACCCCGACTAGACCCTGGGAATTCCCAAACGGAAGCTGGAGAAGAATTGGCAGGTCATTACCCCTGGGGCGGGACGGGGCTGGGAATTCCCACCGTCTCCATCTCTCCCGCAGGGACTCCAGATGGAGACAAGTGTCCAGGAAAGGACTTGCCTCTCTGAGAACCCGGAGGACTAAGTCAGGCTCACCTTCCCTTCTTCACCTCACCCGGGAGGGCACTGACAAGGCCAACACCCTTGGGACAACTCCTCTTTGGTAGAAACTTTTCGTCATTAGCTTGCGCTGCTTTCCTAGCTGCATCCAAACAAGTAAGTTCTGAATATCTGAATGTTTTTTTTTTAAACGGCTGGCCCCACCCACTCATCGGTACCAGGCGGGCCCCTGCAGGGCCAAGGCCAGCCTTGATGTGGCCAAGGAGCCAGGGAGGCTGGGCAGCAGGCTGTGCTGGGTGCGGCCAATTGCCGCACAGCTGGGCCTGGTGGGGAGGCTTTTGGTGGTGTTGCTAGGCAACCTGGCTAATTGGAGAGGCTGGACTGGGCTGCTGGGCCACAGAGATTAACAGCCTCCTTCATCATGCTGGGAACCGTAATTATGCCCGTTCCAGAGGCCTGCAGCAACCTCTTTGTGGTTATAGCCTGAAAGGATGCTTTTTTAGCTACAGAAATTAAGAACTGGCTTTTCAATATTATGGGGTTGTGGTTGTGGTTGTTTTCTTTTTGCTACATCACGGCGGATACACTTGGAATAAATAGGCAAAGATTTAAAAACAAAAAATGCCTTCACAGACCCTCATCTCCAAAGTTTTCCTTTTTCCTGAAGCAAAGCACATTTGCCCTCAATATCAAGGGCAAGTAAGGTAGGGACACTGTGTCTCCTGAGGTCTCGCCATGGCCCACTGTGCAGTAAAAGCTTCTTCCTTGCAACCCCACCGATGGGCTGTGGTTGAGGGTAGGGAGCCTCTCAACAGAATAGTTTCTTTGGGACCCTCCCATCCGAAGACAATCACGATACCTCACCCTTTCCATTTTATAGAACCACTGTCACTTATATGATTTTGGTGAATCCTTCTATCTGCCCTGTGAAGAAGACATCATTATTGTTCCCATTTTACAGATGAACAACTAAGGCAAAAAGGGCAACCATAATCACATATCTAGTGACAGCAGAGCCAGGGCAAAACCCAGTAATCTGAGACTAGATCCTGGGCCTCTCCACCATGCCACATTGCCTGCCCACAGAGCTATTTAACATATGACATATTTATGTACCCTAGTATAATAGTAATAATAGTAATGATAACGTACACTGGGGTAGAAGACATAGAAATTACATCCTAGATCTTTTTTCTTTTTTTATTTTTTTTCCCTTTGGTGAGAGTTTCACTCTATCACTCAAGCTAGAGTGCAGTGGCCTGATCATACCTCACTGCAGCCTTTAAAACTCCTGGGTTCAAGTGATCCTCCTGCCTCACCCTTCCTAGTAGCTGGGACTTCAGGCATGTACCACCATGCCCCGCTAATTTTTCTTATTTTTTGTAGAGATGGGGTCTTGCTATGTTGCCCAGGCTGGTCTCAAACTCCTGAGCTCAAGTGATCCTCCCACCTCAGCCTCCCAAAGCACTGGGATTATAGGCATGAGCCCCTGTACCCTGCACATCCTGGATCCTGTACTGTCCTCAACACCTCATCCTTGTTGATCGTGACTGAGCTTTTAGAGCTGTGTCGTGTGCCCTAAGGAATACAGTCTGAAAGAATTCCCAAAAGACAAACACACTGTTGAAGTGAGTTAACAGACTCAGCACATCAGAGCACAGAGCTGAAGGAAAACACTGACCCTGAGCCACTTTCTCCTTAATTCAAGGACAGGTGGCTCTGTCCCCTAAGTAAGGAGACAAAATCATTGCTTTCATTCAATATTTGTAGACATTTTTCCAAAAACACTTTCACTGCCTCATCTAGAATATTTTTTCAGTAGTGGTCCATTGATAATGACCAACTGTTCTAGCTTGCACAGGGCTAGGGGTATCTTGGGACTTTCAGTTCTAAAATCAGGGCAAATCAAGGACAGTTGGTCACCCTATCATGGACCATCTGCATCACAATCATGTGGTTGGTTAGGCAATGATGGCTGGTTCTAATCCTAGGGCCATGGTTCTTAACCCCAGCCATACATCAGAATCATCCCAGATCCATAGAATCAGGGTCTCTGGGGCTTGGGCCTGGCCCTGGTATCTTGTAATGTGCAGCCAGTACTAAAAATTGCTGCCCTAGAGATTTGAATGCAGAGGGTCTGGGCTCAGGTTTTGCCCAGGAATTCGCATGAATTTTTAACAGCTCCCCAGGGATTCTTATGTACACTGTGTTTTGATAACCAGTGAATGTGTGTGTGATGTGTGCATTCATGGGTAAGCATTCCCTGAATACCTTGTATGTGTTAGGCTCTGGAAACACACAAGGAAAAAAAAAAAAAAAAGAAACCACCTCCTGTTCCAGGCCCTCCCTATTCAGTGGGGAATAAAGACCTATAAATTGTCCCAACATAGTATACTGTGATTTAGATTAAAAAGTGGGTCAGCACCATCAGGGCGGTTATGGCTATTCAGTTTCCAGAAGCCTGGTGTGGTAGACTAAAGATGGAACATATAATTTGCCATTCCTTCCACTGAGAGATAGGGTTTGTTTCCCCTCTCCTTAAATCTGGGCCAGCCCTGTGACTGGTTTTGACCTACAAGACGTGGCAGAAGTAGTGCTGGGTACTTGCCAAGGCCAGGCCCTAAGAGATATGCAGCCCTTACTTTTGCTCCTTTGGGAATGCTCCCTTTTTGAAGCCTGACTTTGTGTCAGAAGGTTGACTATCTGGAGGCCACCATGCTATGAGGAAGCCCAAGCTACCCACATGGACAGAGAGGCCATGTAGAAGAGCACCAAAGTGCCAGACCTGGGAATGAAACCTTGACCTTCCAGCTTACCTCATCCACCCGCCAAATATAGCCAAGTAAATGACCCCAGCTGATACTACTGGGAGCATGAGAACTGCTCAGCTGAATCCTTCCCAAATTTCTGACCCACAGAATCATGACAAAATAAGATGGTGGTTGTTTTAAGTCACTAAATTTTGGAGTGGTTTGTTATACAGCAATAGCTACCAACACACCTCATCAGAACCAGAAGACAGAATGACATCTCATACCATTCTGCCTTTCCATTAATAGTGTTCATCTTTGTATCTTTCCATAGAGTAGATTGCAGATCACCCAAAATAGCCTCCCAAATGAGTCTCCACCTCTGTTTCTACTCCTGCCTCTCCCTCCAAAACAAAACAAAAGTGTAAGTCAGAATATATCAACTCTCTGTTTAAAATCCTTTAATGGTTCCGCACTGGTTTTTAGGTAAATACAAGATCCTTATCATATCTGATAAGATCCTGCATGACCTAGCTCCTGCCTTCTTTATGGAATTCAGTTTCTATCACTCACCCCCAAAGTCTCTATGCTACAGCCACAGGGACTTCTTTCTGTTCCTGGAACACACCAAACTCTGTCCTGCCTCCAGGTCTTTGCACCTGTTGTTCCTTCTACCTGGTCCTCCCACCCCCAACTTCAACAAATACACACAGGCTGGCTCCTTCACCACCCACGGCACAGCCCTGGGAAGTCTTCCCTGCCCACGCCTTCTTCCGCGCCCAGATACTCTATCACATTTCCTTGCTTATTTGCTCCCAGCACGTATTACTATCTAAAAATATCTAGTTTGTGTATTGTCTGTCTCTTTCTACTAGACTGTAAGCTCCAGAAAAGTAGGAAATGTTTATTTTATATTCCGTCTGTACCCCAGCGTCTACCATAGTGCCTACCAGAGAATAGGGGCTCAGTAAGTGTTTGTTGAATGAACCATCAGATGAATGAAGAAGGAAGGAAGAAAGGAAGGAGGAAGTATGAAATAATGAAAGGAGCTCTGACATTATAGGACTCAGAAAACCCTGGTTCTTGCTCCAGTTCTGCCCCTGCTTACCTATGGACAAGTCACTTCACCTCACCTAATCAGGAATCTCATCCCCAGCAAGCACATGGCCCGTGATGTTTGCACGTACCATACACCAAAAGTCTTCACATTTTTTTAATTCATGAATCCCTGAAAGAATTTGAAGAAGCTATGTCCCCTCTCACACATTTTTAAGTTAATAACTAAAATTATTTTTTACAAGTTAAAATCGGTTCCAAGACTAAATTTTCTGGCATAGTCTTTGATAGAGATGTGCTTTAAATATATTTTCACCCAAACCTTGGAGCTACAGATTTAACTTGTTCAGTTTATGGAAAATGTCTACCATATAATCCTGTTAGCAAAGCCAGTCCTCACTGTCAAACCAATCAGCCAAATCAGACTGATTTTCTGTCGTTAGAAAATCCATCTTCATTTTTTAAAAGTTCTATACATGTGTTACCATGACAACTGGCTCATGTCTCAATTCTAATTTTACAATACTTAAATAAAGAGCTAAAGCACCTAAGTTTAATGTAGAGTAGCGTAATGGCTAACAGCACCCGTTCTAGAAGAATTCAAAGGTGCCTGAGTTCAAATTCAGATTTCACCTCTTCATACCTCTGGGACCTTGGGCAACTTACTAAACCTCTTGGTGCTTTGGGAACCTCATCTATAAAAGAAGGATAGTAAGTATCTACTTTATAGATTCAGTATGAGTATTACATTAGTTTATGATCTGTAAAACTCTTAGAACACTATCTGGCACATAATTAGCATTAAACAAATATTTTATTTATTTATTTATTTTTTTTGAGACAGAGTCTCGCTGTGTTGCCCGGGCTAGAGTAAGTGCCGTGGCGTCAGCCTAGCTCACAGCAACCTCAAACTCCTGGGCTTAAGCGATCCTACTGCCTCAGCCTCCCGAGTAGCTGGGACTACAGGCATGTGCCACCATGCCCAGCTAATTTTTTGTATATATATTTTTAGTTGGCCAGATAATTTCTTTCTATTTTTAGTAGAGACGGGGTCTCGCTCAGGCTGGTCTCTAACTCCTGACCTCGAGCGATCCACCCGCCTTGGCCTCCCAGAGGGCTAGGATTACAGGCGTGAGCCACCGCGCCTGGCCTAAACAAATATTTTATTTAAATTTTTTTTTTAGAGACAAATTTTCACTCTGTCCCCTAAACTGGAATGCAGTGGTATGATCATTGCCCACTGTAACCTAGAACTCCAGAGCTCAAGCAATCCTCCTCCCTCCTGCCTAGCCTCCCAAGCACCTAGAACTATAGGCACACGCCACCACACCCAACTAATTTTTCATCATTATTTTTTTAGAGATGGGGTCTGGCTATGTTGCCCAGTGTCATTTTGAACCCCTGGCCTCAAGGAATCCTCCCACCTCTGCCTCCCAAGTAGCTAGGATTACAGGAGCTCGCCACCACACCTGGCTATTTTTTTTTTTTTTTTTTTTTTTAGTTTTTGTAGTGATAGAATCTCTATGTGTTGCCCAGGCTGGGCTCAAACTCTTGGCTTCAAGTGACCCTCCCACTTCAGCCTCCCGAAGTGCTGGGATTACAGGCATGAGCCACTGGGCCCTAAACAAGTATTTTTAAATAAAATAAATACAATGACTCTGTATTGAGGCACAGCCCCCTTTTGTTTATCTTACCAGTCTCTCTTTGCTTCCTCTCTCTTAAGATCAGAGCATTCTCCAGTTGTCCTTTTGGACAATGCACCCTAGAAACTTCAGGATGGACAGAGGTGTGAAAGAAGGGAAACAATTTAGGCAAGAGCGGGTACCTGCGGAAGTTGAGGATCTGGAAACTGATTCCTTTAATGCTGTCCATGCCCGTGTACCCCAGTTCTAGGACCACTGGCAGATTGGACACACCCTCGATGGGCATGTTCAGAGCTAGGTATAATTCCTGGCACCCCATCTACAACTCCATCTCTATCTCTCCGACATAAGAAACCACAAGAGATTGCAAGTTAGCAAGCAGCATGTGCATAAATTTGTTCCAAATTATACAAATGTAAAATATTCATAAATTTCAAAACTTTTTTTAATGAGGCTCATGCTGCCGTGCCCATCTCTCCACTCACTCTCCCATTCACTCAAAATTTCAAAACTTTTATTAGGCGGGACAGACTAGCTGTGACCCGGTGTACAGCTGAGGGCAAAGTCCCAGGAATCAGGACACAGGACAACTCAAGAGGCCCTTCGCGAACAATCCATCATGAAGTCCTAAAAAGGAAGGCTCATGTCTTCAGCTAGGTGGAGACCTCATCAGGCCTGAAAACCGTGGTGTCATCTCCTAGACCCCCGTGTATCGGCCACACTTCTGAAATACAGATCACGTGGGGTCTCTCCCCTTGCTAAATCTCTTCAATGGATACCCATGGTATAAAGTCTAGGTTCCTTAACAAGGCGCACAGGGGCCTCATGACCCTAACCCTGCCTATTTATCCACACTCATTTCTTCCCATTCCCCCAAGTACATCCTACACTCCAGCCATTCCTACAGTTCCAGCTCCCACTCCCCAGCTTTTCATGAGCTCCCCCCTCTGCTGAAACTCCTTTCCTCCCAAATTGTCATCCCAGGGAAGTCTAACACCCCCTTTAAGACGCTGTCCTTTATGTCTCCTCTGCAAAGCCTTACTGAGCATCCACCTGGTGCCTGGCATCGTGCTGGGCACTGAGAATACAGTGGAGAGAGCAAAGCAGACATGGTGGAATTAAATGCCTCTCTTAGTCCCATCAGCAACCTCTGCTCATGTCTAGGAAATCATTGTCTTCTCCATATGGTAACTATCTCCCCTACAAGGCGGTTGAGCATCCTGGCCAGGCGCAGTGGCTCATGCCTGTAATCCTAGCACTCTGGGAGGCCGAGGAGGGTGGATCATTTGAGCTCAGGAGTTCGAGACCAGCCTGAGCAAGAGAGAGACCCCCGTCTCTACTAAAAATAGAAAGAAATTATATGGACAGCTAAAAATATATATAGAAAATATTAGCCGGGCATGGTGGCGCATGCCTGTAGTCCCAGCTACTCGGGAGGCTGAGGCAGTAGGATTGCTTGAGCTCAGGAGTTTGAGGTTGCTGTGAGCTAGGCTGATGCCACGGCACTCTAGCCTGGGCAACAGAGTGAGACTCTGTCTCAAAAAAAAAAAAAAAATTAAAAAAAAAAAGTCTGTGAGCATCCCTAGGCCAGGACTTCTGTTTTACTCCTCTTTGAATCCCTATTACCTGGTCGCTGGAAAACATCAATAAATATTTGTCAGATTCATTTACTCAGGAAGGATTCATCAAACATTTTTGTATCAGGGATGTACAAGGTGCTGGTTATACAACTATGAACTAACAGCCATGATCCCTGCCCTCTTGAAACCTTGCCCTCTCATGGGACGAACAGAGCCTTTGATTGAATGAATGATGTATGAATGAGTGAATGAATTAAGAAATCAGGGAAGCAGTATGCTCCTCCCCACCTGGATGAAGCAGCCCAGAGCAGGAGACACACAGGAAGTGAAAAGCTGGTGTCTAGGTAGTTGGGGGAATGATGATGCTCTCTTGGCCTTTCTAGGACAAAGAAACTTGAAAGACAGCAAGGAGTCGCGCAAAAAGCATGGAGTTTAGAGTCTGACCTAGACTTGAATTCTGGGTCCATTACTTATTAGCAATGTGACCTTAGATAAATCCCTTAACCTGTTTGTATCTTCATTTCCTCATCTGTAAAAATAGGGATGATAATAATATGAACAGGATTATGATTAAATGAGATAATGCATTGAAAAACCCTTAACTAACTGAGGCCATGGTTTTAGAAACTGGTACTTCCCACCACTTGCTCAGTGCTGAATGTCCAAACTGAGAAACATAGCAGGAGTCTGGACCCAGCCCTGGTCCAGGGTTTTTAACCTCACACCAGCAGCTGGGCCTTTCCTATTCAGCCCTGTCCCCGCTCTTCCCTGGCCTCCCTCTCCCGTCACCATGTCCCTTTCACTGCCCAGTTCTGTGTTGACAAGTCTGCCTAAGTGCTTTCAAGGCCAGGGATTGCCTTATATATCTTTACATGCCTAGAGTGAAGGAGGTGCCAGCTAGGGACGGGCTTGGCAGGAAGGGGGTCAAAGAGGAAGGAAAGAGCACAGGTGTTTAACGAGAGCCTGGAGCCCAGCTTGGTGCTTGACTTGCTTGCATTGTTTCCTGTCATTTTCATAAAAATACCATTTTAAGCCAGGTGAGATAGCACACACCTGTAGGCACCTGTAGTCCCTCAGGAGGCCAAAGCAGGAGGATCAGGAGTTTAACACTGTAGTACGCTATGATCACGCCTGTGAATAGCCAGCTTGGGCAACATAGCGAGACCCCATTTTACAGATAAGGAAACTGAGGCTCAGGAAGTAAACAGGAGACATGGGATATGAATCCAAGCCTCTCTGTAACTCCAAAATAATTCTCCACTATGCCATGCTGCCCACTAGCTTGTAGGTGATATTAAATGCTTGTGGAATAAATTTCAGTTTTCTTATTCCCAAGAGGGGCAGAAATTGTACAGACCTGCCCACCACCCAGAGAATCCAGGTACCTGCTTAAACAGTGATGAATAAACGAATGAATAATCACAACTGGACCAAAGAGTGAAAATCCCTCTGATACTCATACCAGGAAGGAGGAAGCAATAACCCCAGTGGAGCTGCCTTTCAGGAAGCAGCAGGGACTGTCTCCAGTGCCCAGGTGGGCAAAGCAGGAGGGCTAGGAACTGACTTAGCCAGAGGCAGAAAATATTGCGGGGGAGCTTTAGGGGGTGCAGGGAGAATGTGATGGAAGGAGACAAAGCCAGTGGTTGAACAGGGCAGGAAGCTGTGGGAGACAGCGCCCGACTGCTGGCCCAACATGCTGTCAACTTTTAAAATGAAAGTTGCAGGAGCCGCACAGACACTCCAGGAGGTTCCGAAGGAGCACCCCATGCTCCCTACCTCCTTCCCCAGAGCGCCAGGCGCTCCCTGCTGACCCCACAATCCCCCCAACCCACACCCAGCACCCACATCTTACCTTGGGAGGCCAAGGCAGGGACGTCCCAGGCAGCACGGGCTGGTCCCCGTGTTCCAGGCGTCCTGGGCCAAGGGGCTGCCTGCTGCTGTGAAGCTCCCGCCCTCCCAGGTGCTCCTCCCCAATCTAAAATTGTCCCAACAGGTTCCCAACCCGCCCAACCCAGGGGGAGGAAGGCTGAGGAAATTCCCTCCCAGCTGGAGGCAGGGCCTGGCCGGGCCAGCCTGCTTGGCAGCCTTGCTCTTGGGCTGGCCCTGGATGAATGAGTCCTCCCCCTCCACTGCTTGGGTCTGAGCCAGGGAGCCTATGACAGCCTCTCTGCTCTTTCTCCAGGGCACTGAACTCCATTCTTCCTCCAAGTCCTCCCCTCGTGCTGCATGTCTGGGTCCCCTGCCTTCCACTCTCAGCTCTCTGGGGAGAGGCCTCACCAGGGTGGTCTCTCTATCATTCTGGATTTGGTTGTGCTCTGGTAGTACTTGGCACCAGGGTGGGGTGACTTGATGACCCTCAGTGTTAGTCACAAGCCCTCTGGACTCTGTCCACCAAACTGGTTATATGGCCTCTAGTGAAATAGGTTTGCCAGTTGCAATAACTAGCCTTGTGCTAAGCTTTGAGAATGAAGAGGTGGATTAACATGGTCCCTGCCCTCCCACTCTCCTAGGAAGGCAAAGAATGAATTACTGCAGTAGATGATTGCCCAAGATTGGGGGCGGCAGGGGCCAGGGAAGACTCTCCAGGCGTGGGAGGGTTCTGGAAAAGCTCCAGAGGAAATGACATACAAGAAGGGCTTTTATAGGATGAACAGGAGTTCTCCAAAGCTGCAAAGGGGAAGAGGTCACACAAATGGACAGGCTCTGGCGAGAACTACTAAAAGTTCAGACTTGTGAGTGAGGAGTGTCAGATCAGGAAGGGCCTTGTGTATCTTGCTAAAGGGCTTGAACTTTATCCTGTAGGTTCAGGCTGGGGGTGAGGGCGTCACAGAAAGGTTTTAAACAAGGAACACAAAGTCTCAGATTGCATTTAAAATAGATCACTGGGCCCTGCAACGTGCGGAAGGGTTGAAGGGGACAAGACTAGAGGCAAGAAGCCCAGCCAGGCTGCCGCGGGAGTCAGGCAGACAGTAACGTGGGCTTTACCAGGGCACTGGCCAGGGCGCAGGAGCAGAGAGGAAGGGACACATTCAAGAGATGTTTAAGGGGGTAGCACTGACAAGACATAATGAGTAAGGGAGGAGCCTACGATGAACCCGAGGTTTCCAAGCTGCGTAACTAACTAGCTCGATCGTGGTGCCCACAAGCAGGATGGGGGAAATCAGGAAGAAAAGCAATTTGCAGGAAAATGAAAATGAATTCTGTTCTGGACTTGTTGAGTCTGGGGCACCTGCGGAGATGTCCAGGGAACAGCTGCTCCAGAAAGAGATGTGAGTGATGTACCAGCAGGAAGCGGGAGGCATATTCAGCTAGATTGGAAGAAAATTTCATGACGGAACTATTTACAAAGATCTGGGAAGGGTAAAGGAAGCCGTTGGTTTGGCCCAAAAAGGCAGCACATCTCGAAGCATGGCCCTACAGGTTATAGGTGGGTCTAAAGATTCTTCGATTTGTGATTGGTTAAAGAAATGAAGCTTTGTCTAAATGCTTGGAACATTTTGAGTTAAGGTAAGAAGTCTGTTAATCAGAGACAAGCCCCGGGAGACGTGTCTGATCTCCCTTCTCATGGCCAGCAACTCCGCTTTCGGGCATTTCTGGGGTCCCCTTGGCCAAGAGGGGGTCCATTCAGTCAGCTAGAGGGGGGTCTTAAGATTTTATTTTAGTTCACAGCCTGAAGGGGCAAGAAGAGGAAACACTATTCACTGACACCAGTAGGAGCTCTCAGAGCTGACGGAGCCGCAGTTGTAGCGAGAAGTGGCTGCCACCGGACCAGAAAGGGAGCTGGGGGACAAACACCCCACCACTTTCTTCCCTCCAGTAGCCAGAGGGCAAAGTCAATGTGGTCCACAGGGGTCAGCGCGAGGCACAAACAGCCAGAAAAAGGAGATTTAGGAGTCACGCAGAAATGGCCACTGAAGCCATGGGAGTGGATAAGGTCACCCAGGGAGAGAAATTAGAGGAAGAAAAAAGGAGGACCTAAGACAGCACTCTAAGAGGTGAGCCCTTCCCTCTCTGTTATAAAGAGTCACGGCTGACACCCCTACAACAAAAGGCAGGTTAACAAGAGAAAAGTGTAACAGAGGCCAGGCGTGGTGGCTCACACCTGTAATTCTAGCACTCTGGGAGGCTGAGGTGGGTGGATCGCTGGAGGTCAGGAGTTCGAGACCAGCCTGAGCAAGAGTGAGACCCCCGTCTCTACTAAAAATAGAAATAAATTATCTGGCCAACTAAAAATATATATACAAAAAATTAGCCGGGCATGGTGGTGCATGCCTGTAGTCCCAGCTACTCGGGAGGCTGAGGCAGGAGGATCGCTTGAGCCCAGGAGTTTGAGGTTGCTGTGAGCTAGGCTGACGCCACAGCACTCACTCTAGCCCAGGCAACAGAGCGAGACTCTGTCTCAAAAAAAAAAAAAAAAAGTGTAACAGATTAATTACATGCACACATGTGCACGGGAGTCACAGAAAATAGGAACTCAAAGGAGGGCAGATGGTTGACGCTAAAATATCTTCTTCACTGGGGAAAGGGGAATGGAGATTGTAGGAGTTAATGATTTTCAGGGGAAATGAGTGAGCCCAGTGAACTAAGGACCGGGACCCGAGTTTCTCTGGACTCTGGGGAAGGTGGTGACAACAGGGTATGGGGCAGCAAGGGAGGAACGTGTGCCCAGCAAAGGCTGTCTTGTCGTGCAAATGAAAACATCTCAGGTAATCCCAGAGCTGCCCTCAGGAGGAACAGAGGGAGCCTGGGGCTGAGTTAATCCTTTCTAGATTGAACAGGAGAGCTGGCCTCCGAGGGAGCCTGGCTGTTTGTTTCCCCAATGTAGATTCTTCTCTGCAGATGTGAATCTCCTCCACAAAGGGCAGCTTTCCAGGGCTATTCCTGTCTGAAGGCTATCTGAATAGCCATCTAAAAATATGTCAAAGAAGTATATTTTGGGGTGAAATATTTTTGGTTTCCTTTAACACCAACAAGAGGCAGACAGAGTATGGAGCAAGGGATAGGGAGAGGAAAGGCCAGAACTGAGAGCCAGGCACCCGGTGCCCACAGGGATAGGGCAGGGAGGCAAACTCAGATGACTACTGCTGGGGACAGAGTGGCAGGCTAAAGGGGGAGGCTGGGGGACACCTGGGGCACCAGGGACAGACAGCTGAGGCTTTTTACAGGGAGCCCATACCTACATCTGGTGTAGGGAGCTGCACCGCGCCCACATTTTCTAGCTAAGGTAGGTGTCAAGGTTACCTGCTAGGAGTTAGAGGAGAGAAGTTGGGTAGAAGATTGAAAGAAATTGTCAAATGCTTGGGGAAAAAAACAGCTGAGAGGAGAGAAAAGTGAAGAAAGCAAGGTAGAGGCTCACAGAGGGATGCCAATAACCTAATCAGAATGGCACAGACCAACAAGGAGGCAAGAATGAGGGGCCCTCAAGGAGTGAGAAACTAGGGAAATCAGGTCCTGTCCTGAATGAAATGTTAGTAAGATCAGTGCAACGTCGGTGAGACCTGAGGTGGATGCCACCAACAGCCGTTCAGCTCCCGACACTGGTGATGGCTTCCACGTAAGATGGAAAATGTCTACAGAAAGAAGGTACCGCTTGAAAGGGCTGTCAGGCAAGTGCAGAGCGTCAGGACACAAACACCAGTGGTGCTGGGTCGCAGAACTGTACAGGGGAAGGTGGCGGTGCCGGGTCATCTCTAGTGTCCAGTTATCCCCGGCTGTCAGAGATACCACTGACTAGTCCACCCCTCCAGCCAACCTCCCTTGTCATGGTTTCATGCTCAACAAGCTGCTTCCTAATGGTTTTTTTTTTTTTTGCTGGGTAACTGGCTATTTATTTATTTTTTATTGGTTTATCTTCGTTTTTTTTCTTTTTTTTTTTAATTTCAGCATATTATGGGGGTACAAAAGTTTAGGTTACGTATATTGCCCTTGCCCACCCCCCATGCTTCCTAATTGTGATTCGGTTTCCTAAGCTGTGTGATCTCAGAGAGACAGGGTGTCTGCCCACACCAAATGCACACACAAGTTAGGGAGCTCTTAGAGGGCAGAGGCTGTGTCTTATTTATCTCTGTATCCCCAGCACCCAGAACAGGGCTTGGCATCAAGTTTGGTTCAAAAAGGTGTTTGTGGCTGGGCACGGGGGCTCACACCTTATAATCCTGGCACTTTGCGAGGCCAAGGCGGGAGGATCATTTGAGGCCAGGAGTTTAAGACCAGCCTAAGCAACATAGTGAGACTCCATCTCTGTAAAAATATTTTAAAATTTAGCTGGGTGCGGTGGTGTGCACCTGTAGTCCCAGCTACTCGGGAGGCTGAGGCAGGAGGATCACTTGAGCCCAGGAGTTTGAGGTTGCAGTGAGCTATGATGGTGCCACTGCACTCTAGCCTGGACAACAGAGCAAGACCTTATCTGAAAAAAATAAAAAAAGATATTTGCAAAGCAGATCCAGAGGAGGCTGATATGCACTTAAATATTTGTAAATTAATAAATTCTCATTTAGAATTTGTACATCAGATTCTTGTGAACCTCATGAATGTGAATCAGTTCTGAGACACTGACAAGCTCACATTTCTAAGCTAGCAAAATTCAGAGCTTGACCCTGAACATGGGTGAATTCACCAAGATCATGTTTCTTTGGAGCCAGTGAACAATCTTCTCTATTGCAATGCTGCCCCACCAAGCACCATCCCTGTCCATCCAACCAACATCACAAGGCCCAGAGGGCCTTTTCCCATTGGAAATTTTCATTTGAAATTTCTGCAGAGGCTGAGGCAGGAGGATCCCTTGAGTTCAGGAGTTTGAGACCAGCCTGAGCAAGAGAGAAACCCGGTCTCTACTAAAAATAGAAAAATTAGCTGGGTGTGGTGGTGCACACCTGTAGTCCCCGCTATTCGGGAGGCTGAAGCAGGAAGATCTCTTGAGCCCAGGAGTTGGAGGTTGCTGTGAGCTAGGCTGAGTCCACAGCACTCTAGCCTGGGTGACAGAGCAAGACTCTGTCTCAAAAAAAAAAAAAAAATCTGCAAATGGTTGTGTGGCTTTTTGGTTTTGGTTTTGGTTTTGGTTTTTTCTCCAAGAACAGAGAAGGAAGGCAGTAAAATTGATTCAGACACAGGCTGGCCAATCAGTTTCCCCTTCCTAAAAATTTGCAACCTCTGCAGGTAGACCCTACTCTGTCTCTTCTCATCGCTGAAACTAAAAGTAGTAAACCTGGGAACTACAGAGAGTTCCTTGTGTGGAAATGCAGTCAGCTAGTCTTCATGGCACTCTGAGTTTACCACCATCTTAACACCTACTACAATGTATTTAAATTATCAATGTCTGTGTCTTTCTCTTTCCTTGGTGAGGGACATGCCCTGAGATTGTGAATTCCTCAAGAACAGCAACCTTCTCTGTTTCATCTTTGTATCCATGCAGTTGCACATAAAATCTGACACAAAGTAAGAAACAATAAAGGGTTGTTGAATCTTCAAACTGAGGAGCATAGAATGGTTGTAATTCCAAGGTTCCCACCTTCAACAGAGTGAAGTCTTGCCCGGGCACCAGCAGGTGTTAGGGCATGTCTCTGGCTTCTAGCCACCAACCTCCCTGTTTGAATCCTTATCCACAGTGGATGGTAAAACTATAGGTGAGTCACTAGAAATGCAAAAAGTGACCTTGGGAGAGTTCCAAGGCCCCAGGGAGTCAGGACACTCAATGGGAAGCAAGATAAACTCCTAGGCTGCATGAAGTCACTGCCTTATCCCAGATTCCCTGGAGCTTGTTTCTCAAAGGCCGAGTTCCCTCCTACATGTGTTAGATGATATGCAAATATATGTATCCCAATAAATTAGCTTTCCTTCTGGATTTTAGCATTATATAGACATCTAATTCAAAGAAATTATGGATTTTTAAAAATATATTCTGTTTATTAAGTATGATATACTAACAGTTCACAGAAAACCCAGTACAGTAGAACTTATAAGCAAAACAAAACAAAACAAAACTAGGTAAAATATAAAAAACATCTTTTTTTTTTTGCTTAGATTTACCTTTTATGGATACATAATAGTTTACATATTTATGGAGTACATGTGAGTATTTGTTACATGCATAGAATGTGTAGTGATCGATCAAGTCAGTGTATTTGGGGTATCCATCACCTTGAGTATTTGTCATTTCTATGTGTTGGGAATATTGTTAGTCCTCTCTTCTGGCTACGTTGAAATATACAACATGTTGTTGCTAACTATAGTCACCCTACTGTGCTATCAAACATTAGAATTTGTATCTTCTAGCTAACTATATGTTTGTACCCAGTAACCAACCTCTCTTCTTCCCCACCTCCCACCAAGAAAATCTTTTTAATGCATGACTAACCTTGGCTGGAATGTAAATCATCCCTGGAGAAAACCAAGTAAGCAATTGTGAGAGTGGGATTTTCCCTGGGAGCATATTAGGATCCCTAGTGGTCTCAGGCCTGTGATTTCAGGGCTATGAAGGTGAGCAAGAGACAAAAAGTAAATCCTGGGCCTTAACAAAGCAGGAAGTAGAATTGGAGCACAAACCTGAGCCTCCTCACCCCCACACCCCCAACTAATACCTTCAGTGGGTAAACTAAAAAACAAAAACAAAAAAGCCTGCTATACTAAGGTGACAGTAGGGATGTGTCTCAGCCTTGGATCAGAGTACAGTAAGAAACAAACAAAAAATGGACTCTGCTGAGAATTTTCTACTCCATACTACCACTTGCATGTATTTAGGTAGAGACATAATCACATTGTCTGTGTAGTTCAGAACACTCGGAGATAAAAAGTCAAAGTGTTTCTGGATTGGTAGTGCCCCTAAGGGACCTGGCAGAAGTGAGCCTAACACTTTGAAAGGATGCCACTAAACCGAGACCTCAAAGATTTCCCACAAAGTTTCAAGAAGCATGGCTCATAATGAGAAAAAGAAAAGTATCTCATATATAACAGCTATGATATATCAATTAAAAAATTGAAAAATGAAGTATCTCACCACACAAGGAAACAAGCCCCTAAAACAGAAACTACCAACTATTGAACCACACTTATAAAGGTCAGATATTGTTATTGTCATATATAGAATATGATTTAAGTATGTTTAATATATTGAAATAAATCAGAGGGAATGAAAAATACAACCAAGAAAAAGCTATCAAATTTAATCAAGCAGATTTCACAAAGAATCAAACAAAATTGATAAAAAATAATTGGCATTAAAAACCTATTGGATGGGTTAAATCACAGATTAAAAGTGAGAGAAAAAATTAGTGTTAGAAGCTTGGTGTGAAGAAGTTACATAGAGTATAACACAGAAAGAAAGAGATGGAAAACATAAAACAGAGGTTTAAAAGACACAGAAGCCAGGTGTGGTGGTTCACACCTCTAGTCCCAGCTACTAGGGGAGGAGGAGGAAGAGGCCTGAGGCTAGAGGATCGCTCAAGCCCAGAAGTTCAAGGCTGTAGTGTGCTATGATCACGCTTGTGAATAGCCACTGCATTCCTGCGTGGGCAACCCAACAAAACCCCATCTCAAAAATGAACAAACAAAAAAACAAGACACAGAAGAGACAGTAAGTGCAATGTACATCTAATCAGAGTTCCAGAAGGAGATAATAGAACAGGAATTAGCCTGGCGTGGTGGTACACTTTTGGATTCAGGCTACTTGGGAGGCTGGGGCAGGAGGATCACTGGAGCCCAGGGGTCTGAGGCTGCAGTGAGCTATGATGAAGCCACTGCACTGTAGCCCAGGTAACAGAGGGAGACGCTGTCTCAGAAAAAAAAAAAAGAAGAAGAAGAAGGAAAGAATAGGAAAGACAATATTTAAAGAGATAATTACAAAAATATTTCAGAACTGATAAATGATATCAACTAACAATCAAGAATTCAAATAAGGAAAAGTAGGATAAGTAAAAATAAAATCATAACAGTAAAACTTTAAAATACCAAAAACAAAGAGAAGACTTTAAAAGCAGAATCCACTGAATTGTACACTTAAAAATGGTTAAAATGGTAAATTTTATGTTATGTATATTTTACCACACATATACACACACACCAAGTTGTGGGAAACTTACACAGGTCAGCAGTTCTCAGTTAAAACCTTTAGTTCTCTTTGTATCTTGTGGCATAAGAAGCTTCAATATTGTGATCTCAGCCAGGCAGCTCCCTCACTCCTTATAGTAACTCCTCAGTTTACCTTGGTGTTGGTTTTCTGGCAGTTTAAGTGTTCCTGAATTTCTCTAATGAATTTTTTTTTTTTTTTTTGAGACAGGGTCTCACTCTGTCACCTGGGCTAGAGTGCAGTGACATCTTCATAATTCGCTGCAATCTCAAACTCCCGGGCTCAAGCAATCCTCCTGCTTCAGCCTCCTAAGTAGCTGGGACTACAGGTGTGCACCACCACATCCAGCTAATTTTTCCATTTTTTGTAGAGACAGGGTCTCGATTTTTGTCAGGCTGGTCTCAAATACCTGACCTCAAGTGATTCTCCCACCTTGGCCTCCCAGAGTGCTAGGATTATAGGCATCAGTCACTTTGCCCAGCTGGAATCTGTCTATTCTACATTTGTGCAACTGTGAACTGTGTCTTTCAAGCTTGTGGTTGAAGAAGCAAAAACCAAACCAAACAACAACAAAAAAGAACTCTGCTAGAGTCCCTGCATGCAAGTTACATGCAAAGCAGAACACAGAAGAAGCTATACAGGAACTTAAAACTTATCAGCATCTTAATGTTCTCAAATAAATTAAGCCTAATAATCTTTTCTTCCAGGAGGCTCTGGGCTTGTGTGTTTAAAAAAAAATGAGTGTAGGCAGCGCAGGGTGGCTCACACCTGTAATCCTGGCACTTTGGGAGGCCAATGCGGGAGTATTGCTTGAGGCCAGGAGTTCAAAACCAGCCTGAGCAAGAGCGAGACCCCATCTCTACTAAAAATAGAAAGAAATTTAGCTGGGTGTGGCGGCACATGCCTGTAGTCTCAGCTACTCAGGAGGCTGAGGCAGGAGGATCACTTGAGCCCAGGAGTTTGAGGTTTCTGTGAGCTAGGCTGACGCCATAGCACTCTAGCTCGGGCGACAGAACAAGACTCTATTTCAAAAAAATAAAAATTAAAATTAAACAAAAATTTAAAAAGTGAGTGTAGGTCAAGTTCAATTGCAATGATTTTTAATTCCATATTCTCTCAGGAAGGGATCTAATAATATTTTTTCTTTTGTTTAAACATTTTAAGTAAAGAACTAAGGACCATTCGGCTGCAGAACATTCAGACTCTTCTCACTGATGTATCCTCACCCACCTATTTACTTTAATTTCATAGATTTTGTCTGAATGGACTTGAAATTGAATCTATCTCACCTTGAAAAAGAGGAACAACTTCTTTCTCCAGACCATAGACCTATTTATCTGATGCTTATTCTAACTAAAGGTCATGTAGTTTCCTCCTTAACAACAGCAAGCATCCATATAGCACACTTGGCACTCTACCAAGTGTTTTACATATATATTAATTCATTAATCTTGGGGTATAGAGAAATTAAGTAATTCCAGCTGGTGGGTGGCAGAGCTTGGCCTTGAAGTCAGGTAATCTGGTACCAGATCCTGCCTCTCCTTAGCAGAGTGTTGGTTAGGATTTCCAGATCATGTTTTGCATAAGAAGCATTAGTTGCTATGACGGATTAAAGATGGCTATGACTTCTTTGCCACTGTTCCCATTGAGAGATGAATTCTGTTTCCCCTCCTCTTGAATCTCGGCTGGCCCTGTGACTTGCTTTGACTAAAAGAATGTGAGGGGATTAATGTCGTGTAACTTTTGATGCTGGACCTTAAGAGATCTGCAGCGTCTGCTTTTGTGCTCTTGGAACACTCCCTCTTGGAACCCAGCTGCCCTGCTGAGAGAAGACCATGCCACGTGGAGAGGACACAGGAAGGATCACTCAGGCACTCTGGTCAACGGCCCCAGCTGAGCTCCCAGCCAGCTGCCAGCACCAACTGCCAGTCAGGTGAGTAAGTCTTTGGATGTTTCAGCCCATCCCAGCCTGGGATTCCTGAAGCCCCAGCCAATACCTCGAAGGGGAGAACTGCCCAGCTAAGCAGTTAACTCACAGAACTGTGAAAGATAGGAAATGGCTGTGGTGGTTGTTTCGAGTCACTGAGTTTTAGAAGCATTTATTATGCAGCAACAGATAACCAAAACAATTGTTGATAACAGAATTCCTGAAAATGAAGTTGAAAGGCAGCCAACTAAACTTAAGGGAATTGTACTGCCAGGAAGAAACACACAAGAGCCACTGATTGTGCAACCCCTAAGGCAATCTCCAGTCTCAAATATCAATACCTTCCCAGCAGAAGGAACGATGCTAAGGTGGGACAGTTCTCCGAAGAGGAATTCTCCAATCCTCCTCCCAAGGAGTAGCTCTAAGGGACCCTGAACAAGGAGAATCTCCTGCTGGTCATGACCAAGGATGACCAGATCCTCTAACCAAGGAATTCACCTACCCACTGGAGGGAACTGACGGCTACATTGGGCTGCACAGGTTGTTCAGTTCACAACTACAAGAGGCACCATTTACAAAGGCTATTGCGTGAATGATACCAGCAGAGTTTTTTTTTTTTTCTGGGTCAGAGTCTTGCTGGGCTAGAGTGAGTGCCATGGTGTCAGCCTAGCTCACAGCAACCTGAAACTCCTGGGCTCAAGCAATCCTCCTGCCTCAGCCTCCCGAGAAGCCGGAACTATAGGCGTGTGCCACCAGACCTGGCTAATTTTTTTATTTTTTTTGTGGAGACAGGGTCTCACTATTGCCCAGGCTGGTCTCGAACTCCTGGGCTCAAGTGATCCTCCCACCTCCCAAGGTGCTGGGTTTACAGGCATAAGCCACTGCTCCCAGCCCTGATCTACTTTCAATAACCAGTAACAGGCCAGGCTTGGTGGCTCACGCCTGTAATCCTAGCACTCTGGAAGGCCGAGTTGGGTGGATCCTTTGAGCTCAGGAGTTCTAGACCAGCCTGAGCAAGAGCGAGACCCCACCTCGACTAAAAAGTAGAAAGAAATTAGCTGAACAACTAAGAATATATAGAAAAAATTAGCCGGGCATGGTGGTACATGCCTGTAGTCCCAGCTACTTGGGAGGCTGAGGCAGTAGGATCACTTGAGCCCAGGAGTTTGAGGTTGCTGTGAGCTAGGCTGACGCCACGGCACTCTAGCCCAGGCAACAGAGTGAGACTCTTATCTCAAAAATAAATAAATAAATAAAATAACCAGTGACAGAGAAGAGTCGTAGAAAACCTAACACCAGGACAGTCTGATAGCAATGATATATCCATTTCTTTTTCACAGGATCTTTGTTTTTAGAAACTCTTTACTTTCTTTAGCTGCAAAATATTACAAAATATTTAAACAGCACAAACATATAGAAAGTAAAAAATGAAAGTGTCCCTCAAGTCTATTTCTGAAAAGTATCTACTATAAATAGTTTGCATATCTCTCTATTATCCATCTATCACTATGAGTGTATATATGTGTATAGTTTTTATGGCTTTGAATTCCTTCCTCTACATCATTCCAAGTTATTTGTTGGCCAGAGTATTGAGTTTGAATTTGTCTTGCATCCCTGTAGGCTATTAAGGCTAAAGCCACAGCCCTAAGTAATTCCTTAAATCTTGTGTCTCTACTGAGACTACTCAAGCAAATAAACATGCCTGATCTAACTATGTATTGCCGCTTCTTGGTAGTGGACTCTTGAAATTCAAGCTCCTATGTTCCCTCTTAGATTCTGCCAAAATTCTCTGGGCAATTTCTGCAATTTACTCTGCATATATTCCCTACTGCAGTTAGATCCTTTGTTTTTGTCCTCCCAGACTCCTCTCTCTTTTCTGTTCACAGACCTGTGATCTCCCTGGACCACAGGAATGAGAGCATAAGCCAAGGCAGGTTAATTGACATTTTCCCTGAGACTTTTCAAAGCTGAGTTGAGAGAAAGCTGCTCCTTTCCTTTCTGGTTAAAAAAACATTGTGATTAATGAGTGAATTCAGAATTGCTGGTGGCTACAGATCCACCTTCATGGTGAAGTCAGATTTATCCTTCCTAGCAATTCTTCTGTGTACTAATAAATTTTGTTTTTCTTTTCTTTCATTTCTTTCTTTCTTTTTTTTTTTTTGAAACAGGGTCTCTCTCTGTCACTTGGGCTGGAGCACAGTGGCAGTATCATTATAGTTTACTGCGAACTCAAACTCCTGGGCTCAAGAGATCCTCCTGCCTCCCTCTTCCAAGTAGCTGGGATTACAGGTGCCAGCCACCATACTTAGCTAATTTTTTCTATTTCTTTTGTAGAGACGGGGTCTCCCTCTTGCTCAGACTGGTCTCAAACTCCTGGCCTTAAGCAATCCTCCCACATTGGATTACAGGCATGAGCCACCACATCCGGCCAAATTTTTCTTTTCTAAAAAAATTATTTATTTATTTTCATAAGGAACATTAGGGTCTTAAGTATTAATAAATTTTTCTGGCCAGGTACGACTGAGGCAGGAGAATCCTTTGAGCCCAGGAGTTTAAGATTGCACTGAGCTATGATAATGCCACTGCACTCTAGGTGGGATGGCAGGGAGAGACTCTGTCTCAAAAGAAAAATAAATAAATTAATAAATAAATTTTTCTAACAGCTTGTTGACATATAATTCACATACTAGGAGCAAAGGCCAGCTGAATTGTTTATTATACAACTGGTAATATTCCCCCTTTAGCCATATAAGGTAATATTCACAGGTTTCAGGGATTAGAAAGTGGGTATCTTTGGCGGCCATTATTTAACCTAACAGGATAATAATGGAACATGGTCATCGGGCTGTTGTGAGCATTACATGAGTTAACACATGTAAAATTTGTATTTAGATAGCCTTCAATAAATGTTGGCTATTGTTTTTATTATTCATTTCTATAATGCCCCTTGTGTTTTGGCCATCTCATGTCTGAACATCCTTATTTTAAGAGAAGTTCCATTTTTATGGACCTCAGTGGGATGCAGAAGCCCAATTAGTATTACAGAAGTTAAAAGGAGACAAGTATTCCCCTTCCTTGTCCCCTGTCATCTAGGCCATGGCTAATAACCAAGGCTTGGCCAACAAGATGCTCACGCCTAGAACACTGGAGTGTCTTATAAAGACTCAATTTGAGATTATTAAGGGGTTATTATTAAGGGCTACAACAATGACATCAAGAGTCTGATAGCAACAAGTGTCGAGTGGGGGCGTTGTGGTCATACTTTTCTCGTGGTGAGGTGTGATCAAGGCTGTCTAGCTTCTTTTGGCCAGACAAATGGCTTTCTGTTCATTTTCCACTGCTGCTTCTCCTGTTTTCCCTTCCTTTCAATGAGCTATATCATTCCTTCTGAAAAATTCCTTTTCTGCCTAAGTTATCCACTTTTGGCTTCTATTGTTGCAACCAACAACCCTGATTGGCATTCTGTTGGAATTCTAGTGGCCTGATGTTTGTGGCAGTTAATTAACCATGATTGTTTGATTTCTGGATGATAGAGCCCTGAAGGTGAGTCTTTGAGGACTTGATTAGAACAATTTCATGGCATTGAAAAATGTAAGAAAGATAGAGTTAATTGGTTACATTATGTCACCTACAGCAAGCTATGAAAATTTCTGGTTTAGATTTCCCAATTCAAAGAAAATTTTTAAATTTAGAACCATCGTGAAATGTGGCAGAAAGCCCTTCTGCCTGTATCCAACACTCTGGGACTGTAGAACACCTGATTAAGAATGTAATTAATTTTAACCAATGGTGCAGGGACAACTGGATATCCACATGCAAAAGAATGAAGTTGGACCTCTACTTCACACCATACAAAAAAATTAACTCAAAATGGATCACTGACTTAAATGCAAGAACTAAAACTGTGAAACTCCTGGAAGAAAACATAGGAGTATATTTTCAGGACCTTGGGTTAACAATGGTTTTTTTTAGATACGAGATCAAAAGCACAAGTGACAAAAGAAAGAACAGATAAGTTAGAAAACTAAAAAAAACACCATTTTTATGGAAAAAATAGATACATTTTACAAAAGTAAAAAAAAAATTTCTTTTTTTTGAGACAGAGTCTCACTCTGTTGCCCAGGCTAAAGTGCCATGGCGTCAGCCTAGCTCATAGCAACCTCAAACTCCTGGGTTCCAGCGATCCTCCTGCTTCAGCCTCCAGAGTAGCTGGGACTACAGGCATGCACCGCCATGCCCAGCTAATTTTTTCTATACACTTTTAGTTGTCCAGCTAATTTATTTCTATTTTTTTAGTAGAGACGGGGGTTTCACTCTTGCTCAGGCTGGTCTTGAACTCCTGAGCTCAAAGGATCTGCCCTCCTTGGCCTCCCAGAGTGCTAGGATTATAGGCGTGAGCCACCTTGCCCAGCCCAAAAGTAAAAACTTTGTGCTGTAAATGATACCACCAAGAAAACAAAAAGACAACCCACAAAATGGGAGAAAATATTTACAAAATCATAAGGGACTTGTTTAGAGTATGTAAAGAACAATAACAACTCAATAACAAAAGACATATATCAATTAAAAATTAGGCAAAGGATTTGAATAGACATTTGTTCAAAGAAGATATACAAATGGCCAATAAGCACATGAAAAGATGCTCAACATCATTCATCACTGGTCATTAGAGAAATGCAAATCAAAACCACACCCATTTAATCAGAATTTCCAAGGGAGGAAAAGACAAAAAAACAAAAAAACCACACCCATGTGATATCAGCCTGACCTCTGGGGAAGTAAGGGGGGAAAGGACATTGAGTTCAACCAATGACTAATCGCCAACCAATGGCCAATGCTTCAATCAATCACGCTTACATAATGACACCCCAATACAAACTCTGAACACTAAAGCTTGGTGTAACATCCTGATTGGTGAATGCATTGAGGTGACATGTGGTTGATATGCCCCGACAGCACAGGGAGAGGGCACTTCTTGAAGCTCTGCATTTGTAACCCTCCCAGATCTCACCCTATGTGTCTCCTCATTTGAGTAGTCCTGACTTGTATCCTTTATGATAAAACTGTAATTGTAAGTACATCACTTTCTTGAGTTCTGTGAGTCATTCTAGTGAATTATCAAACCTGAGGGGGTATGGGAACCCCCAAATTTGTAGCCAGTTGTTTAGAAATGTGGATGGTCTGGGGATGCCTGAAGTGTAACTGGCATCTGATGTAAGGGCAGTCGTGTTGCAAACCATGCCCTATAATTTGTGGGTTCTGTGCTAACTTTATGTAGTTAGTGCTAGAATTTTATTGCAGTCCACAGTTGGTGTCAGAATCTTATCTTATGTGGCAGAAGATGTTAAGTAAGTTAAAGATCTTTTTTTTTTTTTTTGAGACAGAGTGTCACTTTGTTGCCCTAGCTAGAGTGAGTGCCGTGGCATCAGCCTAGCTCACAGCAACCTCAAACTCCTGGGCTTAAGCCATCTTACTGCCTCAGCCTCCAGAGTAGCTGGGACTACAGGCATGCGCCACCATGCCCGGCTAATTTTTTCTATATATATTTTAGTTGGCCCAATAATTTCTTTCTATTTTCAGTAGAGATGGGGTCTCGCTCTTGCTCAGGCTGGTCTCGAACTCCTGACCTCAAGCGATCCACCCGCCTCGGCCTCCCAGAGTGCTAGGATTACAGGCGTGAGCCACCGCGCCTGGCCTAAAGATCTTGAGATGCGCAGTTCATCCTGGATTATCGAGGGGGGCCCTAAATACAATCACATGTACCCTTATAAAAGGGAGGCAGAAGGAAATTTAACACAGACACAATAGGAAAAGGCAATGTGACAACAGAAGCAGAGACTGGGATGATGCAGCCACAAGCTAAGGAATGCTGGCAGGCACCAAAAGCTGGAAGAGACAAGGAACAGATCCTACCCTAGAGCCTTCAAATGGAGCACAGCCCTGCCAACGTCTTGATTTTGGCCCAGTGAAACTGATTTCAGACATCTGGACTCAGGAACTGTGAAAAAATAAATTTGTGTTGCTTTAAGCCACCAAGTTTGTTACATTACAGCAGCCATAAGAAATGAATACATCCCATTTATAGATGAAACTGAGGCCTAAAGAGGTGAATAAACTTTCCCAAAGTCCTACAACAAAGCCAAGGTTCACATCCAGGCTATCTGGCCTCAGAGCCTGTGCTCCTAATGGCTATGCTACCCTGTAACTAATAGAAAAAAGATTCTCACTGCTCACCATCTTGCTGTGGCGGCACATTCACTTCCTGACAACTTCGGAAGGTCTGTTCCCTGCAGCCCCACTCCTGGTGCTGATTTCTGCATTTTAAGCTCTTTCAGGCCAAAGGAAACAAAGGCATCCCCAACTTACCTCAGGAAATGGGCTTCATGTTTGTAAAGATTCGTAGAAAAGAAGCCTAACAACCATCTCTGCCTAGAGAGTTGTTTTGTGGAACTAAAGGCTTTTTCCTTGTCATTCAGGATACAGCAACAGCTGTGAATAGCAACTGCTATCATCATTCCTCACCCCCACCCACAGGTTCCTGCCAAAGCCACTCTTCCCTTGCTCTGACCCAGCTCGTCTCTGTCCTTGCCCCTGCTTCTTCCTGCTGCATCTACTGATGGCTTCTCTCTGTTCTTCTTCCAAATCCCTCTTGATCTCTTCTTTCTCCCAGATGCAACTACCTCTGCTTACTGCCTTTTCTCTCTGTCTTTTCTCCTGTTTCACTCATAGTCAAATGCCTCAAAAAGGATATGTGTAGGTGGATCAAGCACTGTCCAATATCGTGCCCTTGTTTGTCAGAACTCTCATTCTGGACCACCTCGTGGTATTTAGAGTCCACTCAATGAATACAAAAGAGCTATGTAATAGTTATTTATTTTAAAATGTTGATGTCTACAATATACTAGAATTCCTATTCTTTGCAATATTTAATCTTAGGATGAAAAATTTAAATGTCAACTTAAAAATAGGCAAGGGGATACATAATTTTTTTCAAAATTGTTTTAGAGGATATGCACATAAAACATTTGGCTCTTGGCCCAACTTTTTTCTTTGTTGGAGTCCCATAGCAAATACTGCAAAGAAAGACTGTCAGCTGAAAAGTAAAGGAAAACTGAATTGGTGGAAACACTCTGGCTTTACTAATAATAAGAGCTGTGCTAAGCATGTGAGATACTTTATCTCAGTTAATTGTGACAACTGACTGGTGATGCACATTCATTTGACAGATGAAGAAACTGAGGCTCAGAAAGGTTGTGACTAGCCTAGGCTTACACAAAATAGTCCATAACAGAGCTGAGATTTGAACCTCTGTAAGCCTGATCCCCACGTCTGTTTTAATCATATCACCCTACTAGTTGGCAGAGAGAAGAGAGGCTTCCCCTGTCTACCATCTCTGGGAATGGTAGCAGCTACACCAGCTGCAACAGCAGTCAGAGCCACACCAGCAGAGAGGAGGCTCAGGAGCAGGTCAGGGAGTGATGCCAAGAAGATCCAAGGCACTGCGGTACCTGTGGCCAATCCCCAGATTCTGTAACCTGTGTCAAAGGAAGACGGAGTGACCTCTGGTGGCCTAAGAGAAGCCACCATTTCTATGCCAATGTTGAGAGCTAAGAAGGGAAGGGAGGCCTCTGCAGTCTTGTCCTGTTAAGTACAATTGTCCTTAACAAGTACAATTGTGATTTATAAGGAAGGGGCAGGCGATGGGGGAGCAGGTGCTATTACATCATTATTCTCCCTTTGGCATTCATGGAATTTAGCTATGCCTCTCTTTTCCTCCCCTTTATTTATCATCCTCTATTAACTTTCTACTCACTCTTCTTCAAAAGTAACATAGTATAGTGGCCAAGACTCAGACTTTTTGAATCCTGGTCCTACTTACTACTATGTGGTCTTGGATGAATTATATAAATTCTCCAAACCTTAGTTTCCTCTTTAAAATCCTACCATGTAAATTTGCATAACTCCAATTCATTCTTTTTAATAGCTGCATTAAATGTACCCCAATTCATTCAATCACTACTTGAATGATGAACATTCTCTTTAATCTCACTGTTTAGCCAGTGCAAACCATGCCGCAATAAACATGCTTATAAATGTATTCTAGTGCCTTTCTTTTATAGGATGCCTACCCTAAAGTGGGATTTATAGAGGAAAGGATATATTTTTATTTTATTTAATATTTATTTATTCATTTAGAAACAGAGTCTTGCCCTATCACCCAGTCTGGATTACAGTCGCGTGACCTTAGCTCATTGAAACCTCAAACTTCTGGGTTCAAGTGATCCTCCTGCTTCAGCCCCTTGAGTATCTGGGACTATAGGCATGCACTGTGCTTGGCTAATTTTTAAATTTTTTGTAGAGATGGGATCTTGCTATGCTGCCCAGGCTGGTATTGAACTCCTGACCTCAAGCAATCTTCCCTCCTCGGCCTCCCAAAATGCTAGGATTATAGGTGTGAGCCACCGCACCCGGCATATTTTTATTTTTAATAGCTGTTGCTGGAATGCTTTCCCAAAAGGCTGTAACAATTTACAGTAATATATGATAAGTTCTCTTTGTCAGCAATCTCACCAGCAATAAATGTTAACTGAATTTTTAAACTTTCACAGTCTGATAAGTAAAACAGATGTCTCATTATTACTTTAATTTGCATTTAGTCCCCTTGTCAATCTGTAGGAATTCCTTGTGTGGTAAATATTAACTCCTTGTTCTCTCTATCACATTTTTACCTCAGATATGTTGCTCATTTATAAACTTACTTAAAAGGTTTTATTTAGTCAAATCCATTTGACTCTTTAACAACATGGGGGTTAGGAGTGCTGACCCCCCTCGTAGTTGAAAATTCATTTATAACTTTTGACTCCTCAGAACTTAACTACCAATAGCCTACAGAGCTAGGCGTGATGGTGTGCACCTATAGTCTCAGCTACACGGGAGGCTGAGGCAGAATGATTGCTTGAAGCCAGGAATTCAAGGCAAGCCTGGGCAATATAGCAAGACCTCATCTCAAAAGAAAAAAAAAAAATAGCCTACTATTGACCGAAAGCTTTACTGATAACATAAACAATTGGTTAACACACATTTTGGATGTTGTATATATTATATGCTATATTCTTACAGTGAAGTAAGCCAGAGAAAAGAAAATGGTATTAAGAAAATCATAAGGAAGAGAAGAGAAAATATATTTACAGTACATAAAATGGAAGTGGACCATCATAAAGGTTTTCATCCTTGTCATCTTCACATAAAGTAGACTGTGGAGAAGTTTGCTGCATTTGCACCAAACAGCAGATCTTAGCCTATTGCTTCCCACCTTAAATCCTGGCACTTGCTTATCTTCCTTACTAATAAATGTCCTTTGTGGCATTTCTTTCCAGAATAGGACACTTTCATCTGTATTCAAAATCTATTAGAGCAGATATCCTTTTTCCTCAATGATTTTCTCAATAGCATCTGGGAACTTGGTGGACAGAAGCTGCTTCTCCTGCTATATTGACATTTTAAAAAACAAACCTCTTTCTAAAACTAATCAAACCATCCTTTGCTGGCATTAAATTCTCTAGCTTTAGATCCCTCACCTTACTTTAATGACTTCACTTTTTCTGGAACTTATTTATTTATTTGTTTGTTTGTTTATTTTGAGACAGAATCTCCTTCTGTAGCCCAGGCGAGTGTCAGCCTAGCTCACAGCAACCTCAAACTCTTGGGCTCAGAGGATCCTCCTGCCTCAGCCTCCTGAGTAGCTGAGGAGTAAAGGCACATACCACCACGCCCATCTAATTTATTCTGTTTTTAGTAGCGATGGGGTCCCACTGTTGCTGAGGCTATTCTTGAACTCCTGAGCTCAAGCTATCCTCCTACCTTGGCCTCCCAGAGTGCTAGGATTACATGTGTGAGCCACCACACCCAGCCTTTTTCTCAAATTTAGGTGTTTAGGTCTATAGGTGTGCCTTCTTATAGCAATCCTGCACCCACATAAAAGCTGCATCTTCAACATGAGATAAAAAGGTATTTTGCAAAAAGTACAAGGTTTTAGTACCCGCTGGTGTAGCTGCAGCAACAGCTTCAAGAATTTCCTTTTCCCAGCCGGAACAAGAGTGAGACCCCATCTCTATTAAAAAATACAAAAAAAATTAGCCACGCAACTAAAAATAGAAAAACTTAGCCAGGCATGGTGGCACATGCCTATAGTCCAAGCTGCTCGGGAGGCTGAGGCAGCAGGATCGCTTGAGCTCAGGAGTTTGAGTTGCTGTGATGCCATGGCACTCGCCTGGGCAACAAGTGAGACTCTGTCTCAAAAAAAAAAAAAAGAAGAAGAAGAAGAATTTCCTTTTCTTTTTTTAACAATGGTCCTTACACTGGATTCATTTATCTTGAAATGGCGAGCAATTGCAGCTACACACTTCAATCTATGGTACATATCAAGCAATTTAACTTTTTCTTGTAATGTCATGAGTCTGCTTCTTGGGAGCACTTCCAGCATCACTAGTAGTACTTTGTATGGGTTCCATGGTGTTATTCAATTTTATGATATTGCACTAAACATGATGAAAAATGCACAAGAACCATGAGAGATCACTTTTTACTGCAATATGCAATTTATTGGAGAGACCAACTGCTCATGCAGAGATGATTAGCATCACACAGCTTTTTAAGTGACTATTCGTAACACTTGAGCTCACTACAATACCACCAGGAGGTAGCTAAGAAGTTATTACAGTAGTACAGTATGCACTACAGTTAATTTTATGCAGTTATGATTTGATACTGCATTTTTATATTTAGTTACATTTCTCTTGACTGTGAATGGCTGAATGGTGCCACATAGGGTCTGTGTTTGTGTGTGTAAGTTTTGATAAATTTTAACTTTTTATAATAGATTTATGTATGTTTTATGACAGCAAGTGATAAAATAGACTAGTATCTATGTATATTTTATGTACTCATGACATACCCCACTTTTTCTAATTTTCTTGATATTTCTAGCTACACCATTCATTTGCAAGTTTTTTCAAAATGTTACAAATCCCCCCAAAATTTTCTAGTATATTGATTGAAGAAAATTCATATATAAGAACACCCACACAGTTCAAACCCATGTTGCTCAAGAGTCAACTATAGTACTATAGTTCTTTCTTTTTTTTTTTTTTTGAGACAGAGTGTCGCTTTGTTGCCCTGGCTAGAGTGAGTGCCTTGGTGTCAGCCTAGCTCACAGCAACCTCAAACTCCTGGGCTCAAGCGATTCTCCTGCCTCAGCCTCTCAAGTAGCTGGGATTACATTACAGACACGCGCCACCACACCCAGATGCTTTTTTCTATTTTTAGTAGAGACAGGGTCTCGCTCTTGCTCAGGCTGGTCTCCAACTCCTAAGCTCAAGCAATCCTCCTGCCTCGGCCTCCCAAAGTGCTAGGATTACAGGCGTGAGCCACTGCACCCAGCCCATAAATGTCTATTAAATCAAATTCACTTATTCAGTTCTTCCGTTCCTCTATGTTCTTGCCCATTAGTCAGTACTAAATCTGTTAAATCACAATATCATTGTATTTCTATCAAGTTCTCCTTGCCTTTCTAATAGTTTTTGCTTTATATATTTAGTTGCCAGGTTGTTTAGCTTATGATTATTAAAGCTTCCTAAATTATGCCTTTTTTTATTACATCATTTATCCCATTTAGTGGTTTCATTGTAGATTCCTCCTGATATTCATGTTGCCTCTGCTACTTCTCCTTTATTTGCATTCTCAAGGCATGCCTTGCCCACCCCTTTACTTTCAATTTTTCTTTATAATTGTATTTTAAATCTGTTTCTTTCTTTTTTTTTTTTTTTTTTGAGACAGAGTCTCACTCTGTTGCCCGGGCTAGAGTGCTGTGGCGTCAGCCTAGCTCACAGCAACCTCAAACTCCTGAGCTTAAGAGATCCTACTGCCTCAGCCTCCCCAGTAGCTGGGACTGCAGGCATGAGCCACCATGCCTGGCTAATTTTTTCTATATATTTATATTTTAGTTGGCCAGATAATTTCTTTCTATTTTTAGTAGAGACGGGGGGGGGGGGGGGTGTCTCGCTCTTGCTGAGGCTGGTCTCGAACTCCTGACCTCGAGCAATCCACCCGCCTCGGCCTCCTAGAGTGCTAGGATTACAGGCGTGAGCCACTGCGCCCGGCCTAAATCTGTTTCTTATAGACAGTACATAGTTGGGTTTGTTTTTAACTCAGTCTGACAGTCCCTGTCTTTCAGTGGGATCATTCCGTTTATTTACATTTAGTGGCAATTGATAACACTTTAGTTCTGCCAACTTATTCTATGTTGACTATTTTACTTTGCTGATGCTTCTTTTTTAATTTTCCTTGCTTTTGCTGGTTTGATCAAATTACCATCTGTTCCCTTTTATCTTGTTAATTTTTGAGTTCTACTATATTTTTCCACTTTGTGTTTATGACATCTTTTCTCTCCCTATGCTTATTGCTGAATACATATTTTTCTGTTATATATATATGTATGTGTATATATATATATATATATATATATATATATATATAGCCTAGGCAATAGGGAGATCTGGTCTCTACAAAAAAATTTTAAAAATTAGCCAGGTGTGGTGGTGCATACCTGTAGTCCCAGCTACTCAGGAGGCTGAGGCAGGAGGATTGCTTGAGCCCTGGAATTGGAGGCTGCAGTGAGCCATGATGATGCCACTTGCACTCTAGCCTGAGCACAACAGAGCAAGACTCTGCCTCAAAAAAAAAAAAAAAAAACAAAAAACAAAAAACAAAAAACCCAGGCCGGGCACAGTGGCTCACGCCTGTAATCCTAGCACTCTGGGAGGCCGAGCTGGGAGGATCGCTCAAGGTCAGGAGTTCGAGACCAGCCTGAGCAAGAGTGAGACACCGTCTCTACTAAAATTAGAAAGAAATTATCCAGACAACCAAAAATATATATAGAAAAAATTAGCCGGGCATGGTGGGACATGCCTGTAGTCCCAGCTACTCGGGAGGCTGAGGCAGAAGGATTGCTTGAGCCCAGGAGTTTGAAGTTGCTGTGAGCTAGGCTAACGCCACAGCACTCTAGCCTGGGCAACAAAGTGAGACACTATCTCAAAAAAAAAAAAAAAAAACCCAACTATTTACCCTATAGTTACCCTATAGAGATGCTGTCTTCCCTTACTTCCTCCTTCCCTTCCCCCAATAAGATAAGATCTTTTAGAATAATTCTTTCCTTCTTTCTTTCTTTTTTTAGAGTCAGGGTCTCACTATGTTGCTCAGGCTAGTCTTGAACTCCTGGCCTCAAGCGATCCTCCTGCCTCAGCCTCCCAAAGTGCTGGAATCACAGGCATGAGCCACTGCACCTGGCCTGGAATATTTTTATGTTTCCATTCTCCTCCAACCTCTTCACACCTTCCACTCACATGAAACATTTGGATAGGTTTTACACTCTCTCTGTCCACTCCCACCCTAATTTCTAGGTTTTATGCAGATAATTGGTACTTTTGGTTTCAGGCTACTATTGGAATTTCCTTTGCAGTATGTTTCTTCCATTTCAATAATTATTTTTTTAGCCTTTACATTACATATTTCCAGGCAGTCTGTCAACATCCAATGGGTGTGTGTATGTGTGTGTGTATATATTTTAATATTTCCATAGTCTGTCAATATCCAATAGATATCCAATGGATATCAATAGACTATGGGGAAATGTACTATATATTATATATTAATAAATATATATAATTATATAAACATAAAATATATAATATGAATATATAAACATATATTTCATTGTAACTGTGTTCCTCTGTAATCATATGTATTTTATTTCCTGCACTTCAAAACATTCAGAGAAAGTGTTTCTGGCACACAAGAAAAAACTAAGAATTCCCACCTTAGACAATCCTAGCTACTCCTCCAACTTCAATTACCAATTCTCCACCAATGACTCACCCAGTTTTTTTCCTCCAATTCAGACCTCTCAAATTCTGGATCACGTATTTACATACACATAACCCCACTTGAGAATTCCAGGTGATGCTTTAAAGAAACCTCTAACTCAGCAAGTGCAAAACCAAACTCACCTTCCTCCCTAGTCTGGTCCTTTGCCAATGAAAACTTTCTCAAAGGCTGGGCATGGTGGCTCACACCTGCAGTCCCAGCATTTTGCAAGGCTGAACCAGGAGGATCGCTTGATATGAGGAGTTCGAGACCAGCCTGGGTAACATAGTGAGACCCCATCTCTATAAAAAATGTTTTGAAAATTAGTGCACACCTGTAGTCCTAGCTATTCCAGAGACTGAAGCAGGAGGAGCTCAGGAGCTCAAGGTTACAGGAACTATAATGGCACCACTGCATTCCATCCTGGGCAACAGAGCCAGACCCTGTCTCTAAAAAAACAAAACTTTCTCAGAATATGATGCTGAGAAAGCCACAAGCCTAGTCCTTCATCTCCTAATCCTCACCAAGATCTGCTGATTTCATCTCCTAAACTTTGCTCATATCCATCTACTTTGCTCCATAGCTTGGAGCTATTAGAGTTACTGGTGACCTTACCTGTTTTAGTGGAATGGGAGGGGTACAGGTCAGATGGGCAGGGGTTAATGTGTAGTGGGTGGGAAGTACATAAAAGGAGACAGTCAATACAGACAACTCCTCTGGAAACTCTGGGCAACGAATCCTGGAAGATTTTGGAGGATGGTATTCTACTTTCCTTTTATTCCCAACACCACCTTTTAGCCCAACCACACCTCTGGGTCAGACAGTTGCTGGCACCAGTAAGCAGGCAGAGCTTCAGACTTCTTGCTGAGCTTTCACAAGGTAAACTAGCCTAAAAACACCCCCCAGTGGGGATATGACAGAATTTGTGTGTGCTCGGAGGTAGGAGATTCCTTGTAATATTTTATTAGTAAAATTAACACTACAAGGCATACATCTGGACTGAGAGAATAACCTCTTCATTGATCTTCATTCATTCTTGCTCTCCTCCAAACTGTTCTCCATACCACAGCCAGAAATCTTTCCAATTGTAAACCTGATCATATTGAAACTCCTTCTTCTGTCTTCCTTGCCAATTTTTTCTTCCCGACTCTCCACATTTGTGATCTATACTACAGCCACTTGAGACTTCTTTTGATTCCTCAAACACACTATGGTTTCTTACCACAGGCCTTCGTGTATGCTGTCCCCTCTGCTGTTCCCACCCTCTCTTTGCTTGGTTAACTCCTGCTGATTCATCAGCTCTTAGCTCAAATGTCATTTCTTCAGGGAAGTCTTCATTGCTCTCCAAGACAGGTTAAGACTCCCAGTTGCTACATTCTGAGAAATGTGCCTAAAAAGAGACTCCTAGTTGTAAACTCTCATCACATCCTGTCCTTTCCTCTCACAGTACTTGTCGCAGTTTGCAGTTATGTATTTGTTGTTGTGATTATTTGATTAACATTAGTCATTTCTAACAGACAGGAAGCCCTAGGAGGCCAGGAAGCAGGCCTCTTTTCTTTTTCTTTCTTTCTTTTTTTTGAGACAGGCTATCACTCTGTTGTCCAGGCTGGAGTTCAGTGGCACTATCATAGCTCACTGCAACCTCCAACTCTTGGGTTCAAGGAATCCTCCTGCTTCAGCCTCCTGAGTAGCTAGGACTACAGGTGTGTGTCACCACACCTGGCTAATATTTAAATTTTTTGTAGAGACTAGGTCTTGCTATGTTGCCAAGCTGGTCTCGAACTCTTGGCCTCAAGAGATCCTCCTACCTCAGCTTCCTGGGATTATAGGAGTGAGCCACCATGCCTGGCCTGATCCTTTTTTCATACCATCAAATATATGATAATATAATGCCTAGCAATGTGTGTGTATTATGTGTGCATGTGTATGACTGGTCAAGGGTCTAGATATGCAAAACAAAGCAGACCTGGACTGTGGTTACCTCATAAGGAGACACCAGACTTAGCGGCCCTTTCAGAACAGCCCATCTGCCTCCTTCAAGGACAGCTCTCTGGCTGGGCCACTGTCATGTGTAACATAGAATAGGATACACCATCTACCTGTTTGGTTTCTGAATCACCTGAATCCACCCTCATTCAGCAATGTGGACTATCAGCTTTCTGAGACAGAGAGAACAACCTTGAAATAATTGCCATTATTCATTTGACCAATATTTATTCTGTGCTTCTGTGTGTGCCCCTACTATATTCAAACACTGTGCTGGGAATGGGGAAACAGATAAATAAGACCTGGTTATTATTCTCAAGGAATTTACAGTTTGGAAGCACAGTCAGATATATAAACAAATTATAACTTCCTTTTTGAAAACACTGATATTACAAAGCACATTCAAAGTTTTAAAGGATCACGGAGAAGAGAATGACCCTCAAAGCACTTAGCAAAACCCTAGCTCAAAGAAGTGCTATTTATGTCAAGGGACATATTTTTCAAACCTTCTAAGCTCTAACTTTGGATGTGTTTATGTCATAAGAAAGCAATTTACTTGGACCACATTAGACAAGCCCCTCATAAAATAACCATCACTAGGTTGCTTTTTATGTTCTTAGCTTTTGTCAGCCATAACAAGAAATATCCATTTGAATTTTGGGTTTTGCATTTGTTGTTCAGGTCCTCGTGATTGCTTTATTACATCATTCACTGTTTCCCAATAAAGTCACATGAGAAACTACCTTTAGAATTTAGTGATACAGGAGAAAAAAACCCTATGGTCTATCTCCTCTGATGAACTCATTCCTTTCAGATGACAAAATCTTTTCAACATGTACTGTGTTTTCATTTTTGCCCTGGCATCCAGGAAGCTAAGAACTAAATTTTGAATTCAGTTACAGTCATGTTTAACCCCAGGATAATTGTGATCTTTTTCTCTGGCCCTAATGTTTCATTTCTTATTTTCTAGTCTATTGTAAACCTCCTTTATATTCTTATGGACAAGAGATGGAACAAAATAAACTTAGTATTTGGTATGCTCAGTCCTTTTACAATTATTGCTGCTATTTTACAAAGATAAATGCAAAAAATACATGACCTATGTTATGCTCTTTAAAGAATCTGGAGAAACTGAAGAGGACTCAAAGAAAAGCAATGGAAAAGGGACTGGAAACAGAAAAGAATGGGAACTGAGATGGTATACCCATATTCTCCAACTCAAATATTGGGGCACATCACTCGGGCATATGAGCTATTAAAAAAGATTATCTGAAATTTGGACTGTTCTGAAAAATCCCAGAGATATGTTGAAGACAGATCCCAGGAGGCATGGTCATTATTAATATATATGAATAGTCAGATAAAGGCTTTAACATTTTCTTGGATCACAGATCCCTTTAATGATCTGTTGAAAGCAATGGAACTGTTCCCCAGTACAACACAGGGACATACAGTTTATGAAAGCAGAACCCTCCTGTTATCTATTTATAGTTCCAGAGTATCAAAAGCTCTCCACAGCTGTTACTGCTGTAAAGAATTCAGATAGACCTGAGGAAGAACCTGAGCTGCCAAGTCAGATGGGGAAACTGGCAAATCGGCTATCAGCTGAAGTTCTTAACGCTGACACCATTCTCAGATGGTTTAAGCCAGTGGGTGTTTTCTGTTTGTTTTTAACTTTTTTGAGTAACAGACCCTTTTGATGAGCTGATTAAGGTATGGGTAAGTTATTGCAAAAATACTACCACAAAACACCCGACCGCCACACCACAATTTTGCACGTAATTTCATGAGGTTCTTGGACTTCCTAAAGCTCATCCTCAGATAATTTGGTTATTTTTAAGTGCAAGACTTCCGTGGACTCAGCGGAATGCCCTTGATGACCTTTATGAATCGTACTCTCTCTTATCATGGGGACAGGAGAGGCCTAAAAGGTTATGGGCCCGAGAGTTACCAGACCCCGGTGGCCTCTCACCAGGCCCCTCCAAGCTCTCCCCTCCCCCCGTCCATGCCGCGCAGGTGCGAAAACCTAAGGGGCCACCGGGGCGCGACGGACGGAGCGTGGGGGGATGGGAACCTGGGAGGGGCGGAGGCGGGGGTGGGGACCTTCCCGGTGTTGCTTGGTGACCATGCTCTCCGCCCAGACCATTCCATTTTCTCAGCAGGGGGCGCCGCGGGCCGGGCCATGGCTGACCAAACTCCCAGAGCGGCCCTCTTCCGGTTTCCCCCCCTCTGCCGGGCGGTGGCGCACGCCCGTGACGTCATAGAAGGCGGGGCCAGCGCCGCTGCCGGGTGCTGGAGGCGCCATTGGAGCCGGCTTGGCTTGTGGTCCCCGCTGGGGAGCCGGAGGTTGGGCCGCAGTTACCGCCCCGTCGGCTCCCGGTCCTTGGCCCCTCAGCGGCATGGCGTGCGGGGCGACGCTGAAGAGGCCCATGGAGTTCGAGGCGGCGCTGCTGAGCCCCGGTTCCCCGAAGCGGCGGCGCTGCGCCCCTCTCCCCGGCCCCACTCCGGGCCTCAGGCCCCCGGACGCCGAGCCGCCACCACCGCCGCTTCAGACACAGACCCCACAGCCGACTATGCAGCAGCCCGCCCCGCCCGGCAGCGAGCGGCGCCTTCCAACTCCGGGTAACCTACGCCGTTGCGGGCTTGGCAGGAAGCCAGGCCCAGGCATATTGGGGGGGTTCTGAAAGCCAGGCCAATTCACCCACGACCCCATCTTTGCCTTGAGAAAAGGGAACTGGGGTGCCGCTGGGCCTGTTTGCCTCTGGGGATGGGAGATATCCGGGAGGGGTAGTGGAGCCACTGTCGGTTTTCGGTTTTCCTGGAGCTGGAGATCCTGGAGGGGTGGGCAGCAAGAGGAAGATGGGAATACCCCTGGCCGTTCAGGGCCCTCCCCGTCCCTGAAACCCCTCCTGCCTCCGCTGCCTGGGCCTGCACTGAGCCACCCCGCAGATCCAGTGGGCCATGGAAAATTGGATTCTGCTCACGAACCCGGCCTTGAGGATGGGGGTGGGGGCGGGTTACTGGGAAGGGGCGTGAGTATGTGCTGTTCTGCACTGTACTGTAGCTTGTAAGGAGACCTATTTCCAGAAGTCTTTAGGGACCCGAGGCTGCCGGAAGAATCAGGGAATCCGATTTCAACCTGACCATTTCAGAGGGACTGGCCGTGTTCTTTTATTGTATGGCTATTGTCTTGTACCATATATGGCTTGAAGTCGGTAGGTCGTTAGCTAGAATTTGAGAATCCTTCACCGTACCGAGGTTCTGGAAGCAAAAAGTCAACCCTCCTTAACACAGGGACTCTCCTTCAATAAGGCATTCCACTTTGGCCAAGGAAAAGGAAGGGCTGGTCTTACAGTAAAGATACCAAATCATAGTTCAGGAGTAGAGGAGTAAGTGCATCAGCATTAATATTGAGCAGTTTTTAAGGGCTCCCAGAAATGAGGGGGGCTCAGAAATGGACTTTGGCCAGGCATTCTTTGGGTGTTTTTCTGTTGCTCAACCTTAAGAAAAACCCTGGGATTACTTTTAAAATCATTCTTTCCTCACATCTTTTCACTTACCAGTGGCCATTAGGTTTCATTTCCTCCTTACTTTACATATCCACAAGGCAGATTTCAGGCCCTCCTCCTCACAGCAAGATTCCGGCCCCCATCTGAGCTCTCCCAGTCTTTATATGCTTACTGGTGTTCATCTCAACTTTATCCAGAAATTCAAAGGATTTATCACCTATAACCGTATCTCACCTAGTCTGTCTTTTATATATTTTTTTCAGACTGTACCTATGTTCTTTCCTCCAGACCCACCCTTTTGTGCCTGTATCACGTTTTCGCCTTGTATTTGCTAAACCCGATAGAGTCGTTTCTTCAAGTTTCTCATCCATTACCTGACTAACCTGCTGTTAAAGAACTCTGTTCTACTTTAAATTCCCTGGCCACTCAATGTTGTATAACCTTATGTACAGAATGAGATAATGTTTTCAAAAGTTGTTTTTAAAGAACCCTCAAAAGTGGGGGTGGGGAGGGCATAGGTGTCTCTATTGCAGTGATAATTTTTTCTTCCAGGGCTCCTGCAGATACCCAGAGATAGTCACATAACCTTTTTGGGTCTCACTCAGCTAGAGTGCTGTGGCGTCAGCCTAGCTCAGAGCAACCTCAGACTCCTGGGGAAAGCAATCCTCCTGCCTTAGCCTCCCAAGTAGCTGTGGCTACAGGTGCATGCCACCAGGTCTGGCTCATTTTTTCTGTTTTTGGTAGAGATGGGCTCTTGCTTAGGCTGATCTCCCGCTGATCTCCAACTCCTGACCTCAAGCAATCCTCCCGCCTAGGCCTCCTAGAGTGCTAGGATTACAGGCATGAGCCACCTCACCCGGCCATGATCATTGAATGTATTTGGAAGTCTGAATATGGCAGAATGCTATAATGGGGCCACTGTTTTTTTAAATCTTAAAATCTAATTTTTGCAAAGATCATGTAAACTAGTTTCCTGGTTATTTGTGTTAAAATATTTTATCTAAAATATTCATTTGTAAAGATTGATCAGTTATGTTTCTTTTTTTTTTAACCTGACATTGTGAACATATCAGTTATGTTTCTTAATACTTATTGGAATATGGCTCTATTATGACAAATACAAATATTAATCATTATTTGGTGCTTTGGTTTAAGTGAAAGGTGTCTTTTTGATTAAAAAGGAAGAATGGGGATGGGAATTGTTGCTATACAAATAGAAAGAATAAACCAACTAATGGAAAAGAGAGTTTAAAAATCAGTGATTTCATTTTATAACATCACAATTGTTATCTCAAGGGTTGTAAACTCTCAGAATTAATCAAGAAACTGTTTTTACCTCACTTTATAAAAAGATATGTATAATACAGGTTGAGCATCTCTAATCCAAGAATCTGAAATCTGAAATGCTCCAAAATGCTCCCAATGTGACACTCAAAGGAAACACTCGTTGGATCATTTCAGATTGCAGGTTAGGGATGCTCAACTGGTAAGGATGATGCAAGTATTCCAAAATGTGAAACTCTTCTATCTCAAACATTTTGGATAAGGGATACTTGACCTGGTTAGCACTTTTTGTGGAAGGGTCCTATAAAATTAAATCTTTTATCGCTTAAATTTTTATTGAGTGCTGGGTGGACGCCCGGCATGGATGGGAGTTGTTGACCTCAGGGAGATGTTTGTAAATATAGTGTGAGTCTAGATGCAAAGCAATTAATTGATCATGACTTGAGAGTTGAGGAGTAACTTCTAGATTGAGATAGCATTTTAGCTGAGTCTTGAGTAATATTTGGGGGCCAGCCTCGTTTGAAGCACAGGGAAATTACTAGAGCAAAGGCTAGAAAACCCACAAAATAAGGAAAGAATAATTTGATGTTAACTGGATTGTTGTAAGAGATGGAACTGGGAAAATAAATTGGGGTCGGGTCTTGGAAGGCATTGAATGCCATGTTCAGGAGGTTGAATTTTGGTCTGTAGCAGCTTGGAACCACTGTAGAGTTTTGAGGATTGGCCTAGCCTGCTATAACCTAGAAACACAACTTCAAATGATAGTCGGAGGCAAGGATTAAAATTATTATCCACTGTTAAAAAGATTTGCATTTTTCTTTTTTAAAACTTTCCTGTTTTATGTGGCCTTATTTGGAAGAAAATCATATCTACTTGGACTTGCTAGTCCTTCTACCAGCCTCAAAGTTGTACCTTTCCATTTGTTCACTTTACCATACAGGAGGCAGTTAGAGGTTTATCAAAGACCTTCTGTTCCCATGTCCTCATACTTGTCCTTTCTTGTTTCAAGTCTGCAGTTTCTTACATCCTTGTCTTGAATCTGGCAAGTATGCGCTTGAGGAATAATACATTTTAAAAATGAAGTGAAAACTTCATAAATATGAACTTCATAGCACTCTTAAAGGCAAGCATTGTACATTGCTAATCCTGCATTTTTCCAGTGTTTAGGCTGACAGTTATGGAATTTAACTATGTATGGAGCCATTTAAAGTTCATGTCTGTTCCTGGACTGGACTGTCACTTGTTACGGTGTTATCATTATCTTTGATTTTGATTTTCACTACCTTGTCAAATAGGCATTTGACATTTAGTTCTTCAACTAGACTAAATGACTTCCCAAGGTTACAGACAAACAGCTAGGAAGAAGCAAAGTGGTATTATTAACATCTCCCACCATTAAGAAAATATAGCAAAGTATACACTAGAATAATAAGAGTTAGAGTGGATACAGTTTTCTGGAATTCTTTTTTTTCTTAGACTTCATTATCTAGAGAGTGAATACAGTATTATACTACAAAAACGAAGAACTTGAAAACCACATCCTTTCAAATTCTTTGTTGTCTCTAGGAGTGTACTTCAAAGTGGTTAGTAATTTGTGTTTCCTGGACTCCGTTTAATAGTGTTAGCAAATTTGGTAATAGTGATTACCTTGACTCAGAATAGTAATCTGAATTCCACCAAATATTGCCTCTTGAAGGATCAGAATTCTTTTCTAAGCCCTGACCTTCAGTCCCAAGCAAAGAACCTCAGCTCTTCCCTGGTTAGTTAGTGTCCAGGCTGTGAACATAATGGTTTCTGCTGTCCTCTTTTCCAAAGATCTTAAGAGTCCTGTATGGGACAAGAGCTTCATTGTTAGAAGGCCTTGGGTGGTAAGAGATTCCCCTTTAATACCCTAGTTTGAGAAATTATAAAACTTAAAGGAGATAAAAAATAGCACCCCATTAGGTAATGGGAGGTTTCTTTTACTGTAAATTGTACTAATCACCCAGCAAAGATCTAGTCTTCGCTGCCACAGGAATGAAGGGAACTCTGGATGGCTTATGCCAAAATAGCCACTATTTTATGCATTGTTGAAAATAGTGGCAATAAGAGTACACTGTCTCTGGGGCTAGAGGGGGGATGCTTTATGCAATATAAACATTTTACTTGTTTATATGGGGGGAGGGAAGAGATTGAGGCCTACATGCTAAAGTCTAATCGAAAGACCTTCCTTGTCTCTTCCCACTTGTTAAGAAAGTTTGAAGAAATGACACAATAAAGTGAAAGCTCAAGTTTGTTTCTTTTTTATTAGAGCAAATTTTTCAGAACATTAAACAAGAATATAGTCGTTATCAGAGGTGGAGACATTTAGAAGTTGTTCTCAATCAGAGTGAAGCTTGTGCTTCGGAAAGTCAACCTCACTCCTCAGCACTCACAGCACCTAGTTCTCCAGGTAAGCCTGCTTTGATGTGCAAAATCCATTTAAGAGTTTGTAAATCGTACTTATGATGGTTTCCCAATCCAGAATTGATCTTCTCTAATGTAATAAAATTGGTAAAGTGGATACATTATATTACTACTTATAAATACTTTTAAAACCATAAAGTCATAAAACTGGAAAAGACCTTAGATTGATTTGATTGTGCTTCCATCTAACCAATACAAGCGCATCCTCATCTATAACTGCAGTGTGTAATACTGTGGCCATTAGCCATGTGTGGCTGTTTAATTTAAAATTAATTAAAATTAAATAAAATGCAAAAATTCATTTTCTCAGATGCAGCAGTCGCATTTCAAGTGCTCAGTAGCCACATATGGCTGTTTTATTGGATCTATAGGACACTTCCATCATTGCAGAACATTCTGTTGGACAGTGCTGCTCTATAACATCATTGCCAGGAGGTCAGAGAGGATGTGCTCAAAAGTAGAATCTCAAGGTTGGAGAGAATCTTCATGGTCATGTAGGAAACCAGTCTTGCCTGCCATATTGCTTGCTGTTGGGGTTCAACAGCCCAGTGTTAGAACATCTCCAGTGATGGTGAACTCTGTCTACTTTAACAGTAGGGGAGAATGTTTCCTCACAGAGTACTTTATTTTTTAACAGTTCTAAGGGTTAAAAGTTACCTTGATTTAAAAATTGTCTCCTTACAGAATGTAAATTGGTGTTTGCCAGGAGCTAGGGGGAGGGGAGAATGGGAAGATAAGTGCTTAATAGGTGAGGAGTTATACTTTTTGTGGTGATGGGAATGTTTTGGCACTAAATACCATTATTTGCTTTAAAATGGTTAATTCTATTTTATGTTAATTTAGCCTCAATAAGTTTTTTTTTAATTGTTTCCTTATGCTCCTAGCTCTGGAACAACACCATTTCTTTCTAATTGTTCTTGCACATACATAAATGATAGACCATTCAGTGGTTATAACTAGCAATCTTGAGATTTTAGTAATATAATATTGAAGTAATAGAATATGTTATGGGTATGACTAGCTAGATGGTTGGGTCAGGTTTTGTTTGTAGGGAAAAAGATACACTAATTAGTTTAAGCAAAAAATTATTTGTTTCAGGTTGTTAAATAGCTTACAGGCTAACTAAGAAGGCTGAAGAAAAAGATTGTAGTCTAAGCTTTCAGGAACACATCAGAACTGGGCTATGTACCACCAGGGCTGCTTTTTTTTATCATGATCAGAAGGCCACCTGTGGAATCTGTTTCTCCAGTTGCCAGCTCTAGAACCAGGCGGCTGCTGCATTAGCCTCACTACCAAAATAGATGGGTGGTGCAAGCTTATCCCTCCACTTATCTCACTACTGAATTCAAAGCTTCTGCGAGTGAATCTGATAGGCAGAACCTAGTCACATCGGAAATCTTAGCTACCAAGGAGTCTGGAAAATGTAGTTTGAATTTCAGAGCCTCTCCTGGGAAAAAGACTAAGGAGAAACTAGAAGGAAATTACAGTAGGTGTTTAGGCAAAGGAATCCATAGAGTCTACCACAAACATTCTGGTTCTTTCTATGTTTTCTAGCATTCCAATGGATATTTTGGTTTCTAACTTTACTATTTTATGAACATTTCACTCTTCTCAACCCGAATTCAAAACGGATCTAGGATGAGATGTGTACTGCTTAATTGTCTGCATACTTCAAAAAGAGATTCTTGGCTGGGCACAGTGGCTCATGCCTATAATCCTAGCACTTTGGGAGGCCAAGGCAAAAGGATCGCTTGAGCCCAGGAGTTCAAGACCAGCCAGGGCAACACAGCAAGACCCTATCTCTACAAAAAAATTTTTTTTTTTTAATTTAGCTGGTCATAGTACAAACCCTGCAGTCCCAGCTACTTGGGGGACTGAGGTAAGAGGATCACTTGAGCCCAGGAGTTTGAAGTTGCAGCGAGCTATGGCACCACTGCACTCTAGCCCAGGCAACAGAGTAAGACTCTGTCTCCATAAAAAGAGAGAGAGAGGGAAAAGAAATTGTCTGTGAATATGCTTGAACTTATTAAGAACTTGATTTGATGACCTTAAAGGTTAATGACTTTGCTAACAGTTTTTCTCCTGAGCCTTAAACTCCCCATTTTTTATCAGAATCACCTGTAGAGCTTAAAATAAAAGATACCCAAGCCCTTCCCCAGAATTAAATCTTATTTTGTTGTTGTAAATGTTACAGATAATTATGATGTACCTTCTTGTTTAAACATAGGTCTAGATTATCTCCAAAGATCTTGATAATTCTCATGCCATGAATCTACTTTCTCTAATCCAGACTAGAGGTTTTATATCCGCTTTAAACTTGTTGTTCTTGTCGTTTATTTAGTGATCATTGAGTATGGGCTCAGATTGTTAGGGGATCAGAGCTGTTTTTCTGTATGTAGATCAGCTAACACAACTAGATACATGTTGTTCCTCCTACTTCTTAATTTACCTTTGGCTTTGTAAAACAAGTGGAGGAAACCGAAAGTATTTTGCGAAAATATTACACATAAAGTAATGAAAATTGAAATTTTTCTAAACAGTTTTTATGTATCTTGAGGACTGTTTATATGAAGCTGTTAATTCTAAATCTTAGAACTATTAATAGATTATATTGTGTAAACTACATTTATCTTTTGCCCAGGTACCTCCTGGATGAAGAAGGACCAGCCCACCTTTACCCTCCGACAAGTTGGAATAATATGTGAGCGTCTCTTAAAAGACTATGAAGATAAGATTCGGGAGGAGTATGAGCAAATCCTCAATACCAAACTAGCAGGTATGCTGAGGCAGTGACTATGCCATTGTTGTTAAATAGGGTTCAGTAAGAATTACCTCAGTTAAATTTGAAAAAGAGACTAGAGCTTTCACATAAGATGGTTTATTGAATTGTGAGTATTGAGGTTACTGTTTGTTGATTGTGAATTTGTCATTTACACCTTATATGGAAAGACTTTCCATTTGTATTTCTGAAAGGAGATTAAACAAGCTCTTATAAGAATTTTCCATATGAATAAAGGCATTGAGTAGGCCATTTAGGCTAGCTGGCAGGTAAACTATTGGTTGGGATATGGTACTAACCTTTCAACTGGTGTTTGGGTGGAGTGTTGTGTTGTCAACATATTCAAACTGCCTACTGGGAGTCACCTAGTGGATGAGAAGGGATGTTGGACGTCCTGTGATTTGGGAGGTATAATAGGGTAAATCAAGGCTAGCTCAGGCTAGATAACAAAGGTGGTGATCAGTGATGGCAACAAGTAGAGCCTTCTGTGAAAGGAAGGGATCTGAATCAGGAATAGAAAGTAGTATCTGTTGAGTAAAAGTGGATGATGTTCCACATTAAACACACAGTGTATATTAAGCACAGATCTCATCATATTCCTCTTCTGATTAATGGATTAAAGTCCTTATCTATACCCTATCATTGATGGAATACAGTTGAAGATCTGTTGCTTAGTGTGACAGTGTGAGTAATTAAGAAATTCATGGGCAACTTTCATGCTATGCTGCTGTGTACTTACCAGGGAGAAGTGAAGAAGCACTCCTTCCGCCTGTAACTGTTGTTTCCTGATCTGGTGACCCACACAACATGGTTCTGCAGAATGTTAATTGGTCTGCTTTATATTGGCAACTGTTGGGTTAAGCAAAGTTAAATGGGTTCCTTTTAGTAGAACTTCTTTGATCCTTTAGTATGCTAATATGTATTATAAGAAGCTCTAGGCCATTAAGCCTATAATCCCAGTATTTTGGGGGGCAGAAGCAAGGAGAATCACCTGAGACACCCTGGCAACAGGGTAGGGTGAGACCCTGTCTCTTAAAAAAATAAAAATAAGAGGGACCTCTAGTATATCATTCTCTCTTCTACCCCAATCTTGTTCAGGTCAGCTGGCTCTAAGTCACTTCTGTTCACAGATGTGAGGGTGCTTTCTACTGAGTTTCCCTTTAGAAGGTGATGCTTCTGTAGAACTGTCTGCAATTAGATGGCATAAAATTTTCTCTTAGCTTTCTGGACATCCCACACCGCTTCCACTCATGTTTGTCACTCAATGTGTGTGTTGAAATTTATAGGAAGGAAAGAGCTTCAAGTCCCATGGGAGACTTGCTGAAATTTGCTGGCCTGTAGTAGTGAGCATACCTCTCTGTCTTGGGAGGCCATTAGTAGGGGTGGAGTTATGTCAGAGGAGAGGTTATTATGAAAATGTTATTATGAATAATTGGTGTCCAATCTAGAAGCCAGATATCTGGCTCTGGGATCTAACAGGAAAGCTCTGACCTCAGAGTGATTTATACAAACAGGGCTTAAGAGGGTGAAGAATTCAAACTGGGAAGCTGGATGTGATCCTGACACTTGATTCTTGAAAAAATGGGGGGAGTTTCGGGGGATTAATACATACTTCTTTCTCTTCACAGAACAATATGAATCTTTTGTGAAATTCACACATGATCAGATTATGCGACGGTATGGGACAAGGCCAACAAGCTGTAAGTATTGCCTAGTTTTTCTTTAAATTTTCCAAGTTCCAAGAACAAGGTTTCAACACTGAGTATCTTGTCTCTTGAGAGCAAAAAGCTCCTGTGAAGTAAAATAATAGCTGAGAATAGTTAAGTGCCCAGCATTATGCCAGACCCTTTAAAAACATACCAAAACTTCTGTAATCCTCATGGTCACCCTTTGAGGGAGGGACTATTATTAGCCACATTTTACAGGTAAGGGTAGCATTTAAAGAGGTTAGATAATTTGCCCAAGCTCATATCCTAGTAGTTCAGCCAGGATTGAACCTAGGTGGTTTAACTCTAGTACCAATTTGTTTGTTACCTATATTTGCTCCAGAACGATAGTTCCAATTGTTTTTTTTTCTTCTTCTTCTTTTTTTGAGACAGAGTCTCACTCTGTTGCCCTGAGTAGAGTGCTGTGGTATCAGCCTACCTCACAGCAACCTCAAACTCCTGGGCTCAAGCAATCCTCCTGCCTCAACCTCCCGAGTAGCTGGGACTACAGGCGCATGCCTCAATGCCTGGCTAATTTTTCTGTTTTTAGTAAAGACAGGGTCTCACTATTCCTCAGGCTGGTCTTGAACTCCTGAGCTCAAGCGATTCTCCCACCTCGGCCTCCCAGAGTGCTAGAATTACAGGCGTGAGCCACCACGCCTAGCCCCAATTGTTAATATATGAAAGTTGATTACTTAAATTATATATGAAAGTTGATTACTTAAACTAGTTTATCAAGTGCATGGTGAGGAATTCTTATTCTAAACATCTTGTTAACTACCAGTTAACACAAGACATGATTTGTAAACAGCTGTATATCTAGCTGAATTTGAGTCAGGTTTCTTAAATTCTTGAGGTTGAGTTCCTTTTAAGTGGCAACTCATATCCTTCATGCTGTTTATGACATTTACTGTTAATATTTTAAAAAGCATGACACTACACTTTTTGTATTCTTAAGCTTTTTGTTTTTTATTCCTAATTTACAGATGTGTCCTGAAGCTTTGTTGCATAACTGGGTACCAGGTTTGACCTCAAGAGATGGCTGCTGTACACTTTTTGCAACTGGTTTGATACCACATTTCAGCTCCAACTTTTCATCCTGAGAACACTTAAACGTTTCTGCAGGTCCATTTTATACAACTTGAAAGACCTTAAAACTTTCTGGTTGCCACAAGCATATCTTTCTTTTCTGCTCATCCAATAAATAGCTGTGCCCTACTGTGATAGATTTTCCAAACAAAAATACCTGGAGCAGCAGTTTAGCAAAATATGCCTTTAGTGGCACTCAACAAATGGAGTTTCCCCAAGCACAGTTCTGTAAGAAGTGTGTGTGAGAATGTGTGTATATGTGTGTGTGTGTGTATTTTAAGTTATTATTTGTATTGTGCAAATTTTTTTGGTCTTGGGGATTCTGGCTGTGAATTTGATGCACGACAATTATGGTTTAAAACATTTGCTTGGTCTACAGAAGATCATTAATGTTTTGTGACCATATAAGTTGTAACAGTGGATTGTTTTATGTGTAGGTATTATTGTCAAATACAGGGACTGTTTCCAGGCACAGAATATGAATCATAAGTTAGGATGGACATTAGATGTGATTATGATGATATAGTGAAGGTCTGCGGTCCTAGATCTACAAATGTGCAGCGAGAAGTTAGAACAAACTGGAGACGGGCCATTGACACATGGACTCTACCTAGCTGTGTTGGAAAAATACTTTGACTCCAAGCCTTAAAATACCCACATGGAGTCAGTGCTCACCTCATTTACACAATCAGAGAGCTCCCTGGACACTGAACCTCTAAAGGGAGAAGGTCTCCCCTGCAGCAGGAGCATCCAGGTTTGCTCGGGAGCGTAACATAGGTGAGCATGGGCCTGGGGCTGGGCCAGGCCCTGGCAGCACTGCTACTTGGGAGGAGCCACTTCACCTTTGTATTAGTTATTAAAAATAGAATTTGGATCCTTTGGTCAGGTTCCCCCAAATTCTTTTGAGGTGTCCATGTTCAACTGCTTGGGCTTTGTTTTGGCAACCCCCTGCCCGAAGTTGCTTATAGGCTGTTCTTCACCTTTTTTCCAAGGCTGAGGAACAGAAAGTAGCCTCTGTTTTGAGGAGGTGGAAGTTAAGTATACATTTATTTTTTACTGTGACTTGTTCAGGACCACATTTTACAAAATGCCTTGTTTCCTTTATTATTGTTTCTGGAAAGGAAAGTTCTATTAATATTGTTTTAGTTTGAATATAGAATAGTTTTTTTAATTAGGGCTTATTTTGAAAAATTCTGAGTGTAATTCAAATGTACGCCAGTACCTTCCAAAGTAAGGTAATATTCAGAGACAGTTGTTCTGATCAGATAGCTTAGAGAAATTTCTGGAATATTCACATTCGAAGATTCCTTATTAATGAATGTCTTTGACTTAAATCTAACCAAAAACTGCAACATTATTCTTTGTACATTTTCATTATATAGTGTTAACAAGCTTAGTTGCAAACAAATAAAATACTTAAGCTATTTGTTTACCTTGCCTTCTTAATACTGTGATAATGTTTATTCATATAACTTATGTGAGGCTGCTATAACCATTTCCCCAGTACATTGAAGATTTATAGCTTTTTTTAAAAAGCCCAGCAGTGATTTTTTTAAATTAAAGAATGATCTTACTTCATATTTGAAGGGCAATTTGTTTCATCTCTTCTTTTTCCAGGGTAGTCACTTGTTCCTGGAAGAGGAGCATAGCAGTGGTATAATGGGAGTGGCCCTGCTGTGGGATAGTTATACCAAAACAAGGAAAAGGCAACTGTGGGGGCCACCAAAAGTCATGAGGGCTGGACCAGGATTGGGGAATACTACCTCACTGAAGTCTTCTTACCAATCAGTGTGATGCACATACTCATTGTCAAGTGTCAGCCCCAATTCCATAACTGCTGCTGATTCCTTTTGAGGGGGATGTGGGTTGATACTGATTCTCTTAAATCTACCTATTCTTGCATCGCTATTGAAAAATTTTTCTCTCAAGACTCTGTCCCCAGCACGGACTCATCCCATCATTTTTCATGGTGCTCCTGTTGCTCTTCTGCCTAGAATTAATTCCCTTTTCACTTGACAAATGCCTACTCAAATGGCAACTGTCTTTCTGCTCCCTTCCTCAAGGCAGAGTTATTCATTCAATAAATGTTTATTGAGCACCTACTGTTTGCCAAGTTTACCCTAATGTGTTCAGGAATGCTGACTCACTAATAAAGCTACATCGGTCTATAAAATCAGACTTTAGTGTATTATATTAATTTATGATGAGAATGTATGTCAGGTACAATAGACTGGCCCTTTGGCCTTACCCAGTGTGTTTACTTCATGTAGTTATACCATTTGGGAAGCCTAATTAAAATTAAGAAGCAGCTCTATATATCAAAATAAGGGGAGTTCTAGGGATGGAATGTTTACCAACATCAAGTTACCCCTACCACCGTGAGCCTGGCATAATTCCTCCCCAATTCAGTTTGCTTCAGTGCCTCCTGATTGTTTCACCTGTTCAATTTGATGTCTCCTCCACCCCCAAATGGCACATTCTTAATATCACTTAGTCTACTCTGGTTTCCATTATATTCCAGGCCTTGGGACCCATTTATCTTTCAGATTACTTTGCTGCTATACTCTGTTGTGTCTGTCCTACAGCCGAATTACTGGGTTGGTGGAAGGGAGAATTTCCTAAGTGTCTTTCCCAGATGTGGTACCAGGATACAGACCTAAATAAATTTCCCAATGTGCTAAATTTTATAGATGGTCTATCTGCAGAAGGGTAATGTTAGAACTTTTCTCAGGGTATGACTAAGAGGTGTGTAAACATGAAAACACCCTATGAGTTGAGGACAGAAGTCCTGTGAATGGAGACCCAGAGGGACATTAGTCCCTCTAGTGACTGTCTAGACACCCTGTGCTCATGCAGCAGCTGAGGCTTGCTCAAGGGGTGGGAGTGAGGGCCTTTGATTAGGACTTCGATCCTTGCTCTGTTATGCTTTGAAAATAGGAGCAAGGCTATGTTGGGGAAGACAGATCGCTGTGACCCTGGCTGTGAATGCCTAGTCATGTTCCACCAGGACTCAGAGCCTTGGAAAAAGGTGACAACTGGGGCTTGCCTCTCTACGCATAAAGTCACTTGATTTTGTTCTAAGAACACACTCCTATGAAGCAAAGGATATGCAGAGCAAGGCAAAGAAAAGGTAAAGGAGGGGAGAGTGGGAAGGGTGTGGTCAAAGTTTAGGTCCCTGGTGGCCTAGGGAGCATCTAAATCTAGGCAGCTGCCTGTGGGTACCATAGCAACGCACAGGCTCAGTTCTGGCATGGGCATTTTGGTAGTTGTCATTTTCTGGTCTTTGGCGTGGAGGAAGACCTGCCACTGACATCGTTGCACACCCAAGGTGACATGGCTGTGTGCATGCTCCAGTGGAGGGGGGTGGCATATCAGAAAGGCCTAGAAATTCCTCAACAGAAAATGGTGTGTGACAATCTAAAATAAGTGAGGCGAGGCAAATAATCAATGGGGATTTATGAAGCCAAATTTGAGGACATGGCCCGGGAAAAACAAACCACAGACAAATCTGTAGCTATTTTTCTGAAGGGGCATTTGGGAGCTTCAATAAAGGAGGATAGAGTATATGGAAAGGAAAAAAAGCAGGGGGTGGGTGGGTAATGAGACAAAATGGTTACATTCTTGTGTGGCCCAAGAACATCTACATCTTAACATATGGCGAATGTTAGAATAGAAAAGAGAAGCAAAGGAAGCATCAGTTATGTAGATGTCCTTGGGTAGGTGGAAGAATGTTCGATCCTGTCCTCTGTTCTGCACCTGAGAAGATAAACTTATAATTCATTATTAGTGTGGAATCAGACTAGTTTTAGGAATTAGGCTTACCCAACAGACCTAAAGTTAGATAGAATTTGCTTGTGCTTGTTTATGAGAGGCCAAAAAGGAATGTCTTTATGAACGATCTGTAGGGCTAATCTTTCACAGTTGCCTGAGTCGTTTCCTTCCCTTTTGAGTAAGGAGTTGGAGGGGTGATCCTGAGATTTTTATTTTCTTTTACACACGATAAACTGGATCTGGACGGATTAGGCATTTGCCTGGGAGACAGTGGGAGGGTGGCAGCCAGTGGGTGGGATCATTCCAGACAGAAGAAACTGTTCCTTACAAAGCTTGGAAGCCTGAGAGCAATTCTGGATGGCTGAGAACACAAGTTTGAGTGGGAGTGGTAAGCAGTGGAATCTGAGAATTTAGAAATGGATGAGGAGTTTTCAATGCCAAACCCCCAAATTTTTACCTTTTCTTGAAACATTGATAACTCAAACACAGCCTGGGCAGAATGGATGGCTTCCTCCTTTGTGCTTTGTTCATCTTTCTATAACAGATCACTTGCCACAACATTCTGATTGTCTTCATCTCAAGAGCCCAACAAGGGCCATGGAAGTGTTTTTTGAAGGATCAAGGCAACAATACAAGAGTGAATGGGCCAGGCATGGTGGCTCACTCCTGTAATCCTAGCTCTCTGGCAGGCCGAGGCAGGCGGATCGTTTGAGCTCAGGAGTTCAAGACTAGCCTGAGCAAGAGCGAGACCCCAGCTCTACTAAAAAAAAATAGAAATTAGCTGGACAACTAAAAAAAAAAATATATATATATATATGTATATAAAATATATATATAAAATTAGCTGGGCATGGTGGTGCATGCCTGTAGTCCCAGCTACTTGGGAGGCTGAGACAGGAGGATTGCTTGAGCCTAGGAGTTCAGGGTTGCTGTGAGCTAGGCTGACACCACGGCACTCTAGCCTGGGAAACAGCATGAGACTCTGTCTCAAACAACAAAAAAAAAAAGAGTGAATGAGAAAGGAGCAAGACTGGGTGCAAAAGGCCATCAGAGACGAAAGTAAATTCTTTTGGCTGCCTCCATTGTACCCAAATCTAAGTTTTGGAATCTGGCAGCCCAAAGGAAACTTCCTATCTGCGTTTTGTTTGGCCAGCAATTTTTAAAAAATTAGTTGCCCCACATTTTAAAGTGGGAGGTTTCACATTTAAATAATAACAACAGATTTATACCTTCTTTTGACAAATTTGAAGATTTGACAGTTTGGGCCCCTGGTTCTCTCATAAGATGGAGCTGAGCTGCTGCCTTTATACAGAACATCTGCTCTCCAGCTTGTCACATTTCCCACCACTCCTTCCATCCCTCAAACTAAGGGCAAGTATCAGTCACTATTTATCATCCTGTTTTGTCGTCATTTCCTGATAGCCTTGTTTGGCCCTGGAGGCATTTGCATTGCCCATCTTTGTACTAATCCTGTATGGTATCTCTAACCGATACAATGAAATCTGTGTTTTAGGATGACTGGTCATGCAAGACATTGATGTGAGGACCTGGGAGAAAGGAAGGGATAAATCAGAATATTTGACAGAACTCAGGCCATAATTAAATACTAGATGAAAGAAGGAGGAAAGGCAAAATACAACTCCAGGGTTTCCTGCCTAAGTGGCTTGGAAGATGATACCACCAACAAATAAGAAAGGGGTGGGGAGAGATTAGTCAACTCCTGACCTCAAGTGACCCTCCAGCCTCGGCCTCCCAAAGTGCTAGGATTACAGGTGTGAGCCACTGTGCCCAGCCTGCGGGTTTGCAAAGGGTGATGATACCTTGCCACTGGTACTTTGTGGGCAAGGGTCTTCACTTACCAATTCCATAATCCACTATTCTGCTGGGCATACATTAGGAGGCCAAAGCAGGCTGGTGTTCAGGAAATTCTAATTGAACTGAAACTCTGATTTCAGGCAGAGTATGTATCTGCTGGGCTGGGGGCAGGGGAAAATTGGAATGCTTGAATGAAACCACTAAGTTGTGAGACCTTAGCAGTTTTCTCTAGAGTGAGTGGTCCTCGGCTTTGGGACAGTTAACCTATTTGGGGTAAAAACCTATGCAAAAGTCCTGAAGCAGAGCAGGAATCGGGCATGCAAAATGGGGGTAAGGGTAGTGTCAATTCTGGGGAAAGGAATCAAAGGGCAAAGAAACCAGACTGCAGGACCTTTCCTGGAATATATTGGAACAGCAAGCCATTAGGCAGGGGATTTGGGGCAATGAGGCTGGAAAAGTGAGAAGGACCAACTATTTTCACTTTGTCACCCAGGCCAGAGTGCAATGGCACAATCATAGCTCACTGCAACCTCAAACTCCTGGGCTCCAGCGATCCTTCCGCCTTGTCCTCCCAAAATGCTAGGATTACAGGAGTGAGCCACAGTGCCAGGGTCTAAACGTTTTTTGACAGCACACCACTTTAAAAAAATGTTCAGCCCAAACCCCAAATAAATATTTATTTACACGTTATTTATGAGTACAGCTGCAATGTTATGCACTTTATAAAAATTTACACAGTAGAGAAATTTTAAAGGATTAGATAAAAAGTATAAATATTCTATTATTTTCTTCCCACATCCCCAGTGAATGTTATTACATACACCCTGTTGCTCCCCCTCCATGCCTCCCCCCCCCGCCCCCACGGAACATTTCTGAGGCTTTGATGTAGTGAAAGGGAGTCACTGGAGACTCTGGAACAGATGTCGGGCATGGTAGCAGTGGATCTTCAAACTTTATAAGCTGAGACATCAAAGAACTGCGACCGCCTCGGAGTGCTTTCCTTGTGCCAGCCCCTGCCTTCATTGCTTTATATATGTCATTTAATCCCTATAGCAACCCTACCCCATGGGTACTATTATCTTCTCTTAGTAGATGAGGAAATTGAGGCACAGGGAAGTTAAGAAACTTCCCCAGGGTCACACAGAAGTGGGGGGGTCAACATAGAAGTGGGGGAGCCCGCATTTGACCCCACGTGGTTTCGGTTCACAGTCCATGTGCTTAACCACCACTGTGGGTAGGAAGCAGGTAATGTTCTTTCTCTGGTGTGGCCCTGGTCAAGTCTCTCACCAATCAGCTGTTGTAACAGTGCTAGAAAGCAGCAAGAACTCACTAATGGCTAGGGACCTTCTCTAAAGCGGTCGTCTAGGTAAGGGCAGCTTAGTCTCAAAGTCTCCGGAAGCCAAGGCAGACGGCTGCGCAGGCGCAGACCTTGGTTTCTATAGTTTCCGGGCCAAGACGGCAAACGAAGGTGGACTTCCGGCGTCGCGCTACCAACGTCGTGAAGCGAGCACCTTTTGCGGCAGGCGTCTGCGTCGCAAGCCGGTGATCCTGAAGCGGCGGACGGCAAAGAAGAGACAAGGGCACTGCGGCGGGACGGTAGGTTTTGCGATGTCTGCGCGGCAATTCAGCCTAAGGACCTTCCTTCTGAGATATCTTTAACAAATTTTCTCATAGCTTGCTGGGTGTCCCGTTATCCCAGACCCAAACTCTGGGAGTGTTCTCTCTTTCCCGGGCCCCTTCATCCACACAGCTTATGTTACCGAAGCCTGGAGACCGCACCTCTCTCCACTGTCTTTCCGGGTTAATTTAGCCTAGCTTTCTGCTGGACTAGTGCTTTGGCCTGATTCTTAACCTAAAGTCCATGCTTCTTATCCCAGCTTTCAAGGCTCTGCGTGATATCGGCCCTGCCAACCTCTTTATCTTAATTTCATTCTTCCCGTGGTGCACTCTGCGCTCCAGCCGCTCTGGGGCCTCAGTGTCCTCCAAATATACCCAGCACCTTCGGTTGTAACTTGTGTTGCCGCTCTACTGGAACATTGTGCCTACTTATTTTCACTTGGTGAACTCTTAACCCATGTTAAAGGCATTTTCTTTTCCTTTTCTACTTTTTTTTAGTTTTTGTTTTCTTTTCCGACTTCAACGAGCATCAGAAGATCTTAAAGGCATTTTCAAAGTCTCCCAGACAGAGTCGGTGCTTCCTTCTTCGAGCTGTTTATCCACTTGTGTGCCTTACATTGGGTTCCCAGTTTCCCGTGTGTATCTCTAGTGCTTACATTGGAGCTGCTTTTTTACCCCAATCTCAGTGCCTGGAATGTAGTTACTAAAGTAAATGACTGAAAGAATGGTGCCGGGCGAGGTGGCTCACGCTTGTAACCCTAGCGCTCTGGGAGGCTGAGGCGGGTGGATTGCTCGAGGTCAGGAGTTCGAGACCAGCCTGAGCAAGAGTGATACCCCGTCTCCACTAAAAATAGAAAGAAATTATATGGACAACTAAAAATATATGTATAGAAAAAATTAGCCGGGCATGGTGGCGCATGCCTGTAGTCCCAGCTACTCGGGAGGCTAAGGCAAGAGGATCGCTTGAGCCCAGGAGTTTGAGGTTGCTGTGAGCTAGGCTGACACCACGGTACTCCAGCCTGGGCAACAGAGCGAGCCTCTTGTCTCCAAAAAAAAAAAAAGAATGGGAAGAAACTTTAGAAATTAAATTCACCTTTAAACCTATCATGCATACACAAATTGACATCTGTGTGTGTATGTGTGCACTTCTTTCCAGTCGTTTTTTTTTTTTTTAATTTTTAAACATTTATTTAAAGAGAAACGGGGTCTCTGTTGCCCAGGCTGGAGTGCAGTGGCATGGATTTCCCAGTCTTCTTATGAAGACAGTTTTTCTTTGGTGTTATTGTAGTCTCTTTTTTTTTTCTCATTTAACATTATTATGTATTTGCCATATATTATCTTTTTTCCCAATGTCATATTCTACTAAGTGGATACCAGAATTTAATTAACCCATTTCCTTATTTTTGCACATTTAAGTTGTTTGAAATTCATTTTCTTAGCAGTTACTGAGCTCCTACTTGGTTCCCGCCCTCAAAGCATTCATTGTCCAACAGGGGAGATGTACAAGTAAATAGCCCATTACAGTGGTGTGCAAAGTACTCCTATCAAAGTTGAGGCTGCTCTAGAGAGGATCACCAAATTCAGGAGGGCTTCTCAGGAGAAATGTCATCCAAGTTCATATGGAAAGAATGGATGGAAAAATGTAGAGAAATGTTTTGTGCTTGTGCTTTTTTGTTCTTTTCAGTTATTTTCTTCAGATCTATTTCAAAGATTTGGGATTATTGAATCAAAACATAAACACTTTTTGACTTTTGATAAAAATGACTTTACCGATATACAGAGAATTTTTATGCCTTGTTCTTTAGGTCTAGTTCTCTTTTCCTTAAGTTTTGTGAAAGCACAAACATTGCTCATCTACCATAAACTGGAAGAAGCTATTTAATGAAAAAGTTTGGTGATAAGAAATTGAGAGAATAGTATCACACAGCTTTCTAAAGGGCTGTTTTCCATGATTAACTATTTCATTTTTTCTTATAAATTTCTCATTTGATTGCACTCTTGTGGCATTTTATTTATTTTTTTATCTTCCATTACAGTCATGCCTTTCTTAGATATACAGAAAAGGCTGGGCCTTGACATAGATCGTACGATGACAATCCAAAGTGGTGAACAGCCCCACAGGATTCCTGCTCGATGCCATGCTTTTGAAAAAGAGTGGATAGAATGTGCACATGGAATTGGTACTATCCGGGCAGAGAAAGAGTGCAAGATAGAGTATGATGATCTCGTTGAATGTCTACTTCGGCACAAAACGGTGAGGAAGTGATGGTAGTGGAAGCTGAATTACTTCCTTGTTTCCTTGGGGCTAATATTGAGAGTTTTTAATTGGTCATTGGTCAGTGGCTACCCAAGGTGAATTGGTAGAGCTTTTGTAGTGAAACACCTTTTCTACTTTGGTACCATTTCAGAGAAGTTAAATGCCTTCAGATCTGAGGATGGCCCATTGGTCCCCATGTTCTTCCTCTTCTCCTGAATTTTCCTTAGCTTGTACTCTGGTGTAGCCACGGGATTAGAAACTCATGTATGCATATTTCCATTTTTTCATTAGGCTATAGAGAAAAGAATATCAACCAGTTTGGATGTTTGTACTTGAAAATCTTTGGGTGAAAATATTTCAAATTCATTGAACTCTCATTAGAGAAGAAGTTTAACCCTGCAGACCTATTACATTGGACATGGTATAACAATCTCTGGATTCATTTCTACTGAGGAAGATAGAGATGTTAATGAGATGGCTATAGTTGAGCCTGACCAAAGATGCAAGGAAAAAAAGGATGTTAGCAGCATGGTATCCACCTCCTCAAAAGTTGCATGAGTTGTGTAACATATAGGGCCCTATTCTCCCTCAGAGAAGAAATCTCTGGGTATAGGCTATCATTTTGCCTTTTTCTGTGCTCTAGATATAACAAATAGAAATATTTTTATTACTCCCAACTTCTTGAAGTTTGGGGAGACAATTTAGATTTTCAGTTAAATTTATGGCAAAGTTATCTGGATCAAAATGTAAAAATGTTTTACCTCTTAACATCTGCTGTTGGCATTTGGATAAAATGAAGCCAAACTTGGAAGGAATGAGGAAGTGTCAGGTAATAATTTTGCATTGATCTCTGCAGGAATATTGATCATTAGGTGAGTAATATTTTAGTATTACAGAGGGACAGTGGTTTGGTCATAGCCATCTTCCAGTCATTTAGTTCACAATACATCTTACTTCCTTTCTTCTGGTCCCCAGTCATTTATTGCTCAGATTAAGATTTTACCTAATCTTGAAAAATTTACACCAAGAGGATGCAGTGTAGGGAGGTGGGAAGAACACTGGATTAGGAGAACCAGGTTCTGATGCTAGTTCTGCCACCACTAGTTTCGTGACTTTGGGCAATCACTTTCCCATCTGGTCTTGGTTTCCTTCTGTAGAAAAATTTAAGAGTTACTTTAAGGTCACTTTCTAATCCTGTGAATTTATGAATAGATAACCTACCATTTTAGAGGTCACCCTAAATAACTAGATACCTCTCTATTGGTGAAGAAGCTAGTGAATCGGGAAATTAGAATCAAGCACTGTTCTAAGTTCTCAGCATATAATAATGCATTTATTTATTACAACAATGCTGTGAGATGAGTTACTGTTATTTTACCCACTACACAGTTAAAAATTTGGGCCAGGAGTGGTGGCTTACACATGTAATCCCAGCACGGGAGGGATCACTTGAGGCCAGGAGTTCGAGACCAGCCTGGGCAACATAGTGAAACCCTGTCTCTACAAAAAATAAAAACAGTAGCCAACCACGGTGGTGTGTACCTGTAGTCCAGCTACTCAGGAGGCTGAGGCAGGAGGATCATTTGAACCCAGGAGTTGGAGGTTGCAGTGAGCTATGATTACACCACTGCACTCCAGGCTAGGAGACAGAGTGAGACCCAGTTTCAAAAACAAACAAACAAAAAAATTTGAGTCAAGGAAAAATTAAGGATAGTAATAGTGGTGGAGCTGGGATTTGAACCTGACAAGGCTGGTTCCAGAGCCTGTGCTTTTATTCAGAACACTAAGTGGTTGTTGCCTTTAATTCAGAGAAAGATTTAACATAGAGCAGTGCCACTTTCATGTAGAGCAATCAGGAATATATAAGTTCTGCAATGATCTTTTAATATTTTGAAAGATTTTAGTATACACAAATATGCCTCTTAAGAGTTTTTTAAAATATCTATATTCAGGCGGGGCATGGTGGCTCACGCCTGTAATCCTAGCACTCTGGGAGGCTGAGGCGGGTGGATCATTTGAGCTCAGGAGTTCCAGAGCAGCCTGAGCAAGAGCGAGACCCCGTCTCTACTAAAAATAGAAAGAAATTATATGGACAACTAAAAATATATATAGAAAAAATTAGCCGGGCATAGTGGCGCATGCCTGTAGTCCCAGCTACTCGGGAGGCTGAGGCAGTAGGATTGCTTGAGCCCAGGAGTTTGAGGTTGCTGTGAGGTGGGCTGATGCCACGGCACTCTAGCCTGGGCAATAGAGTGAGACTCTGTTTCAAAAAAAAAAAATCTGTATTTGTATGTGTATATTAAGAACATCTTAGTTATTGGTCTTCAAAGAGGTATTATATATACCAGAAATTAATTTATTAAAAAGTTTGGGAAGTGATTTCAAGTTAATTCTTTAAAGGCAGACTTCATCTTGGAGGCCCTCTAGGATGAAAAGCCTTCCATAGTTTAAAAGTGAAACCAAAATCTGACTCAGTTTCTCCAGTCCTCACTTTCTGGTGCATATCTTCCCCTAGTTTAAATGCTTTTTTCCTTTGACAGATACAACGTGTGAGTGCCATCAAGAAGCAGCGGGATAAGCTAATAAAGGAAGGGAAGTACACCCCTCCACCTCACCACGTGGGCAAGGGGGAGCCTAGGCCCTGAACAGAGCAGTAACTGATGGCTGGAGGCTGATTTTCACGTTCTTCATTCTTCACTGGAAAGATGATTTCCTGAAAACCTCTTTGTCAAAATGTGTAAAAATAAAGGATTGCTCCATCCTATTTGTTCTGTTTTCTCTCAGATCATACTTTTCTATAATGAGATTATTATTTTTTTCTACCAGTGCAAAAGGTTTTTTTATTCAACAGTCTCATTACAAAGAACAACCTATTTTTTTAACTTGAAAAAATGCCTTTATCTGTTCTTAAAAATTAGCATCTAGGGAATAATATTTTATGAAAGTTTGCTATGTATGAGATACTTTAAATAGGTCAACTCATTTAAGAAGTTGCAGTGTTGTTTAATGTTTCCATTCTGGTTTATTTTCCATGAAACAGACTTGGGCTGCGGGGCAGGGCAGTAGAGACAGTGGTTGTGTTTACTATGAGGTCTGCAAAGTCTAAGGCTAAGAAAATGCCCAGTTCGGATAATTTAATTTTGAAGAAGCAATGCCATTGTTTTCATTTGCTATCTTATATCAGTGGTATATTAGTACTTCTAATTGACATGATTAGAAACATGTTTTTAAAAGAAAAATCCAGATGTAAAAAGTATGAAGCTTAGAAAATTAAGTGTTGAGAGTATAATTGAAACCTCAGGTATCTTGTAACATTTTTCTCCAAATTTTTTATCATAAAATATATAAAATTTACTACCATAGCCAGTTTTAGGTGCCCAATTCTGTGGCATTAAATGTGTTCATATTGTCATGCAACCATCACCACCGTTCATCTCCAGAACGCTTTCATTTGCAAAAGTGAAACTCTCTACCCAACTGCCCCCTCCTGCCTGCCCCTGGCAACCACCATTCTACTTTATGTCTCTATGTTTTGACTCCTCTACCTCATATAAGTAGAATCATAACAGTATTTGTCTTTCTGTGATTGGCTTATTTCGCTTAGCATAATGTCCTCAAGGTTTTATCCATGTTGTAGCAAAGCCAGAATTTCCTTTCTTTTTAAGGCAGAGTAATACAGGGCATCCCTAATCCAAAACGCTTCTGGTCCCAAGCATTTTGGATAAGGGATACGCAACCTGTATTCCATTGTATGTATATATCACATTTTGCTTTCTCATGTATTTGTCAGCAGCCACTTTGGTTGCTTCCACATTTTAGCTATTGTGAATAATGCTGTTATGAACATGTATGTACAAATACCTCTTTGAGGTCCTGCTTTCAACTCTTCTAAGTGTATACTCAGAATTGCTGGATCATGTGGTAGCTCTATTTTTAATTTTTTGTGGAACCACCATGCCGTTTTCTTTTTCTTTTTCTTTTTTTGAGACAGAGTCTCACTCTGTTGCCTGGGCTAGAGTGCCATGGCGTCAGCCTAGCTCACAGCAACCTCAAACTCCTGGGCTCAAGCAATCCTCCTGCCTCAGCCTCCAGAGTAGCTGGGACTACAGGCGTGCGCCACCCTGCCTGGCTAATTTTTTTCTGTATATATTTTTAGTTATCCATATAATTTCTTTCTATTTTTAGTAGAGACGGGGTCTTGTTCTTGCTCAGGCTGGTCTTGAACTCCTGAGCTCGAGCGATCCACCTGCCTTGGCCTCCCAGAGTGCTAGGATTACAGGCGTGAGCCACCGCGCCTGGCCCACCATACCGTTTTCCACAGCAGCTGTACTATTTTACATTGCCACCAGCAGTGCACAGGGTTCCAATTTGTCCACATCCTCATCAGCACTCACTATTTTCTGGTTTTTTAACAATAGCCATCCTAATGGCTGTGAAGTAGTATCTCACTATGGTTTAGATTTGCATTTCCCTAGTGATTAGTGATGTTGAGCGTCTTTTCATGTGCATATTGGCCATTTGTATATTTTCTTGGAGAAATGTCTTTTCATGTATTTTGCCCATTTTTGAATTAGGGTTTTTTTTGTTGTTGAGTTTTAGGAATTTTCTATATATTTCAGGTATTAATCCCTTATCAGATATATGACTTGCAAATATTTTCTCCCATATCATGAGTTGCCTTTTTACTCTGTTGATAGTGTTCTTTGATGTACAAGATACTTTAATTTTCATGAAGTCCAATTTGTCTATCTTTTCTGTTGTTGCCTGTGCCTTTGGTATCACATCCAAGAAATCATTGCCAAATCCAATGTTGTGAAGCTTTTGCCCTATATTTTCTTCTAAAAACTTTACAGTTTTAGGTCTTACATTTGGGTCATGGATTCATTTTGTGTTAATTTATGTATACATTTAGGTTATTAAGTATGAAATGTCTGATTTCCTTAAGTACTGAATTTAGCAGTTGATATCCCTGACATTTCACTTTGACACTTCTTGTTTTATTTTTATTATGAAGGTACATCCTCATTCTTTTAAACATATCTTTAGCTTGCGATTATCTTTCATATTTTTTTAAAAGCAATTTTTGTGAAACCATGCATAAGTAGAAAATTCGTGTTATTTTTGAACATGAGTTCCATCATGGAACCAATGCAGTGCAGACAGCTCAAGATGTCAACAGTGTTTGGGAAGGATGTGGTTAATGAATGCACAGTACGTCGATGGTGTGAGAAGTTCTGTTCTAGTGATTTTAATCTTGAAAATGAGCCATGTGGACGACCTGAGACCAAGGTGGATAATGATAAGCTGAAAGCTGTAGTGGAAGCGAATCCTACCTACGCGTGAATTAGCAGCAAGGTTTGACGTTACTATTCCAGCAACACTGGACTATTTGAAACAAATCAGCAAGATGAAGCTGGCTAGATGGGTACCGCATGAATTAAACAAGCATCAGAAGAGAAATTGTCTTGATGTTTGCCTTTCTTTGCTGTCATGACATAAAGGTGAACCATTTCTACACCATATAGTTATGTGTGATAAAAAATGGATTCTTTTTGACAATTGCAATGTTCAGCACAATGGCTGGATAAAGAGGAAGGGCCGAAACACAGTCCAAAACCGAATATTCATCAGAAAAAGCTAACGGTGTCTATTTGGTGGTCCAGCGCCAGTACTATCCACTACAGCTTCATGAAACCTGATCAATCGATTATAGTGGGTGTGTACTGTTACCAACTGGATGAAACAATGCTCGCAATTAAGCAGCCGAGACTGGTCAATAGAGACAGGCCAATCCTCTGGCAAGACAACACTAGACCACATGTTGCACAAACAACTCTGCTCACACTACGGAAGGGGGACTTGGAAACTCTGTCATCCACCATATTCACCAGACTTTGCACCAACTGACTACCACTTCCAGGCTTTGGACTACTCCTTGCAGGGAAAAATATTTAATTCTCCACAAGCTATGGAAAACTCCCCTGTGATTTCATCACAACTCACTCTCCAGGCATTTCGCTACTGGCATAAACAAGGTGCCTTTAAGATGACAAAACTGTATTGATTGTTTAGGTACATACTTTGATTAATTGTAGTGCTTCTTGTTGAGATATAATAAACTATACTTTTGATTCAAAATCAGACATTTCATATTTAATAACCTTAATAATATTAGGTTAGGGCCCAACTTCATATCTTTTCCTGTGGATATCTTTACATGTGGATATCAACACCATTTGTTGAAAAAACTACTGTTCACCTTTGAATAGTCTTAGCATTCTTGTTGAAAATCATTTGACCATATGCACAGGGATTTATTTCTCAACTCTACTTTATTCCATTGATCTATTTGTCTTCATGCCAGTCAATACTGTACTGTAGCTGTGTAGTAAGTTTTGAAATCAGACAGTGTGAGTCCTTTAGCTTTGTTCTTTTTTGGGAATAGTTTGGCTATTCAGGGTCCTTAGAGATGCCATGTGAATTTTGGGATGGGTTTTTCTATTTCTGCAAAAAAGGTGGGATTTTTTTTCTTTTACTTTTAACATTGACAGGTAAACTTGTATATATTTACTGTGTACAACATGATGTTTTGAAGTATGTTGTGCAATGACTAAATCTAATTAACATGCACTACCTCACGTAGTAATTGGGATTTTGATAGGGATTGGTTGCATTAACTGTGTAGATTGCTTTGAGTAGTATTGACATCTTAATATTAAGTCTTCCAATCTATGAACATGGGATGTCTTACCACTTATTTCTGTCTCCTCTAATTTCTTTCAGAAATGTTTTGTACTTTTCATTATACAAGTCTTTTAGCTCCTTGCTTAAGTTAATTCCTAAGTATTTTATTCTTTTTCGTGCTATTGTTAAACTGAAATTATTTTAATTTCCTTTTTAGAGTGTTCATTGTTAGTCTTGCAGCATTTTGAGTCATAAATGTCAGCTGTAGGACTTGAATATAAAGTTCTCCTCAAAAGGGAAAGCACATTGCGTCCTGGTCTCAAAATTGGAAGGATGAGGTTTGGCATTTGATCAGTGCCCTGCTTATTCCTTGTGTTATAGGACAAGTCTTTAGCTAAAGCAGCATTTCCTTAAATTGACTTAGTGTACTAACCACTAATTAATCACAACGGAAAAGCAAATTGGAGACCCTCCAGCGAGATCCCATGCTGTGGCCCTGTGTAAGGTTGCTTTTTTGTGTTCTGTACATAGAAGCTTTTCTGAGTTTTTTAAGTTAAAAATGACATTCAGTGTGTACATATTTTTGTAAAATTAGAGAGTGCAGTTGGAAATGCTAGAAAGGAAAGCAGAATATAAATCAAGACTTAAAGTAGGTACATAATCTTTCATACAAAGATATCTTTTATTCCCGGGTTCTGGGTTGTAGAATGAAGGGAAACCAAATCCCGTTAGATTGTATGTACCTAAAGGTAAAATATGAGTGGAAGAGAACACTTAATTGTGTTTGCTGGAAAGCATTCCCTTGATGCCTTTATAGGATATCAAAAGCCTTCATTTGTATCAGATACCCATAAACAGCTCTGGGACAAGCAGCCCCGCCTCTTGTGCTTAAACATCTGGTGAACTTTGTGCCTTAATTGCTTTTTTGAGAAAGCAGGACAGAAATGTGAGCTGGTGAAAGGCAGAGAAGAGAATAGACCTACTGGCTCACCTCTGGCTCCTTTCAGGAGCCCACTCCAACCCTTCTGTTTTTTAAGCTATTTGAATAAAAACAAGCAGAGTTAAGACTCTATCTCTTTGGCCAGCAGAATAGACGTTGATGCAGAGTAGAACTGAGGTTGGGGGACAGGAACGGCAGAAAGCTGTGAGGTCCTTTGTAATTGATGCCTGGAAATTCTGACCAGCCTGAGCAAGAGTGAGACCCTGTCTCTACAAAAAATAGAAAAATTACCCAGTTGTGGTGGTGAGCAACTGTAGTCCCAGCTACTCAGGAGGGTGAAGCAGGAGGATCACTTGAGCCCAGGAGTTTGAGGTTGCAGCGAGTTATGATGATGCCACTGCACTCCAGCCCAGGCAACAGAGCGAGACCTTGTGTCAAAAAAAAAAGGAAGGGAGGAAGGAAGGAAGGGAGAAAGGGAGGGAGGGAGGGAATCTGAGGGGGCAAGTTACTTGATTATCTATAGAACTGAAACCTCAGCGTCAAGTTGAGAGGAAACATCCTCCCTCTCTCCAGGATTCTAAGCAAGTCGCATTCATTGGTTCCAATTGGTCATATGCCTGATTTGGAACATTCTTTAATATATAGTAAGGGAAGAAAGAAAAATGCAGTAACTAAGCCAGGCATAGTGGCTTACACCTGTAATCCCAGCACTTTGGGAGTCTGAGACAGGAGGATCACTTGAGGCCAGGAGTTTGAGACCAGTCTTGGCAACAGAGCAAGACCCTGTCTTTATAAAAATTTTTTAAAGTAAAAAAAAAAAAATGCAGTAACTATATGAATAATTTGCTACCATTTGTTTTAAAAGGGCAAAGGAAAAACTTGTGAGTATAGGCATAGAACATCTCTAGGATACTCATAACACTGTTTGCCTCTGGGGCAGGGACCTGGATGGCTGGGGGAGATTTCTCATTATACATCCTCTGTATCTATAGATGTTTTAGACATTTATTTATTCAACCAACAAATATTTATTAAGCATCCACTTTACCACAGAAGAGAAATATGGCTGGGTATGGTGGCTCATGCCTGTAATCCTAGCACTGGGAGGCCAAGGCAGGAGGATTGCGTGAGTCCAGGAATTCAAGACCAACCTGGGCAACATAGCGATACCTCATCTCTACAAAATACAGAAAAATTAGTTAGGCTTGGTGGTGCATGCCTGTAGTCCCAGCTACCGTGGAGGCTGAGGCAGGAGGATCACTAGAGTTCAGGAGTTTGAGGTTGCAGTGAACTATGATGTCACCATTGCACTCTAGCCCAGGCAACCTAGTGAGACCTTGTCTCAAAAACAAAAACAAAAAACCTAAAGCAGAGAGAGAAAAAGACTGGAGAAAAAAAGAACAGAGTATTATTTCCTCATGGAATAATATCAAGCAATCTACATATAATTGGAGTTGCTAAAGGAGAGGAGACAGGGAATGCTGCATACAAAGGATTTGAAAACAATCTGAAAATGCAATTAGGAGAACCTATTTACAATGATTATGAAAATATAGTTAGATAAAATGAACAGTAATATTTGATAGCACAACAGGGTGACTATAATAACCAACAAGTTATTGTATATTTTAAAATAACTAAAAGAGTGGAATTGATTTGAGCATGGTGGCTCATACTTGTAATCCCAGCACTTCAGGAGGCCAAGGTGGGAGGATTGCTTGAGTCCAGGAGTTCAAGACCAGCCTCCGCCACATAGCAAGACCTCATTTCTACAAAAAATAAAAAATTAGCTGGGTGTGATGGCACACGCCTGCAGTCCCAGCTACTCAGGAGGCTAAGGAGGATTGCTTGAGCCCAGATATTTGAGGTTGTAGTGAGCTATGATCATTCCAGCCTGGGCGACAGAGCAAGACCCTGTCTTAAAAAAAAAAAAAAAAAAAAGTGAAATCAGAATGTTCCCAACACAAAGAAATGATAAATGCTTGAGATGATGGACACCCCAATTACACTGATTTGATTATTAAACATTGTAAACCTGTGTAATCACATGTACCCCATAAATATCTTCAACTATTATATACCCATAATAATTACAAATTTAAAAAAATGTAAAGGAAACCCATTTACAATAGCATCATAAAGAATAAAATACTTAGCTGGGGACAGTGGCTCACACCTGTAATGCTAGCACTCTGGGAGGCTGAGGCAGGAGGACTGCTTGAGCTCAGGAGTTCAAGACCAGCCTGAGCAAGAGCGAGGCCCCATCTCTATTAAAAAATAGGAAAATTAGCCAGGCATGGTGGCACGCACCTGTAGTCCAGCTACTCAGGAGGCTGAGGCAAGAGGATTCCTTGAGCCCAGGAGTTTGAAGTTGCAGTGAGCTACAATGACACCACTGCACTCTGCCCAGGGCAACGGAACATGAATCTGTCTCAAAAAAGAAAAGAATAAAATACTTAGGAATAAATTTAACAAAAGAAGTATAAAACTCATACTTTGAAAACTGTGAAACATTGCTGAAACAAATAAAAAGAGTGAAAATGTGGTGTATATATATGCACATATATATACATACATACATACCATGGAGTACTACTCAGCCATGAAAAGGAATTAAATAATGTCTTTTTCAGCAACTTATATGGAAATGGAGACCATAATCCTAAGTATCTAGGAATGGACAAACACCGTATGTACTCTCTAATAATTGGGAGCTAATACATGGGCACACATGGGCACAAAGAGGTGTAAAGGTCATTGGAAATCAAGAATGGGGGAAGAGGAGGAGGGGAGGAAGCTGTAAAAACCTACCTGTTGGGTACAATGAACACTATTCAGGTGATGGACACACTAAAAGTCGTGACTTAAGCATTATATTAATAAAAGGGATCCATGTAACAAAAACTTTTGTACCCCTTTAATGTTTTTAAATAAAGATAAAAATTAAGGCCAGTCGAGGTGGCTCACGCCTGTAATCCTAACACTCTGGGAGGCCGAGGCAGGTGGATCAGGAGTTTGAGACCAGCCTGAGCAAGAGAGAGACCCTGTCTCTACTAAAAATAGAAAGAAATTATATGGACATCTAAAAATGTGTATAGGCTGGGTGTGGTGGCTCATGCCTGTAATCTTAGCACTCTGGGAGGCCAAGGCGGGAGGATCGCTCGAGGTCAGGAGTTTGAGTCCACCCTGAGCAAGAGCAAGACCCTGTCTCTACTAAAAATAGAAAGAAATTAGCTGGACAACTAAAAATATATAGAAAAAATTAGCCGGGCATGGAGGCGCATGCCTGTAGTCCCAGCTACTAGGGAGACTGAGGCAGGAGGCTCGCTTGAGCCCAGGAGTTTGAGGTTACTGTGAGCCAAGCTGACTCCATGGCATTCTGTCTAGCCCAGGCAAGAGTGAGACTCTGTCTCAAAACAAATTAAAAATAAAAAATATATATATATATATAGAAAAAATTAGCCAGGCATGGTGGCGCATACCTGTAGTCCCAGCTACTCAGGAGGCTGAGGCAGAAGGATCACTTGAGCCCAGGAGTTTGAGGTTGCTGTGAGCTAGACTGAAACCAGGGGACTCTAGCCCGGGCAACAGAGCAAGACTCTGTCTCAAAAAAAAAAAATTCATTTTTAATCGAAAAACACTGTATATCATTGTATATATTTATCATGTATAACGTGTTGTTTTGAAATATGTATACACTGTGGAATGGCTAAATAGAGCTAATTAACATATGCATGACCTCATATAGTTTTCATTTTTTTGTAGTGAGAACATTTAAAATCTACTCTCTTAGTAATTTTCAAGAATACAATACATTATTGTTAATTACAGTCATGTTATTGTACAACAGGTCTCTTGAACTTATTCTTCCTGTCGAACTGAAAATTTGTATCCTTTGACCAACATCCCTCCCTCTCCCATCCCCAAGAGATAGAAGTTTCTTATCCACAAGGATGGAAACAAGATTGGCTAACCTACTTTCACCTACCCAGCATTATTTTTGTTCAAAGCATGGCAATTAGGCATGAAACCAAGTACAGAGACTCAGTTGAGCTTTGTGGACTAGTCAAAGATGATGGACAGAGTCATGGTCCTGCTCTCAGGAGGCTCAGAGTACAGTGAAGGGTGAAATATAATACAGATAATCAATCTGTGATAGAAAGTGCTCACTCAGTTCCATGAGGGAAACAAGTCCCGTGTGAGCCCAGAGGAGAGCCTTATGGGGTACAAGAGTGGATGTCGGGGGTGGGGCATGGGGGTGGTCTGGAGGCTTTGTAGCACTCATGCTGAGCCCTAAAGGACAGGTAAGATTTGAACATGGAGAAATGCCAGAGGATGCAGCATGAGCAAAAGCATAGAGGTATTTGAGAGCACCCATGATCAGAATCTTTTTCTCCCTCTTTTTTTTTCTTTGAGACAGAGTCTCGTTCTGTTGCCCTGGCTAGAGTGCCGTGGCATCAGCCTAGCTCACAGCAACCTCAAACTCCTGGGCTCAAGCGATCCTCCTGCCTCAGCCTCCAGAGTAGCTGGGACTACAGGCGTGTGCCACCATGCTCGGCTAACTTTTTCTGTTTTTAGTTGCCCAGCTAATTTCAGTCGCCGCAGGTAGAGTGCAATGGTATCATCATAGCTCACAGCAACCTCAAACTCCTGGGCTCAAGTGATCCTCCTGCCTTAGCTCCTAAACCACAATGCCCGGCTAATTTTTCTACTTTCAGTAGAGACAAGGTCTCACTTTTCCTCAGGCTAGTGTCAAACTCCTGAGCTCAAGCGATCCTCCCACCTCGGCCTCCCAGAGTGCTAGGATTACAGGCGTGAGCCACCACGCCCAGCCCAGGATCGGAATCATTTGCCTCAAGCTGTGGCTTTCAGACAGAAGGGGAGAAGGGATTATCAGCAGATCCCTGGCATCCTCTTCAACTAGAGCTCCTCCACTGTGAACTGGTGTATATGCCAGCATTCTGGTGCGACCAAAAAAAAGTTCAAGGACCATGAGTCCCACACACAGCAGCCAATGGGGAGCAATGAGAGAAAACTGACTGGAAAGATGAGATGAGTTACTGATGGCACTGGGGAGCCCCTGTAGGTTTAGGAGCAAAGGGGTGACGTGATCAGAGCTTTTGGAAAATTAATCAGGTGGCCTCTGAGCCACCTGATGGATGGAAAGGACAGGAGAGGCTGGATCTGTGTTTTTCAGAAGCACATGTTGGCCTAGTGATCGCTGGCTTGGAGGAAGTGGGAGAGAAGTTAGGAGGCACAGAGATGGCCTAGGGCAGTGGTAGTGAAAATGCAGGCAGGATGCAAGGGAGGCACCCTTGGAGGTCAAGGCCCTGCACTCTTAAGGGAGGACAGCCCTGAGGTCCCTGCCAGGAGACAGTTAAATGGTGTCTGCTCCCTGCTCCCTGCCGCGCCCCCCCCCTCCTGCCCAGCCTTGGCACCTGAAGGACTCGCTCAATTTCAGTGACCACTCAAGTTCCTGGAATCAGCACCTGTCACTTGCAGACTACAGGGGTTTGAGCAGAAATGACTCAGGCCAGGGTTACTTATGTGTAACCTGCACGTTGGTAGGAGGCACTTACCTACCAGCTCTGGCTGAAGGCCACCGGAAGCCTGGCTTGCTGGGGCTCTGGCTGCCCAGGCAACTCCTCCAGCCATGAAAGGGACAAGGATAATTCAAAGTTACAAGATCCCACTTGGAGCATATCTCTTGCATCATAATATCAAGCATCCCAAACCTGGTCTGGGTCAGTTTTGCCCACAGTGGGGTTTTGGGAGCATGGGTTCTACCAGGATCCTATACCTAGCCCAGGGATCAGTTCCAAAAGTCCTGAGTACAATGCCTTGGCCTCCCAGAGAGTAGAGAGAATCTGGTGACAACAGCTGCAGCTGCAGAAGGAGCAGTTCTATAACACTGAGGCCTGTTGCCCTGTTCCTGCCAGAATGAAGTGGTTGATGACAAAGACACCAATCCTTATGTTGCCTAATGTTCTTCAAAGTCCTAGTCAAGGTTCTGAATGAATGATGGGATTGAGCCTGAAAATCAAATCTATAGCACGGTATACGAGCTGTCCTCGAAGGGTCCCAACAGGGAACAGTGGCATATTCAATTTAGGATGATTTCAAGAGAGTTTAATAAAGGGACTATTTGCAAAGGTGTGGATGGGATCTAGAGAAACACGAGAGAGTGCATTAGCCTGGGCCTGGGGAGACAAGGGAGGGGGTTGTGGGAAGCAGCCCACCTGCAGCAACCCTCGGAACAGCCTGTGCCAAAGAGGAAGCTGGGAGGGGCCAAGCCCAGGCCTCCCGCTCCTCCCTCCCTCTGACCTTCCCCACTCCAGGCTCCCCACTGGCCAAACCCAGCCAGGAGCAGAGAGCCAGGAGCCTACTGATGTTGTCTTGTCAATCTCCTGGGGCACAACGTAGGGGGAAGAGCAGATGTGGAGGGGCCCATGAACACATCCAGAGGCAGAGAGATTTGGATTCAAGACGCTGCTGTCTCTTTCTAGCTGTGTAACTTCAGCAAGTCACATACCCTCTCTGAGCTGCAGTTTCTTCAATTGCAAACTAGAGATCATTCAACTTACTTCACAGAATTTCCCTGAGGATCAGGTGAAAACACACACACTCACACACACAGCATTTAACCCAGAACTACTTTGTACACAGTAGGTACTAAGTAAATGATAGCTGTGGTACTGCTGCTGCTTTTTCTCCTCCTCCCCATACCCTCCCCCTCCCTTTCCTCCTTTTATAGAAGGCCAAGCCCTCTTGAAGGGCCGCTTCCAGTTGGGTTAGCTCCTGGTCTGACACTAGTGTTCTTCCTTCCTTACGGCATGGAGGACCAGGCATGCGGTGCTGTGGCCAAAGAGAAAGATGATGTTCCAGGCCAAGCATATCTGCAAATGTGTCAAGCTGGTGTCCTTGTTGACAAGCCAAAGTGTTTTGCATTTGGTCCCCTAGAGACTGAGCACCTCAGAGAAACCAAGGCTCCTGCAGGAAGCTTGTGCCCAGTGTCAATTGTTGGGCGCTGCTTTAGCAAAACAGAGCAAGGTTCTATCCTAGCAGAGTTTTCAGCTCTGGTCAGAAGCAGCAGTGGCTGTTCCTGGACACAGAAGGTGGGAGGTGATGAGCCGGGGACAAGCAGTGCTGAGGATTCAGGGAACAGGAGCTGGGACGCTGCCTCTTGTACTTCCCTCTCAGGAAGAAGCCTGGGTGCATTGGCTCAAAGGGGCCAGGTGGTCGTGAGGCCTCATGTCCCAAAAAGAGGTCAGTCAACCAAAAACTGAAAGCAGCTGCTCTGAGAGTAATTCCACCGCCCCACTGGTGCTGACAGGTTTAGGAACTGACACGGCAGAGCGCACCACATTTTAAGGTCTCTCCTGAGGCCTGTTGAAACTTCCACACTGCTGGGATCACCAGTCTGGCTCCCTCAGCCTTCACTTTGCAGCCACTGAGAACCCAAGGCTTCTGCTAACTAGATGTTCCCGTGGGCCCCCTGGCTCAGCCTGCAGCGCCTCTACAAGCATGGCTGGGAGCGTAACTGAGTCATGATGAGGGGCTTTCTTCAGAGGAGAAATGAGCTAGCTGATTCCTAAGATGAGAGATGGGAATTTTTTTTTTAACTGTAACTGCTCAGAACAGTATGTGCTAAAGCAGAGTTTTTGTGCTGAGGGAGAGAGAACATTTCTGCAATGATGTAGCAGAATCTTTTAAGGATCCTGCCAATGACTCTTTCTGGTGTCACGTCTGATCTTCGCTGTGGCCAGCACTCCCTGGAGATGCCAGTTCAGACTCCTGCAGTCATGTAAGAACGAGATGCTCACCTTTTGTAAGTTAGTGTCCGTGGGTGGGACCTACGGGAAACTTAGGACAGGATCCTCCATCTGCAGGGGCAGCGCTGACACAGCTTCAGCCAGTTGTCACCAAACAGCAGCACAGGTCCAGGATGACATACCTGCCCATGTTTCAGGACAAACCAGAAGTCTACATTGTAATGAAAAATCTGCGATTTTTAAATGTTGGCTTTGATTTTTTAAAGTATGTGGAGCCCCTTCTGCTTCTGGAAAGATAGAGCATACAGACTTTTCCTTTAGTGTTTAGCCAAATGCAGCTAAAACCTTTGGACATTGTATGTACAATAAACATAAGAACACTCTGAACAAAAGAAAGCAGACTGGTTAGGGACCTTGAGACCCAAGGAATGACTCAGCAATGAGCTCCCTAAGTTTCCTTTTTGCCTCATACATGTCAGGATGGGTACTGGAGAAGCCAGCAACCCCAAATCGCCAACAGGTGAAGACAAATAAAAGCCCCAAGGACAGCCTGCTTTCTCTAGTCAAACGACCAGGAAACAACCTAGAAAGGCAGACAACTGGCCGGGTGCAGTGGGTGGCTCACGCCTGTAATCCTAGCACCGTGGGAGGCCAAGGCAGGAAGATTGCTTGAGCTCAATAGTTTGAGACCAGCCTGAGCAAGAGCAAGACCCCATCTCTACTAAAAATAGAAAAATTAGCCAGACGTCATGGCGTGAGCCTATAGTCCCAGCTCCTTGGGAGGCCGAGGCAGGAGGGTCGCTTGAGCCCAGGAGTTTGAGGTTGCAGTGAGCTACTATGGCACCACTGCACTCTACCCAGGGTGACAGAGTGAGATCCTGTCTCAAAAAACAAACAAACAAAAAAAGAAAGATGGACAACCTTCAGACAATATCCCCTCTACTCAAGCCCCACCCTCACTCCCCATGAGCAAAGGCCAAGTGGAAAGCGTAGACATCTACCCTTGCTAGGCTGAAATGAAGCACCCTTCCTCTGCCCTCAAGGGTGGTGTCAGAAGAGGCCTAGTTATCCACTGTTGCTGATGACTGGTGATTATCAATAATCGCAATAACAGGGCCATCTTTCCCCACAATGTCAGTGGAAGCCGCATGGGGAACAGTGAGGAGGTACCACTCCCTCTCCCAGCTGGTGCGGTGTCAGTAGAGGCCTAATAAAGAACTGAACTCCCAGCCCTGCCCCGCAGTAAGAAGGAGCCCTCCCAGCCCCAGGTGTCAGTGAAGGCCAGGCAGAAAACCTGGACTTCCACACCCTCCTGGTACTAATGAGGTAATAATATTCCCACTTTCCCCACAGAAGCAATGTTAGAGGAGGCCTGCTAAACCACAAAACATAAATAAGATCCAGAGTCTTATAATATGCAAAATGTCCATACGTCTATCAAAAATCACTTGTCATACCAAGAACCAGAAAAATCTGAATAAGAAAAGATAATCTATAGATGCCAACACCCAAATGACAACGATATTAGAATTATCTGAAAAGGATTTTGAAGCAAATATCATAAAAATGCTTCAGGGTACATAATGTGTTCAAATATGAACATACTTGGAACAAATGATAAAACAAAGTTTCAGCAAAGAAATATAAAGTCTTAACGCAATCAAGCAGTTTTTGTGTACAGAACGAAAAAAGTCTCAATAAATCAATATAATATGTAACGAAGAACAAAATGGAAATTTTAGAAATTAAAAATACAATAACTGAGCTGGGTGTGATGGTTCACATCTATTGTGCCAGCGACTCAGGAGGCTGAGGTGGGAGGATTGCTTGAGCATTCAGCAAAATTGGATACCCATTCGTGATAAAACCTCTCAGAAAACTAGGAATAGAGGGGAACTTTCTCAACTTGATAAAAAGTGTCTACAAAATCCCTACAGCTAACATCATACTTTTAACAGAAAAAGACTGTTTTCCCCCTAAGATGGGGCACAAGCCAAGCACGTCCACTCTCACCAATCTTAAACAACATAGTGCTGGAAGTTGTAGTCTGTGTGATAAGAATAGGGAAAAAATTTTAACACATTGATTGCCACACTAGAAAAAAATTTTCCCTTGGGGCCACGGTGTTTTATTATAAAAATAGAATAAAAACTTTGAAAACAAAATGATCCTTTCTAATTTAATGAAAAATTTGTTACGTCATCAATAAAAAAGTAATATAAAAACTTGAACATTAGCAATATAAAAAGTAATGTGAAAACTGAAAAATAGTTCATAAGGGTAAAGTGCTTTTCTTGACTTGCCAGGCTGAAGTGTAATTTAAAGGTAAACATAAATAGAAAAATGAAATTTATTGACTGCTATTCATTTAATGTGCGTTTTTAGAATTAAATTGTCAACAGGTAAAGAGAAGTGTGAGTTATGTATGCTTCATGAGGCCCCGGGCTCAAAACTAGCGTAAGTTAAATACAACTCACATGGCAGTCAATGTGTTAAAAAGCATATAGTTTGGAAAGGACAAAATAAGACTATCCTTATTTGTAGGTGACATGATTGTCTCTGTAGAAAATTTCATGGGCTCTACAAAATGAAACAAAAAAACCTCCTAGAACTAACAAGGGAGTTCAGCAAGGTAACAACATACAAGATCAGCATACAGAAACCAATCATATTTCTATATGTTAGCAATAAACACATGGACACCAAAATTAAAAATATAATTCCACTTATAATCACAGAAAAAAGAGAAATACTTATATAAATCTAATAAAATATGTGTAAGACTCATACGGTGAAAACTATAAAATGCTGTTGAAGAAAATCAAAGCAGATCAAAATTAATGGAGAGACATACTGTGTTCGTGGCTTCAAAGACTCATCACAGCAAGGATGTCAGTTTTCCCACACAAGTTTAGTGCAATTCCTATCCAAATCCCAGCATGATTTCTTTTGTAGGTAAAGACAAAATTATTCTAAAATGCATAGGCAAGGGCAAAGGAACTAGAATACCTAAAACAATTTTTAAAAAGAATAGTAAAGTGGAATAAGTCATTGCCCGATTTCAAGAATTATCATATAGCTATAGTAATTCAGACTGTGTGGTACTGGCAGATGGAAAGACACATAGATCAATGGAACAGAATAGAGAATCCAGAAATAGCTCCATGTAATTCAGTGGAGGAAGGATTGTCTTTCCAACAAATGGTGTTGGAATAATTTGATGTTCGTAAACAAAAACCAAAAAAACAGCCCTACAGAAATTAGCTTTCTGTGACCAAATACATCCTGCCCAGAAGTAGAAGTTCCTGGCCAGCCTAGTGTATTATTTGTAGTAAATATAGAGTTTTATTTGAAATCTTGAGTCTGTCTTCTTACTTTCCACAACATAAGAGATAAAGAAAATAAAGAATAGCAGGTCTGAGCCTGAGCCATGGGACTTTAAAAATTTAGAGTAAAGGAAGAAAATTTAGCCAGGAATTTCAGTGAGAACTGAGAAAATAGGAAAATCAGGCAAGTATGATGTTTCAGAAAGCAAGAGAATAGAGTCTGAGATGATTAGTGTTATGTTTCAACTTGGCTAGGCCATGGTACCCAGTTTTTGGTTAAATATCAGGCTAGAAGTTGCTGTCAGGGAACTTCTTAGATGAGATTAACATTTAAATCAGTAGACTTCGAGTAAAGCAGATTATTCTCTATAACGTGGATGAGCCTCATCCAATCAGTTGAAGGCCTTTAGAGAAAAGATGGAGAGCCCCCTAGGAGGAAAGAATTCTGCATCTAAACTGCCTTCAGACTCAAGCTGCAACATCAACTCTTCCCTGGGTCTACAGCCTGCGGGCCTGTTCTGCAGATTTCAGACTTGTCAGCCCCCACAGTTGTTTGATCCAATTCCTTAAAGTAAAAAAATCAAATCAAAATCAAATCTCTCTCTCTCTCTCTCTCTCTCTCTCTGACACACACACGCACACACACACACACACACACACACACACACACACACACACACACACACATTCTATTGGTTCTTTTTTTCTGGAAAATGTGGTTAATACAGAGACCTTCCAAATAGAGAACATTCTTCAATGCAGTTGGAAAAAAATCAATTCAAATAAAAACATAAAAGTGACCATTAAAAAAAAATACAACCAACCTAAACCTCATGCTTTATACAAAAATTAACTTAAAATGAACACAGGTTTAAATGTAAAATTATAGGACAATTTCCTTATGAATGATCTGTGAGGATAGACGAAAAAAATTATAGGACATTGAGAAGATGATATAGGAGAAAATCTTCAGGACCTAGGGCTCAGGGAAGAGTTCTTAGACATGACACCAAAACCATGAGCCATGAAAGAAGAAAAAAAAAAAACCCAGATAAATTGGACTTTATCAAAATTAAAAACTTTTGCTCTGCAAAATGCCCTGTTAAGAGGATGAAAAGACAAGCTACAGACTGGGAGAAAATATTTGCAAACCATATATCTGACAAAGGACTTATATCTAGAATATATAAAGAACACTCAAAATTCAATAATAAAAGAACCCCAGATAATCCAATTAGAAAATGGGCAAAAAACTTGAAGAAACATTTCACCAAAGAGGATATACAGAAGGCAAATGAACACATGAAAGAATGTGAACAGCACTAGCCATTAGGAAAATGCAGATTAAGATTATGATGAGCTATCAGTACACACTTGTAAGAATAGCTAAAATAAAAAATAGTGACAACACCCAATGCTGATGAGGATGTGGAGAAATTGAATCTTTCATCCATTTCTCTTGAGAATGTAAAATGGAACAGCCCCTCTGCAAACTAGCTTAGTATTTTCTTAAAAAATTAAACATTTCCCAACCATATGACCCAGAAATTGTACTCCTTGGCATTTATCCCAGATAAAGGAAAACTTATTTCCACATGAACACCTGTACATGATTGTTCATAACAGCTTATTTGTAATAGGTAAAACCTGGAAACAACCAAAATGCCCTCAAATAAGTGACTGGTTAAACAAACTGTGGTACATCCATATCATGTGTAGTGGGTTAAATAGGGACCCCTCAAAAGAAATGTCCATATCCTAACTCCTGAACCTGTGAATGTGATCCTATTTTGAAAAAGGAGTCCTTATAGATGTCGGGTTTTTTTTTTTTTAATTTTGCTTTTTGAGATGGGAGTCTCACTATATTACCGAGGCTGGTCTTGAACTCCTGGCCTCAAGGGATCCTCCTGGCTCAGTCTACCAACTAGCTGGAACTACAGCCCTACACCACTACACGTGGCTCACAGATGTGATTAAATTAAGGATCTCAAGGTGAGATCATCCTAGATTATCTGGGTGGGCCCTAAATCCAATGACAAGTGTCCTTCTAAGAGACAGGAGAGGGGAAGACTCAGACACAGTGGAGAGGCCATGTTAAGAGGAAGGTGGTGACTAGAGTTATGACCCTACAAGCCACAGGATGGCTGGAGCCAACAGAAACTGGAATAGGCAAAGAAGCATTCTCCCCTAGAGCTCTCAGAGGGGGTGTGGCCCTGCTAACATGTTGCTTTCAGACTTCTGACCTCCAGAAGTCCTCCTCTTATTCTTGTAAGAGAATAAATGTTGTTTTAAGTCACCAAGTTTGTGGTGATTTGTTATGGCAGCTCTACGAAATGAATGCACCAAGGGATACTACTCAGCAATAAAAAGGAACAGTCCTGATACAGCAACTGCTCAGATGGAGCTCAAGGGCTGGTGAAAAAGGCCATCTCACAAGGTCACATACTGTGTAATTCCACTTACATAACATTCCCCAAAAGACGAAATTATAAAGATGGAAAACAGGGCTGCCAAGGGCTAGGGTAGGGGAGTAACTGGTTAGGAGCAGGAGGAAGGAGACCTTTGCGGCGGTAGGTCTTGATTGCAGTGGTGGTACAGGAATCTAAGCATGTGATAAAATGACAGAGAACTATTTATTCACATTGTACCAGTATAAATTTCCGGCTTTTGATATTGTACTATAATCATGTAACATGTAACCATTAGCGAAAGCTAGGTGAAGGATACATGGGGCCTTTGTGTACTATTCTTGCAACTTCCTATGAATTTATCATTATTTCAAAATAGAAAGTTTTAGAAAATTTAATTAGCAGGAGGGAACTTTCTAGAGTGATGTGCATGCTCTATGTTATATACATATACATATAGGGTGAATACAGCTCTCACGACTCATCTAAACGGACCCTTAACATGGGTGCATGTTACTGCCTGTAAATTTTATCTCAGTAAAATTGGTTTTTTATTTAAGTTAAAAACAAGAAACACCAAAAGTATGAGGAACAAACAAAATGTATCAGTTTTCAGCATGAGTTTTTCTAGGCCAAATATTGGAATAGTCTACCTTTTGATACCTAATACCTTATAAATGCACATATTACTGAGCGCTTCAATGCGAGGATTCCATTGCCTCCCCAGCATCTGATATGGAACAGAAATAGGTAGATGTTCACCAGGGGAAGGTATGCAGAGGGCAGTTGCAGAGGAGATAGACTCTGGCCTCCAGCCTAATGGAATAGTTTAGATTGCCTCTTGCTAACATATCTGGAGCCATTTCCTCTCTTTGTGGCATAAGGAGTAGGCATATTAAACCAGCCAACCTTAGGTCATATTCTCGCCGTCTGAGAGGCATGCAGGCATACAGAGGCTCCAGGACATACGGAGTAGGAAGTCTGGACCAGGGACGATTACTCCTTATATCATGTGGATTATTTCTCTGCCCATATCTTGCCTCCCTATTAGACTGTGAGCTGGAGGGCAAGGACTTTTATATGTTGTTCTAACCTTCTTAGTCCTTACAGTTCAACAAACCCAGCAGCCAATTGGGAATCCTTTGCCATTGATGAATTGCAATGCCATTTGTTCAGGGGAATACATAGCTATTTATGATATGAAGGGGAAGTTCACATTTAAGAAAACATTGTTTTGCACGCTGAAGACAGTACGTAAGCTATTTAAGCTATTTACACGGGAGCCTTTCTCACTGAAGACCGACCTACTTAGAGTCAGACCAATTTACCACTTAAAGTAGCCAAAGACTGGGAGGATCACTTGAGGCCAAGAGTTTGAAACCAGCCTGGGCAATAGTGAGAAAAAATAAAAATTATCAGCCAGGCATGGTGGCATGCACTTGTAGTCCTAGCTACTCAGGTGGCTGAAGCAGGAGAATCGCTTGAGCTCAAGAGTTTGAGGTTGCAGGCCGGGCGCGGTGGCTCATGCCTGTAATCCTAGCACTCTGGAAGGCCAAGGCGGGGGGGATTGTTTGAGCTCAGGAGTTTGAGACCAGCCTGAGCAAGAGCGAGACCCTGTCTCTACTAAACATAGAAAGAAATTATACAGACAGCTAAAAATATATGTAGAAAAAAAAAAAGCCAGGCATGGTGGCGCATGCCTGTAGTCCCAGCTACTCGGGAGGCTGAGGCAGGAGGATTGCCTGAGCCCAGGAGTCTGAGGTTGCTGTGAGCAAGGCTGACGCCACGGCACTCTACACTCTAGCCCAGGCAACAGAGTAAGACTCTCTCTCAAAAAAAAAAAAAAAAAAAGAGTTTGAGGTTGCAGTGAGCTATGATTGGGCCACTGCACTTCAGCCTGGGTGACATAGCATGGCCCTGTCTCTAAAAAATAAAATAAAATAAAAAATAAAATAGCCAAAGACCACTTCTAGGAATAGAGCCTACAGAAATAATAACATATGCACAAAAAATGCATGTAGGGAAAAAACAAAAAAATCTTAATCCAAAAAAATGCATGTAGAAGATGTATTTAGCATTGTTGGAATTTAACAAATTGAAGACAGCTGGGCACAATGGCTCACATCTATAATCCTAACACTCTGGGAGGCTGAAGTTGGGAGGATTGTTTGAGGTCAGGAGTTCAAGACCAGCCTAAGCAAGAGTGAGACCCTGGCTCTACAAAAAAATAGAAAAAAATTAGCCAGGCACAGTGGTACCCACCTGTAGTCCCAGCTACTCGGGAGGCTGAGCCAGGAGGATCGCTTGAGTCCAGGAGTTTGAGGTTGCAGTGAGCCTTGATGATACTACTACACTCTAGTCTGGGCAACAGAGTGAGACTCTGTCTTAAAAAAATAATAATAAAAGGAAATAATCAAAATGTCAAAGAGGAACTAGTTAAATAGATTATGGCATACCCCAAATATCATACTAGATAGCCATAAGAAATGTCAGACAGACCTTGAAAAAGTTCTATGATACATTAAAAGAAAATGCAAATTTAGAGTTCATGTATATTGCATATGTGTATGTGTGTATATATATTTTCTGTAAAAATGAAATTATCTACATGAATATGTTTATTTGAACCTAGAAAAAAGCCTGGAAGAATCCGCACTAACACATTAACAGTAATTGCTTTTTAAATCTAGGATTAGAGAGGCAAATTTTTACTTCTTACTTGAGAATGTTTTTAAGTGGTAAATTTTTAAAAATAACTCTTAAACCCATGAAAAGATGCTCACTCTCTCATAGTAAAAGCAATACAAATTATAACTGGTCTGACATTTCATTTTTCACCCATCAGACTGCCAAGGGTTAAAAATTTAGATAATAGTGTTTCGGCCAGAAGACAGTAAGCAGGTCTCACACATTTCAGGATGGAGTATAAATTGGTATAACCTCAATGGTAGGCAATTTGACAATACCTATAAAAATTATAAATACATATACCTTTTAGCTTAGGATTTTCACTTCTAGGAATTTATGTTTCAGATATGGCATATCTGTGAGAATTGACATGTCTACAAAGTCATTCATGGCAGCACCGTTAGCAAAAGATTGGAAATTGCCTAAATGTCTATCAATAGGGCACTGGATAGATTAATGATGACACATTCATACAACAGAATAGTAGGTAGCGATTTATAAAGAATAAAGCACTTCTTTATGTGTTTTCTTCTGAATTGATTATTGAGGTCAAGAAATGCAATGTCTTGATTGGCTTAGGCCTAATTTACAAGATCCCTCCCACTGGGGTGGGGAAGAAGCCAGAGGTTGGACCCTTGATCTGAGCCTTTGTCTGCTTTTGTCTTTTTCCTACACCAAGCCTTTGATTGGACTAGTCCCAAGTCTTATATTTTTGCCTCATTTCATTCTCAGTGCCCTACCTCTGGTTTGGCTTTGACCACACTCTCAGAGGTTAGAGTTCACTCACTCATTCATTCATTTGATAAATATTTATGAGCACTATTATGTGCCAGACTATTCTGGGAACTGGGGTACAGCAGTGACCAAACAGGCACAAATCCTTGTCCTCATAGAGCTTACATTCTATAGTTCTCCCTTGAAACTAATCCCCATGGCTGAGCCCCATTTTCTGCCACTTACACTCATAGTCCATTGTCCACATGAGAACAGATCTGTAAAGTATCTGGCCCTATTTCTGTCACCTAAAAGACAGTGTGGCATCACAGAACGAAGTCAGTGTTTAGAACAGACAGACCTGGGGCAAATCTTGCCTCCAGCACTTCCTAGCTGTGCGAACTTGAGCCAGACACTTATGCTTTCTGAGCCCTGGTTTCTTCATCTGTAAAATGGGACAATGACCTCACATACCTTGTAGGGTTATGAGGACTGAATATGCTGATATTTGCAAAGCATGTGCCTAAAATGTGAGGGTTCAACACATGATAGATGTGTTGAGTTTTATGTGTCAGAATGAGGAGGCTCATGTGGAGGGCTTGGCAGGGAAGGTAACTCAGCATTCAGGAACCAGGACAAGAGAATAAGAGAGTGTACAAGAGAAGTGGGCTCTAAGCAGTAGTCTCTAGCTGAAGCCCAGGAGCTTGGGGTGGATGGAGAAGTGGTGGACGGTGGGCAGAAGCCCCTGCCAGGATCATCTCTGGCCTGGGGTGGGGCGCAGGGGCTGAAAATGACTAGCAAAGAGAAGAGCAGGCAGCAGGGCTGAGGTGACACTCAGGTCCCAGGAATCCAGATGGCAAAGGGACAAGGCTATGGAAGGCCGGGACAGAGGCAGTAGCACCTGCCACCGTGGAGTCTACAGGCCCACCTACATCACAGCTCAGCCCTTCTGCACTCTCAGCCAGCCCCTGTCCCTCACACCATCCCTGATCCATTCCTCCCAACTTCTCCTCCCTGCTACTTCTTTCAGATCAGTTTTCAAATCATTACCTGCCTAAAAAAACATGCAAACAAACAAAACTCCCAACTCCACATCCCTTAGTTACTGCCCTATCATTTTCCTTCCCTTTACTTCATCTCCTTCTCACCCTCCAATTCACCCTAGCCTGGCTTCTACCCCCCAAAGTCCCCTGAGCCTTAACAAAAGACTTGCTGTGCTTTCTGGTTCAGGCCCTCTAGTCTGCAAATGTGCAATTGGAGAGAAAGCTGGTTTCCCTGTGCAGCGGAAGAGGAATCTAGGTCCCCACAGCTGCCTTCCCTATAATTAGAAGCACTATAATGATAAGCAATCCACACTGCATTTCATGCCACAAAGAGACTTAACATGTCCCTTGCTCAGAACCCTTTAGTGGTTTCCCAGTCATACTTAGCAAAATTTCCAAACTGCTTTGTACAAGGCCCCCCAGGCTCTGGCTCCTACCTTTGTCTCCCACCAGCCTCATCTCCTGCCACTCTGCCTACTTACCCCGCATTCCTGTCTTCCTGTTGGTCCATACTGGCTTTCCACAAACATACAAAAGACTTATTCTTGCCACTCCTGCCTTGGTGCTTTTGCATTTGCTATTTCTTTCACCTGAAACATTCTTCCTCTATGCCGTCCAATCCTGAAGCTACTAGCCACAAGTGGCTACTCCAAATTGAGATGCACCAGAAATTTAAAATGCACACCAGATTTTGAGGGCTTAGGTCACAAAAAAGAACTTAACTATTTTAAATATTTATATATTTTGAAATGATAATATTTTGAGTATGTGTAGGGTTATTGTGAGGACTGAATATGCTGAGAGTTCCCATATATTGGTACTTCCTGCTCCCACAAACTCGCAACCTTTCCACTGTCAGCGCCCCACAGTCATGAGTTTGTTACCATCAATGAACCCACACTGATGAATCATTATCATCCAAAGTCTACAGTTGATGTTAGGGTTCACTCTTGGCCAGGTGCAGTGGCTCACACCTGTAATCTCAACACTTTGGAAGGCCAAGGCAGGAGGATCACTTGAGGCCAGGAGTTTGAGACCAGCCTGGGCAACAATGTGAGACCTTGTCTCTATAAAAAATAAAAATTTAGCTGAGCATAGTGGTGGGCATCTGTAGTCCCAGTTACTCAGGAGGCTGAGACAGGAGGATTGCTTGAGCCCAGGCTGCAGTAAGCTATGAATCCCACCACTGCACTATAGCCTGGATGACAGAGTGAGATCCTGTCCCTAAAAAACAAAACAAAAACAAAAATCACATGTACTTTCTTATTATCTGGCATTGTGATTTTATCTATATTAGTTCATGGTAGTCCCAGCTACTTTCAAGGCTGAGGTGGGAGGATTGCTTGACCCCAGGAGTACAAGGTTACAGTGAGCTAGACAGAGCAAGACCTTATCTCTAAACAAAGAAAAAAGAAAAAGCGGCCTGGTACCATGGCTCACACCTGTAATCCTAATACTTTGGGAGGCCGAGGCGGGAGGATCGCTTCAGGCCAGGAGTTGGAAACTAGCCTGAGCACCATAGCAAGACCCTGTCTCTATAAAAAATACAAAAATTAGTAGTTGCATGTGCCTGTAGTCCCAGCTACTCGGGAGGGTAAGGCAGGAGGATTGCTTGAACCCAGGAGTTCAAGGTTGCAGTGATCTGTGATCAGGCCACTGTACTTCAGCCTGGGTGATAGAGCAAGACCTTGTCACAAAAAAAAAAAGAAAAGAAAAGAGAAAAACAGTAAAAGGTTCACTCAGTATTGAACATTCTATGGGTTTTGACAAATGTACAATGACACATATCCATCGTAATAGTATCATCGTAATAGTTTCACTGCCCTAAAGATCCTCTGTGCTCTGCCTGTTCATCCCTTTCTCCTCCTAACCCCTGGTAACTGTGGATCTTTACTTTTGAACTTTTTTAAACATGAATTTTAGAAAATTTAAAATTACATGTGTGGCTCATGTTCTATTTCTATGGGACGGCATCATTCTACATGTTCACAAGGCTGCCTCTCTTCCTCTGTTCAGGATTCTGCTCAAATATCACCTCAGTGAGGCTTTCCCTGACCACCTGACCCTGTTTAAAACAGTAGCTCCCACTGTCATGCTTTTCTTTTTACTTTATTCGTCTTCCTAGCACTTATTAACTGCTTAGACAGAAAACACACAGGTAAACAAATGAGCAATATGATGACAAGGGGATCAAAGTTATGAAGAAAATAAAACCAGGTTTATAGGAGGGCGCTACTTTAGATGAGTGGGCAAAGGGTCTCTTTGAGAAGGTGACTTCTAAGATGAATCCTGGATGATGAAAAAGGCATCAGTCATGCAAAGATTTTAGGGAAGGGAATTCCAAGCATCCAGAACAGCTTTGCAAAGCCCTGTGGTGGGAAGGAAATGCACTTATTAGAGGAACAGAAAGAGGGTCTGATTTGTTGGAATCCAGGGAGCAAGGGGTCCTGAGATTAGGTCTAAGAGGCAAGCACCACATCGTGTGGGACATTACAGACCATTGTAAGGACCATTTTAGTCTAAGTGCAAATTGGAACTGTGTGTATGGCATGGTGTATGTTTTAGAAGATTCACTCTTGCCTGCCATATGGATTCAAATGGGGGAGGGAGAAAGAATGGAAAGGAGAGACCATTCAGAAGACTAATGCAGTTGTCCAGGTGAGAGATGCAGTGGTTGAATAAAGGTGGTGACAGAAAGATAGAAGTGGATGAATTCGGGATATATTATGGAGGTAGTGTGCCAGAACTTGCTGATGGGGATGAGGGGGTTGAGAGGGAGAAAAACCAAGAATAGCTTCTTGGACTTGAGTAACTGGGTAGGTGGTTGAGTCATTTTCTGAGATGGCAAAGACTGGGAGGGGAACAGTTTTGTGAGTGGTGGAGGGTAGACACCAAGAGTTTATGTGGGACATTTTGAGTTTGAGACGCCTATTAGATGTCCAGGTGGGCATGAGGATGTCAAGGAGGCAGTTCAGTATGAGTCTGGAGCTGGGAGGAGAGACATGAGAGCTAGAAGTACAGATGGGACTCAAATTTGGATATCATCAGTGTATGGATGGAAGGGATCAATTGGGGAAAGGTGTGCAGAAGACTACTGTAGGTTAAGCTTGGAGATCTTCAAGGTCCCTCCCAGTTTGGGGATTTTGTGCTATTTCCTCTGTTTGGATAGCATCACTTACACAGGGTTCCAGTCTCTACTCAGGCTCATGTTTCACCTTCAATCAGATACCTGATTCCAGACGGTCCAGTGGAACAGTTTGGGATGGTGCACAATAGTGGAAGGAAACGCCAGTATGGAAGAATAAAGCTTTTCCATGAAGATAGGTAACTGAAAGAGTCTCCATTTAGGCAAGGACCTAGAAAGAGAAGGATGAAAGTTCTGGTAAAATTACCTGTCCTCAAGCTCCTTGGCCAGGGATGGAGACCTATGTTGGAAGGCTGCATTATTTAGCTGTAATCAAATAAGGTCACATTCAAGAAACTTCAACTAGATATACTTAAAAGTGCACATTATTTTGTAAAAATCTAACTACTATACATAATAATTTCAAAAAATGAAAACTATTTGTTAATTTTAAAGTTAACTAACCTTTTAATGACTTTGTTGTGTCTGCTTTTTGTTGGAAAGCATTTGAATATTTGCTTGCTGCATGGAGATTTGCAGTTTCAGTTGATCCTCTAGATAGATATCAGTCATTTGTGACCTTAAGGGCACCTTGATTTGGGAATGTAGATTCGCAGCAGTAAGTTGTTGGAAAGCAAGAAAGCATTTTTCAGGCATGTTGCTGAATATTCTGCTGCATTTTTCCGTATTTCAATTGGATCTTTCTTAGCATCAAACAATGACTTTCAAATGTCATCTACTGAGAGCTCAATCAATTCCATCGTAGTTCTTTAGGTGCCTGGGTGATATCAACTAGGCAAGGCTGAAATGTTCATTTGAGTGGGATGTCATGATTCTCAAAGTCAGTGAAACTTTCACTGTATTCTCTCACTAATAGGTTTATAACAGCTGCATATTTTTCAAATGATTCACATATATCGTCCTGCTCATCAATGAGCTTTGCTAACTGGGAAAAATGTTTATCCAAAATTTCCTTTTGAAGAAGCATTGTTTCGAAAAAAGATAACTTTTTTCAAAATGTTTGGATTTTTTGCCACACATCATAACTAGACTTAGTTTTACCTGGCAAAGAAATATTCCAGTCGTTTTGATTTAACATGATATCACACAGAAATGCTGCATTCCTATAGAAATCTTCTTTCAATAATTCACACTGCTGATTCTGTTCTTCATAAAATTTAACTATCTGTTCTCACAGAGATAAAATTTTGGCTAATACCTGTCCCTGCAAACACTTTACAGTGATACAGCAAATCCACACTGAATACCTCATTGTTCAACTTTAGCATGTTACAAAACTGACCATGATGCCGTGTTGCATTTGCCCGAATATAGTTAACAATACTTATCTGTTGTTGATAAGTGTCACTTAAAATAATAGCATTAGCACAGAGATTTTGCTGATGCAAGATTCAATGAAAAGAAATGAGAGCATCTGGATCTGTTAATACTTTTTTTTAATCTGCAGAATAAACCCTTCATGTTTTCCTGTCATGGAAAGGGCACTGTCTCTGTACATACACTCACTAAATTTACCAAATTCAGTCCAACTCCAGATTTATCTTGAAAGTTGTTGACGATATCTATTCCCTGTGTTCTGTTCGCAGGAGTTCGCAAGTAACTCTTTGGAGCAAAGAAAATCTTCTGTTATGACCTGAATGAAGTATAAAACCTGTGCTGAGTCAGTAGTATCACATTGGTTTTTTGTTGTTGTTGTTGTTGTTTTTAAGAAAGAGTCTCGCTCTGTCACCTGGGCTAGAGTGCCATGGCATCAGCCTAGCTCACAGCAACCTCAAAGTCCTGGGCTCAAACAATCCTCCTGCCTCAGCCTCCTGAGTAGCTGAGACTACAGACACACGACCCCACACCCGGGCCCAGCTAATTTTTTCTATTTTTAGTAGATGTGGGGTCTCACTCTTGCTCTGGCTGGTCTTGAACGCCTAACCTCAAGCGATCCTCCTGCCCTGGCCTCCCAGAGTGCTAAGATTATAGGTGTTAGCCACCATGCCTGGCCCGGTAGTTATCAGTTGATTCATCCAAAGCAATTGAATAATATATATTTTCCCTTTGAAGTATTGCATGAATTTTTCTGTTAAGTTGAAGGCTAATTCATGCTGCCTGTCAGTTATGGTTCTCCTTGAAAGAGGCAGTTGTTTGTACTTTGCATGCTTGAATTGTTTCACAATTTCTACATCACTGATTGGCTTCCCTTTTTTCCCTGAGTATATAAACTACTTTATAAGTTGCTTCAGTGGCATTATTTCCAGATCTTATTGCTGCTTGAAAGAATTATCTTCCCTTTTGGTTTTCATCTTTTAATTTCATGCCTCTTTCTCTAATTTAAAATATTTGTGGTCCTTATGAGTATTATAATGGTGATGAGCACTGAATTTCTTTAATGTTGATATTGCAGTATCACAAAGCAAGCAAATCATCTTATCTTTGGCAGAAACAAGATAATACTGCAATTCCCAATCCTCATTAGAAAATCTGTTTTCTTCTTTCAGCATTCTCTTGTTCTTCTTTGAAATGATGGGCTGTTAAGCAGACTGAATTAAAAAATATTGTTGAGCTGTGCAACTATTCACAAATCCCACTTCAAACAGAAATCCAGTGCACAATTGTCAAAAGCTGATAACAGACTGGCGTACTCATCCCCCATAAACTCTCACCAACCAGCCTCATGCAGTAGTCGTGCCAGTCAGGTGGGGGAAGTCAGAACTAAATCATGAGCGTTGCAGCTGTCAATTTAGCCCTTATGGTTTACTGATGTTATAATTGTGCCTGTCAATCTGGGAGGATCATTTCACTGAAACTTATTTTATTCTTTGGTATTTTAAATATGTTCATTTAAAAAAATAAAATAAAAATATAAAAGATGAACAAAAATATATTTTAATACAAGTAAAAGGATTTGTTCTGTAAAATTTGGATTCAGTCAAAAGGCCATACTGAAGGACCTAGAAGGCCGCATGTGGCCTTAAGACTGCAGGTTCCCACCCCCCCCACCCCCCGTTCTTGGCAGCGTCCTTTTTTTCTTTGCTCTCTCCCAGAGTGCCCTGTTCTTCCCCATCTCAGCACACATCAAGTTGGAGTGTAACTTCCCTTTTACTTGTCTATCTCCCCACCTAGACTGTGAGCAGCTTGAGGACGGGGCCACGTCCACAGGATTCATTTTTGAATCACCAGCAAAAAGCTTGGTGCCTGGCATTGAGTTGAGGCTAAATTAGTGTTTGTTGAATGGATGTCGTCCTCCTGGTGTGACTGGAAAGCTGTGGTCCACACAGCAGGCTGGAGGACTAGTTCAGGACTCCAAATAGTCATGGTCATAAGAAGTTATGCTGCACCCTTCCAAGCCCCAAAGAGGACCCTGCTCAGGCATTTTGGGGTGTGAAGTTCCAAGGCCACTTCCTTCTAGAGGGATTGAGCAGTGGCCTTCACTTGGTGAAATGGGAACAATGGAGGGAGGCACTCACCAGACCTGGAGGAGGGTATGGAAGCAAACCATTTTTCAGTGCCTGCCACCTCTACCATCCTGCCAATAGTCAAGGACAAGGACCTGACTGATTCACTTCTGTGTTCCCGACAGAACCCAGAACTTTCCCCGGCACATAGCATTCCTCCATAAAAGATCGCTGAAATGAATTGAAGCCCGGCAGCCCAAGGTTACTGGCCAGCTTCCAGCTGCAAAAAGCTTGGCAAATCTCACCAGCAGCTCAGTCTCAGGGCAGCACTGTTGGAGCTGGAGACATAGCCCTTGGGACACAGCTGAATGTCCTAAGTCCTACATCCAGAAGCTTCCGGAAGCTCCACTCACAGCATGAATAATTTAGGACAGGACTGGTGGTCAGATTTGGGAAGGGCATTGAAGTCAGAGAAAAGGAAAACCTTTAGATGCTCTCTAATCAGCGAGGCTATGCCATGAGGCTTCCTAGGTGACCCGGCAGCCTCCACGAGCCCTCCCAGCTGGCCCTGTGTACTGGGACCCTGCACACAGATCCTGGCCCCTGTGGTGATTCCGTGTCACACTCTGGCTCCTCACACTCTTCCTTTGCTTTCAGCTTGTCTTCTCCCTTGGTGTCCACGTTCCTCTCTCACCAGGGAAGGGCCCTGGCACTCATTTCTAAATTGAAAATGATTCTTCAACTTCGTGCCTCGGTGCCTCTTAGCTTACCCCCAGGAAATTTATTTTTTATTTTTATTGTTAAAATATATTTATTTATTTTAGTTAACAAAGTTAAAATGTATATATTTATCATGCATAACATATTTTGAAGTATGTATACATTGTGGAATGGCTAAATAGAGCTAATTAATATGCATTATCTCACATACCTTTTTTGTGGTAAGAACATAAAATCTCCTCTTAGAGATTTTCAAGAATGCAATACATTGTTATTAACTATAGTCACCATGTGATGCAATAGATCTCTTGAATTTATTCCTCCTATCTAACTGAAATTTTGTATCTTTTGACCAACATCTTCCCATTCCCCTCCTCCCACTCCCTACTCATGGTAACCACCATTCCACTCTCTGCTTCTACAAATTCAACATTTTTAGATTCTACACGTAAGTCAGATTATATGCTGTTTGTTTTTCTGTGTTTGGCTTATATCACTTAACATAATGTCTTCCAGGTTCATCCATGTTGTTGCAAGAGACAGGATTTCCTGCTCCTTTTTTTCTTTGTTTTGATTTAAGACAGGGTCTCACTCATTGCCCAGTGTAGAGTGCAGTGGCCAGCAGCAACTCACTGTACCCTCCACCTCTCTGCCTCAAGCAATCCTCCTGCCTCAGCCTTGCAAGTGGCTGGGACTACAGGCATGGACTACCATGACCCCTAATTTGTTTTTTCTTTACAGACTGGATCTTGCTATGTTGCCCAGGCTGGTTTCAACTCCTGGCCTCAAGTGATCCTCCTGCCTTGGCCTGCCAAAGTGCTGGGATTACAGCCGTGAGCCACCATACCTGGCGTATTTCCTTCTTTTTAAAGACTGAATAGTATTCCATTGTCCACAGAAACTTTAGAATCAGGTTGCAGAATTTCCTGGGCTGAGGCTTCTGCAGATTTCTGTGCTCCCACATAGGGACCTGCACTTCTGGCCCAGGTGCAGTTTAGGTTACAATTGTGAACTCCTGACCTTTCTCTGAAAGTCTCAGAGGTACCTATGGTCTAAGGAAGAGAACCCTTGTTGAAGTCATAGGACCTGGATTCTTTGCCCTTTGCCTTGGCTTCAGACAGTGGAGAGCAGTGGTTATACCATGAAATTCAGAGATAGACAGGACTGGGTGTGAACCCTGGCTCTAACACTAGTTTGTTTTGTGGGCTTCAGTAAGTCATTTAACCTCTCAAAGTCTTTGTTGCCTTTATTTTTTTTTTTTTTTTTTTTAGCCACTAGACCACCAGGGAGTCTCTGTTTCCTTATTTGTAAAATGAGGATGCTAAAGTTGCTTTTGCACAGAGGTTTGGGAAGATTTAAGGAGATAACATATACAAAATGCCCAGGACATTGCCAAGCACTTAGTAAGAGTTTAGTAAATGGTGGTTCCTTTCCCTTATTTAATATGAGAGAGTACATGCAAACACAGAAACCTTCTAGGTTTCAGTGGGAGGAAAGCATCCCTTCCCATCCCCATTATTCTTACTCTGGTTCAGAGCCTCATAACCTTTGGCTGGGACCACTGCAGTAGTCTCCCAGCATAACTATCCACACCCATCTTGTACCTGTCCTTGGGTTACTTTCACTCTATTACTTTGACACCTTCCTTGGCTGCTCATAACCATAAAATTTAGGCCACATTTCTCAGCTTGAAGTTCAAGAGCCTTTGTTAATTGCTTCAACACGTATTTATTCTCAACCATTACAGTGAAAAAGAACACAGGATGTGGAATCTGAAGACAGGGCTCCAGTCCTGAATTTGTCCACTCTCTCCCTAGATAACTTAGAGTAAATCATCTAATGTCAGTTCTACATCTATAAATTAGAGATCATAATGCTGCCTCATGGTGGGTCATGATTTACGTCTGTCTATCCTTCCTACTGGCTGTAAGCCCAGCAGAGTCAGTGGGCAGGGAGCGGATGCAACCTGCTCATCATTGTGTCTTCAGTATCCAGCATGGGTCCTGGCACACGGTAGATGTTCAAGTACCTATTTGTTGAATAAATGAATGAACAGACTTGTGAGAATTAGATGTGCCATGATCCAGGTAAAGCACCTTGTGCAGTTCCCAGACATGCCCATATAATAACTGTTGCTATGCAGATAACTAGCAGACTGACTTTAGACAAATTCTGTCCCTCTCTGGACACAGACACTTACCTCTCCTAGCAGATAATCCAAGGCACTCCTGGCTCTTTTCTGTAACACTAGGCCTTGCATGCAAAAGGAACTCAATAAATGCTTTCTCAATGGCCGAAGCTTCCTCCAAGGCTGTGTGCCTGGGGCTGGCACCGTCAATACAAGAATCTGAGTTCTCTCCTCGAGGCCTGGTTCCCCACTGCCCTTCACCCTGAGGGGAAGATGGGCCTCCTCCTGGTCCCGCCTACATTCAGTTCCGAGGCGCAGCGGGTAGGTGGACCCGCAGGGCGTTCTCCCGGAGCTGGAGCAGAAGCCCGAAGGGCGGGGACGGAATGTGGGTTTAGGGAAAGCGGGCAAAAGAGGGGTGGGCAGAGGAATGGGTTGTTTGAGGACCCCGGCCTGGGCTGAGTGGCAGCTGGCAGCTTGGGAGAGAGACTCGGGGACCGGCGGTGAGGAGCTCCAAGGGGCGGGTTGGGTTAGCGGGCCCAGGGTCAGCGAACGGCCGCGGGGCCGGGGCGGAGAGGTCGCCCCAGCGGAGGGCGGGGAATGTGGAGGTGTGGTTGGCCCAGGGGACACCGGGAGGAGTTGCGGGGGCGGAGGAGGACCCAGAGGGAGGGCCGGGGACAGCGAGAGGACTGGGGATCAGTGCGGAGGGGGCGTGGGGCGGCGGACGGGAAGGGGCGCGCGGGGAGCGCGGCAGCACCGGGGTGGGGTGCAGGGCGGGGGGAGCGCGCATCGGGGGGCGGGGGGCGGCGTCGGCGCTGGGGGTGGAGGAGCGGGTTGGGCGGCTGCGCCGGCTCCGCTTCAGCCGCTGCCGCTAGGGCGCTGGGGGCGGGGGGCTAGGCGCCGCGAGCTCGGCCATTGTGGGAGCCGCTCCCCTCGGCTCCGCCGCGCTCCCCTACACTGCGCTCCAGCCCGGGGCGCGCCCGGCTGCCGCTGCCTTTGCTGCTGCCACCGGCCCGTCTTCCTCCTCCTCGGCTCCCAGGGTAAGGCGCGGGGCGCGGGGCTGGATGCGGGCTCCCTGCCTGAGCGCGCGGGGTGCGCGGCGCCGGCCGGGGCGCGGTGATTGATTGCGCGGGGCGGCCGCGCCCCGGCCCCGGGCAGCGGGTTGCAGCGAGAAGGCGGGTTGGCAGACGTGGGGATAGCGGCCACCCGGGCCTCACACCTGCAGCCTCCGCGGCCGGTGCCCGGGAGCAGCGAGCGCGCGGAGCTGGGGTTTCCCCGGCGGGCGCTGCTTGGGCCAGAGAGGCGTATTCCCCGGAAAAATGGGGCACCGAGCCCTACCGGGGCCGGGCGAGAGACCTGCGGGAGGGGACAAGGCCGGGCGGGGAAGGTCGCTTCCCAACCCCAGGGCTTGGCCGCTGGCCCCAGCGCCCTGTCGGTCCCTGGTCGCGCGTCCCCGCTCTTTGTCAGCCACGCGCGGCGGGCACGCGGACCCACCCGCGCCGCCCCGGGCTCGCGGGCTCCCCTCCTCCCACCGTGGGGAAGGGGGTGGGGTAGGTGGGAAGGGCCGTGGCGGCTGAGCGCCAGGTGAGCTGCCCGTCGTGGACCGCCTGCGGCCTTTGGGGTGGGTTGGGGGCGTGGGCGCGCGCTCCTGTGAATCTCGGATATTGATGGAGTGACCTGGGTGACACAGGGGTGGGGCTGGAGCCCCGAAGTCAAACAGGTGTTTGTGAGGGGTCCGAGACTGACCCGGGTAGAGGGACGGTCTCTGGTTTCTTGGGAGGAGGCCTTGGACGAGCGTGCCTTTGTAGTAAAATGGGCGTCTTGGAGAGGAATGGGCGGTTCTGGGATGAAGCAGGTGGTCTGAGAGGAGGGACGTTGTCCTGCCCTGGGCAGAGGGTAGGGATGGAAGCTTGGCCCGAGTTTCCCAGAGGTTGGGGCTGTCACTTGAGTACCTGTCCTGGCTATAAGAGCTGGGAGGTGGGCACCAGAAGGTGATGGCAGGGAGGAGGGAAGATGCTGGGATAAAGGGCAAAGCTGTGCCAGGACCTGGGTCTTTTCCTTTCTGCCTTCTGTGGCTGGATCCCTCCTTGAGGTTCCCTGGGAAGAGGGCCCAAGTGCTGCTGGCACAGAGGGTGCCCCGGCAGGGCTGCTCTGTCTGCCTTAGGCTGCCTAGAGGCCTCCTGCCCCGTTTGATGGTTCTTTTGTTATCTCTGCAAATTCTGTGCCTATGGTGGGAATCTGCCAATGACCAAGGGGGCTGTCTCTGCCCCTTGCTGCCTTTAGGCTGAGATTCCAGAATCCAGGAGGAGCTGTGGCTAGAGACCCATGGTGTCCAGCCATTTAGGCCACCCCCTCTCTCCACACAGCCCTGTGTGCAGGTATTCCCTATAAGGGAAATTTGACAGCTCCTGTCCTCCCTCAGCCCCAGAGTCAAAGTGGGAGCTGGTTACTTGGGCCGGATTTGGGGCCCGTAGGAAGGCTGGTAGCTGAAGGCATGCACCATGCAGCCCTGATGGAGCCCTTGGGGTGGTGGGCCATGTGTAGCAGATGGTTCTGGCAAGTGAGTTTGGCCTGGCTGAGGGAAGGCTGCCCAGTCTGGCTGGTGGAGCTCAGCTGGCCCCAGAGCCATTGTGTTTCCACTCAGCACTCTCCACTGGCTAAACTGACCAGAAAAACAGAATTTCCATCCCACCCCCATGCTGTGCCACTTATTCCCAAACAGCCCTTGGAATAAGCAAATGAACATTTTATCTAATGCCTGCTGTGTGCCATGCATGTCTTCAGCCAGTTTTACACTTGCATTTCACTATCTCCTTAAAACATCCTCTAAGATAAAATATTTCTCCCATTTTGCACCTGAAGAGACTGAGTCTCAGAGAGGTGAAGTGATTTGCCCCAATCACACTTACCAATTGTAAGTGGCGCAACCAGAATTTATACCGAGGTCTGTCTGTCTTACAGTTTGCTAATGTGTCTGCTCTACACAGAGAGGGAGAAGAGGCAGGGAATTTCTGCCTATTCTAGCCCATGCTTCGTTTCATGCCTGCTATTGTGATTGTGCTTCAGCTTTTGAAAATACCTCCCATCTGCTGCCCCATTTTATCCTGATACCATTCCTGGGAGATAAGAACAGGAGTGTAATAATATATGCTGTTTATTGAGTGCTTACTGGGCACTAGGCACGATTAAGCACTTTACTTGCAGGATCTCATTGAGTCCTTGCAAACAGCCCTGTAAGTTTAGGTGCTATCGTCATTCCCATTTTGTAGATGAGGATGCTGAGGCTCAGAGAGGTTACATGGTTTCTCCAGGGTCACACAGCTAGTAACCCACATTTTTCTATCTGTGGGACCTGTGAGCTTAATCTTCCAAATGCACCCGATAACAATAATAGTGGCTACTAGCATCAGGCGCTAACTTTTACACAGTATTTTAAGATTCATAGACACCTTCACATATATTACCTCATTTGACTCCCCCAAACTTTGTGAATTAGTTTTGACATGTATTATCTTCATCCCATTTTCCAGATGGAGAAACTGAGGTTCAGATAGGTGAAAAAGTCTGGTCACTGGCAGAACTAGGACTAGAATCTCTGCTTCCCGAGTCCCCATTTTTCTTATGTGACCCCTTCTGTCTGTTCACATTCACCCCTCTCTCCTCCAGATCCCTTCTCCCCGGAGTCCCAGGCCCTCCTGCTGCAGCCCCTACCTGGGCCATGTCTTCCTCAGATGAAGAGACGCTCAGTGAGCGGTCATGTCGGAGCGAGCGGTCATGTCGAAGCGAGCGTTCTTACAGGAGCGAGAGGTCAGGGAGCCTGTCTCCCTGCCCCCCAGGGGACACTCTGCCCTGGAACCTGCCGCTGCATGAGCAGAAAAAGCGGAAAAGCCAGGATTCGGTGCTGGACCCTGCAGAACGTGCTGTGGTCAGAGTTGCTGGTAAGAGAGATCCCCCAGAGAGCGGGACGTTGTGGGTGGGAGGGAGGAAGGGACCAGTGTGCACTGGCTGGGTAGGGGGCAGAGGGACCCTCCTCAGGGCTCTCTGACAAGCCAGCTGGAATCTAAGTTGTTATGGTTACTACTGGAAAGATGATGAAATAATGAAAAACTTGAAAGAGGAAAATCTGCCACCCCTGTGCTAACATGAAACCTGTTTTCATTTCTGCATCTCCTTCCCTGTCTTTGTCCCTGTTCAGTTATTAATGTATTTTCTATGCAGTTGCCTTCATGGTTTACGTACCATTCTGGATCTGACTCTTGTCAGTTACTCTTACATCAAAAAGATTTTTCATGTTACATCTTAGACTTTATAGTTACTATTTTTAAAGGCTGTGTAATATTTTATGATTTTCTAAATCCTACTCTTTTTCTCACCACAGTAGACAATGCTGATGTGAACATGTTTAAGGATAATAATTTTTGACTTCTGTTGAGTTATCTCCTTATAATGAGGTCCTTAAAGAGGACAGGTTCACTTATGTTACCTTCCAGAAGTGTTGTACACATTCACCCTGAACACGGTGTGAGGGCTGGGGGCTGCCTCCTGTGGTGGGAGGTCCCAGGTCTTTGCCCAGCTCGGTGCAGTGCAGTGGCTGTTGAGTGTAGGCTTTGGAGTCAGAGAGGCAAGGTGCTGGATTGTGGCTCTGCCACTGACCAGCTGTGTGACTCTGGGCAAGTCCTTTATTCTGTCTGAGCCTTACTTTTCTTGTCTTAAGAATACCCCCAGTGCAGGCTTGCCTTGAGGGTTAGACGGGATAAGGTGTGCAAAGCCCTCAGCACGGTTTTTGGCTCAGTAAAGATGATGCTTCCACCAAAGCATCCAGAGCTGCCTCCCTGGGGTGTGCTCAGCATCTCAGCAGGCATTGGAGTACAGATAGGTAGAGGAGTGCCTGCTGCTAATTCAGTGACATCACTCGCTTTCCAGCCATCACCAAGGCCTGTCCTGCCATCTCCTTTGTGTCTTTCAAATAATGCACCCCGCCCCCTCCACTTGGTCATCTGTCACCTGGACCCTCCGACGACCATCTAATAGTTCTCCCTCTTTTAGTCTTTTCCCACATCCTGCACATGACTCACAGAGTATTTTAATTCTAAAACGCAAACCTAATCCTATTACTCAGCTCTTATAACTCATCTTTGGCTCTTCATTGCTTGTGGAATAAAGTCTTCAACATAAAGACCCATCAAAATTAGGCCCAACTTACCTCTTCAGCTTCACCTGCTGCCACCTCTGCCCTCACGCACACTGCTATGTTGCACTGTAATTTGCCCCCTGTGCATCCTGCTGGATCAAACTTTAATAAACTGGATCATGCTTTAATTTTCTCCTCTGCGAGATGCTGGTAACCCCTCCTCCTCTTTTAAGTACCACCTCCTCTGTCTCTTATGGCCCCATTGGTATTCAAAACTCCCTCCTCCACTCTTATATTCACAATTCTTTCTCTTCCATGTTCCCGGGTACAGTACTGCAGTGAACCCACAGGGTGCCCATCACTCCCCCAGAACTGTGAACCATTTGGGACTGCGTCTTATATTTTGACCCGTAGTGACTTGTACAGGGCCTTGTGCATGCTAGAGATCAACTAGTACTGAATGACTGAACGAATGCAAGGGGTGTCTTGAGGATAATATGTGACAGATTGGGATCCAGGAACATGCAGTGGGTTGTAACAGAAAGTTAGACAGGGATAGAGTTATGTGGGCTCAAGTAGTCAGGAAAGGATTTTATCGAGAGTGAGCTCCAGGTGAAGTGTCAGCAGGCAGGAGAGTTTGAATTCCTTCTGGTGGCTCGTAGGGAGCCCTTGGAGGAAATCCTTCTCAAGACCTTTGGGCCTGCAGCATTAGCCAGTAACAGAGTTTTCAGAGCTGCCTCTAGGAAGCAGAAAGGGCTTTACTTGTCCCCAGACTTGGGGCCATGACTCAGGGCCCTCTGAAGGCAGAGTGGCTGTCTCGTTCTCTCTTCCTTATTCCTGTCTCCATTCTTCATCACTCATGCAGACTTACAGATCACTTTGCGACGATTTCCCCTTCCAGTCTTCTCTAAGGAGGCCCAGGGGATGACTTGCCTGATGCTTAAGGTTCTGAGTCCAGAATAGGAGTGGAGTGGACTCACGGAGGCTTAATCCACAGGCAGAGCCCCTGGGTCAACTGAGGAAGGGGATGGTGGGTGCTGTGCTGTGTTTCCGACATCAGTGCTGATCTACTTTGCATCCTGACGCTGCTGAATGCCTGTTTTGAGGAGGGGGCTGGGCCAGTGAGGCTGAAAATGGGGAGACTGCCATGGTTAAAAATAACTTGTGCACTGCAGTTGGGCGTATTTCTTTAGCAGGAGAGAAGAGAGGCAGTGGAGACGAGGCGGGACTGCGAGTTTAGGGTCTGGCTAGAATCTTCATGTGATTTTAGAACGTTGTGGGGGCTCCACCAGAGAGGAATGAAAAAAGGCAGCCTTAGCTCTGCAGGGACTCCTTCACATGATGTGCAGGAGGGCCATGTCTAGGGGCCCCTGGATGCTCTGACGCTCCCTGAAGCAGAACTTTCATTCTGGGAGGAAATGAAGTCAGTCTCAGATTGGAAGCCAGCTGTGGCCTGTGCAGTTTTCTCCTCCCCCTGGGCCTGGCTTATGAAGCCAAGTGGGGGTGTCTGAATCAGTCTCACCAAATGGAGACCTCCGCTTGCCCTGGCCCCGTTCCCTGTCCTGAGCTGGTCTCAGGATCTCGCCCTTACTTGAGAGGCCTGACGGGGAAACCCTGCTCGTCACACATGTCAGCATAGAGAGGCATGTCAGGGCTGAGAAACCCACTGATCTCAGTCTGCAAAGTCAAAGCAGATTCTAGGGACTCCATGCAGGCCATAACAGGATTTTTCCTTTCATCTGCCTATTCCTCATCCTTTCCCTTCATTTTTTTCTCCGTCCTCTTTGCCAGCCCTATTGTCCACTCCCTAAGCCCACCCGCATTGAAAAGTAACGATAGTCACTAATGAGAGTGCCTTATTTCTGCTTATCAGCTTTATGGTTTACACAGAGATTTCATAATAACTCTTTGTGTTAGGCATGACACGCATCAGCATCCGAGGCCCAGAGGTTTTAAGGGATTTGCTGGTAGTCACACAGGACTGGTAGACACAGATTTTCTAACTCCAAGTACACTGCTATTTCCGTGTCCTTAGGCAATACCTGGCAACCAGGCCAGTCCAAACCTTCTGTAGGTGGTAATCTAAATAGCTGACTTGGTCTCCCCACTCACCTGAGAGACCTTCTGGTCACTTCTGGGTGAGGCCTCAAGATCTGGTCCATAGAAGAAGGAGAGGGCAGGGACAAAGATCTAGGACACTTTGCCTCTTCCCCTGTGGCTCTCTGCCTTTCATGAAGAGCAGTAGTAATATCCTTACTTATTGGTGGGAGGCAATAAGGCAGGGGGAAGCTGGGGAGGTTATTCTAGGAGAGCGTACAGTCCCAAAGGACAGAAAAGGAGAGAGGAAAAAAGGATGTATTCCTTGGGGCCTTTGGGGAGTGGGACAGGGTATCACATGGTTGTACACTGTACAACTCTAGGGGGCGCCATTCACATTTGTTGTCATTGTAGATTTGCATAATTATTATGACACATTTTCTTCAGTTAATAGTAAAGTGTCTTGAAGAAAGGCTCATGTTTGGGCTAGGGCAGGGTTGGGTGCAGGAGGAATTCACCCTCCACCCATCAATCAGGTATTCATTTATCCAACATCACATATTCAGGACCCTCCCTATTTTTGGCATTGATATTCAAAAATGAATGAAGATGTGGTCTCTTTTTCATTTAAGTCAGTCTAGTTGAGAGTGTGGAAGGGAAAAAATAACTACATCCCTGTGTGTGTTGTGCAAAAGGGGAGCCCAGTGACTTAGGGCTAAGGTTTGGACTCCTAGTTAACCAGTAGAATGCATCTGTGGGATTCATTATTGGGAGCCCCTCAGCAGGTGCTGCTGAAATCATTCCCAACATCTGCTCCATTGTGGCCTCCTCCAGGAAGCCTTCCTTGATCTCTTCAGTCAGACAACAGTTGTATCTCTACCCAGCCCTTGTTTCAGTTGGCCTTGTATTCAAGTTCATTCATTTCCACCATCAAATCTGGAGCTCGCTGTTGTCAGGAGTCCCGCTTCTCCCGTTATTCCCCAGGGCAGATAGCCCTGAGAGCACAGTGCCTGGTCAGAGCAGAGAACCTACTCCTCTGTGCCCACATATTTCTCCTCCAGGATGCAAGCTCTGAGAAGACATCCCACAGGAACCTCTCTGCTTGTTCATTTATTTATTCATTCATTCAGTAACAAAAATAAAATGGATTGAGCCCCAGTTATGTGCCGGGTACTGTGGAGACAGTTGGATCTGGAGGCTAAAAATTTAGGCAAATGACTTTACTTCTTGGAACCTCACTTTCCTTATTTGTAAAAGGGATGTGATGATACCTGCTCCAAATGATCATTGAACAGGAATTAAAACATGTTGAACAAACATAGGTTCACATGCCTGTTACTGCACTTAGCAGTGTCATTCCTTGTCACTTCCCTGGCAACCAGAAGAGGCAGTGGAGACTCCAGGAGGCTGGCAGTTTCCCAGGTTAGCAAGGAAGGGGCCGAGCCTTTTATTTCTATCCCTTTCTTTTGTTGGCTCTAGTACTTTGTCAGAGAGTAAATGGTTTATTCTGGCCAAGCCATGGGTGGGAAGAAGGGAATGCAGGGGTGAGAAAAACAATTTTACTGTGAACCCTTACTCCTGAGCTGGCAACTTGCCTTGCCCTGAGATTCTTCAAGCTTTGTACCCGAGAAGGCTCCTCCTCCTTCCCAGCCTTCTTTCCTTCTTCCTGGCAGGGTCCTCAGAGTCCCTGGCCAGGTCCTGGAGTTTGGCTTCAGCAGGGGGAGAGATGAGCAGAGGAGAGTCCCCTGAAAGTGGGGCAGAATGAATTGTAGCTACACACCACCAGCTCAGCTCCAGCTCTTTGAAAGTAAATCTGGGTCACATTAGCTGCAGGGATGGAAAATGACCACGTGGGCAGAATTCTGTGCAGGCAGCAGAAAAGACAGCCAATCTGTCCTTTTTCTGAGGCTCAGGGTCCCTGTGGGACCCCAGGTGGTGAGGGAAGGTGGTTGCTGCATTGCAAGGTGTAATGCTGTCTGTATGCCATTGGCTTCCCATCATTCTTTTCTAGTGACTTCCCAGGTGACACAAAGAAAGGTATGGTGTGGAATGGCAGTCTGGCTCGTTTCTTTCTGTTACAGGAGGATCCTGGGACTGAGGTTAAGAATGCAGAAGGAGGACTAGTTACTTTGGGGACTGTGGAAGGCTATCATTTCTTAGTCCCATGGGGTCAGAGATTAGATGCCACCAGAGGAGCTGACATCGCAGTAGCATCTAGGGCTGCACTTTTCTTTTTATCTCAGCATTCCTCCCCCTGAGGAATGGTCCGTGAACATATCTGGGTGTGAGTATTAATAATCCATTATCACCAAAGTGCTACACTGAGCCTGGCCACCTCTTTCGTGGTTGCCAAGGCTAGGACCTGCCATGCTTTGGCCCTGCGACTGCCTTTTGCCACCTGTCAGTTAAAAGCCAGCCAGCTCCCTGCTCTGCCTTGGCTCTTACGGGTACTGGCTGGAATCTCTCCCTGGACTTAGGATGCTATTACAGAGAACGTCTGAAGGGCCTGTAACCTGAAGAGTAATTATGGATGGAAGTTTCTATCCTGAACTGTGCCCCGCCCCTACCCCAGAAGAAACCAGCCTTTTGTCTTGTGGTCAAGGAAAGGATTCTGCCTGGAGACTCAATGGGTGTGTCTCTGGGCTTCCTCCCACCCCACTCATTTGCACATTTCCTCATTTGCTCATTCTTCCATTCATTCAGGCAAAGGGATGGCTTTGGGAGTCAGTGGGAATCCTAGTTTCATCACTCACTTGCCAGTTAGGTGGCCCTGGGAAGTTACTAACCTCACCGAGCCTCAGTTTCTCACAGTTCAAATGGGGGCACAAGAGAGCTACCTCAGAGACTTGCAGGGTGGATTAAATGAGATAGTGGGAGTAAGATGCTTGGCACAGTGCCTGCTACACAGCCCTCGATGCACCTTAGCTCTTCCCATGAATATCATTCATTCACTCATACACCCATACACTTACTGGTTCATGAATGTGCTGATTTACCCCGCTTGCTCATTCATTGATCATATACTTGCTCATGCAACAAATATTCCTAAGGCTGGTTTGTTCTAGGCTTAGACTGGGCTTCACAGCGCAGATCCTGCTTATGAAGGCAGTTAAAAGGCAGCATGAGCTGTGCTACAAGCCCCAAAGAGAGTTTTGGAGAAGTTCTGAGAGGGAAGGGCCTTCTCCTACTCCTTTCCCTGCCCTGCTTAGAGCAGTGATAGTATTTTTTCTGGGACTGGAAAAGAAATTGGAAGTAGCCAGTATAGCCTGAAGGGAGAGGGCACATCCCTGTTATGTGTTTCTACTCTTGCTGTCCTTTCCTTGGCTTTAGTAGGAAGGAAGGAAGGAAAATTGAAGAGAGAACAGCTGGTGGGAGTCAGGAATTAAAGAATCCAGAGAGGCCGGGCGCGGTGGCTCACGCCTGTAATCCTAGCACTCTGGGAGACCGAGGCGGGTGGATTGTTTGAGCTCAGGAGTTCGAGACCAGCCTGAGCAAGAGCGAGACCCTGTCTCTACTAAAAATAGAAAGAAATTATCTGGCCAACTAAAATATATATATACAAAAAATTAGCCGGGCATGGTGGCGCATGCCTGTAGTCCCAGCTACTTGGGAGGCTGAGGCAGTAAGATCGCTTAAGCCCAGGAGTTTGAGGTTGCTGTGAGCTAGGCTGACGCCACGGCACTCACTCTAGCCTGGGCAACAAAGTGAGACTCTGTCTCAAAAAAAAAAAAGAAAAAAAGAATCCAGAGAGTGGTTTGGGGAGTGACTCTGGACTCAGTTCAAGGAGGTCCTGAGAACTGAAGCCAGCTGGGATCCCCTAGTAAATAGTAGCTGGGAGAGCCACTGTGTAGGGCCCTAGGTGTGTGCCAGGTATTTCAATACCTCATTTAATCCTCATGGAACCCTGAGTAGTAGTTAATATTCTCAACAGAAGAGAAAAGCTTAGGAACTTGTCTGAGGTTATACATTAAGCAAATAATGGAGCTGGGATTCAGCATTACTCAGTGTTCATGGCGCCCCCTGGAACCCAACATCTGCAATATGCCCTTTGGAGTTGTGCAGTGCTGACCTTCAGGTTGGCCTAACTCCAAAGCCCCCTGTACTTTTCAGAATATTTCAAACATATACTACAGTAGTGAGAATAGTATAATGAACCCCCATCACCCAGAAACAAACATAACTAATTTATGGTCAATCTTATTTCATTTGTATTCCCCTATCAGTGGAAAAAACAGGAACTGTGTTTTCTCTATTCTCTCATTCAATGATCAACACAGAAGACTTCTGTGACCCCAAAATACATGGAGATTTCTCTCTACCAGCAAGCAATTATTTCTGCAGTGGATACCAGCTGGGGGTTCCCCGATTTAATTCTGACACTGTTTACCTGAAGCATCAGATCCCTCAGGTTGAGGTCTCAGTCGTCAAACCCGCTCCCCTTCACTTCCAATGCCAGTTGCAAGCCCAGCTTGTTTTACCTGTGCTTCTCAAAGCTCAAAGTCCAGCTATAAATTGAGCTTCCTACGACCTCCTCCTTAGGTTCGATTGATTTGCTAGAGCCACTCACAGAACTCAGGGAAACACTTATGTCTGCTGGTTTATTATAAAGGCTATTACAAAGGATACAGAAGAAGAGATGCATAGGTCAAGTTATGGGATAAGGGGCATGGAGCTTCTGTGCCCTCCCTGGGGTACCACCATCCAGGAACCTCCATGTGTCCAGCTATCTGGGAGCTCTTCGAGTCCTGTTCTCTTGGATGTTTATGGAGACTTCATTGGTTAGACATGGTTGACAGCCATGTAGAAATGGGATTGGACAAAGAGGATATGGTCTAATACTGATAGACTGAGTGTGGAAACCCAGCAAGGCCTGTCTGTTGACCTCTCTGTGCAGCATACCTTCCCCCAGGGCATGGGCCAGGACCTTTTCTGAAATGGAGGTCTTATGACCCACAATCAGAAAGGCAGGAGAGGCATTGGTTTTCTGTCTACTGATAAAAGGAAAGAAAAGAAAGACGAGAAGATTAGAGTCCTGCCTTGGGAAGAAAAAGGAGCAGGTGAAAGGAGGCAGGAGAAGGTCAGAGAGAGGAGAGTCTATTTTCTGAGGTCTGCTTCTGAAGGCTAAAGTGCTCCAACATTATCACAAAAAACTGTAACAAGGGCTATGGGAGTTATGAGTCAGGAACCCTAGACAAAAACATATATATATACACACACACATATATATATCATAATATCACAGCTCACTTCTTCCCAGTAATCACATATTTTCACCTCCCACACCTTTTAACCATTATATTACACTGCTGTTCTAATAGTAAATATACCAGTTTATTTGCTTCAAAGTCTATATCTGAAGAATGGAACCAATGCCACCTGACCCACTGGCCAGAGGCTTTATGAGCGATTCTAACTCCCAAATGCTGGGGGCCCAGGGGCCATGTGTCCCTCCTAGTGTTCCTTGGCTGATCCTCTGGTCCTTCAGCTTGAATTTCATGTTCTATTCCCAGAACATTCAGAGCTGAGCTAGAGCATACCTGGTTCTGTGTCTGGAAACTTGATTTCTGAGGATGGTGTCTGTCTCTTTTGCCTAAATCACCTCAAGCCCATAGACCCTGGGTTTGAATTGGGACCCTGCCGGTATAATTGAAGAAAATACCCCAAAATGGATTTCAAGAATTTAATCTCAAGAGACCAAAGTTGAGATGCAATAGGATTGAAGTCTTTAAAATCATGGACGGAATGAATTCTGTTCTTGTGAGAGGGCCCGTGTCCCAGGTAAACAAGTCACACTTCCCAATTTAGGGAACCTCCCAATTCCCCAAAGAGTATAGACTGCTTGCAGCCTTGCTTAGTAGGAACCTCAGAGTCCCCACATAGGACGAGACCCTCTCCAGCCTCAGACTAGGGGGATTGGGTGAGGTTGAGCAGGGCTCACATTAGCCTGATTCCTTCAAGAGGGAAAATAGCCTTATTCACAAAGAATCTGGGAGATAGAAGAGGGATCAATACCTTTTCTAACTACTATCGTTATGTTCTGAATGCCAGGCTTTGTGCTTAGCACTTTTCATGCTGTATTTGACCTAATCCTCAAAACAACTTTAGAAGGCAGATATGCTACAGTAGAGGAAGTGGAAACCCAGAGAGTTCGGTAAGTTGCTCAAGATCTCCCAGCCAGTAAGGGGCCAACCTGGGAATGGTGCTCTCTCTGCCTAGGGCAACCCACTGCCTCCCCCATTACAAGGAGCAATAGTTTAATAATAGCTAACATCTGTGCAGCACTTCAAGGTTCACAGAGTGCCTTAACACCCATTATCTCCACTGCGCCTCAGGAATCCCCAAGCGGGTGAGGCATTCCATGCCCCTTTGGGATAGCTGCCTGTCAGGGGTCCAGCCTTTGCTCATTTCCCCCAGTAAGCATTGGAAATTCTTTGGCATTGGCTCCAACAAGCCAGGGGAGAAGGCTTAGGGAGAGGCTGAGGTGGAAAGACTTGGCCGGTTGCTATGGTAACCCAGATGGCTGGGTAACCATTTTGAGGGTTGCTATGGTGATGGGCTGCCGGTGGCAGGGATCTTGTCTTCCTGGGTGGCTGGCACCATCCAGGCCTCTTAAATTAGTGATGTTGCACTTTCTGAACGGAAGAGGGCAGCATGAGAGCGGGCAAAGGCTTCTTGCCCCAGAGCAGATTTGGGAATTTAAGGCAAAGCTTGGAAAGGGTTTCCAGGAACGGGGCAGAAACAGAGCTTTGGTGGGACTGGCTAAATAAAGCCTGTGCGGGAGAGGCTGGTGGAGCCACACTCCTGAGACTAGAACTAGGTGATTTTCTTCTAAGAGCTGGTCAAAAGATAAGGTTTGGGGTAGCCCCTTCAAATGTCTGGCGTCAGCTACTTTTGGGGAATGTAAAAGCCACAGAAGACAGGTACCCCTGCAAGGAGGAATGGAGAGAACATGAGTATACACACACACGCACACACACTACTGGAAAAGAATTTATTTATAAAACATCAATTAGCACATGTAAAGTAATGCATCATGAGCTAAGCTCAAGAGGAGCTAGGGGTAAGGAGGAATGGAGAGAACATGAGTATACACACACACGCACACACACTACTGGAAAAGAATTTATTTATAAAACATCAATTAGCACATGTAAAGTAATGCATCATGAGCTAAGCTCAAGAGGAGCTGGGGGTAAACTTTCTAAAGGTTGGGGGAGGAGCACTGGCAGACAGAAATAATTTTGCCCTTCCCTCTTTCTCTCTGCATGTGAGTGCCCTCAGCCCTTGAGCACTGAGTGGATGTCAAATTGGATTCTCAATTGTCTTGAATCATAGATCTGGCCCCCTCTGCCAACCCCATATACGTTCAGTGAAGCATCTGTTCCCTCAGTAAATTTTTATTGAATATCTACTAGATGCAAAGTATCATGTGAGGCCCTATGATGTAGAAACAGGAAATAGATGTCTCTGCCCTCCAGAAACTTAGGAACTTGGAGGTTAAGGAGGCAGTGATGTAGATACCCACAATACATGTGGTTGGAGACCCAGAAATAGGGCAAAGAAAATGTGGTTGGGATTTTGAGAAGAGCCTCTTCTACCTGGGTCAATTAAAAATAACTTCATGTCATTTGGGGTGAGCTTTCAAGACAGATTTCAGTAGGTGGAATTGGGAGATGGACATTCCAGGCAAAGGCCCAAAGTTTAATTATAGGGAAAGATGCTACACACAACAGTGTCATGGGAGATCAGCCTGGAAGGGAAGGCAGGTATCAAAATATGGAAGACTTTGAACGCCAGGTTTAGATAGGGATGCTGTGAAACACAAACATCTCTTAAATAGTCTAGCCTTCCAGCTAGCTAGTATCCTCAGACAGCTTAGTATTTTAAGATCATCTGGTTTACTCATACATGCATTTAATCTAATTTTTAAAAAAATATTTAATGAGCACTTTGTATGTGCCAGGTCATTTGCTAGATGCTAAAGATCTTGTGGTGAACAAGATAGATGACAGCGAGCCCTCAGGGACCTAATGATTTGTAAGAATGAGAGACACTGAACCCACAACTTCAAGTGTGATGGGTATTACCAAAGGGGAGTGGGGAACTTATTAATGTAGGGGGTCAAGGAAGGCTTCCCCCTTGGGGGAGTTTCAGCAGAGTCATGAGTAGGAGTGAGTCAGGCCAAAGGAGGAGAGCGATGAAGGGTTACAAGCTGGGAGAAAAGCAGGTGGGAAGGCCCCAAGGCGAGAAAGCTGGTTTGAGAAGCTGCAAGTAGTTGAAAGTGGCTGGGCTTTAGGCAGAGGGGCACTTGATGAGGCTTAAGTGGGGGAGGACCAAGGGAAAAACAGGGCTTTATTCCTTGTATTACCCTTCTCCCCCACTAGATGCCCTTCGGAGTACATCTTGCCTCCTGCCTCCTTCCTGCTTCCCCCATCTCAGCCTCCTTAGAAATGCAATAGCAGTCTCACCCATCGGGAGCAAAGGAAAAGCAGAGACCAAAAGGAGACAGGCTCACAGCTTTCCCAACTGTGTGGTCTCGCTATAAATTTAGACTGTTGCTTGGAAAAAACCGAAAAAACCTTCTCTTCATAGACTTCCTTCTTCCAATCTCCCCCGCCACCCCCCCAGCCGCTTTGTTCCTCTAGCCTTGTAAAATTTTCTCTGTATAAAACAGGAACATCAGCCAAACATGTGGACTTCCCCCTTTCCATTCATTAGAAGAATACATTACTTCAAAATCTCATGGGAGCATTTAAATGCAAATTTTGTCAAGAAAGCAACTTGAGTCTGAGAGAAGCCCGCTAGCCACAGTCCAAACCAGAACTTTCTTCCATGATTTCTGTGTTTCTTAATAGGAATCTCAGCCCCTTGCTTTCTCCTCCCCACACCCCCAAGGTCTTTTCTGATTCCTAGAGTAGATTCTTTCCCTTCTTGTCTCTGTTCTTTCCTCACCTTTGGCAAGCATCAGTCACAAATCTTGAGGAACCTGCTTACAAAGTGGCACATGTAGCAGCCCCAGGAGGGGATAGAGGGACTTTTCTATTTACTGCAATGAAAATGGGGAGGCAGATGTCTGTATGGGGGCGAGGGTGGAGGTGTAAGTATGTGTGATTTGTGTCTGGGCCACCTTAGCCCTGGCTGGTATAAAATAATATAGGAAATGCAGATGACTCAGCACGGATACAGTCAAGATCCCCAGAGTTAGCATTTCTGTATCTCTGCTGTTTACGAAAAATGTGCTTGTGCCATCAATAACCAATGCCTTCATCCTGCATTTTCTGCCTTTTATTTATTTGAAAAAATATAGAACTCAAACTTATTCCCCTTCTTTTTGTAAACTGAGCTCATTATCAGCTGACACCAAAGTGTGAACTAGTTTTTTTTTTTTTTTTGCACACAAGATTAAACTGAATGGAAATGAACATTTGTCCAAGGATCCTCCCTGTCCTCTTTCAGGTCCTTTCCTGAAAGATATCCATGCTTAGAACTTGGGCAGGCCAGCAAAACTTGATGGGAAAAGATATGATTAATGACTTGCTCATCCGATTTCTGATCATGCTGACATGTGGAAAGAACCAGCGTGTACCTATTAGCAAGAAGCATTATTTCTTCTTCTTGTTATTAATGTGCTGAGCCACTGACCATATACTTGGCACTACTCACAAGATATAAAGATACAGTCCCTGCCCCCGGGGTAAGAGGCTCCTCTTTCAAAATCTTGAGAGTGGGAATTGAAATGGAAGCCCAGGTCCCAATTTCAGCTGCTCAATGTTACATGAACTTTTATTTTTTTTAGAGACAGGGTCTTGTTCTGTTGCCTACACTAGAGTGCAGTGGCTCAATCATAGCTCACAGCAGCTTCCTGGGGTCAAGCCATCCTCCTCCTGCCTCAACCTCCTGTGTAGCTGGCACTACTGGCCAGGCATGGGCCACCATGCTGGGCTAAATGAATTCTTTTAACTTGCTAATGTGCCCTTATTGTGAGATCAGCCTACCTAACTTCTTACCCACAACCACCCCTCCAGACTTTGTAAAAAATCAAGCTAACAGGGGAAAGATAATGCTGAAAGGGAGGTAGATGTGGGCAAAAGTGTCACCTACATATACCAGAGTTCCTCATTCACTGATTTGGCCCCAGTCCACTCCAAGAATAATTGGGATTGAATGATACACAACTGAATGGGGGACCAGATGATGTTGGGAACTCCCTCCTCAAAATGGTCCCAAATAAAGCTCTACCCATATTTACCAGTTTCCTTTCATTACTCTTTCTTTTCCCCTGATGACAGAGAGTACATTGGCTTTCCCTTTTCTTCCCTGACCAGTTATGCTCCAGAGTCCTTTCTTTGTTCCATAACAGCCCTGGTTCAGCCTCAGGTTCCCACATTTCTGCCTTTTGATCTATGTCTCTCTGTTCAGATGGCTGTCACAGTTTAATAATCCTGTTGGGTCCATCCCCCATAGATTTATGTCCTCCTGTCTCTCCTCTTATTCACCCATGGTGCAGTCAGAATCCTGTTTTCATTCCTCCCTCTGTTGTCATTTCTCAGGCTCTGGCTCCTTGGCCTGGTTTACATCATGGTGCTGGGTCTGCCCTCGTAACTTCTAGCTCGGTTTCTTCTGTTTCTGGAAAACCCTTTGTTTCTGGGATTCTTTGTGGTCTCAGTGTTCCCTGTGGCCTCACACTGCAGCCCTGTCTGGAGCTTGCCCTTGTCCTCGTTCTGACCACGTCTAGCCCCGGGATCTGAGGCATCCTGGTCTTTTGCTCTCTGCCTTCCCTTCAGTTTCTCTAGGTCCTTCCAGCGCGGTTTCTCTCCAGCCAGGGGGCTCCCTCCTTTGTCCCAGCTCCGGGTGTAGGTCAGCGCTGCCGCCCACCCTGTGGAGTCGGCCCGGGTCTCTCCGCCGCTTCGGCCGGCCCAGCCTTAACTGCTGACGCCAAGGGGCCTCCCACCCGGCCGGACTCCCGCGTGGGCCGGCCTCGCTGCCCACGTCTCGGCCCCCAGGCCGGGCCAGGAGGTGGTCGGCAGCCACCGGCGGCCCCGTGTGGGCACCCCGGACCCCGCCGGCCGTAGCCGGGTAGCCGAGGACGCGCCGGGCCGCGGAGGCGGCGTGAAGAGGGGCGGGGAGCGGGTCGGGCCTGGCGCTCCTGACAGGAGGAGCCGCCGCCGTCGCCGCAGCTCGCCGCCGCCGCCGTCGCCGCGCCGGGGCGGGCTGAGGGAGGAGCGGGGCCGAGGGGTGGGGAGGCGGAAACGCGAGCCGGACCGGCGGAGCGCGAGCGGGCCGGGTGCGAGCGGGCTGAGGAGCGGAGCGCTAGTGCCGGGCCGGGCGAGGCGGGCAGAGAGCGGACAGCGAAGAGCGAGGGCGCCGCCGCCGCCCCCGAGACGCACAAAGGGCCGAGGCTGGGGCCGCCGCTGCCGCCGCCTCAGCGCGCGGGCCTGGAACCGGCGCCCTCCCGGGCCCCGGGAGAGCGCGGTGCGGGCGGCCATGGCCGGCTACGTGCCGGGTCAGCAGCCGGCCAACCGCAGCCAGGAGAAGGAGTTTGTGCAGGCGTACGAGGATGTGCTGGAGCGCTACAAAGGTAGGGCCGGGGACTGGCCGGAGCCCGAGGCCCGCGGGCCGGCGCGGCGTGGCCTCCGGAGCCGGTCGGCTCGGCCCGCTGCAGGTGGGGCGGCCGGGCGGGGTCGCGCCCACCCGCACTGGGGCTTGGCTCTAAGCTGCTGTTTCCCGGGGCCAGTTTATTTACAGAGTGGAGATAAGCCTTCGGAACCCTCTCCTAGGGCAGTCGGCGCTTTCATATCACCAGTTACATTATTTGCCCTATTATCTGGCCCCAGCTGGAAGGAGGCGAGACAAGGCGCTGGCTCGGGAGACCGACTGCTGTGGGGAGTTGCTGGGGAGGAGGAGGAGTTGGGCGCGAGAGAAAACCACCCGTTCTGCTCTCTGTGCGATCTTCCCCTCGGAGAGGCTCATACCTCTGCGTGCCCGTGAGGGACCCTCGCCCCCTTTTGTCTCCCTGAGTGTCAGATGAGGCCGAGGGTGCGAACCACCTTGGTGTCTTTGGGGTGGGGTGGGCAGCGGTGTCAGTGAGTGTGCAGTTTTGGGTGGAGAGGCCTTCTCGCACCCCCTTCCCCCTCGGGGTCTGGGCCTGATTGAGGCAGGGGTCTATTTCTTCCCCCCCCCGCAAAATAAAGATTTGTCCTGGAGCTCGGATTTCAGCCCCTGCAGGCTCTCTTGAGAAGCAGTTCTACAAGTTAATGCCTAATCCGAACCTTGGGTGCATACAGAGAAAGTTTTGACAGGCCAGAGTGTATGTGGACTGCATTTCCCTAACTGCTGTAGGTGCTTCCTAAGTGGAAGCCAGGGATGCGTGGCCTTGGGAGGCCCCCGCTTTGATCTTTAACATCCACTTCTGGGATTTTGCTTGGGGTGGCAGTTGTGCTTTCCACAGAAGGGAAGATTTTTCCCAGAAACTACATAGGCAGCACTTTCTCCTATTTAGCTCTGGCCCTTGTGACTAGGCCTTTAGTTTCTTTTCATGTGAAGGAGAGGAAATTTCGGCCCTTATGACTGAGTCCAGCTACTTGTTTGCTACACCTACCCAGTGAAGGGAAACTAATGAAGAAGCTGTAAATCCCTCCTTTTTTACTTTTCTTTTCTTTTTTTCCTGTGCCATTAGAGCTCTGCTTGGGAATGCAGCAGGAAAAAAAAGAAATAGAGAGATGAAATGCTAAAATGGACCTGCTAGGGCTTCTACTTGTTCCCTTCTGCATCAGCTCCTGTAAGCTGTCCAGCTTTTCCTGCCTGCAGCAAGTTTTCTGTCAACCTCCTGTGGTCTTTCTTTTAAGAAATGTGGTTCATTTCAGAGCACAAAGAGATTAGATTGTGCTGCTGAACTTCATTGAAAAAATGCTGCCCAGTGAATGGTTCCATTAAGTTTCCTTTGCAGGCTTTTGAGCAACACTGCGCTCTTCAGAGGGAGGAGGTACACTGGGGTTGTCTTGGGCTGTGACAGCTTTAAACCAGCAGAACTAAAACAAAAATAGGTGAACAAATCTCAGTACCTCACTGGATGGTATTGCTGGCTGCCTCCAGCAGACAGGAAGTTGGACTCCTAGCAAATGAAACTAGGAAGGAAGAGGGGCAGTAGGGCTTGTTCCAGGAGAGGCCCCTTGTGTTCAGTCCTTTTAGCCGTCTCACTCAGTTTGGCTTTCCTCTGAAGGACTTTGATCAGGTGTGTAGGAATTTAATCCTTCCCAGACACAGATCTCTTTCTTGAGAGGTGGAATGAGTCAAAAATGGTTGGGCCAAGTGAATTAACTTGCTCTGGATGAGATTGTTGTGCAGTCTGCTGTGTGATAGGTGCAGAACAATCTCTCTTCCCCTCCACTGCACCATTCTCACTGGGAAGTCAGAGTGGCTTAGCATCCGGGTCTTTGTTACTTTGCTGTATGGAATTCTTGCATTTTCCAGACTTAGAAATCCCCTTACTGCCTTAATAGGAAAACTGTATGTCTAAGCAGAGGGGTGATCTGGAATCAATGGAGTGACCAGGGGAGAAGTTTGTGAGAATAATGCCAGGTATTAGTTTTGGAGAGAGATGGGGAAATAGATTTTGATGATGGTGGGGTTCTAAACACTCATTGGTTGGCCACCACATTACTTGTATCTCTCTCTCTCTCTCTCTCACTCACTTTCTCACTGCTGCTGTTAATTTGTAGTCACCTCATTCTATAAACTGAAGCAGGATTTTTGTATGCTGAAGGAGAGCTAAAGTTTTCAGCTGCACAAACTGCTCCTGGAAGGGGCAAAGGTGAGAAGGAAAGTAATACATTTGCAATGTGAAGGGAGCAAAGCTGTAGGTATTGCAGCTGTATTAGGAATGGTTGTCAAGCATAGGTTTTCCAGAACTGTGCTTGGCAACCATTTCCCTATGTGTTGGTAGTGATCATGGTCTTGGCAGGATTAGATGATTCAGCACGGACATAAATGCTCTCCCTCATTTCCTAAATATTCCAAAGGTTCTTTCAGGTAGCTGGCCAGTAAACAGGATGCATTAGATAAAAATCTCTGGATCCTAACATTTCAGAATGGGCAGCAACCAAGAGAACTAGGGTATATCCTTCATTCCTCCAGTCCTCCAAACAATTCTTAAATCTGTTAGAGGTGGCACAGTGTTAGGCACTAGAGATGCCAGAATTATGAGTGAGATCTGGTTCCTGGCCTTGGTTATTCACATCTAGGAAAGGTAAGATATAAGTAAACAAGTAATTATGATACTATGATAAGTGCTAGAACAGAGGTATGTATGAAGTACTGTGGAAGTAAAAGGAAGGATGAGTATCTCCACTTGGGTTTCATTAGGAGATTTGACAAAGGAAATGTCACTTGAGAAGGCTTTTAGGGATGATTAGGTTTAGCCAGATGGAGGAGGGTGAGGTGCAGCGAGAACAGAGTGAATAAATAGCACATGCAAAAGTATGAAGGTATAATAGTGAATGAAAGGGTTTAAGGAATGAGAATAGTTGGATTCCACTAAAGGGCTAGAGTTTCGGCGAGAGAACATGATACTGTAAAGCTGTGGTCCCCAGTCCCTGTGCTGTGGACTGGTACCAGTCTGAGGCCTATTAGGAACCAGGCTGCACAGCAGGAGGTGAGCAGCAGCCAGCAGGTGAAACTTCATGTGAAGCTTCATTTGTATTTACAGCCTTTTCCCATTGTTTGCATCACCGCATAAGCTCCGCCTCCTGTCAGATCATTGGTGGCATTAGATTCTCACAGGAGCTCAAACCCTACTGTTAACTGCACATGCGAGGGATCTAGGTTGTGCACTTTTATGAGACTCTAATGCCTGATAATCTGAGGTGGAGCTGAGGTGGTGATGCTAGCGCTGGGGAGTAGCCGCAAATACAGATTATCATTAGCAGAGAAATTTGACTGCATAAGAAATGTAGTGTGCTTGAATCATCCTGAAACCATCCCCTCCTCCCCAGTCTGTGGAAAAATTGTCTCCCATGAAACTGGTCTCTGGTGCCAAAAAGATTGGGGACTGCTGCTGTAAAGAACCCAGGGTCCAGCTTGTAAAGATTCTTTTATGGTCTTACTCCATGGGCAGTGGGGGAGTCATTGAGAGTTTACAAGCAACAATTAGTATGCCAATTTTATTAATTCATTATAAGAGAATACATGTCCAGTGATTGGAATACTTACATTGTTCTCCATGACATCCTTTTCCTAGTACTAAAGTGCTTATGAAGTTGAATTAGTTATCAGATGGCTGCTTGGTATATATGGAAACAAAAGAGAAATCAATCAGTTTGAGGAATATTTCATCCAGATGGTGATATGGGCCAGCCAGAAAGTTTTCCTCTCTGTGAATTGAGATCCTTATGAACACCAAAGGAAACTAAGAAGGAACAGTCAGAGAGGTAGGAGAACCAAGATCTCCTAAGATAGAGACAAATTTCTACTGAAGAAGCAAGCCACATATAGACATAGTTTTAGGTTTTAGAGAGGAGGTTTAAAAACAAACACAATGTGGGGCCAGGCACAGTGGCTCACCCCTATAATCCCAGCACTTTGGGTGGCCAAGAGAGAAGATCACTTGAGACCAGGAGTTTGAGACCAGCCTGGGCAACAAAGTGAGACCCTGTCTCTACAAAAAATAAAAAAAAAAACTAGCCAAGTGTGGTGGTGCACACCTGTAGTCCCAGCTACTCCAGAGTCTGAGGAAGGAGGATCCCTTGAGCCCAGGAGTTAACAGTGAGCCATGATTGTGCCACTGTACTCCAGCCTGGGGACAAAGTGAAACCCTGTTTCTAAAAACAAACAAACAAAAAACCCAAATGCAGGGACAAAGTGAAACCCTGTTTCTAAAAACAAGCAAACAAACAAAAAAACTCAAATGCAATCTGGGTTCATGGTAATTGGTTCAGGCAGAATTAGACTTTGTGTCTTCGTGAAGCCTTAAGGACTAAAGAGTCGTTATATGCCAGGCTGAACTAGTGATAAAAGAGAATATTCACGTTTCAAGGTTGGTAACGTTGACCATCTGGTACTTACAAACTTCAGAGTTTTCACTAGGTGCTATGGGTTATATGAAGCTAGTCAGGACTGATTTTCATTTATCATATCACAGAAAACAACTTACAAAACTTACTACATAGGAGTGAAGGATCTGCATTTTACTTAATATACAAAACTTGCAAGGCAGCTTGGTGTAGTATAAAGAGACTATGCTTTGGATTTCTTTAGTTTTGGGCTCCAGTCCTAGTTTTGCTACTTAACTTCTGTTGTGCGGCTGGGAAAAGTTGTGTAACCTCTCTGATTTTTTGTGTTTCTCATCTGTTAACATAGGGATGATAATACTAACTTCTTGGGATTTATGCAATAAAGATGAGCTATTGGCATATATTAGGCCATTGATGTTTAGAAAAACATTCATGTATATAATACTTTATACCTTGCAAAGCAGTTTCATATTTATTGTCTTATTTGAGCTTTATAATATCCTGAAAGATGGTATTAAAAGATGGATAAATTTAGGTATAGAGACTTAAAATTATTGTCCAAGAGCCAGGCTCCAGATTTCTGGAGGAAGCTTTCACATTGTATCACACAACAAAGTTTTCAAATCAGAGCATTGAGTTGGGTTAAGTGAGATAATTGTGAAAATGCTTTAATTGTTAGTATCATTATTGTTGTTAGTTTTTAGCCTCTGAAGTATAGTTACACATCTTAAGTGGCCTACATTTCCAGATCTCTGAACTATAGAGAATGTCTTTTCCTCTTGTAGAAGTTTTATGATATGTAAATCGCTTTGAAATTTTTATACAAAAGTAATGTAGTACAAAGTGATGAAATTTTGTTAACACAGTGGTTGGAAAATACGGGCTGAAGATTTGGGATTGTTTACCTAAGTGACACTCTGAAGCAACCTCTTGGTTAAATGTAGTCCTAGAGTTGAAGTGGATAGCTTCTAGTCGGAACAATAGAGTAATTGCTACTTCTGGACATGGACACTGTTAATTCAGAAAGTGAGTCAAGTCTGTCTGCTGGGAAATCACAAGCTTTGGCCACATTCATGCTGTTGAAATAATAAAATGTGTGCATGTGCTAACAGTGCTTCTGGGAGCTACTGCGTTGTGTTGGGCTTATTGGCAAGAGACCTAATACAAGCCAGGGAAATGCATCAGCTGAGGCCTATTCTGGTATTTTGCAGTGCCAATTACAGATTTTAGAGATCGTGGTAGAAAGAATTCTTCAGAATGCACATCTAGGAACAGAAAGATCTGAAGATCAGAAGTCATAAATGAACAGCCATGGGTTGTAAAGTGAGCCTATAGCATTTTCTCAGTGATTTTGAAAACTCCCAGGCTTTCCTCCTTTTATTAAGTAAGGTTGGCCCTTTCAGCTTTTGATAATAATATATTGAGCCAGGTTGTGACCAAGTTGTATGGTGTCCTAAAGCTCCTGTTTTTGCTCTCATAGTTTTGATTGGAATTGAAGCCTCTGTCGCCTGGCTTCTACTGGGGCCATTTACTAACTTTCTGGCCTGGAGGGGCCCTTTCAAGTTCATTGGCTTGGCTTGATCTAAGAATGTTTATTCCAACTTTTCTTGTTACTTATAATAAAATAGTGTTTTTCTTTACAAAGCTTCTTGGTTCCTGGATAAATTACAAGGAATCTGTGATTCTTTGTCTCCAGCTTTCAGGGTCTTTCATAATTTCACTTGCTCTGCATACCCAACTGCATCAACTGTTACTGCCTAACAGCTCTCTGCTCCATTTGGGCTGGTCCCAGCAACCCTTCTTCCTAGGTCCTCTTACCTGCCTCTGTGCCCTTGTTTATGTTCTCTCTTCCTGAAATGCCCTCTCCCTTTCTGATTATGCAAATTTTATCTCTCCCTTTTTTTTTAATGCAAGCCAAGCATGAGACCTGTGTCTGTGTCCTCCATGCAGCTTTCTCCTGTTACTCTATTAGACATTGATCTTTTATTCTATGATCTCTTATGTCTACCTCACGTTTAGTCCCTTAAATACATGCTGTTTTGTAGTATTCTTGTATTGTCTCACGTCTGTTAGAATTGTTTCCTTAATGAAGTTTTATGCTCTTAGAGAATAGGGACTTTTTATATTTATATATGTGGGTGACTGGCAGGGAAATTTTCTCAAGAGAAGAGGCGGTCATGTCAGTGCTTTCAAGTTATATTTTTAAATAATTTTCTTTTCATATTATAAAAGTAATATGTGTTTAATCTAGAAAATTGTTAAAAAAAACACTGGAAAGTATATGGAGCTTTAGATAATATGCTTCCCTCAGGGCTGTGTGTGTGTGTGTGTGTGTGTGTGCGCGCGCGCGCGCGCCTAGGGGCAGCCTGGGATCTGATATCCTCCACTTGCTATGGCTACCTACAATTGTGTTATAATACAAGTCTGCTCTCATTGGGCACACGCACTTATTTTTCTTTCTGTGTTCAAAATTACTTTCTTCTGTATGACCATGTGTCAACCACCAGAGATGTGTTCCAATTATCAGGGATGATTTGGGCAGTTGCCTAAGAAAAGTTAATTAATTGGTCAATCAACATCTTTCTTTTGGGTAGGAGCTTTGCCAGCTGTACTGCTGGATGCCTCTTACCATAGCAAATTTCTATAGTGATTTTTGTTCAGAAAGATAAACACAATTCTTTTGTGTTGATGAAATGAATGGGCTTGCTTGAAGTGTCTCTTGGAGTTCATGGTTTTCAACTCTCAGGAGGATGATAGATTGAGATGTATAGGAAATGATTTATTTCTTTATTTTTTTTGCTGTGCTTTTTAGTCAGTCAACAACAATGAATAAGCTCATTGTGTGCACTGTATTCTAGTACCTAGTACTGGGGAAACTGGTACTGGGGAGATGGGTGGGCCACTTAGAAACATGGAAAGAATGGTATTAAGATTAAGGGTAGAGGGAGGAAGGTCCTGAATGTCAGTAGGAAGAACCAGAGTTTTGTACCATGGTCAGGATTAATGCAGAGGTTATGTAAAAGATGGATGAGAGTGGAGATCTACTCTCTAGGACACTACTGTTATAGTTAAGTCATGAGGTTAAAGGGTTGACTGTTAAAGAGGAGAAGGATACATTTGAGAAATATTTTGGGCAGGTCTAGGGACTAAAGTTTAGATACTAACATTGCTAACTCTTTTCTAGAAGATTTTGCCTTGAAAAAGAATTACTCCTCATCATAGGACTTTTCTAGAAGAAAGTCCTCATTCTTCTTGTATAAAAATCATCTTTTAAAGATTTTACTCCTTCTAAACTGGTTAGATAGGGCTGTGCATTTGGACCCAAGGTTGTGTTTCTTAGTCTTTGCTTCTCATTTAAATTAGCAATGCTGAGTGCCCCAGGACACTTATTCTCCCCATTCTCTGGATGGCCTTCATTGTGTGCTTCCAGAAATAAATACCTGGCAAGAATTGCATAAGAAATCTCCTTAAATCCCCTCTGAAATCTTCAGTTATATCTTGCTAAAATCCCTGGGTGTCAGGGGGCTTGTTGGGAGGATCCATTTATTCATTTAATTAAACATTTTTTGAATGTCTGCTCTGAACCAGGGAGTAGGCAAAGTGCCGAGGAAACAAAAATATTGTCCTTGCATCTCTGTGATTTTACAGTTTAATAGGGGAACATATTGGTAAACCAATAATTACCTTCTATTATAGGTAATGCTATAAACGTAGATAAATTCTGGGTGCTATGGCAGTGAAGAGCAGTACTCAATACAGCCACAGTGTGAAAGGGTCAGGGAATTCCAGCATCCAAGAGGAAATGAAACTTGAACTGATACCTAAAGGATTCAGGATCTTTGGGCAAAAAGTTCAGGGAAGGGGCATTCTTGGCAGCATGAACAGAATAAGGGGATGAGAGAGCTTGAGGGCAGGGAATCTAGGGCATCAGTAAGGTTGACGTGTAGGATGTGAAGGAAAGCGAAATGAGATGAGGTAGGAAAAGTGGGCAGGACTAAAATGTTGATTGGTTTTGTTTGTCATGGAGTTTGGACTTTATCCTAAAGGCTTTTGGGAGCCATTGAAGAATTTTAGGCTAGGAAAACTATGACTAGATTGACATTTTAGGAATACTCCCCCTCTGGCAGCAGTGTGGAGGACTAGAGTTGAGCAAGACTAGTGGCAGACTAGTTGAGAGGCTGTTGGCTGTCACCGTAATTTAGACAGGAAGTGATCAGGGGTTAAACTAAGGTTGTGGAAGTAATGTAACAAAGTGGGCAAATCAAGAAATGTGAAGGGGAATCCATGCATTTTGATGACTAATTGAATGTGATGTATGAGGAGGAGAGAGAAGAGCCTAGGATGACTTGCAGGTTTCTGGCTTGGGTATCTGTGTGTGGGTGGTGTCATTAACTAAAATGGGGACTATAAGAGGAGAAAGATTATTTGCAGTGAAGTGGTGGCAATAATGGTGCAGGAGGAGGTACTCAGTTCAGTTTAGGTTGCACTGAGGTGAGGTTCCTGAAGGATGCTGGGCAGAGATGTCTAGTAGGTAGATGTATAGAATGTGGAGTTCAGGAGAGCTTCATATGAGGCAATCATTAGCTTATCAAACCAAAGCCACAGGAGTGGAGAAGAAGGTTGCTTAGGGAGTATGTGTACAATGAGAGGAAGTTTGATTCAGAAACTCTGGGGAACTTCAAGGCGAAGGTGGCTTCAGGAGCAGAGAAAGAGGATCCCCTGAAGGAAATTGTGTACAGAAAGGCAGTGGCCAGAGAGGTAGGAGGAACCAGAGAAAAGTGAGTTTCAAGGAGGCTGTAGAGGGTGTGTCACACACATAGTGCCAGATTATGCAGAGGTCAAGCAAGACAAGGACTATGGGTGGCCAATATAAAGGTCACCTTTACTGGGGCATTTTCAATGGAGTTATGGGAAATGAATGGAAAGTACAGAAGTGAAGTCAGTGAGCTTTGAAACCTGGACTTTAAAGGAACAGAGAGGAATAAGGCCTTATATAGAGGCAGGTGTTGGATGGGGGGAGTTTTGCTTATCTATTGTAACATAGGAGAGACTTAAGTATGTTTAAGTGTTGTTTGGAAAGAGGTAGGAGAGGAGAGAGATAATAAAATTCAAAGAAGCGCCGGGCGCAGTGGCTCACGTCTGTAAGCGCCGGGCGCAGTGGCTCACGTCTGTAATCCTAGCACTCTGGGAGGCCGAGGTGGGTGGATCGCTTGAGGTCAGGAGTTCGAGACCAGCAAGAGCGAGACCCCGTCTCTACTAAAAATGGAAAGAAATTAGCTGGCCAACTAAAAATATATACAGAAAAAAAAAATTAGCTGGGCATGGTGGCACGTGCCTGTAGTCCCAGCTACTCGGGAGGCTGAGGCAGTAGGGTCGCTTAAGCCTAGGAGTTTGAGGTTGCTGTGAGCTAGGCTGATGCCATGGCACTCACTCTAGCCTGGGCAACAAAGCGAGACTCTGTCTCAAAAAAAAAAAAAAAAATTCAAAGAAGGGAGAGAATAATTGGTGAAGCATGGGATCTAGAATCAAAAGATTTGTCTTTGAGAAATTTTGGAGGGAAGAAGGTATGAGTGCAGCTGGTTAAGTTGGTTGGTTAGAGGTCTAGGAACTTAGGAGAATTTCCCCTGATGCTCTTGTTCTATGAAGTAGGGATGAAGTTATCTGCTGAGAGTGAGGAGGAAGGAAGTAAGGGGCTTTGTGTGTGTGTTCTTTCCCTCAAGCCCCAGAAGTACTCAATAATGTGGTGTAAATTCTAAGGCAGACAGATTGATCCAGGATCAGAATTTTCTAGCTTAGGTTTGATGGAAGAATAAGGGGTCCTTGTAGTTTGTCTGAAAATGTTGCATCTTTTTCTCAGCAGTCCAGTTGCAAAAAAAAAAAAAAAAAAAGGTAAAAAAATGTAGCATCTATTGATTATCAATTGTTTGCATATATTGTTCTCTAGCTTGTTTGTATTTTGTTCTCCCAGAAAAATTGTATGCTGCTTCAGGGCAGGAACCATATATGGAACTTTTGCATTTGTTTATATTAGTATCATTTAGCAACCTGCTAGGGAGAAGTTAATTTTTATGTATTTGTTGAGTTAATTTGATTTTTGTGGATGAGGTATCTCGACTCTTGACATAGAGGCTTTTTTCACCTGTGGTCTTTAATATCTGTCTCACTGACAGAGCACAGGATTCACTGGTTTAAGAGTGAACTCCAGATCTAGTTCTGCATAAATCTCACAGGCTAGCTTCTCTACCTTCCGCAGGGTAGTTGAGTATAGAAACATTTGTGCGCTTTGCCTTCCATGAAGATTTTGTGATTTGTATACTCCATTCTATTTGGACCAGGCTTGTGAAGACCCGAGTTTTTTTTTTTTTTTGCAATACTAGACAGAGGGACTATTGTGGAAGATGCAGCCTCCTCCTTGTTTATTTTGGCAGGCCAGCAGCAAATGTGATGGATTTGTTCTCATGACTCAGAGCCCTCCCTGCCTTACCTTGACAGATTCAATATAATCACTACCTTTCAGATCCTGAGAGTGTCCTTCAGACTTTATCTGACCTTTATATCTAAAAAGAGTATTAGTTACCTTCATCCTCTACTTGCTTGAGGTTTTTTTTTTTTTTTCACCTTTAGTCCAGCGTAGAGGATATTTCCTAATGTATTAGGCCTAGTTCAGAATTGACTTGGGTCTTACTCCTTTGGCATATTTCACATCCTTTGGTTGTTAATTGGTACATTCCTCACAGTGTAGTTTGTTTTCTGCTCCTTGTTTTGTAAATTTGGACTCTCTATCAGATAAACTTGACATGAGTCACTCCAGGGAGTGGAAGGTATGTCTCCACTAATTTGGAGAATCTTTGATCTTGTTTCAGTCCCTGGTTTGGCTTATCTGGTACAATTTCTCTCTCATCCCGCAAGAGGTGTGTGTGTATACTTGTGTGTCCTTTGTTTCTGGTTTCACATATTGCAGTGGATGCTCTACTTTAGGGGATGCCACTTTGTACGGATAGAGTCCCTCTACTATTGTCATCGCCATCAGCAAAACATGCTTCTCTTAAGAGCCTCTTTGAATGTAGAATAGTATATAACACTGAATAGAGTTCATAAACCCCTCTGTCTGCCCACTAGGGCAGTTTATAGTATGTATTAATAGTAGACATTATACATGATAAAAGGCAATAAAGAATGTGTAAGCAATTGAACAAATAATGGATGATTACTCTTCATTTAGCTATCATTTTCACAGTAGAAGATATCCTAACCTAAAAGATACTTAGTGGACAAAGGGGACTGACAGACAAGGACATCTGTTCCAAGTAGGATGACAGGGAGCTGTCACCCTTGGCCCTTTGGTGTCACGCAATTTCTCTCTAACATTCTTTCTAGTCACATAGGACCTTTTTGCCATATTATCCATGCAGCTGGTGCAGGGTCCTAATAGGCCCTCACTGTCCGGTGACCTGTGGCTGAAGCGGTAGGCTCCAGTTTCCAGCAGGGAGGTCACCTGGAAGGCTTGGCTCTTCTGGTATAATTATCTTTGTAACATGAGGAAATTTATCCTAGACTTACTGCAAACATTGTGTGCTCACAAACACCACAAACTGAGCAGCAGCCAAGGTTAGCTGCAGCCTGAGCATGGGGTCAGTGTTGGGTTGGAAAGAAGCTGTCTAGCCTGGCCTAAGCCACCTTAAGGGGGCAAGAATGTAGGACCTGTCCCAGCCTTTATTGGTTAGTTTCATCAGACTAGTGTAGTTGGGATGCTTTGAGGTCCTTATATCTCTCAGAGGACTAGAAGTTCGTCATTGTTGTTGTTAATGTTAATAAGTATAATAACAGTATTCACATAGTACTGCCTTTATTAGGAAGAATAGGGAACTGTCAGGGACTGGGATTTTTCTCCATCTTCCTGTGGGACAGAAGGTTAGAGGAGCCTTAGGTTCCCATCTCTCAAGCCTCTTCTCTCTGATTATGCTGTGGGAGGAAACTGGGAAGGGTGAGGCATGGAGGGAATGGTCCACGCCCTGGCATGAATATGCAGTCATAAAGGGATAAGAGGCAGTACCTGGTGTAGCTGTTGCACGGGGGCTGTGTTAGTAAGAGAAGATAGGTGTGGGGGCAGTGGTAAGGGGGCTAATAAAGGCAGAAAATAATGTTTGTTGCTGTCATTAGCTGCTTCCCTTTGCCTTTGCTTACATAAGTTGTCTAAGAGCAGAGGCAAAACCCCAGCATTTTTTTTCCTCCTCTTTTTCTTGATTACATCTCATTTTCTAACTTGTAAAGATGTGTACCTTCAACAAGTAGGCTCGTGATGGTATGGAAAGTTAAATAAACAAAAGTCGCAGAGATTGGAAAGTTAAGTGGTGATTTTATTATAGTTTTTAAATATAACAAATGTTTTTCTTTTTTTTTTTGAGACAGAGTCTCACTCTGCTGCCCAGGCTAGAGTCCCATGGCATCAGCCTAGCTCACAGCAACCTCAAACTCGTGGGCTCAAGTGATCTTCCTGCCTCAGCCTCCCAAGTAGCTGGGACTACAGGCATGTGCCACCATGCCTGGCTAATTTTTTCTGTTTTCAGTAGAGACAGGGTCTCGCTCTTGCTCAGGCTGGTCTCAAACTCTTGACCTCAAGCCATCCTCCTGCCTCAGCCTCCACAAATGTTTTTGTTTCAATTCATCATAAACCAAAACTGCCTTACAGCATTTTTTAGGTTTTTTGTTACTTAATTTTTTGTGTTTGTCTGAACTTCCCAACCTAATTATGGTTTTTCTGAAGGTCTAGATTGTGTCAAATGAGATGCATATGATGCACTTCATTAATTGAATTTACAAATAGTAGTGGTTGTTATATTTCTTAGTATTTCCAGCAACTTCTAACACCTTTCACAATTGTCTTTTTTTTTTCCCCCTGGGTTAAAGTACAATGGTGTGATCATAGCTCACTGCAATCTCAAACTCCTGGGCTCAAACAGTTCTCCCACTTCAGCCTCCTGAGTAGCTAGGATTATAGGTGCTCACCACCATGCCTGGATAATTTTTTTATTTGTTTGTGTGTGTGTGTGTGTGTGTGTGTGTGTGTGTGTGTGGAAATGGGGGTCTTGCTATGTTGCCCAGCTGGTCTCAAACTCCTGGCCTCAAGTGATCCTTCTGCCTTGGCCTTCCAAAGTGCTAGGATTACAGGCATGAGCCACCACACCTGGCCCACAATGATCTTTTCTATGTTTTTTCCATAGATATTGCAAACTTGCTATGTACAAAATGGGCATCGTTGTCCCCATCCCTGCTCCTGGACCTACTTCTTTCTTCTCCTGTGTTCCCCATCTTAGTGGATGCCTTCCCCATCCATCCAGTGGTCCAAGCCAGAAACCTAGGCTTCATATGCGTCTCCTCCCTTTCCCTCACCCTTCCCAGCAGCCAACCTTTCACCAGTCCTATTGATTCCATGTCTCCCATATCTCTCCATTGTCATCTCTCCAGCTTTACTGCTAATACATGAGTCCAAAGTCTTACTGTCTCTTACCTGGACTGCTGTTATTGCTTTTAACTGGTCTAACTTCACTCTTTCTTCCCCATCAGTCTATTTTTTCACATTCTTACCAGGAAAAAAACCTTCAGAAGTGTAAAATGAATCATATCTGTTCCCTGCTTAAGACTCTTCAGTGGTTCCCATTGCCTATATGATGAAGCCCAAGCATGCCACAAAAAGTCTGTCATGGTCTAATTCCTGCCTACTACTGTAACCTCATTTTCCTTGCATTTTTCTCATTATCAGGACAAAGCTATATTCAGCTTCCTTAGCATGCCAGGCTGGAGAACATCTCTATGGTTTTATTTTCTCATGCTATTCCCTCTGTCTAGAATTTCTCTTTGACCTGTTAACCTCACCTGCTAGCAAATTTCAGTTTACCCCATTGAACACAATTCAGACAATGTTATTAATACTATTAGGAAGCTTTTTCCGACTCTGTCTCCCCCATATGATTAATCTCTTTCCCCCCTGCTACCGCTGTGGGTTGTATATTCTTCTGATATGTATATCACAGACTATGGTGGTCTGGTTGTTTATGTCGTTATCTCCTCTTCACACTGTAAGAGCAGAGGTTCCCTCGCCTTAGCACAGTGTATAGAATGTATAGGTGCTGGAGGAATGTTTGATGAATGAATGCTGTGCATACAGATTTGCTGTAAATGTTTGTTTGCTTCATGAAATCATGGCCTAAAAAAGAGATTATAGTGTTAGATAATGGTAGGAGAAATTCCAGTGACCCTAAGGGTAATGACGTTAGATTGTTAGGATGGCATGCCATTTTTGCCCTTGAAGAATTTCAAGAAGAAAATAGAGCACTCTCTTGGATAGTTTAATTCTTCGTTTGCTAAAGACAGGAAACTGAACCAGGTGTTCTTCTGAGATTCCTTTTAGATCTCTGTCTCTCTAATCTGAATATATGGCTAGCCTTTCATCTATCTAGGATTCAGTATGAGATGCTGTACATTGAGTGCTTTGCGTATACTAAATATATAATCTATTCTTTTCAGAGTTTTAAGACCAAAGTGTTACTATCAGATGGAGAATTGTGTAATATGCAGAATATAATAAAGTTCTCATATATGGTCTTTTCTATCTCGTAGAATTTTAGAACTACATAGGCTCCTAACCTCCATTTTTCAAACTCATTTTCCCCTTTGGAATGTTAAAATTCTATTTCACCTGACTCCTGGAACTCTCTATTATCATGTAACATATTTTATTTTATTTATTTTGTTTATTGTCTGATTGTTCCTTCCTACTAGAATGCAAACTTCTTAAGAGTGGAGGGATTTTTTTTTTTTTTTGTGAGACAGATTCTCACTCTGTCACCCAGGCTGGAGTGCAGTGGCTTCACTGTAGCTCACTACAACCTCGAACTCCTGGGCTCAAGCAATCCCTGAGTAACTGGGACTATAGGCACGTGCCACCACGCCTGGCTAACTTTTTAATTTTTTGTAAATATGGGTTCTCGCTTTTGTTCAGGCTAGTCTCAAACTCCTGGCCTCAAGCTATCCTACCCCTTCGGCTTGCCAAAGTGCTAGGATTATAGGTGTGAGCCATCGTGCCTAGCCTGAGATTTTTATTTGTGTATTAACTCTCATATCCCTAGCACCTAGAAGAGTGTCTGGGATAGAGTAGATGTTCAATAAGTGTTTATTGAATGAATGAACTGGAAATAATCAGTTTGGCTCACTCTTGTTCCTGATAAGGAAAAGAGGCATGGAAAGGCACAATAACTTGCTCAAGGCCATATAGTTATTTAGTGCTAAAGGCATATCCCCTCACCAGGTAAGTGGGTTTGTTTTGTTTTGTTTTGTTTTGTTTTGTTTTGTTTATTTTAATGAAACCATGCTTAATCACAGTTCCTTTATGTGATTTGGTACTAATGTGTAGTATGGACTTAACTGTATATCCCTATGAACAGGGGTAAGGGAATGAAAAGGTAAGAAGCTAATATATATTGAGCCCTTGCTAAATGTCAGGTATTTTATCTCATTTAATCATTATAAATGACATCCTGTAACAGTCCAATGACACTGATAAATTTTACAGATGAGAAAACTGAGGTTTAAGGAACCTAAATCACTTCCCTGAGGATAATACAGCTAGTAAGTGACTGAACTGGGTTTTGAACCCAGGCCTGATTAACTAACTCTGCTTGGCAATAGGCTGTCTTACCTTAAGGCACAGTAAATATAATTTTTGGATTTGCAGTCTACGTTGCTTTAAGATTTGCAAGTCAGGACTGCTCTTGAAAATGGTCTGATTTGAACCACTGAAGTAGAGTTACAGAAATTGTTGACCTTAAGACAACCCCATGGAGCAGTGGGGTTGTGGCAATAGAGAGCAGTCTGTAGGGCTCTTGAGTAAAAAAATAATCCTGTATTGTACATACTCCCACTTAGTCATATCATATATAATTCAAATTTCAGACTTTATTTTTAACCAGGGATCCAGAGAAACTATAGCAAGGTGATTATGTCACATACTGGTGCAGTGCGAACCACTTCTGAGTGTACTCTTGGTACACTCTTTGGTAGTACATTAAGCACCAAGAGCACAAGCAAAAACAATGGCTAGAATGTAGGACAGATGGAGTGGGAAAGGACTAGACCCAGTTGAAACTAGCTGTTTCAGTAGTTAGTGGGCAGATCATAATTACCTGTGTTGCTTTGAGACCTAAGCTGAGAAGTGGGAGTGGGGAGCGGTCACACCCACTATGTTTGGAGACAAAATGGGAGTAAATAACCCTTTGTTTCTGATTTATTACAGAAACATTCACTCACCATTCAGAGTCACTGTGGTGATGTGGACTTTGAGTTGGCATCTTGTCACCCCAAATCATCCAAGGTTAACATTTTTCTCCTTAGAGTGTTTTCCTTAGATACAACAACCATTCATTTTGAAGTCCCTGTTAGCTTCCTCTCAGGTAGCTTTGTGTAGCCTGCCTTAGAAAGGAGGGTGGGGACAGAGCTGAGGGCACCTGGGACAGGGAGAAGAGGGAATAATGAAAGTGGCAAAGAAACAAAGGATTAATTAGGAGATTCCTCTGTCTTTTGGGAATTAAGATCTTTTTCGTTAGCTGATTGCTGAAATCAGGGATGGAGGTGGAGCTCCAGGAGGAGGAGGAGTTACAAGGGGAAGCAGAATAGAATAGTTTGGCATTCAGTGGTGGTCCAAGCACCAGCAGTGCCTGCAGTACCAGGGAATTTGTTAGAAATGCAGAATCTGGCCAGGGTGGTGGCTCATACCTGTAATCCTAGCACTTAGGGAGGCTGAGGTGGGAAGATCTCTTGAGCCCAGGAGTCGGAGGCTGCAGTGAGCTATGATGACACCGCTGTACTTTAGCTCCACAATAGAGTGAGACTCTGTCTTATGAAAGAAAGAAATGGAGAATCTTAGGTGCCACTCCAGACCTACTGAATCAGTTTTCATTTTAGCAAGATTCCCAGATGATTCTTTAATTTGATTCTGTGCATATTAAAATTTAAGAAGCACCAGGTTTATGATTGGGTGGTTAAGTGTCAGGGGGCTTTGGAGTCTGACACACCTGGGATTGAAACCTGGTTTGGCCGTTTACTAGCTATGTGACCTTGGATAAATTGTTTGACCTCTCTGTTGACACAGTTTCCCATCTGCAGAATAGGGGAATTCCCTACTTCATAGGGCTGCTGGGGAGAGTAAATGAAATTAGTTAGTGCCTTTTGCAATTGATAGTATCTTAGATTCAGATTTAGTGAAATTTATTAATGTCTGTAACAGATCAAACACTGAGCCAGGCATAGAGTAAATAATAAATATTATCACTAACAATTAAATTAGGCAAATTTACTGGAATAAAGAACCTTCTCTCTCCTTTCTCTCTTTCATTCTCTCTCAATGAATGCATTTGTCTGCAGTTTTACAAAGCTGTAGTCAGTGTGTGTATACTCTTTGGTGTTTTGTTTAGCATTATTTAATGTTAGTTGCTGCAGCAGCACTATTTTAAGTACTTTATGCATATATTAATTCATTCAGTCCTTAAAGCAGCCATGTGAAATAAGTATTATTATTTCTATTTTCAGATGAAGAAACAGGATAGAGAGGTTAAGTTACTTGCCCAAGATAACACAGCCAGTAATAAAATGGTAGAGCCAAGATTTGAACTAAGGCAGTATGATTCCAGCAACTGTGCCCTTTGTTTTGATATATTGCTATTGCTCTCAAACTTATGTGGTGTAATGGAAATCGGGAAACTTTGGTTGGATATCTGATTCTGTCATTAATTTATTTGTGACCTTGGTCAAGTCACTTTTCTTCTATGGGCCTGCTTCTTTATTGTAAAAATGGAGGGATTAGATGAGGTTTATAAGGTCTCTTCAGTGATTCATTCAAATCACATAGTGATTTCAATCAAAAGTCTGGAAGAAAATCATACCTAGGGAATTGGTTCAAAAGCACTTGTTCAAGCAGGCTGGTATAGTTAGCAACAAGGGGTTTGAATCTTGGCTCAGCCACTTGCTGGCTATATAACTTTGGGCAACTTACTTAACCTTTGTAAACATTGATTTCCTCATTAGCAGTGGGGAGAATAGTTCATACCTTGCAGGGATGTTGTGAGATTTGAATAAGATAATGTGTATTAGCACTTAGTATATGTGAGGCACACAGTGGATATTCAATATACATGAATTCTCTTTCCTTCCATTCATTCAGGGAATGGTTAGGGAAGCAGATATACTGGATTTGAAAGGGTTTAGAATCTCTCTTGGTCCTTCTGTCCTTTTCCGTCATGGTATTCTCACTACTGGGAGATGAGAATTAGTAGGGAAGGAAGTATACATATAGCCAGGTCTATTTTTAAATAATCCATCTTTTGATTTTTGATTAAAACTCCTTTTTAAAATATATAATTTATAATAGGATAAATATTGATTTTAAAAAAAGATTTTCTGGGGCTGCCATAACAAAGAACCACGAACTGGCTGGTTTGAACAAGAGAAATTTATTGTTGTACAGTACTGGAAGCTAGAAGTCTGGAATCAGGTTGTGAGCATACTTGGTTCCTTCTGAGGGCTGTGAGGGAGAATCTGTTCCATGCCTCTCTCCTAGCTTCTGATGGCCTCAGGTGTTGCTGGCCTTGTACATGGTGTTCTTTCTCTTTGTGCCTTCACATCATTTGTATGTGTCTGTCTGTGTCCAAATGTCCCCTTTTTATAAGAACACCAGTTGTACTGGGTTAGAGCCCATTCTAATGACCTCATCTTGATCACTTGTAAAGACCCTAGTTCCAAATAAAGTTGCATTCATAGTTACTGTGGGTTAGGACTTCAGGATCTTTTAGGGGATACAGTTCAACCTGTAATGGATGGTTTAGCTATTTTCTTTTTTTTTTTTTTCTTGAGACAGAGTCTTACTCTGTTGCCCAGGCTAGAGTGCTGTAGTGTCAGCCTAGCTCACAGCAACCTCAAACTCCTGGACTCAAGCAGTCCTCCTGCCTCAGCCTCCCGAGTAGCTGGGACTACAGGCATGCACCACCGTGCCCAGCTAATTTTTTCTATATATATTTTTAGTTGTCCATATAATTTCTTTATATTTTTAGTAGATACAGGGTCTCGCTCTTGCTCAGACTGGTCTTGGACTCCTGAGCTCAAACAATCCACCCGCCTTGGCCTCCCAGAGTGCTAGGATTACAGGCGTGAGCCACTGTGCCTGGCCTAGCCATTTTCTATATATGAAATTAACTTCTCCTGGTCTTTTAAGATTTATTATAACATTCCCTTGGTAGGAACGTAGTTAAAACCTGGATTCACCCCTTGTCCTGCTAATTCTGTACTTTGGTTTTTGGCAGCATTTAGGAAAGAGCCGAGATAGATCTGCTTTGTAACTTTGGTGGGAGATGCCTCCCTTTTCTGGGCTGAATTAATTAATAATAATAATAGCTTCCATTAGTGTTTACTATGTGGAAGGGATGGGTTATGTGAAGCACTTTATATATATTACCCCATTTAATTCTTATAATAACTCTATGAAGTAGATATTATTCTTATTTTACAGGGGAGAAAAGTGAGGCTTAGCCAGTGAAATAACTTGCCCAAGGTCACATTTAGTAAATGGTAGAGCAGGCATTCATATCTAACTCTGTTGGATTTCAGAATTGCAACTCTTAACTGCAATATTATACTTTTCCTTCTCATCCTTGAATGGAACTGTCTGGCCTGAGTCTCCTTTTCTCCAAAAACTCCTAGTTCTGGAATCATGCCAACTGAAAGGGTCAGGGAAGTGACCTTTACTAACATTCTTGTGAGCTCTTATTGTTTGTGAGTGGGAAAGTGAATGTGACTTCAGTTGGCACTTTTTACCTAATGGTTTAAATCTTGCCAAAGGGCCTTCATCAGGTGTGGATATTGTGAGTTCCTTTAAAAAAAAGTCTTAGAACTTAAGAGGAAAAAACACAGACCTATATATAAACTATGTTTAACTCTCTTTATTATTATTATTATTATAAATTTACATGTTCATTTAATGAATTTAGGCAGAAATTACAAAGAAAAAATTAAAAATTCTCTTTTCTAGTCTTTGCTTTCTCCACCTTGTCCCACCGGTCAGGGTAACCACTGTTCAAGCTTTAGTTTGTATTCTTCCAGCTGTTTTTTTGCCAGGCTTACTTTGTAATTATCCCTTTACATCCTTTACTCCTTTATGTGGGTTGTGTCTCCTCTTGTCTCTTGACCTCTTATTTTTGTTGCTGTACATCTGGCTTGCTTTTGAGTCTCCATTTGATACTTAGGATCTGTGCCTTTTGCAGAGCACCCTTTCCTGTAAAATGTTTCCCCCGCCTGTCGTAAAATCCTACCTGTCTTTGGAACTCAGATCAAGTCCTCCATTTCCCATGAATCCTTTGCAAACCATACCAACCGGTGATAACTCATCCTACTTCTGAACTCAAGGCATTAATTTCTGCCACTTATGTGCTAATTGACCATGAAATGCTGTGTATCATCACTTGTATTTTATTATTTGTTATTTAACTTCTTGTATACTTGCCCAGTTAGATTGTGCTGCTGGGGCTCATAGGTTCTGATTTATTCTTTTTTCTATTCCTGGCTTTGCCTAGCACGGTGCCCTTCATTTAGCAGGTATTCACCAAATGTCAGTGCAATTGAATTTCCTTAGTACTTCACACCCTTTTAAGGATCAGGTGCTCAGAGCTGGAAGCCTGAGGGAACACTCAATTAGCTGACATCATTTTGGCAGCCTGGCAGGGTGGGGCGTGTGCCTGAGAGGAGTGTCAGGAGATGAAATAATTGTGCAATAGGTTATGCTTCCTCCTCTGATGGATGCGATTCAGATTTCACATTGGGGAAAAGAGATAGTAAGTGTAGGAGGAGAGCTGAAAAGGGGATGGATGGGAGGATGCTACATTGTTAGACGTGGGAATATGACTTTATTAAAAACATCAATAAAAGGATGGTGTATTGCAGAGAGAAGCTTCTTGGAACCAGTAGGCTAATTAGACAAACCGGCTTCTCTGGTGCAAACCAGTTATTAATTGCCATTTATTTTCTTTGCAATAAAACTGTCCCACCCATCTACTTTCTTTCTCATTAGAGTGAGTCTGGAGAAAAGGATTAAGTTAGAATTAGGAACTCCAGGAGAGAAATGCAGGATAGAGTAGGGCAAGGGATGAGGATACTCCTTTCTCCCATTTGTCTTAATCAGCCCTAGACCTTAGTGATGGCCAGGACCTCCTTGCGTTTGCCAGTAGGGGTTGCTACAGAAGTGGTATAAAACCTCTTGCTTCTACCCCTACTGCCTTCTTTTGCCTCATTTTACTTTTTTCTTTTACCAACACTCTCCCACCACACACACTGTGATGACATTGGTGGGTCATCATTCTCATCTCTGAGGCCTAGGTGGGCAGTGCCCTTACCTGCCCAGACTTTGAATCTAACCTATCTTTATATCCCCCCTCCCACCCCCACCCATGGTAGAAAGGTAGAGAAAAGGAAATGGAGTGTGATAGTTTTAACTCTTCTATAGCTTAGGGGGCAGAATGTTTTGATTGTTTGATTTAGAGGTCTTGGGGTCTCCTAATATGAAAATCTATTCTTTTTGTTGATGGAAAGACCTCACTCCTTCATTCTTTTGCTCTGAGTAATGTGGACCCAGAAAAGGTCTTATGTTAGAGGGTTGGTGTCTGCCCTTGCAGAGGAAAAGATTCCCCTTGGACTTGATTTTTTTCCCATTAATGGATATCTCATTATCAGAAGGTGAGGATTAATGGTGCTTTGAACAGAATATAAATATAGACAACACCCTAATATGTTTCTAGTGATTGGGCTTTTGGTTTTGAAAACATTAGGCTAGATGCCTCCCTACTTTTTGTGGGATGATTTAGCTGCAGACTAACCTGGAGGCAATAACAATGACCTTTTGTATATCCTTAAACATTGTGACTTTTTATTGAGACTGTCTTGGTGGGGAGAGTTTTGGTCCATGGGAATGGTGTGGGTTTTGGTGTCTACTCCTTTCTCTTCAGATAAATCCTCCTACATGTCCCATACTCTGGCTCTGGGAGGGACGGACGGGTGGCGGTGGTAGTGGGGGGGTTAGTACACTCATCTCATTGTTCAAATCAAGTTTCCTGGGTGTGGTTCTCTAGAACTTCCTACCAGAGCTGACTCAAGAATTCTCTTATATTGTGGTGCTCTTTTTTTTGTTTTTTTGAGGCAGAGTCTCACTCTGTTGCCCCAGCTAGAGTGCAGTGGTGTCATGATAGCTCATTGTAATCTCAAATTCCTGGGCTCAAGTGATCCTCCTGCCTCAGCTAGGACTACAGGTGTGCACCACTGTGCCCAGCTAATTTTTCTATTAATATTTTTAGTAGAGATGGAGTCTCAGTTTTGCTCAGGCTGGTCTTGAACTTCAGAGCTCAAGCTATCCTCCCAACTCAGCCTCTCAGAGTGCCGGGATTGATTACAGGTGTGAGCCACCATGCCTGGCCCTCTGGTGCTCTTCTTGTTCTTACATGTCATACCAATTTACAGCCTTGACATTTTGGGCAGTATCATTTGGAGATGTTAAGCTGGGAATAAAGAAAATAAAAATGTTTTGAGAGGCTCCTTGAAACGTTCCTTTCGCTAGGTAAAGCAAGTTTCCCTAGATGCTGTGGCTGAAAACTGAAGAATCCTAAGCCTGCTTTTCTTTTTTATTGTCACCGATACCTCTGAATAACAATTATTTGCCTTTCTGTCCCCCATAAGATTCTGAGCACCTTGAGAGCTGGGAGAATGTCTCATTCAATGCGTCCCTAGGCCGGGCGCGGTGGCTCACGCCTGTAATCAGTCCCAGCACTCTGAGAGGCCGGGTAATCCTAGCACTCTGGGAGGCCGAGGCGGGTGGATCGCTCGAGGTCAGGAGTTCGAGACCAGCCTCAGCAAGAGTGAGACCCCGTCTCTACTAAAAATAGAAATAAATTATCTGGCCAACTAAAAATATATATAGAAAAAATTAGCCGGGCATGGTGGCGCATGTCTGTAGTCCCAGCTACTTGGGAGGCTGAAGCAGTAGGATCGCTTAAGCCCAGGAGTTTGAGGTTGCTGTGAGCTAGGCTGACGCCAGGGCACTCTACACTCTAGCCCGGGCAACAAAGTGAGACTCTGTCTCAAAAAAAAAAAAAAAAAAAATGCATCCCTAATGCTTAGCACAGTTCCCAGCTCCAAATAAGTGTGTTGAGTTGAATAGTGGAGGGACGTTTTAAATGCATTGACTGCAGATGCATGCCTAGCATATTGAATTGGGAGACATTAGTAGAAAGTGGAGATGGATAAAGAAAGGAATTTTTGTGGATAGGACGTAAAGAATTTTTGTTTCCTAAGAATTTTTTGAGCTGTTCTGCAGTTCCTTACATGGGAACATTTAGAAGTTGTGTTAGTTGCATATGTCTAGCTAACGACCTTGGACAAGGCACTGTGACCTTTTTTGTAGCAGGGACTAAAGACACCTGCCTATCCCTCTCAAATGGAGGATATCCTTCTGCAAAGGGAAGGGCTCAGGATTAGATTGGGGGTGGGGAAAGAAAGCATTGAGTCCCTGCTAGCCAGGCACTGTAAAAATATAAAGTTGTTATTATGATAATTGCTGTTGTCGAACAAGACAAATCTCAGCCTCTTCTCTGGCTTGTACCCCACACCCCGTCACAACCGCAGACTGGGTGGATGCAGACTTTAAATATTGGGGTCACCTGTAGCTGTTGGCAAATGTCCCTTGTGGTTTCTCTGGGTATTGTGCTGACATTACTTTTTGGCTCTTTTCCTTCTATCCGTCAGTAAAATGTAGGAAGTTTGTGGAGATGTGCTTTTGATTGGCATTAGGGGATGGGATGACTTCATTCTCCCCATATAACTAATAAATATCCAACACTCCTTAACAAGATGGACCAGTTTGGAAATTCTTACCTAGGGAGTGACTGAAGCCTAAGAGGTACTAGACTTTGCACAACGCCCTGCATGAGAACGGTGTAAGCTGGGAATAAAGAAAGTAAAAATATTTGCAGAGGTTCCTCATTTCCATGAGTATGGCTTGGATCCTGATCAGCTGGTTTCCTGTCTCTATAGGGATGTGATTCCACCCCCTTCCTTCTGGAAGAAATGGATACTTTTTCATTTCCTGTTTGATAGCATATTTTCTGAGAACCAGGAGACACTTGGTGACTATAAATCATTTGGCTTGTGGGGGTGGGAAGGAGGCTGCTTTTGTTTTCAGCAGAATGGCTTAGATTTGAAGAATTCAAAGCCTATACATGAACCACCAAGCTTCCTTGTCTCCATGGGAGAGACGCAGGACTTAAGAAGATTGTTTTGAATCCCTTTCCTGGGCTGGGCCTACTTGACCTATGGTGGTAGAGCCCCTTATCACACTTAGGTCACAAAACCTCTGTCCCTCATGGGGACCTACGTACTGTGGATTCCATTCTTGCCACATCCCCTGGTCAGCCCTTTTTGTATCTAAATCCACTGGTATCAACTATTAGTCCCTGGGAAGTGACACCACCCTTGGAATGGAACCTGGCTGGATCCCCACGCCAGCCCTTTTTGCATGACACAGGCTGGGACTGGAATCTGGCTGTCCAGATTTCCTGTTCCCTGTCCCCACCAGCAGGCCCTCCTGCTTCTACTGGGGGAGGGGTGGTGGTGGGAGCTGGTTGTTAACATGCAGCGCCACCTGTGGACCTGCACAGCTACTTCTCTTTCCCTAACCAGAGCTGCCTGTCCAGTCTGGCCTGTTCCTGATCCAACTGGAGTGAGCAGAGACTGCAGAGTGTGCAGCCAGGAGGCAGTCATTGTGATCCCCTTTGCTTAGAGTAAAGATTTGCTTAGTGTTTGGGGACCTGGAGTTTAATTTTGTATCATATTAACTCTTAGAGTTTTAAAAATTAAAAAAAATGTTTTCACCACTGACCTGAAAGCAATTAGATTTTTTTTAAACTCTTAGATTTTCTTCTTCTTAAATTAACTCTTAAATTAGATTTTTTTCTTGACTTTGGAAAAGTCCTTAAAAGTTCTTACAAAATAGGGAATTACTTGGTAGGTTATGAGAAATTTCATTTTTGGGTTTTGTGGATATTACAAACAACTTTTCCTAGTTTGCTAGGGTTTTGAATGGCTAAGTAATTGATGTGTTTAAAGTTCTTAGATATAATCAGAGGAAGAACAACCTTATAAGTGGAATTTAGGGAGCATGCGCCTAACATTTAATAGTAAATTCTTCCTTTTGCCTTTTTTCCTTGCTCAGGGGTTTTCTGGTTTGTTTTTATTTTGTAGTATCAGATAAATTTTCCCTCCAGGTAGAAAACAGCATCTTACAGTGGAAAGGAATCCTGGTTTTGGTACTGACCAGCTCTGTAACCTTGAATAGTCACTTAGCCTTATCTCTCAACTGTGTGCTTTTCCTAATTCCTCATTTGTAAAATGCTGATGGTGATAACCATCTTGCAGGGTTTTTATAAAGGTTAAATGAGTTAATATATGTAAAACACATTGCTGGCACATAGTAGGTATGTAATTGTGTCTTGTTTTTATCAGTAGGAGTCATAGTAACAATATGATTTATTCTATTATGGTAAAATACACATAACAGAAAATTTACCATTTTAGCCATTAAACAATAACTCCTCCTCCCCCTCCTCAGCCCCTGGCAACCACCATTCTACTTTCTGTTTCTACGAATTTAACTACTCTAGGCAGTTAAGTAGAATCACATAGGTGGAATCACCCAATATTTATCCTTTTGTGTCTGGCTTATTTCACTCGGCATTATGTCCCCAAGTTTGATCCATGTTGTAGTATATGTCAGAATTTTTTTCCTCTTTAAGGCTGAATATTCCATTGTATGCATATGCCACATTTTATTTATCTGTTCCACCTGTTGATGGACATTTGACTTGCTAATAATATGATTGTTTTTAATAGTAATATTGTTGGATTAATTCTCTAAAGTTAACCATCTTCAAAGCTGGGAGAAAGAGATCGAAGTAGAATGATACTATTGTTTGTGTGTTGACTTCATCTGTCTGAGTTTTGGTTGCAGGGCGTCTTTTGATAGGTGTCTGATAAACGATGGACCCACTGAATCCCATATAGAGAATTCAGGCCTGGCAGAACTCTGGGAAAAAAATTATTTCCTGCTAGCTTAATTTTCCCCAAGCTCTGTGTGCTGCAGTTTGCCAGCCTTACTTCTCTGCCGCTCTCCTTTGCTCTTACTGTGAATGGGGCTCTTGCTGTGGTGACATATCTAGAATCTTGATTTGTTTTGCATAGGTCAGGGCTGAGGGGGAATTGCTGCATATTCTGTGGGGTGATGAGCAAAATGAATGGCTAGCTGTGTGCCAACTTGGCTTGCCAGGGTAGGGTTTGTAGGATATATATACATATGTGTACACACATATATGTACAAATGTATACACACACACAAATATCCCATTATTGACAACTGACACAATGAAAGAGCTACATGTTCTTCTTTTGGATTCCTCTCAGCCCAGCCCACCACCAGAATGTATACGTTGGAAACAAGGATCCAGGATGATGGGAGAGGTTTACAAGGGATTCAAAGTTTAAAGAACCTTAGCAGAAGGGTCTTCACAGCTTAGACAGGCTCTTGCAGTGTCTACCAAAATTCTAAAGAAAGACTACTACCCACATATGATTTCTCTGCCTATTACCAGGCCCAAGTTAGACCTTGAAAAGCGCAAGAGCACAACTTCTGCATCCAATGCTTATGCTGCACGAGGGTAGAGGTTGAGAAAGACAGGCAGCCCCTCCCAACTCCTGTATCTTTATCTGTGGACTTTCCTGTTTGTTTATAGTGGGGAAAGGGTGGTTTATACTGATTTGTGCCCAATCCTTTCTTTGTGCTTGAGGGGACTGCAGGGTGGTTTGGGTTTTTTGCCCATGGACACACAGACATGTCACCTCAGTGCACTCCTCTACCCAAACTGGCCTGCCCTCGTATTCCTGGCTTCTGTACCTCCAGTGCCTAGATACCAGTTATGTTTCAAAAGCTATTTAGGATGATTGTTTGCTGTCAACATAATATGAGTGAATTAATTCTATATTAAATTAATAAGGATCACATTTAGCATTAGTCAATTAAGATTATATCTGTACATATGACTAAAGAATTAACGTTTGTGCTTTGTGAAGACACTACAGGAGTGGATCTAAAAATGAATCTTAGAAAACAAGAATCTATTTTAGATTTTAGAGAAACAGATTAAACATGAACGACAGTAGGGGGCACTTGTATGACAGTGGAGTGAAGACAAGTACAAGAGTGTTCAGCTTGAAATTTTAACTTTTACTTATTTCTTGGGAAGTTCATGCTTTTTCCTTATATTACTTTCTTTATGTAAAACGGACAGATTTTAAATATAAAATATTTGACACGATCAGTAAATTATATTTACTCTTTATAGACTAAAAATGGATTGCCTTCAAAGTTTGTTAAATTTGTTATTGGAGATGGAGTCTTACTATGTTGCCTAGGTTGATCTCAAACTTGTGGCATTAAGCAATCCTGCCTATACCTCCCTAGTAGCTGGGATTACAGGGACATGCTACTGTGTCTGATAAATTTATTTTTTTACTTTCAGATGCTCTTTGGCAAGTAAAAATTGCTAGATTAAAAGTACTACATTATCTCATTAAACTATATCAACATACAAAGCTTTAAAAATTTGTCTGAAAGTCTATTGGAAGCCTTAATTTCTATATCAACAAATTTGTACTACTCTAGATTATGTACTACCTGTCACTCAAGGATCTTGTTGAAATATTTTCTTGTACAAGGGTGAGTAAAAACAAAACAAAAAGAACAAAAATAAGTGTACCTCATATTGTATTTGAATGGAGGTCCTCACAAACACTTGACAAATGGGGAGTGTTAGATAAACACATCCTTCTCTCATTTTAATAATGATATTGAAAGGTTCCAAAGGCCAAAACGATCTTTATGAGCTCTCTTTCTTGAATTCCCAATGAGAAACTTTGTTGAGGAATAACAGTGTCATTTTTAAATTGGCCTCTGCACAAACTACATAAATATAGTTATTTCATGTTTCATATGTATGATATAGCTGGCTGTTAATCACCCCATGAAAATGGAGTACAGGGCATGCTGAATACTTCAATTTCGCAGATAAATACTAAAACTAATTTTAACCAACTGTTTTGTCATTTATCCCTACTTGAATCACCAAAGATGTTTGCTTATGGGTGAAAAATGAACTGATTTTTTTCCCTCTTGTTTACCCTTTACCTTTCTTTTTAACGTTATCTCCTGCTATTCTTTATATTCCTACTAAAATGAACTAGTGCTCTTTCTGTACATGTCCTGGCTTTCCTGCCTCCGTGCCTTTGCTCATGCTGTTTCCCATGCCTGGATTTTCCTTTTACTTTGGCATCTTATTGGTGCTTCCACATCCATCTCAAATGTCACTTTTTTTGTGGAGCCTTCCCTGATTACCTCAGGTACAAGTTCAGGTACATCTTCCTGAACTTACATTATATTATTGAAAGAAATTCACTTAAAAGTAATAGTAGTAACTGACAATTAACATCACACAGCCTTTTACAAAATGCTTTCACGTATATTAGTAGCTCATTTGAACCTCACAGATAGTTTATCACTCCTATTTTACAGCTGAGGAAACTGAGGCTCAGGGAGGCTAAATGACTTGCCTGCACCCACAGCTAGAACTGAATCTAAATCTTATGACTTTAAACCCCATGTTTTTCCCACAAAACAGTGCTATATTATTAATATGCTTCTTATCACTTGCTACTATGTTATAGCTAGTTGTGAAAATGCCATATCTGGTCTACTACTTTGTGCTGTCCTTAAAGGAAGAGTTAATGCCTTATTATTTATTTAATTTAATTTAATTTATTCATTTGTTTTTTTAAGAGACAGAATTTCCTTCTTTCTTCCAGGCTGGAGATAGCTGGGATTAGAGGTGCACACCACCATACCCGGCTAATTAAAATTTTTTTTATAGAGACAGGGTTTTTCTATGTTGCCCAGGCTGGTCTCAAACTCCTGGCCTCAAATGAGCCTCCTGCCTTGGCCTCCCAAAGTATTGGGATTATAGGTGTGAGCCACTGTGCCTGGCCAATAAGTTATTCTTTATGTCCCTCACATCCCATAACACAGAATATTACATATCATAAGGCACCAATAAATATTGTTGAAAGGCTGACAATGAGTTGGGGAGATGTTGATGAATGCATGTGCTTAGCACATAGATACCTAATAAATAATTATTGAATTTAATTATAAAATCGATCAAAGACCATAGTTGGGCTGGGCACAGTGGCTCACACCTGTACCCCTCACACTTTGGGAGGCTGAGGTGAGAAAATCATTTGAGACAAGGAGTTCAAGATCAGTCTGAGCAACCCTTGTCTCAAAAACAAAAAACTCCAAAACCTGTAGTTAATAAGGTTTAGTAAGTTTATGACATTTACTAAGTGCCAGGCATTGTTATAAAAGCTTTCTTTTCTTTTCGTTTTTTTGTTTTAGAGACAGTCTCACTCTGTCACCCTGGCTAGAGTGCAGTGGCCTCATTACAGCTCACTGCAACCTCAAATTCCTGGGCTTCTGCCTCAGCCTCCCTGGTAGCTGGGACTACAGGCACATACCACCATGCCTGGCTAATTTTTTCAATTCTTAATAGAGATAGGGGCTCACTCTTGCTCAGGCTGGTCTCAAACTCCTGACCTCAAGCAATCCTCCTGCCTTGGCCTCCCAGAGTGCTAGGATTACAGGTGTGAGCCACCGCACCTGGCCTATAAATGCTTTATATGAAATTAACTAATTTAGTCCTCACAGCTTATCTCCACTTTACACTTGATAAAACTAAAGAACAGGAGGGCACAGTGACTTGCCCAAGAACACACAGCTGGTAAGCAGCAGAGTTAGGTTTCACAGTGATAGGCAGGCTGGTTCTAGAATCCACATGTACTCAACCATTATGCCTTGATCTGTTGTTGAGAATATTTTTACACTATTAAGTTCCTCCTGGACTCCTCTCTGTCTTGGGTGTGGCTCAAATAAAAAAAAGCAGAGGCAGCACAGTTTGTTGAATATACCGTAGAGCTGTGGCTCTCAAACTTGTACCTGCATCAGAATCACCTGGAGGGCTTGTTAAAACACAGATTGCTGGGTCCCACCCGTTGTTCTGATTCAGTAGGTCTGGGGTGGAGCTTGAGAAATTGTATTTCTGACAAGTTCCCAGATGCTGCTGCTGGTGGTCTGGGGGCCACGGGTGTATAGTATTGGTGTTGAGAGCATGGACTCAAGCTGCTGTGGTTTGAACCTCAGCTCTGTCATTTATTTACTGAACTGGGTAATTTCTTGAACCTATCTGTTTTTCAGTTCTCATCTGTAAAATGTTTTATTGATAGCACATACATCATAGGATTCTTGTGGAGATTGAATGAAATCATATGTGTAAAGTGCTTACAGTGGTGCTTCTCATAGTAAGCATGTAGTCTTAGCTACATTAATGGTGATGACACATATTCCTTCCTTTGTAGATTTTAAAGTCTAGTTATTAGACTTAAATCTAATAAATAATTTTTTTAAAGTTTGAAATCAGGTATTAGTTTATATGATTCTGACTTGAAAGTACCTTAGATTTAGAGAAGTGAAATGTGTGTGTGTTGAGGGGCAGGGGAGCAGTGGGGGACCAGGAAGAGGAGAGGTGCATGGCACTAGAAGATAATGGAAAGTTGTACAGTCAGAGTTTAGAAAGGTTGGGATTATCAGTGGTTTTGGTTTTACTGCTGGAGAACTTGAAGGAGGGAGGAAGGGGGTGGAAGAGAGAGGTGCCTGTGCTTTCTGTTTGCCAAAAAGATAACTGACTCCTTTTCCCATTTCTCTTTCTTAGAGCTGATATCTGGTCTGAAGGTGAAGTTCCTGGCAGTGTTTGCTTTTTGTGGGGAACAATGGCTAAGGAAGTGGTTTGCTGCTGGCTTCTGGAGCTGGGCTCCGCAGCCTTTATCCTTCACAGCTGCCTCACATACTTTTGATTCTTGCTGAGAAAGGCAGTTGTTAGGTTTGGAAGTCTTCAGATTCCAGAGCCAGCTGGACAGCTGACCCTCTGGTAGCTATTTCCCAAACTGCTAGCCCCCTGTCACCTCATCTCCCTGGGCCCCTTCTTTTGTACTTTGAAGTAATATCCTATATTTAGTGAACTAGCCAGTTAGAGGTTGGAGGAGGTTTGAGGGAGGAGTCTCTCTCTCCCACCTTAAAATTCTGGATGGATGGAGTATTTGCACCCAGGAACAAGATGTATCCTGTTCAAAAATTTTAATCATCAGGCATGTTCATATGACAGCTTACAGTGCTGTGAAGGTACCTCTAGCAGTGTTTATTTTTGGGTGTCCTAAAGAAAATATTTGGGGGAAGGAGTAGGGAGAAGTTCAGGCAACTCCATTTATGGTTGAGCAATGCTTGGTATTCTACAGAAGGGACCATATGGACAGTGGAGGAGAGTTTAGCATTCTTATTGTTCACCTCTTGCTCCCTCCATTCGGGGAAGATTAGGGACACCTCATTAGCTATTGGAGTGGAACAACTATTTCCTGGACTCACATAAGCCTCAGCCCCACATCCTGTGTCTTCTGCTGTCTCAGCTTGCTGAGTCACCACCTAGGCATGGCAGTAGCCAGGTTGCCACCTGGAGCACCTGGAGCGCTCTTGGCATAATGTATTATTGACTGGTCTTGGTCTCCAGGACACTGCCTGGGCCTCTCCAGGCCTGTTGGAGTGATAGGCTGGGTCTTAGCTCTCCCTCCAGCTTGTTCTACAAGGCTCTGACCTACTTTTCAGGGACAATTAAGTGCTTGTGAGTAAAGGAAGGCAGTGACCCCAGTGAAGGTGAACCAGAGCTGAATTAAACAAACATTTGTAGTTACTTTTTTTCCGTCTCACACAGTACAGCCCAAATGGAATGGCAGACCAGGATGATGTTGGAGCCAATTCCAAATGCTTATGTAGACAACCAACCAACTTTGAATTCTTATTCTTTCTATCAATGTACTTTGATATAAGAAGTTACCTTTCATAGTCATTTTACCTCTTGTCTTTTGGGTGATAGAAGAAGGTTGGGAAAGAAGTTGGGGCTCTTAGAGTGAATCATTGATACAAGCCTACTTTTGATACACCTTTTTGTGTATGAAAAGGTTTATAAAAAGATACACTTTTTGGTGGCAGTGTCTGGTTCATTTGTAGCATCTCTGAGAGGATTTGAATCTCTTTTTCTTTTTGTACCAGGTCAGGTTAATAGGCTGGATGGGAGCCCATATCTTTAGGGACCAAGTAAGTAGCTGGTTTAGGTTTTCTTGTCTTTGTAAAGCAAGGGCTCAAGGGTTGGATCCAGTCTTTCAATTTGCAGTGAAGGGAAGTGAACTCACTTTCCCACTCTGTCCCTTACCCCTGTCCCTTACTGTATTAGCAGACCCCCCCCCCCCAACTTCTGCTTCCCTGTTGAATATGATTATTATGTTTGTGTTGTCCTTACTGTTGTACCTTACCACTGGGGGAAAGATCCAAGGCTCTGAAAAGGACAGTGACTCTTGTCCTACATTGGCTGTTTCCGAGACCCTGAGGGAATTGCCAAACTAGCAATCAGTCAGTTTCTTAAACTTTTATTTTCAGCAACTCCACATTCGAGAACTCCCATTACCTCCTAGTCAATAAAAAGAAGAGTTATTCGTACTACGCTCAGAGATCCAGATCAAATCTTAAGGAAGGAAGAAGCTTAGAAGGAGGACTCTACCCTGCCAGTCTCTCATTGGAATCCTCTTCTAACTACGTGTGGGGTGTCAGCCCCATTTGAAGAACTAGTTTATATGTCAGAGCGTGGCCTGGAAGTCAGCATGGTGTCAATTTTGGTATCATAGATGACTAAGTCTGCGGGGAAGGGTGTCTTAGATGACCTGAAAATGCTCCATTCCTACTAGAAATCTGGGTCTGGGCACAACCTGCTTTCTTCCACTTCTATTCCTTTATGCCCATGAAACCTGGTCTCTGCTATTTCCCAGTCTATCAGCCCCTTTATGTGTCAGTGCCTTCCCAACCTAGCCTATTAGACAACACTTGTACTGGCATTCTCAGGTCTTTTACGTGCTTTCCACACCTTCCTTTCCTGTCCCCAGCGCTGGACCCATGTTCATTTTCTCCACTGAGCTACTACTGAGTGCTGCTCTGTAACACTGTGCTGACTGACTGCTTACAGATTTATGAGCTCTAGCCACAGCTTGTCTGTCAACCCTGCCCTGAAATGTTTTTATTCTCTTCTGGTTAACTCCCATTCATTTTCCCTACAGCAGCTATTCCAGACTTTCACCACACTCAAACTTACTACTCCACCCTACCTTGTAAACTCTCAATAAGTCATTTAGTTTTTTACTTTCCACACCTTTACCTCTCAACTTATCTGTAATCTTTTTTTTAAAAAGAGATGAGTTTTTGTTCTGTCACCCAGCTGGACTACAGTGGCGTGATCATAGGTCACTGCAGCTTCATCTCCTGGGCTCACGCAATCCTCCTGCCTCAGGCTCCCAACTAGCTGGGACTATAGGCACATGCCACCAAGCCTGGCTAATTTTTCTTATTTTTTTGTAGAGATGGGATCTCTCTTTGTTGCCTCAAACTTGAACTCCTGGCCTCAAGCGATCCTCCTCCCCCAGCCTCCCAAAGTACTAGGAATTTTTCTGTAATCTTTACCAGTCCTCACCTCATTCTCTCCTATTTCAGAGGCAGGTCTCTGGCATATATTAGTATACATTTTGTGTTCTTAGTCTCTCCCTCCCTAGTGACTCTTTATAAATATGTTCAGGTTTTCTCCATCCTAAGAAAAAAAATTCCTTTAAGCTTGTGTTTTCTTCAGACTGACTCTCTTTGCTTCCCCCCACTAAACTTCTTTAAGAGCCTTTCTTATGTTCCTTTAGTCATCTTGACTCACTATAGCCAGGCTTTGTGCCCACCATCCCAACTGAAATTGCTCTCATTTGTGATGACTTACTTGCAGAATTCAGTGGCCTGTTTTCAGTTCTTATGCTGTTTGATCTTGTCACAACATTTGATTATATTTGGACATCTTTTTTTTCCTTACTCTGTGTGCTATCTGTGCATAAGTTTACCTACTCTGGTGATTTTATTTATCAATTTCGTCTGTGTGTACAGTGATGACTCACTATCAAAATCTCCAAATACTGTATGAGCTTTTTCCCTGAGGTCCAAACTTACATTTCCAAATGACTACTGTCCTTTGCCACATTAAAATCTATAGAAATTCTAACATAATACATTTAAAATGGAGCTTATAATCATCCCCATTCTTTCCTTTGCCTAAACCTGCTTCATTTCCTATATGCCCTATCTCAGGCACCAATTTCACCTTCCATCTGTTTGCCCAAGCTAGGAAATCAGGTTTTGTTTGTTTGTTTGTTTGTTTTTTGTCTTCCTTTGTTTTCCACATCTGATTGGACACTAAGTTCAGTTTGTCTAGTGCAGAAATATCTCAACAACTATCCTTTACTGGCTGGACCCACTGCCCGATTTTAGATCCTTATCTTCTTTTGGCTTCTGCCAGCAATCATGCCAAATCTCTTCTTAAAAACGGATTTTGGGGGGGATGTTGGGGGGCAAGGGCAATATATGTAACCTAAACATTTGTACCTCCATAATATGCTGAAATAAAAAAAAAAACCCAGATTCTGTTTCATCCCTTATTTATACTGTTTCCTATGCCTTGAATCTTTATCTGCCTCACAAACTCCTGTTGATACTGTAATCTTTTGTCCCAGCTCAAAAGTAACTAGTTTTTTAATGGAGTTTCTGCTTCTTCTGCCACAACCAGGAAAAAAATTTCATTTACCTTTTCATCTGAGTTCTCACGGTGCTTTGTACATCCCTTTGCAGTGGTACTTACTTTATAGTTATCGTTTAATTGTCTGGCTCCCCTAGACCATGAGTTCAATGAAGGCAGGCTGTACCTTCTTCATCTTCGTTTCTTTGGTGCCGTAACCATTGGTTGAATTGTTGTGTTGCATATAAAGTTCCTTCTATCTCCAGATAAAGGATATTTGGAAAATCTGAAAGAGCTTATGCTACTCTTGGATATTAGTTTTGGCTGAATCTCCTATCCCCTTTTTATTTCCCAAAATATTTATATTTATAGTAGGAATATTATAAAATAATAAAGAAATATAAAATTAACCACTATTTATAACCATTGTAAATATTTTGATATGTTTTCCATAAGACATTTTCTTGTGCAAATGTACATGTAAATACATATTTTGCAAAAAATACTATTTGTAACATGTTTTCTTCACTTACTGTAAGGTCAGAATATTTCAGTGACAAAAAATATGTATTAGTTTCATAATTTAAAGGCTGGGCACGGTGGCTCACGCCTGTAATCCTAGCACTCTGGGAGGCCGAGATGGAAGGATTGCTTGAGCTTTTTTTTAATTTTTTTTTTCTTTTTCTTTTTGGTAGAGACAGGGTCTCACTCTTGCTCAGGCTGGTCTCGAACTCCTGAGCTCAAGAGATCCTCCTGCCTCAGCCTTCTAGAGTGCTAGGATTACAGGTGTGAGCCACTGCGACTGGCCTAACCACATTTTTTCCATATAAATTCCTCACATCTAAGCCAGACAATACTGTCTTCCTGGAGGACCTTCACTTACTCTGTCTGCCATATAGAATCTTACCCATTGTTCACAGCCTGCCTCAAAGTCCTGTAGGAAACCGTCTTTGATCGCTCTACTGGGAGTTCATTCCTAGTTTCCTAAATGCTAATAGTAATTTTTTTCTGTATTATTTTTTTGTACTTCATTTTTTTTGAGACAGAGTCTTGCTTTGTTGCCTGGGCTAGAGTGCAGTGATGTCATCATAGCTCACTGAAACCTCAAACTTCTGGGCTCAGAGGATCATCCTGCCTTAGCCTCCCAAGTAGCTGTGACTACAGGTGTGTACCACCATGCTCAGCTAACTAAAAATTTTTTTTGTAGAGACAGGGTCTTACCATGTTGCTCAGGTTGCTGGTCTCGAACTCCTGGGCTCGAGTGATCCTTCTGCATTGGCCTCCCAAAGTGCTAGGATTATAGGTATGAGCCACTGCACCCGGCCTTTATTGTTCTTTAGCATCCTTTATATGTGTATGCATTATTTTCTTCTACAAGATTGGAAGCTCCTAGAACTTGGGGACTGTATCATGAACTCTTTTATTTCTCACATTGTCAGCTCTGTATTTTGCATGTAAGTGTCCAAAAAGCTTTCGTGATTTATGGAGTAAATGGAAACTGCTTTAACATAGTAGTAATAATACATCAGAACATCATCATTCTATACCTAATACCTAATAAAATATTGACATTATTTTACATGAATTTTCCTATTTATTTTTCTTAAATACTCAGATATATTATGTGAAGGGAAGTGGAAAAGTGAGACTCCTCTTTCATGGCCATATTCTGTTTCCCCCAAGATTTTTAAGAATGGTATATACCTGCCCTTTAGCTTCACATCCCTTCAACTCTACTGAACTTATGTTGTCAGGGTCACTAATCACCTCCTAATTGCCTAATCCAACAGTAATTTTTCAGCGATCTTCCTTAACCTTTCTGTGGTACTTGACACTATGAAACACTCTGTCCTCCTTGAAAGTTTCTCCTTCCCTACGGTTTAGTGATCCCATTCTTTCCTGATTTTTTTTTTTTTTTTTTGTAAAAGAAGGGGAAGTATGGGAAAGAAGAGAGAGAGAAGGAAGGGCTCTTCTGATTATTTTCCTTCCTTATGTACATGTTTATCTACTTTTACTGACCTTTAAATAAAGGTGCTTTCTAGGATTTTGTCCTTGGCCCTCTACATAGTTTTCTTGAGTGATCTTATTCATACTTATGGCTTCAGCTGCCATGGTGACTCTGGGCCAGATTTCTTTCCTGAGCTTCAGACATTTATCTCTGAATACTACAGGACTTTTTTTGATTATCCTATAGGTATCTTTTATTTGACATGTTCCAAACAAAACCCTTCATCTTCACTCCGGCAAACCTACTTTTCTCTGTCCTATTCTTTATTTAAGGCACTACCTTCTACCCAGTCACAGAAGACAGACATTTGGAAATCATTTGAGAATCTTCCCTCTTTGTGTCCCTCCACCCTACCCCATCCCAACTCAAATAAAACAGTGATCAAATTTTATATAATTTCATTTCAAATCTTGTATCCTTTTCTTTCTTTTGGTCCCAATACTGCTTTCTTAGCTCAGATTCTATTATTTCTCAATATATAATACTATTCTAATTGATACTCTGCTCTTCTGTCTTGCTCCTTTCATTTTTGCTACTGCCAGAATGCTCTTTCTAAAATTAAAATCTGATCACAAAACATAGTCACTCCTAAGCTTAAACCCTCTCAATGATTTTCCATTGTCTTTGGGATAAAATCTGGTTTCTTTAGCATAGCATGCAAAGCTTTTATGTCCTGCCATCATTCTTCCAGGGTAGAGAGTAGTACTCCAGCCACATCAGATTGTTTTGAGTTCCTTAAATGCATCATGTTCTCTCATGTTTCTACTCTTTTTTCTGCCTGAAAAACTCCTGTTCCTTTCAGTCTCATTCCCTCTGGCCCTGAGGTCCCAGTTCAATCATTGTTTCCTTTGGGAAGTCTTACCTAGACTTCCAGGCTTCCTTTTTGCTTTGCTTCCATACACGTTTATCACCATCAGTTGCACGATATTACGTGTTGGTTACTTGTTTGTCTCCCTCACTGGATTATAAACTTCTTAAGAAAAGAGACTGTGAGCTTTTCATCTCCATCCTCAGTGCTCTACAAATTTGGCACAGGGTATGGAATAAAAAATTGCTTGTTGAACGTATGAATGATTGAGTGAGAAGGGCGTGTGGGCAGTGGCAGTGCTGGCATCAGGATTCAGGATCCACATTCTTATCATTTAAACTTTTATTTTTTGATTAGTTAATATGTTCACATAATCAAATATTCAAAAGATACAAAGAGACAGTGAAAAATCTTATGCTCACCCCAGCCGCCCTTTTCCCTTCACTGAAGGCAATAAATATTAACAGTTTCTTGTATCTCTTTCCAGAGATGATATGTGCATTTATTCATTCAAGAAATTAGTTCAGCAAATATTTATTGAGTATCTACTGTGTGCCAGGTACTATGGTAGGCTGTGGGGTAAACTGAACAAAAAAAAAAAATCTGTGCTTTTATGGAGCCTAAATTCTATATTCTTCCCTCCTTTAAAAAAAAATGAGAAAATGACATATACCATATATTCTTCTCTCCATGTTTGTTTTACTTATTATATCTTAAAAAATTAACCCATATCAGCACATAAAGACCTTATTATTATTCCATTGTATGACTATACTGTCATTTATTTAGCCAATTCCCTATTATTGTTGGGCACTTATGGTGTTACCAATCCTTTGCTATTACAAAATGCTACAGTGAAAAACCTGGTTGTATACTTGTCATTTTTGCATAGCTATATATTTAGGAAAAATTCTTAGATGTGGAATTGCTAGGCATATATATTTGTAAATTTGGTGGATAGTTTGATTCATTGCTTTAATTTTTAACTTTTTATTATGAATATATCAAGCATATAGACAAGTACAAGTAATAATACTATAACAGATACATATGTATACACTACTCATTAAACAGATGTCAACACCCTCACCGAAGTTCTGCCTATTAGGTGCTTTTAGCACTTCCTCAACATTGTGATGTCCTACAGAGTTTTTTCTTAGACTCAAGAGCAGTAAGTTTCTCAGAACTCATACTCTGCCATCCTGGAGTTAACCACCATACATTCTATCTTGGACTTTCTTTTAAAATATAACCTCTTTGTTAGTGGAAGGCAGCTTCAGAGGAAAATTCCATTACGCTATTTTTAGTGTCTGGAATCTGACTTCTCAAAAATGTTTATTTTGCCTCCTTCCTCTGCTCATAAGCAACAAAAGAATGCTACCGGAAGTTGGTGGCCTGTGTTTCTGGAGACTTGTTTGATTTGCTGGCAGAGGAGCCCAGGTGAATTGAGCCAGCAAGCAACTTTTTCCCTCTAGGTTTGTTAGAATAAACAAAAGTAGGTCTCCTAAGCAGGCACCTACCTTTAGCTGACTTGGAGGTGCAGCTGTATCCTCTGGGTCCAGACAGAGTTGATTAAGAGAAACTCTTCTTGGAGGAGATGGGAAGCTGTTGACCTCTGTTATACCTGGATGCTTGTGGTTGTTTCCGTATGCTTTTGTTGCAATAAATCCCCCCAGCCCAAGTCTCTCTGCTGGAGGTCTATAACCTTGTTCCAGTGTTAGGTGACTCTTGTCTCTAATCTTTTTCTTAGGTCCTCAGAATGCCTAGCAGTGAGGCTTTACGTTATTTTGGGATCTTATAATTTGAGAGGGGAAACTTAGTCTCTGGTGGTGCTACAATTTGAGGTCATGTAGATATAGAATCTCCTAAAATTAGGTATTTTTGCCTTTTCTCCCTATTGCTCAGTTCTTCTTACCTCATTTGGTCTTGTAGTATTACACTACCACCATAGGGTGGAAAGAATTTACAAAATTCAACCATTTCTCCATGGACTACACAGACAAAAAGAAAGGCTCAAGGAGAGTGAGCTGATTTGAGGGTCTATGGCCTAAAGCATGGGACATTTTTAAGCTCATTGTCAGGCTCTGGGGCACAGATCTAATCTATATCAAGTGCCTCCCCAGGCCTTGGGTAGCCACAGGGGTAGTCAGAGCTCCTCGGACCCTTTTTGCCAAACCTGAACTTAGAGGCTTTCCCTTTAAAGCCTCGCTTGGTCTTGCTATTTCAGTCCTCTCCTTCTAAGCGTGAAGCCTGACTTTTGTCTTCTGTTCCTCAGCCATGCAGAGGCAGCTTTGGCCCTGGGGACAACCCTTTCTTCAGATGGTAAACTCATTTTCTCTCCAGCAGACCAGAGGGACAAGATGTAATTCAACCCTTTCATCAGACACTGTTGCTAGGGGGACACAATGAAGAAAGTGATCTTTGTTGCTCCCTGAATAGGACCTTGAACCTGGCACCTGCTTTTGTTACTGGCTTCTTAAATCATTGGAGATATTTTTGCTGCTGTCCTGGGTTAGCAGCTGCTTTGGGGTAATAGTGACAACTGGCTCTCAGGGTGTCAGTTCTGTATCAAAAAAAATTGATGTATTTCTATGAGGGGGGCTACCTTTTGTGCCCCTAAACCACTTGCCTTAAGGATTCATCTAGAGAGGGAGCAGTTGGAAGTCAGCTGTGCCCTTAGCTTGATGACCCCCATGATTGTCATATTCCCTGAATCTGAAAAGACATTCCTGTTTCTCCCATCCAAGTACTAATAAGACCCAGCCCTGCTTAGCTTCCAAGATCAGAAGAGATCGGGAGCATTCAGGGTGGTATGGCCATAGATGAGACACTACCATTTCTTTTCTCCTGCCCTCTCATTAGACTCTGAGTTCTGTGTTCTGGCACCTATGCCAGTGCCTGGTAAGCATGCAACAAATATACATGGAATGAATTCCTTAATCTGGCTTTCCCGATAGTTTCACTGACCCTGATATGTGGGTATTCTGTGGGAGAAGGACTTTGTTTTTAGAAGAAGGATTGCTTCAGAGGAATTAGGGAAAGTTTTGATTTCTAGAGGGGTTTTGGAGAACTATGGGAGAACTATGAGAGCTCCAAAATAGGACTTGTTCTCTCCTCATTGGTGCAGATCGTTCTCCTTGGTTGTAACTCTCTGCTAGCAGACCTGCCCTCCTGTTTTAGGAGCAATATCCTGAACTTGACTCAGGCCTTCATGTCACCTGGGCTCTGTCCCTGAGCAGAGCAAGGGATTCCTTTTTAACAGTCATACTGTCACTATAGAGTCAGAAGCCCTCAGGACCACATCTTGTATATTGCAGCCTGGACTTCCACATCTGGCTGCATTCAGTCAAGTTCCACTCAGCTCTTAGGTGTCTGTGCCATTGTTAGGGCTGTTGGAGACAGCAGGGCTTTTATTTCCCCTTGGTCAGCAGCTGGCCAGAGTGCCTGTTAGACTGCCAGATCTTAAGCCTTTCACATTTGTCTGTCTGTGTCTGGAACGTAGGGCAACATCCTTCTTACTATTTGAAGTTACATCTCACTGTTTACCTTTGTAGGACCTATTGGAGGATAAAAGATGAACAGCCATGAGGAGCATATAGAGATTCTTGGACTATGGTGATTTGAAATGTTCTGATTGTGGGGAAAGGTCCCTGGTCTCCAAGAGTGCAACTGGAGTCCAGACCATTGCACCACTGCCCCCCTTCCCCAGAGCCTCAAGTTGGAACCATCACTCATTGTACAATTCCAAACATCCTTGTTTTTGTTTAATTTTTATCTGATAAAATGTTACTAAACAATTTTAATGGTGAAACACACAACTCACAGAGGAAATGACAGACTAGCATGTGTTCTCTTTTAAATACACTTACTTCAAGTAGCTATTTTGAAAGTCAGTTGTTCTGCTGTTAGAGTGCTGTTGTCTCCTGGTTTCCTCCTTTAGGTGGGAGAAGTCCCTGAATAGGCTTTTACAGTAGCATTAAAGCAAAAGGACCAGCTCTTCTCTGGCTGACTGATCATTCCTTTACACCTTACTCTTTTCAGCACTTTTGTTCAGATTTCACTGTTTCAATTGCTTTCAGATCATTGACACAGAAGAGGTCTTAGAGGTCAGTTCAGAGGTTCTTTCCCTGAGGTTCATTGACCCCTCTCCACTTGTAAAAACAAAGTTTGTATGTAGGTGAATATGTGCCTTTTTAAGGAAGAGTATCCTTAATTTTCATCAGATTTTCAGTGGAGTTTGTGAGGTAAAAAAATGTTAAGATTTTTAATGGTGTCTGGGAACTTAAAAAATAAAAAAAATAGAAATAAAAAATTTTTTTTAAGAGCTAGTACTTTTTAAGAATTTGGAGCTCCTGCGGACATGGCCAGTTAGTGGCAAAATTGGATCTTGAGATAGACTCTGAAATCTAGGTATTGACTCTACAACCAAAGTTCTTTCCACTGTACTCTATTATCCATACTATTACTGGAAAAATATGTGGAATAACTCCAGGAGAAGAGACACACATAATCCGAACTGTTATTTAATCTTTGCCTTTTTCAGTCCACAGTCTTATGTCCTAGATGAGGAATCCAAGGCTCCCTGTGGCAGATCATGTAGCTGATCTGTTGGACCAGGTGACCTTAAAGATACTGTGATTTTAACAGTACTGCATTATAGAATCTATATTTGTCCTTTTTACTGTGTCCTGCTGCCTAACTTATGCTCTTTACACATTAAACTTCTTTTTAACTTGTTTATTTTGCTTGTCAAGTTGTTTCTTGAGAAAAAGAACCATGTATTTGTATTCCCCCGACTCTCTTTTTTTTGAGACAGTCTCACTCTGTTGCCCTGGCTAGAGTGCCGTGGCGTCAGCCTAGCTAACAGCAACCTCAAACTCCTGGGCTCAAGCAATCCTCCTGCCTCCCGAGTAGCTGGGACTACAGGCATGTGCCACCATGCCCGGCTAATTTTTTCTCTATATATTTTTAGTTGTCCAGCTAATTCCTTTCTATTTTTAGTAGAGATGGGGTCTCGCTCTTGCTCAGGCTGGTCTCGAACTGCTGGCCATGAGCGATCCTCCTACCTTGGCCTCCCAGAGTGATAGGATTACAGGTGTGAGCCACCACACCTGGCCCCCCTAACTCTTAATACTGAGATTTGCACAAAGTAGCTGGCTACCTTCTTGTTACTGTTGACTGACTAGTAGCATTGGAAGGCACAAAAGCTTGAGTTGATTATTTTTGTTATTTTTCCCTTTCCATTATCTTAGCAGCTGTTAAAATTATTTAGCCTAATCTTTCCAAATGGGCATACTCCCTTTTCTCTTGGTTTTCACAATGCTACTTACACGGTTTCTCTACCTGTGTCTCACCTGTATAACTGGGAGTTTTATAGAACATGTATTTGGCACTCTGAATTCTTCCCTAGGTCACTGAATGGCATCCCATGAACCAGGTTGCCTGACAAACTTCAGACCTTGGCAGAAGGTGGGGTGGGGTAGGGTGGGATGGGTGAATCTCTCTTATGAGTTGTTCAGTGTAGCCTGACTCAATTTGTTGCTCCTGGGTTTCTGGGATGCTAATGCTTCATGATAAGGTGAACAAGAATATCAAGCTCAAATTTGGAAACAGATTCTTTCCATGTTATCTCGTTGGCTTGATGTGTGACTTTTGGGCAGATTACTTAAGCTCTGTTTTTTCATCTGCAAATGAAAAGTCACGGTTATTTTCATAAGTATAATAATGCAGGTGAGCCACTTTGAGTTTCTTACAACAAAGATGGTGTAGAAATTTCAGGGTTTTCCCCTCTAATTATGAGGTGGGTAGCTTATCCTAAAAGCCTCTAGCTATTGGGGTGGTCATATTTTTGAGGTTAACAGAGTAGAAGGAAATTTGTAGCAGCTATTGACACATTAAAACAACCAAAAACAAATCAGCTTAGTGAAATAGTGTCCTGGAGTAGGAGAATGTGGATGATGCCTGGGCTGCATTATGGAGAAGGTCCTGCCTCCTTGAATTGTCCTGCTTTTAGCATTTAGGGAATGTGCTTAACAGTTTCTGTTGCTTTCTTCTCCCTGCGTAGGACTGAGTTAATATGCAGTATCTCCTCTGTTGTGTGGCTGTATTCCAGTCTATAAACATGACTGCTGTAAGGAGAGTGCAGAGTGTGCTTTATTTTGTTAAGCCTGACCCATTGCCATGTGATATTTGCCCAAGAGCTCCTGTTGTGGTGACATTCTTGTGGTGAGTGTGGCCCTTTAAAGATTTCGTTCTCAAATGTTAAATGAGCCCCTGACTGGTGTGCTAAAACACATTTAAGCTTCTCTCCCTAGGGTTTCAGCAAGAGGAGCAGTAATCCCAGTGGAGCCTGGGCTAGGGTCTAGGGAGAAGGTGGCAGATGATAGGCAGGGGCTGTTGTGGTCTCGTGGCTCATTTGCACAAAGGAGGGGCTGGCCTCTTCTGGGGAGGTATTTCCGCTCACTGCAACAAATGAGGGTGCTCAAAGAGCTGTAATGCAATGAGGCTTCTCTGGTGACGTCACCTGTAAATGTGGTCAAAGTCCAGTTCTCGGGGGCCAGTAGAAGCGGGAGTAGAGATCAGTTGGTTTGCATGCTTTCACCTCTCAGCTGTCACTGCGCCATGGTGCCTACTTCCAGCCACTGAACCAATACAGCTGGGCTGGGGCATGAACGCTTACAAGTACCAGAAGTTCCTGGAGGGACTCAACAACCTGAGAGGTATTACAAGGCTTAAAGCTGTCTGCCCTTTATCCTGGCTGATTGTGTGAATACTTATTGTGGTGTGTGTTGTGTAGGGTGTTTACTCTCCATCCAACCACCTAGGGGCTTAGAAAACCCTCCTACTCTGAGCTGGCCATTTTTTTTTAATGTGTTTAGGCAATTACACAGAAGGGACAGAGTTTATAAATGCAATCCTGAGTTAGAGAGAAGCCCCTCAGGTACTTCAGCAGCAGCTGTTCACTTGCCTGAGTGGGCAACTAAGAAATGTCCCCTGTTTTTTTGGGCTAAGGGCTAAGGGCTAAGGGCACTCCCTGTTTTGAGGTGGCCAGGCCATGTGGGTGGAGGGCTCTTGCCGTAGGGCCCTGGAGCCTCACCTAGGTGTAGCTAGGTTTCTTGGGCTGGGTTTTTTTAGTTGCCTGTGTCTACAGTGAGTCAGAGTCTCATCTGGGGAGAACAGGGAGTCAGAGTGGGAAAGGGGGTGGAGAGAGGAATGCAGGTTGATGGGCCATAGATGCCTTTGTAAAGGGTATATCAATGACTATGAAGGAGGCAGCTTTTCATTAAAATTATATTTAAAGGAAATAGTGTTTTCTTTGCAAACTCTTTACTGACCAGAGATGAGAAGAATACACTCAGATGTGACAATACAGACTCTTTTTGGACATTAATGAGGAAAATGAATGAAATCTTTTTACTTCTCCTTCTCTCATTAATAGGTTTTATTTCCATCTGCAGAAGAGGGAGCTCAAACCATTCCTCTTTGATCAGCAGTCAGGATTCTGGACACAGAGCAGCCATGGAGTGTGGAGAGAATGGGAGGAAGAAGAGGGAGGAAAGGGGTAAAATGGTTTTTTTCAGGGATGAGGAAAGTGGCAGACAGGGTATGGGCAGTATATCTGTAATCCCCTCCCACCAAGGTATATAGATATTGTACTTTCTTTCACTATCTGTTGAAGAACTCAGACTCTAAGAAGCATGTATATGAAGATCTTTGTATGGTAAGGGATATTCCACTATAAAGTATTGTTCTGTTGATCTCTATCTTCTCTTCCCTTTGTCTCCCACTACCCACTTTGAAACCCACACTCTCCATCCCCAAACTCCTAGAGCCAATCAGTCCCTTTTGGGTTCAGGGCTCTGCAATCATCATAGAAGATAGGTCTTAGCAAGAATGTGCAACATTAACAGTTGCTCTAACTTCCCTGTCAGAGGAAGTTTTGAGAGGGGAGAAAGGTTCTGGTTTTCATCCAGTCTCATGGAGAAGAGATTGAAGGAGGGGGCCAGAAACCAGTGGTGCTTCTCTGCAACTCTTCCAGTTCTTGTGCTCTGTTGGAGACTGGGTGAAGGGAGGTCCTAAAATGTACCCTTGTCCCTAACAAGAGTTCTCTTTTCTTTTCCTATTTCCTGTCTTAGAGGGATCCTTCTGTATTCCTGGGCATGATGCCTACCCAACAGCAGGAGCCCTTTCTCTGTCCTCTGTTTACAGAACTTGTGGCAGGATTATCAAACTTAATTAATCTGCATATTCCTTCAGTAGAAAAAGAGGCTCAGGGTAGGAATCGCAGGCCTCTCCTTGGACATCGAGCTCCTTGGTGATGTTTTATTCCCGATCCTTAGTGTCATTCTTCTTATAAAAGCTGCCAAGGCTTTCTGAAGATGGGCAGGTGTGGGTGGAAACTATGAGAGATTTACCTATTCATAGAATTGGAGAATATAACTTTTTCTTTTTGGATCCTCTTTGTGTGGAGGGTTTAGACGAGCAGTTGAGCACACTAGGATGGCCATGGCCTGTGTGAATCAGGTTTAGCAGTGACCCAAGTAGATTCCTGAGGTTCTCAGGAGACCACACCACTCATAACTCTCCGTGTCTGTGCAGGTATGACTGGTAGTGTGGGTCCTTCTTGTTTGCTTCCATAAAACATGCATGGAGGGAGGAGTACTTTTTTACTCTATATGAAGTTGTTTGGTCCCCAGTTTCCTCTAACTCTCCTGACTTTCTCAGTGGGGATAATAGAACAAGCAGCTCTTGGCTTGATCTTCTCAGGGGTGCAGAGGCTTGAAGTTGCACCCTAGGAAAGGTTGGTTCTGCTTTTGAAAGAGATTGTATTGAAACCAGTTGGCAATCCTATGTTTTCTCGGTCACCTATAAGGTATTATTTTTTTCTCCTTCCTTTGCCCTCTTTGTACTAGGAATGAGTGAGTAACAGATGTACCTATCATGGGGAATGTCCTTTATGGGGCTGAAATCAGAGAAGGGGAAAGACCGCAGCAGCTCCCACTCCACTCTCCTCACTCCAGACGCCAGGGCTCTCCACCGTGTTATTTTGATTCTGTACCTCTACAATGAACTCAGAAGCCTGTACTGCTGTGGGCATTAAACAAGAGGATGTGTGTGTGTGTGTGTGTGTGTGTGTGTGTGTGTGTGTGTGTGAGAGAGAGAGAGAGAGAGAGAGAGAGAGAGAGAGAGAGAGAGAGAGAGGGAGAGAGAGAGAGAGAGAGAGAGAAACCCTCCTGTGGGTTGAGTTTCACTCACTGTGTCCCCTGGTTATAGTGAATAAGTACCTACCTTCTTCATTTCACCTGTATCTTTGCTCCAGAAGGGCTGATAGAGGTAATTGGCTCCCCTTTTCAATTAATTACTGACTCTTGCTTTTCTTGGCATGGTTTAGCTTGCAGCCATTCCTCCATCTAGTGGGTAATTATTGGAGGGAGCCCAGTGGGAGAATAGAGACATTGTAGAAGTTTTTTGAAGTTCTGTTTTGAAGTTCTGTTCCCCAATATTCCTGTTGATATTTGGTGCTTCGAAGCCAGGATTGGGGTGCAATATATTCTATTGTTGTTGTTGCTTCTGGAGGGTTGTCACTTTTATTTCTCAAGCTTCCTCAAAACCTTAGCCATTGGGGTGATTTCTGTCTGGATGGACCTCTGTCATGCGTATGACAAGTTGAACTATTGGCCTAAGTCCTGCTTTTTGGCGGAGCCCAGGCCTGTGCTGTGATTGATAATTGGGGATTAATTAGGGAGGCAGAGAGGTCGGTGAGGTAGAGTGATGTGAAAGTGGTTCTGTAGTCTTTGCTAAGAAAAACTTGTGATAGGACTATGAGATAATGCTGATTTTTAAAAAAGAAATATACCCCAACATACCTATGTACTTTCACCCTTCTTTTCCTTTGCATGTACTGTCTTGTTCTCTCTGCCTAGAATCCCGTTATCCTTTTTCTGTACCAAACTTCTATTCATCCTTCTGTGCCTAGCTCAAATCTCATTTTCCCCTACAGTTTTGACTTTGCTTTTATATTCCCAGGTAGAATTATTCTCTCTCCCTCATCTGTGTTGCTGTGGCACTTTAGACATACTTATTCTAGAGCGTATCCCATTATGTTATAGTTATTTTATTAAACTTTTTTTTTTTTTTTTTGGATACAGAATCTTACTCTGTCACTGGAGCTAGAGTGCTGTGGCGTCAGCCTAGCTCACAGCAACCTCAGAATCCTGGGCTCAAGCAATCCTCTTCCTCAGCCTCCCAAGTAGCTGAAACTACAGGTGTGCACCATCACACCTGGCTAATTTTAGCTAGTTTTAGTAGAGAAGGGCGTCTCACTCTTGCTCAGGCTGGTCTTGAACTCCTGAGCCCAAGCGATCCTCCTGCCTTGGCCTCCCAGAGTGCTATGAGTACAGGAGTGAGCCACCACACCCAGCCACTTTATTAAACATTTGATTTTCTTGCTAGTCTTCACTTCTTGGACAAATTTTCTGCAACTTTTGTAAGCTTCAGTTTCTTTATTTGTAAGAATGAAGATAGGATTTACCGCACAAGATGTTGTGAGGATTGAATGAGATAGTGAATGTAACATCTGATACAGAGTAGGAGCCCAATAAATGTTAGCTATACTGTTGCTAAAGGTGGGAACTGTGCCTCATTTATTCTTGAATCTCCTTCACCTAGCATAGTGCTTGGCACATATTAAGCATACAAGAAACATTGGAGGGATTGAATTGAACTAAACTCATGTATCCAAATGTCCTTCAGTAGTCACCACAGGAGGTTAAAAAAATATTCTGATGGTGCCCATGCTGTATACATTTATTTAGCCGCACTTTTTTTTTCTTCTCACGTTCTTAATAGATCAGTAATGTGCCAATGACCTAACAAAGTTTGAGGGAGGCATATCTCACACCAGCATGTGAAAACCCAATCGTCACTCTAACTACAAAAGGATCTTAGCCACACTGTTTTTTTCTTTTGTTTGTTTTTTTTTTTTTTGAGACAGGGTCTCGCTCTGTTGCCCAGCTAGAGTGAGTGCCGTGGCGTCAGCCTAGCTCACAACAACCTCAAACTCCTGGGCTTAAGCGATCCTACTGCTTCAGCCTCCCGAGTAGCTGGGATTACAGGCATGCGCCACCATGCCCGGCTAATTTTTTCTATACATATTTTTAGTTGGCCAGATAATTTATTTCTATTTTTAGTAGAGACGGGGTCTCGCTCTTGCTGAGGCTGGTCTCGAACTCCTGACCTCAAGCGATCCACCCGCCTTGGCCTCCCAGAGTGCTAGGATTACAGGCGTGAGCCACCACGCCCGGCCTTTTTTCTTTCTTTTTTTTTTTTGTAGAGATAAGGTCTCCATATTGCCCAGGCTGATCTCCAACTCTTGGCCTCAAGCAATCCTCCTGCCTTATCCTCCCAGAGTGCTGGGATTAGTTGCACTTTTGTATTTTTTCTCTTCAGTGCCAGAGTTTAATTCTCATAAGATATTTCACAGTCATTTCATAGTCATGTGAATTTTTGGTCAAAAGATGATATTACCCAAGACAAAATTACATCCAATCTCAAAGAATGAAAATGTCCTGCTATTGAAAATACTGGAAAGATGGTACTACAGGTCTGTAGACAGTTCCAAATGAGGGGTTCCAGGTATATTTTGAACAGCAACAATATTGTTGAATAAGTGAAGGTGATTACTGAGAAGGAACACGATCCTTTTTGGTTCTATTAGTTCTGGTTTGTTTGTCAAGTCATGCTTCTCATTATCTTATAGCTTTACTTTGGATGTCCATTTAGTCTGCCAGCTGAGAAGCCTGTCCCCTGTTGCTACATCTGGGCAAACAGGACAAGCCCTCACATCCCAACATGTACTCCTCAGAGAGTGGACTTTTTTTTTGGTGGGGGGCAGGGAGTTCCCCCCCTCTTTAATGTGGCTAATAAAGAACTCCAGGAAAAAAACTTAAATTTTTTTTTCTGACTTTAATTAGATGTACTATATTGTCCTTATACAACGCATGGAAAAATGAAAGAGGAAAAATCATGAAAATCCTACAACCCACACATTACTATGCTCATATTTTGTTGTATTTCCATCTAGTCTTTTTCTATCCATATATATGTTTTTATGTATTTGCTATTATTGTAATGGTGTTCTCTATCTTGCTTTTTATTGCTTTGTAAGTATTCTTCATGCCTTTATGTATCTGCAACATGCTTTGTAATAGCTGTGTGGAATTCTATCAAATGGAAGGGTCATTTATTTAACACTCCTTAATCGTGGGACGTGTACATTTCTAAGTTTTCACTGGTATAGTATGATAATGAACATCTTTGTAAATAAATTTTTCTGTGCATCTCTGTCTTTTTTTAGGATAGATTTCTAGAAGTAGAATGACTTGGTCTTAATATGTATATTCAAAGCTCTGGATGTTGGTTTTTAAGTTTATTTCACTTTTAAAAGCTACTGAGGGTAAGAAGAGGATACGTGTAACACTGAATACTCCTGATAGCTCTCCTTGTCCTCTAGGGATAGCCCTGTCTTCAGGCTCAGTGGCCAGCTGGCTCAGATGTTTTATTATGCAGTTAATTCATGGTGGGATAGGTGCCAAGTGTCTCTCTCACTTAGTCAGCAGCTCCCACATGTCATCATCATATCATCGCACTGTTTTACTGTGAAGCTTTTCTCCCAGCAGCTCCAGGCATTAAATAGCATCATCGATCCTTCCAACCCTAGTGCCTTTTCCTCTTGTACTGGGGGAGAGATCCATTAATGTTGATTGGGAAACTGCAGAACCAAGAACGACCTAATCAACGTTGCATAGAAATCCCACATTGGAACCCCAGATTGGTATCAGGTTGAGATTCTCCTTGTTTCCCTGCTAGCACAAGGCTAATAAGTTGGGCCAGCTTAACCTGATAAAAATAGCTGACAAACTTTAGTGTGTCAACACCCCTGCTTTTGGTAGCTGTCTGCCTCTGGAAGAAATGGAGCTGGTGCTATGTTTTAAATCAAGGTATTACAGACAAGTGCAAATCAGCTTCTGTTACTCAGGACTGATAGTCTTAGAGTAGAATTATAGACTTGATGAGAGTACCTTCTTGTTTGTGACTTGGAGCAGTCAATGGGAGGTTTTTTAGCTGATGATAGACTGGAGATATTTGGAGATTACCCTAAGGACTGAAGGAAGGCACACGTATAGGACTTTGTGTGCATGGGGTCAAATAAAGTCTCCACAGCAGCAAGGATAGTGGAAAATGTCTTGAGTCACAGACAGGATTGCATCCTTCACAATGAGAACTGTCTGCCTCTCCCATTCCCAGAGCCCTTAAGCAAACCTGTCACAATGGGACGATTCTGTCTACTGCAGGGAATCTGGGAGTCTGCATACTTCTGGGGTGAGGCCTTACAGCATTAGGCACCTAGTAGACCCTGTACTTATTTGGATGGTTGACAATTTTGTCCTATTAAAGTTTATTCTCTCCTTAATTGTATATATTTTTAGGCTGACTGCAGGTCACTGGGCTAAAAGGGGGCATTAGCACAAGTTCACTTTGCAGTTTCTGTTGCTGCTGGTTTGCAATGTGTGGGGTAGTTCTGTGTTTTTTGTTGCAACTGGAGATGATTGTATCCCTTTTCTCTAAGAGTGAACCTATATGGCTAACAAGTTAAACTATCATTTCCCTTCATCCTTAGTCTTTTTTTTTTTAAGTAGGCATTAGTATTGAAATGTTAAGGCCCTCATCAGCATTATTCTGCCACGGTTTCTATTGGCTATTGGAGAAATCCCAGCTAGTAATCCTAATTGTGTATCTGTTACTTACAATAATAACTGTGGGGATGGTCCCTCTCAATGAATACCAGTTATTAATAGCATCTTTTGCTCATTGTGGAATGTCAGGAACCTTTTAGACTTCTTGGCTTGATGTATCTTGAAATCCTTTGATTTGGAATATCACTTTTTACAATTTGTTGTCAACTAACTGCCTCATTTCCTGATGATGTACCGTGTTTCCAGTTTCATTCATGGGAAGTCCCCATCTCCTTCCTTCCTTTCACTGAGAACCTTCTGGCAGGATACAAAGATTAATGACAGTCCCTGTCCTTGAGGGATTGTCAGTCCTATGTACAGGCTAGTGGGGAGACAGTAGAGGGCACTAGGTATTTTTAAGGCTGACATAAACAACTAGGGGTGGTTTTGTTTTGTTTTGTTTTGTGGGTAGAGGGGAGAGTATAACTCTGGCAGCAGGGTGAAAGATCATTTATAGGGAAGTGGAGGTGCAGCTTTAGTTTGTACCTGATTTAGGATACAAAGAGGTGAGAGAAGTAGTAAAGAACAGGAATATGAATCCTTCTAAAAGAGAGTTTGCTTTTTAGAAACAAACATTTTGTGTTGAACTATGGCTTGAAGTGGAGATCTACTTCATCCCCCACAGCTCAGGTTGAACCAGACTCTTATGTAATGTAATGCTTTGTGTTTGGGTTGGTATTTTCTGGAACTGGTCAGAGGATACACTTCAGCATGAGGTCTATGGAGTAGCTGAAGATTGGCATCCCAAGGTGTTTGTCAGTGATAAGAGGGAGGGAAGAAACCTGTTCAGCTCTGAGGGTAGGGCTTTTGTTTCTCTGAATTTCTCTGGGCTGCCGTACATGGCCCAGGGATCCATCTTCACATAAGTCTTTACAGATAGCTTTGTTGTACTGACTTTATTCTGTGTGAGTGCTGGCATTGGGCACTGTTGATTACATCCGTGCTTATTTAAAATATTCTTTTACTTTAGTTTCAAAAAGAATATTTCATGGTTTTCCTTTACCTATCTGATTGCTGTTTGCCTTTGTTGGGTCTTTTCCTTCTTCTGACTCTTAATTGTGGCAGTTTCCTAAGGGGTAAGGCAGTGTGGTGAGGTGGAAAGAACCTGGGTTTTGGAGGCAGGCAGGGCTGGGTTCAAATCTAAATTTCTACATTTATCAGTGACATGGTACAAGTTACTCACTTTCTCTGAGCCTGGGTTTTCTCATCTGTAAAATGGGGATAATATCTTACATATAAAATTATGAGGATTAAATGGAATGGTATAGGTAAAGCTTCTAACACAGTGCTGACACATAAACACATGATACACAGCTGGCATTATTATTGTGCAGCTTCTGACCTTTCTCTAGCTAGTTCTTCTGTCTTCAGCATCTCTTTTAAATTGTAAATTCTCACATCTGTTTCTACTACTTAAAAATCTCTCAAAAAAAATTTTTTTTTACTGTAGTAAAAATACATAACATGAAATCTGTCTTCTTAACAAAATTTTAAATGTATTGTTAGCTCTATGCATATTGTACAGTAGATCTCTAGAACTTTTTTTACCTTGCCTGACTGAAACTTTATACCCATTGAGTAGCAACTCCTTATTTCCCCCTTACCCCTAGTCCCTGACAACCACTATTCTACTTTCTGCTTTTTTTTTTAATAAAAGTAAAAAATTTATTTTATCCTTTAGAAGGACAGAGAGAATGAGAGAGAGAGGGAGAGAGAGAGAAGGTGGGTGGGGTGGGAAAGAAAGCAGAGAGATGGCGTGACATCCCAAAGAAAGAGAAGGGAGATGCCAGCTACTTTCTGCTTCTTGGCAGAATATATTTTGCATATGCACATGTCATATGCAACATGGTTGAACCTTGAGGACAGCATGCTAAGTGAAATAAGCCAACCACAGAAGGACCAATACTGTATGATTCCACTTAGATTTGAACCCAGCCCTGCCTGGCTCCAAAGCCCAGGTTCTTCTTACTTCACCACCCTGCCTTACCCCTTAAAAAACTGCCACAATTAAGAGCCAAAAGAAGAAGGCAAAGACCCAACAAAAGCAGACAAAGAGCAATCAGACAGGTAAAGGAAAACCATGAAATACTTTTTTTGAAGCTAAAGGAACAGAATATTTTAAATAGACAGGGATGTAGTATTTCCTTTTTTTTTTTTTTTTTTAAGACAGAATCTCACTCTGTTGCCTGGGCTAGAGTGCCGTGGTGTCAGCCTAGCTCACAGCAACCTCAAACTCCTGGGCTTAAGCAATCCTTCTGCCTTAGCCTCCCCAGTAGCTGGGACTACAGGCACACGCCACCATGCCCAGCTAACTTTTTCTATATATTTTTAGTTGTCCAGCTAATTTCTTTCTATTTTTAGTAGAGACAGGGTCTTACTCTTGCTCAGGCTGGTCTCGAACTCTGAGCTCAAGCAATCCTCCCGCCTTGGCCTCCCAGAGTGCTGAGATTACTGGCGTGAACCACCACACCCAGCCTATTTTCTTCTTTTTAAAGCCTGAATAATATTCCATTGAATATATAAAAAAGTCTCTCAATTTTTCAGTTTCTTTTTTTCAATTGCCTCCATGACATCTGACATCTATACTTGGACATCACCTCGAATTCAGTGTTTTCAAACTCAGCTTAAATTTGGCTTCCCTCTCCTAGTTCCCATTTTTGACAGTTGTGCTCACATTCTTCTAGTCTCCGAGATCAGAAACCCCGGAGACATCTTTGACTTTTCTCTCTTCATCAACTCCCATTTTCAATCTGTCATTGAGTTCTTTTGTTTCTTCACAATTTCTCTTAAATTTGCCCCTTTCTTCCCCATTCCTTTTGCCTTGCCTCTAGTCCAATCACTTATCAGCTCAGCCTGAATTAGAGCAACTGCCTCACATTTTGTTTCTTGTGTCCTCTTTCCTGTTCAGTTAACACTAGCAGCTACTTTCCTAGTATTTCCTATTACTGAAAGTCTAAATTTGTTAAAAAGACCTTTTATTCCCTGATCCCTCCTACTTATCCAGGCTTATCTCACCTAATTTCCTAGAACATACCTTTAGCTCCAGACAAACCCATTTCCTCACTGTGCCTTAGCATCTCTCACTTGTTTTCTCTTCTTGGCTTTTCTTGTGCCGATCTCTTTACTTGGAATGCCCTTGTTCTTTATACTTAACTGAAATCTATCTATTCCTTCAAGCTTCACTTCACTTCAGGTCTGTCTTTTAATGAAGACATCTCTGATTATTGTAGTCCAAGTTGATGTATCCTTTTCCACATTAGTTTTGTCTTCCTATTGAAATTGTAAGCTTTTTGTGAGGGGACTGTTTGTTACATAGATATTACATTTCTGTAACTCTCATGGTGGCTAGCTCATGCCTAGCCAAGTTTAAATGCTCATTATTGAGCGCTTATAAAGTGTGGTGACCAAGGTGAATTATTCTTTCATTTGACAAATATATGTATGAACACCTGCCACATGTTGCTATGGTAAGTGCTGGGATCTAGCAATAAACAACATAGTAACAAGACTGATTATACTGTACATAAGCAGACACTAGACACATATCTGTTGGTCAACTGAATTTGTGGCAGCTAGGCAGGACATTGAGTGAGGACAAATGATAAGAAGAGTAACAAGAGGGAGACATTAGAAAATAAGGCACAGCTAGGCTCAGTGGTGTGCCTGTAGTCCCAACTACTTGGGAGGCTGAGGTGGGAGGATCACTTGAGCCCAGGAGTTTAAGTCCAACTTGGGCAACATAGTAAGACCTTATCTCCTAAAAAAAAGTTTTTTAAAAAGAACATAAGGCACAAATAAAACAACTATTATAGTAAAAAGGCATTTAATGGATTTATTCACCAAATTTATTGAATATCCACTGACATAAATTTATTCTAGGTATCAGGGATATACCAGTGAATAAAACAAAGGCCCTTCCCTTGTAGAACTTATACTCTGTCATTTAGAGACATTTTAAAAATGAAAAGCATTTAATAATGGATGAAGCCCATATGTAGGAGATCAGCAGTGAAGGAGTTAATATGCTTCTAGGTCTAGGCTTTGTTGAAACAGATGGTTTCTGTGCCCTAGGGAGTATTTTTAAGGGGGATTAGAGGACTGGGCTGAGGAGGGCCTGAGACCTCTCGCCCTCACCCCATAGCACACACACCTGCTGTTCTGGTGCCTGGTAAGCTGTGTAACTTGTCGCCCACTTGGTAGGCGCTTGTTTGCAGGCTTGTGATTGTGGCTGTAGGGCTTGCTGTACACTTCTGGCATTTTTATTTTCCTTTCTTGATTTTTATTTATTGTCCAATATCAATGAAGTCCCATTTTAATTTAACAGATTTTGGGACTTGTCTGTGTTCCTTTCTGGTCCATATTTACTTTTGCATAATTGTAATCCTTGTATGTGTGTATGTGTTTGTGTGTGTGTGTGTGTGTGTTTCCTGATCCAATTTCTTTTATTGTAGTAAAATACATATAACATAAAATTTACCATTGTAACCATTTTAAAGTGTACAATTCATTGACATTAAGTACATTCATATTATATTTTTCAACCATCACAGCTATCTAGTTCCAGAACTTTTTCATGACCCCAAATAGAAATTCCATACCTATTAAGCATTCATTCTCCTTCCCCCAGCCCTTGGCAACTACTACTCTGCTTTCTAATTGCCTGTTCTGAATTTGCCTATTCTGAATATTTTTTATAAATGGAATTGTGTGGCCTTTTGTCTGGCTTCTTTCACTTAGTATATACATATATGGTTACATGCCTTTTTCATATAACATTATAAGGATTTTTTTTAGTGTTTCCTTATATCCATTTTAATTTTAAGTTATCTTGTCGATGATGGCTTCAGTTAGCCATTCCCTTATCGCTGAATATTTGTATTGTTTCAAGTTGTTGTTGTTATTTAAAAAAAAATGCTACCTCAGACATCTCCCTGTGTGCATGCTCAGCAACATACAGGGGACTCTGGATGCCGCACACCAGCTGCAGATGAACCATTGTCTTTGATTTAGGATAATGCTGCCTGTTACCCAATTCTGTGGGAGAACAGTCAAGTGATGAATTTTATATAGAAGGGAGCATTATTCTTTGCAACATAAGAGCTTGATCACCAGGGAATGGCAGGGAAAAGGTTTTTTTTTCTTACTGTCTAGATAAAGACACTGCCTCTATCCCCTTGGGAAAGAATTGATTATAGCAGTTGAAGATGAAATGTTTTATTCATTTATTTATTCAACAGATATTTGAGAGCCTACTATGTGTCAGACATTTGAAACTTGCTGGTGGGTTAGGCTTGGGCAAACAGTGCCTTTCATTCCCTGGGCCTTTGATAAATGCTTGGAACCAAGACTAGGACCTACTTCCCAAGTAATCAGAGAGGATCCAGAGGCCAAAGCCACATGGGGCCTTATTACCTCATGGTTTAACACCTCAAGATTTGGTACCATTATAGATTAATTTGGGCTGCCCACTCCAGGGGATTTCAAGGCCAGACTCTGCATACATGGCTGTTCTTGCTCACACTCAGAGTCCTGGCTGCTAGAAGATGAGCCATCGGGCCTGTGTGCATCATAGTAGTTTCTTTCACTGTATCCTGGGTAAGGCAGCAAGGGGAGGGTGCTCATTGACTGCATAAAGGCTTCAGGGACTTTATTATAACAATGTTACTGTGTTCATGCAAGAAGTAAGGTGGGAGTGTCATAGATTCTGAGTTAGCTCAGATATACCTGGGATTAGTGCTGTTGGCACCAACTGTTAACTTTGGGAAAGTGCTAAAACTCTGAATTGTTGATTTGGGGTGAGAACAGACAGATGAGTGAGGCCTGATCTCTACCCTCTTCCACCTACCACTTGTTGCTTTTCTTTCAGTGTTAGAATTTGATCTATTCTGTGCCTGTATCTTAAGATGTACTTTTCCTAGTGTACTTTAAAAAACTATCTCCTCCGGGGGAGGGGGAATAGGAAAGGGTTAGACAGTCAGGAGTAGGGTCTTGGTGTCTCTTTCTTCCCCTCCCTCCCTCCCTCCTTCCCTCCCTCCTTCCTTCCCTCCCTCCTTCTACTGCCTGGAGTTAACTGAAGACCTAGAGTTACTGAGGGGTGGCTGTGTTTGTTTTTCAGTGGGCTGGCTTTACTGAGTGGGACACAAAAGCCCAAAGCACAGGCCATTCCCACAAGCCTAACATTTTCATATTTCTTTCCCTGCCAAAGAATCTTTGGTTAGGGTTAAGAATAACTAGTCTGTCTGTGGAAATACCAAGGCCTTTTGTTTGCCAGAAGAAAAGGGCTTTTGATTAAGGCCTTCTTCTCATTTTTTTTTTTTTTTTCCCTTTTCCTTAAGTTGCTGTGGGAATACTTCAGAGCCTCTGAAGGTGCTGTGTTTGTTGAAGGGTCTGGGGGAAGGAAAGATAGCTAAATAGAACTAGGAGAGGCTTAACCATTCTTTGGTACATATTTGTATAGAGATGAACAACAACAAAATCTGTCCAATTTTTGGTGATTGCTTCTACTAGCCTTTCTTTCTTCCAGTCTTTTATGAAATCCACCCCAAACAGTAGTTCCTGAAGGACCTGCAGTACTGATCTGACCTTGAATCCCACTCTCAGTGTGATTTTGGGCAAGTTACTTTAACCTTTCTCTTTAGGCCAGAGCTTTGCACTTATAAAAGGAGATTATAATAGTACAATTTTCCTAGAGTTATGGGAATTGAATGAGTTACTATGTGGAAAGTACTTAGGACATTGCCTGGCACATAGTAAGTGCTTATCCACCAGTAAATGTTACTACTACTGTCTATGGCAAATGGCTGAATATAGCTTTATTTTTCTCGTTACTAATTCCAAATGTGACTTTCTAGGGTTAGTAAAGTCAGGCCTTTGTCTTCTTAGAATGACAAGGAGGCAGACATTCCCATTAGCTATGATCTTTTTATCAGTCAGAGGCAAAGGGACAAAGGGAAAGATTTGTTCTCTGTGTGGACACATCTTAGAAACTCAGTGTCTTCTGTTTTTTTTTTTTTCCCCCTCCACTCTTCCCTGAACTCCTCAGTGTCTTCTTAGTTGAATATTAGCAAGGGAATCAATTTCATTATTGAGGAACCTTCTCTTTGGCAAGCAGGGTGGGCGTGGGTCATGACTCCAGAACATAATCTACTTTCTCAGTCTTTGTCTGAGGGTAGTGATGTTTCTTGTGCTTCAGGAAAGCCTGAACCAAACTATAGATAAGGGTCCCCTGGGCCTCTAAATATACAGTAGTAAGAGAAGTAGGAGGCATCCTTAGGATTAGGTCTGGTCCCAGTGACTCTACTACCAGGTCTGGGGAGTGTCATTAATGGAGGCTCTGGGCAAGTGCCTGGTCACTGCGTTTCCCTGGTCATAAGTAAGAGATGTGTGGAATGACCTGCCCCAAGCCTCTGGGCAGCTTTATGAGCTGCCAGCCTTCTTTCCCAAATTGCTGTTAGTGACGGTGGAAGTGGCACAGAAATTCGGGTTTTTGTCTCTTTTTTGCCCTTTTCTGTGTGGTCTTTAGCTTTTAGGAATGACTTCCTTGCCTGCCTTTTCAACTTCCCTCCTACCCCTACCCCTATTCTGTCTTGTAGGGTAGAGTCTCATTTTATCCCCTGCAGGGGGTTAGGTTATAAAGCTTGCACATAAAGTTGAAAATTCTAAATAATCACAATTATCATTGAAACATAAATGACCCAAAAATCAAAGTATATAAACATGGTTTTGTATATATGCCATAACAGGGTTGGAATACCATATAAAATAGTTGGCCTGTAATTAGGGGACTTTTTTTAATGAAAAAATAAGTATTCTCAAAAACTAAAGTCATATTCAGTGTCCAGGCTACTCAGAATGCCAAGAGGCACGTGAGAACTGAGACTTGCTGAAGTCTCAGATCCAAGTCCTCTCATCTCATATTCACCCTGGTACGTAATAATGTCACCTTGCTGTAAAACCTCATTGAGTGGAATTGTGAGTAAACTTCTGCATTGTTTAAATTATTTTTGTCTCTCTGGTCAATTTTATATAGTTAAGTATATGTGTATGTGGTGAGTCTACTATATTCTTCTTTTCTGCTTTCTGTTTTTCTTCTTCTCTTTTAAAATCTTTACTTTCTTCTTCTAAGTCCATTTAAAAGTATCCAGCAATTCTTCTCTTACCCAGAATGCTTATTTGTGTGTTTCCCTGTTCCATTTCTTAATAATTTTTAGTGTTCAGGGTTCTTTAAAGGGGGGATTGGGAGTGGGAGGGGAAGATTTCTAATTGTCCTGTTCATTTAAATTCTGTAGTCATAGCTTCCACTTTTCCTTCTCTCAGGTCCTCCACTAACTTGTGATTCTTACCTCTTGCATGTACAGCCTTTTCTTTCTTTCTTTTTGTTCCTCTTTTGTATTATTTTTCTGTGGAAAATTTCTGCTTATGCTAAGCCAGTTAGAAATGAATTCTTGTTATACCTACCAAGCATCATTGGTTCTATCTCTAGATGTTTAGTAGGTTTTTAGGGCAACTCCAAATTCACAGTATCATAAAAAGATAGATGACGAACTGAACTCACCTGGAGAAGTCAAAGGACACTTGCCCAAGTCATACAGCTAGTTATTGACAAGCTGAAACTATTACTATGACCCAGGTTCCTGACTTGTAGTTGAATACTTTTCCTCCGAATCACATTGCTTCCCTTTGAAGCTTTGGCCCTGAACAATCTTTTGTAAGATCCTTGAACTGTTTTTCTCCTCTAGCCTTTGGGGAATTGTGACTTATTCTTGTTTGCTTGATTTTATTTATTTTATTACATTTCCTTTCTTTAAAAGTGCCAGGTAATATGAACTTCAAGAGGGTTAAAATTAGTTCTGTTTCAAAGGTGTATTTGAGAATTATGTAGCATCTTTTGAAGTAGTAGTCTAAGAGACATAGAGCGATGTTACAACTTCCAGGACTAGGAATTGCTGTCACCAGACTAGCGTTTGAGAAAAGGGAGATTGGTGACCATAGTACTAGGATGGTGAGGATTTATGTAGGGAATTAACTGAAACACAAAGATAGTTAAGTTCAAAAAAACATTTATTGAATTCCACGCTTTGCAAGGCACATGACTAGGTATTGGGAATACAGACATAATCCCTGCTTTCAAGGGGCTCACAGTTCCCTGGTTCAGCATGAGAAAAGGAGATACCAAGTATATCTGAAGAGATATCTTCAGTGAGGCTATGATTTCTCTTGTCCTGATTTGGTCACAGAACTGGAGGAGACAAAGTTGCTGTTCACTGGGACCTTGGGAAAATCCCAAAATACAAGGCACTAAATGCTAGTTTGGTCCTTGAATAGGGCAAAGTGGCTTTCCCAGGGCCAGTTGTACTTAGTGGAAAGTGTAGCCAGCAACGAAGTGGAGTTCTTTTTTAATATTTTTCCTTCTAGGAGCTATTGATAACCATTAAGCTAAACAATTTCCATCTTTTTTTTTTTAATTTCCCCTTTGAGCAGTGGGGATATCAGGAAAAAAATAATTGAGAAGAAAAATGATTTGCAAAAGATAGCCTTGCTGCATGTGAGTGAGACAATTCATCAGGCCTGGGGAAGTTTATGCTGTGTTGGAGCTTCTTTCTAGCTGGGAGGGGTGTGCAGTTGTTCCGGTCTTTGCAGCTTGTCCCTTAAGTGTTGCCCGGCTCCTTCAGCCTTTGTTTGTGTAAAACATCACATTGTAACAAAGATCAAAACTGTAGTCCTTGCTTTCTCAATCCTAAGGAAGAAAAATGGGTTAATTGGAACTGTGTATGTTTCTTCTTTGTCCTAGAAAAAACCATAAAACAAACAACAAGAACAACAAAAAATCAACAACTGAAATGCCCCAATAAAACAAAACTTTAATACCCATGATTAACTTGTGGTGCCTCAGGATGTTGGACCAACTAACAGAGTTTGTTGGCCGATCACCTAGTGTTTCTATAGCAGGAGTTTCCAGCTTGATGCGTAATTTACAAATAACTGCTTCAGTGCCTGGCTGTCATCATTTTGCTGTGCAAAAAGGGAACATTGGAGAGAGGTCCAGGAGCTACTCCCTGTATCATTTATAACATTTTTATTGCTAATGGAGAGGAGGATGGTGGTGGTGGTAGGGGTGTTGGTGTTCATTGAAGAAGGTAGGACCACAATCCCCATGCCTAGTTTCTAATTGGCATTGGTAATATAACCATCTTTCAGAGAGTCAGCTCCAAGAGGTGACTTTGTGGAAACATCTCAGTTTTGCTCTGTGCACTGTTTACTTTGCTATCTCTACCAGCAGCTGTAGTGAATGGGAGAGCCATTGCCTTCTAAAGTGCCCTTAGGCCATTCTCAATGACTCTCAAGTCTTAAGAATCATTTGGGTGAATGTAATGCTGAAACCCTGTAGCTATTTGGCTCCAAAGAAAAGCTGCACTGCCATGGCAAGGAAGCTCCCCATAGAATTAAGCAAAATGGCAATTTCCAAGAATCTGGGTGGTAGTTATTTCAATGAAGTTGAGAAATGGGATCACTGAGAAGGGGATTTCCGCAGAACCTAAGCTGTCAGGGAAACATTTATTCCCCACTGTCTTCTATTTACAAATTCCAGGAGCGGAGCATGAGGTTATGTATCCCTGTCCTCAGTAAGACAGAGAGTCCATAGAGGCCAGCTAATGTGCTAATTTACAGTTACATTGTAATTTTTCTTTTAAAAAATACTTTTACCTACTGAACACAGTCTTTTTTTTTTTTTTTTTTTTTGAGACAGACTCTCACTCTGTTGCCCAGGGAGAGTGCAGTGGCGTCATTGTAGCTCACTGTAACCTCAGACTCCCGAGCTCAAGCCATCCTCCTGCCTCAGCCTCTTAAGTAGCTGGAACTACAGGTGTGTGCCAGGATGCCAGGCTAATTTTTCTATCTGTAGTAGAGATGGGTTTCGCTCTTGCTCAGGCTGGTCTTTAACTCCTGAGCTCAAGCAATCCACTGGCCTTGGCCTCCCAGAATGCCAGGATTACAGGCATGAGCCACTGCACCCAGCCTTGAACACAATCTTAATACCACCACACAGATGATGTACATGTATTAACACCCTTCCTGAAATCTGAACATACAAGAAACATAGAAATATCTGGTAGTTTATAAGCCTTTGCTCTTGAAGAAGCCAATTTGGGATTTCCCTTGTCTTTCTGTCCTATCATATTCTTTGAGAATATGAGAATGCAGTAAGAGCATTTCTCTTTTCCCTTCTCTCTGGTTCACCCCAGTGGGGCACATTATTGCTGGATTCAGCAACATTCTTTCCCAAATGATTCTTAAGGCATAAGGGTCACTGAGATTTATTTTTAAATTCATAACCCAGTGTTGAGGGAAAGCAGTTGTCCGTACTGAATTCCCCCGTGGAGGCTTTCAACTGCCTAGACTTCAGCTGCCCAGAATGTGTCTTCACTAGGCACATTCCAGCAGTCTTAAAGTCCTGACCCCCAGGAGTGAAATTCTGGCCTGGTGTCTCACTCCTGGAATCCCTTCATGAGGCATGGCCTTGGCATCAGGTGCCAGATTGGAAAGCTGAGGGAACAGGTGGCTTGTGACCTTAGTATAAAACTTCCGACTGGTAAAGTGGTTTTGGAGACTTTGGCTTATTGAAAGTTTCCTTCTGCTTTCTTGTCAGCTTTAGCCATCTCTTGATGGTCTCTTTAGTTCCTTTCCAGGGTTGTCTAGGAGCATGCTGGAGACAGTCAAAATATAAGGAGTTTGGCCGGGCGCGGTGGCTCACGCCTGTAATCCTAGCACTCTGGGAGGCCGAGGCGGGCGGATTACTCGAGCTCAGGAGTTCAAGACCAGCCTGAGCAAGAGCGAGACCCCGTCTCTACTAAAAATAGAAAGAAATTATCTGGCCAACTAAAATACATATACAGAAAAAATTAGCCGGGCATAGTGGCGCATGCCTGTAGTCCCAGCTACTCGGGAGGCTGAGGCAGTAGGATCATTTCAGCCCAGGAGTTTGAGGTTGCTGTGAGCTAGGCTGACGCCACGGCACTCACTCTAGCCTGGGCAACAAAGTGAGACTCTGTCTCAAAAAAAAAAAAAAAAAATATATATAAGGAGTTAAACTGCAGTGAACTTGTAGAGAATGGTTAAACAGTGATTAAGTGATATTTTAACTTCTGTTTACAGGCGAGAAATGGATATCATCAGGAAAAAAGTTAGTTTGCAGTTTGACTGAAGTCATCTTATCTTTGTTGGCCAGGGCTGCCTGCCCTTATTCAGTTTCATTTTTAGCTGCAAGATGAACTCCCATACACACTTTTACTGATGTCCATCTTTGTCTTTGCTCATGTTCTATCCCCTGCCCCCCTCCCGCCAATCCCATGGAGATTGGAAACCCAGTTCCACTCAGAACAGAGTCGGGGTGGGACTCAGCTCTCAGCTGCCCTTCTGTGTCTTTTGCTTCTGGAAGGCCTTGGGGTGAAGCATAGATAGGAGTATTGGGATATTGGAAAGCCATTGGACTGGTTAAAAAAGCACCAGATAAGGAGTTTAAGAGGCCTGGGTTTGAATTCCGGCTCTGCTACTTACTAGCTATGTAATTTTGGACAAGTTGCTTAATCTCCGTAAGTCTCAATGTCCTCTTCTGTAAAATGGGGTAATAATTCCTACCGGAAAGAGTAGGAATTAGGAAAGATTAGAGTTCTATATGTAAAGAGCATTGCCTGACACACAGTAGCCACTTAATTATGTTTGAGAGTAGGAGCTTTGCTGTGTGATTGAAGAGGTCAGAGTTAATGGTAGGGTTTAGACTGGTTTTTGGTTAGCTTTTTGACTACTTTCATATGTTAATTATATAGTTTATATATTATAGTATAAAGTTATGCTATCCTTTGCCTTTATTATAGTCTAATAAGTGTCACTAAAAGACCCAAGGAGGGGCTTTTAGTGCCCCTGCCCCCACAATCTCCATCACCTTCTCTAAAGCTTCCCTAAAGAAACAAATATAAATAAAAAGTATTTGTTATATAAATGCAGCATTAAAACTGATTATGATTGCTTCTCCTCTTCTGACCAGATTGCCACTTACAAGCCTATTTTATATAAAATTCCTGGTTCTCTACTCTGGTACTGCTGCAAAAGTTAATTTCTCTTAGAGGCTGGGCACGGTAGCTCATTCCTGTAATCCTAGCACTCTGTGAGGACGAGGCGGGAGGATTGCTTGAGCAATAACTAGTGGCTCAGATTGCTTTTTATTTTATATGTTCATGCATCAGAAGACTTAATATGGTTAAGATGGCAACACTCTTCAAATTGATCTGCAAATGCAGTGCAATCCCTATCAAAATTCCAGCTGGGTTTTTTTTTTTTTTTTGGCAGGCAGGGGTCGGGGGTGGTGGTGGAAATTGGCAGGGTGGTCCTGAAATTCATATGGATGTACAAGGAACCCAGAATAGCCAAAATGATCTTGAAAAAGAACAAAATTAGAGGACTTGTACTTCCCAATTTGAAAACTTACTACAGAGCTACAGTAATTAAGACAGTGTGGGAATGGCATAAGGATAGACATTATAGATCAACAGAGTAGAATTGAGTGTCCAAAAATAAACCCTTACATTTATGGTCAATTTATTTTTAATAAAGGTGCCAAGACAATTCAATTTGGAAAGCTTTGTCTTTTCAACAAATTGTATTAGGACAACTGGGTATCCATATACAGAAGAATGAATTTGGGATCCCTGCCTCACACAGTATACTCAAAATAGATAATAGACCTATGTGTAAGAGCTAAATTATAAAAATATTAGGAGAGAACTTAGGAGTAAATCTTTGTGACCTTGGATTAGGCAGTGGTTTCTTAGATATGACACTGAAAGCAGAAACAGAAAAGAAAAAATAGATAAATTGAACTTGATCAAAATTTAAAACTTCTGTGTTTCAAAGGACACTATCTAGAAAATGAAAAGAATGGAAGGAAATATTTGCAAATCATATATATAATAAGGGATTCGGATCTAAAATATATAAAGAACTCTTAGAACTCAACTGTAAAAAGACAAATAACCCAATAAAAAATGGGCAAAGGATTCAAATCGCCATTTCTTCAAAGAAGATATACAAATAGCCACTAAGCACATGAAAAGATATTTAACACCATTAGTCATTAGGGAAATGCAAATCAGAACCACATGATAGACCACTTCATACCCACTAGAATGGCTATAATAAAAAAGACTGTGAGGATGTGGAGAAATTGGAACCCTCATACATTGCTGGTGGAAATTTAAAATGGTGCAGCTGCTTTAGAAGACAGTTTGGCGATTCCTCAAAAAGTTAAACATAGAGTTGCCACATGACCCAGCAATTCCACTCCTAAATATATATCCAGGAAAACTGAAAACATATTCACAGAAAACTTGTACATAAATGCTCATAGCAGCGTTATTCATAATAGCCCCAAAGTGGAAACAACCCAAATATTATCAGTTGATGAATGGATAAACACACTGTGGTATATTCATAAAATAGAATATTATTTGGTAATAAAAAGGAATGAAGTACAGACTGATGCTAACATGGATCACTCTTGAGAACATTAGGCCAAGTGAAAGAACCCAGACAAAAGACCATGTATTGTATGATTCCATTTATACTGAATAGGCAAATCCATAGAGACAATAAGTAGCTTAGTGGTTGCTAGGGGTTGGGGGAGGGGAGAATGGGAAGTGCCTGCTAATGGCTATAGGGTTTCTTTTCGGGGGATTGAAATATTCTAAAATTAGATAATGGTGATGGTTGCACAACTCTGTGAATATACTAAAATCCACTGAATTGTATACTTTAAAAGGGTAAATTGTACAGTATGTTAACTAAATCTCAGTGAAATTGTTATTAAAAATATTAATCTGGGCTTGGTGGCTCAAGCCTGTAATCGCAGCACTTTGGAAAGCTGAGGCTGGAAGATTGCTTGAGGCCAGGAGCTCGGGACCAACTTGGGCAACATGGTGAGAGCCCATATCTACAAAAAATAAAAAAATTAGCCAGGCATCATGGCGCACACCTATAAGTCCCAGCTATTCGGAGACTGAGGCAGGAGGATTGCTTGAGCCCGGGAGTTTGAGGCTGTTGTAAGCTATGATTGAGCCACTGTACCCTAGCCTGAGTGACAGCGAGACCCTGTCTCTTTAAACAAACAACACACACACACACACATATATATGTGGGTGATTTGTAGGTATGAATAGCATTTTGTCAGTTTATACTTGGTCCCTTATCTCTGCCACTGTGAATCTTGAAGTTGTCTTTAAGTATTGCTTTAGGACTATCTTGAGCACTGAGCAGGTTACTGTTGCCCCAAAGCTTCAAGGTGAGAAACAGTTGGCATTTTGTAGCACAAATCAAACCTTTTAAGGTGAAAATGCTTTGAGGCTGAAGGCTTTCCAAGTTTTAAGTGTCACTGCCTGTGCCCTACCCTAGTTCTTACTTCATCCTTTCAACTGTGTGTCCCACTGGAATAGCTGGTTTATGTTCTGGTTCCCAGCCCTATTTCCAACTCCACCAAGAACCTCACTTCGTTCATCTCTTCCCCGTTTTTCCTCCAGGCTATGTAGGATCTTGCTCTGAGGTGTTCTTTCCTGGGAGGTATGGAGATAGATAGTAACTCGAGGAGCCGCTGGGTGGCGCCCTGCCCCCAGAGGATTGCCAAAAAAGAATGACTTGTCTGGAAGAGGCTCAGGCCTGTGTTGGCAGGAAGAGGTGACTCACTTTTCATCAAAGGAATTTCAAAGAACATATAATGACAGGATGATGTCAGAGGAGCAGGTGGAGACAGGAACCTTGATTAAGGTGCTGGAAGCAGGTGTTGAATGGTGTGGTTGCCTGGGCAGTCAGAATGATTGACTAGCATAGATCATAGGAAACGTCACATGTTTTTTAGTTCCTTTCTTATGAGTCCTAACGTGGGCAGTGCTGTACATGTGCCTTCCAGAGCATGTGATCAAGTCTGTGCATGTCTTGGGTGTACTGTGTTTGTATAATATCTTGGTGAAATGACTCACGACATCCTGTGCCAGTCATGGACTTCTTTCACACGCAATGTGGTGTGTGTGGGTTCCTGCACTCTGTGCAACAGTTCCATAGCTAGCTGGGTCTGTGTCTTTGAATTGAGCCTCACATGTTCATGGTGGCTGGTTTGGAGGTGTGGCATTTCCCCTGATATATTTAAATAGAGGAACTGGTAAAAAGGAATTTGAGGAGAAAAATTTAAAAAAAAGAAAAAAGAAATAAATAGAGGAACAGAAGGTCAGATCCCAGGGTCTTTACCTTATTGCCAGAAGTACTCTGGTTCCCTCTAGTATTTAGGCAACAGCTGGATCTTTGCTCTAACCCCAGTTAAGTTTTCTTTTCTTCTTCTTTGAGCAGAGGGCCCTCTGATGGTGTGTGTGGATGAAGCTGATAAGGGGAAGGAAAGTTATAGTCAGGAGGAAAGTTAGATAAGTTTTGGTATCTCTTCGTATTGCAAGGCGCTAAATTTGGTTAGGTTATTCAGGTTCCATTTATTGTATAGTAAGATTGTGAAAGAGTGTTCCTGGTTATCACTACAGCTTAGCACCTACCAGAGTCTGTGTGATTATGAGGTTGGAGGCTAAATCAACCACTTGCACACAGATAAAAAAAAGAGGGTGTTTATTGCTAGTACTCTGCCTCAGGTTTCAGGCCTCTCAGGAAGGTCGTGGAAGAAATGGCTTAGCAATATTTATTGCTACCCTTGTGCTTATGAATCGTTCATCTGAAAGTATCATAGGATATCACCAAAAAAGCAGAACATATTATTGTATCTCTTTAAGATGTATCATAAGAGCCAGGCATGGTGACATGCGCCTGTATTCCCAGCTACTCAGGAGGCTAAGGTGGGTGGAGCACTTGAGCACAGGAGTTCGAGGCTGTGGTATAGTTATGATTGTGCCTGTGAATAGCCACTGTACTCCAGCCTGGGCAACATAGGCAGACCCCATCTCTTGAAAAAAAATATCTATATCTATATCTCAGAAGCAAGATGGAAAAGTTAAAGTGCAGTTTGAAAGGGAGGAAGGAAAGCTTTATTTATTTCTTGGCACTATCTTCAGTTGTTACATCCTTCTGGCTGATTGTGAGTTCTGTTTTTAGGCAGTACTACAGGTACACTGTAGGATAAAAACTGACCTTTGGAGTAGGGTAAGAAGGAAGTGAGTCAGGAAGGATGGAATCAGATAACTTACTCCATAGAGAAGGGTGCTGGACTTCCCTGGGCCTTAGTTAGCAATATTCCTCCTCCCTGTTAGCAGCCCGTCTCCCGATCTCTCTTCATGACATAATAAATCATGTGATGTGCCAAAGGACCCAGGGAGGAATGTTCCCTAGAGAGGTTCGACTTGGGAGCACCTGAGGGTAATCTGTGAGGATGCTGTTTCAGAAGTCACCACCTGACTCATTGTCAGTTGAATTTGAGCAGAAGAAGCAGTCTTGACCCAGACATGTTCTTGTGCCTGCCACATAACATATATAGGTCCTGTCTCTCTTTTGTTATGAGCTAAAGGCCTTTATCATGAGGTAGAGCAGTGGTAAGGGAGAAATATTCTGAAATCCTTGATTAACCAGAACGTTAAGGGAATCCATGTGGGATTCTGAATATCTTTGAGTTCTTTTGATGAGGGCTTTGAGTTCTTTCTTTAGGGGCTCATTATCACCCAAAGGATAAAATCAAACTCATCTTGTCATTTAAAACCTTCCGTCATCCAGCCTAACTTTCTATACAATTTTTTTAAAATCAAAATTATACATATTTTTCTCTCAAAAAATCAAACATTATTATAAGGCTTATGATAGAAATAATCCCCTGTCCTATCCCTACCTGAATCTGAGAACCGCTTCCAAGTCATTTAGCTGTTTTAGTATTTCTACTACATTTCTTAAACATACTCTTTCTTTTTTTTTTTTTTTTTGAGACAGAGTCTCACTCTGTTGCCCCGGCTAGAGTGCCGTGGTGTCAGCCTAGCTCACAGCAACCTCCAACTCCTGGGCTTAAGCAATCCTACTGCCTCAGCCTCCCAAGTAGCTAGGATTACAGGCATGCACCACCACACCCAGCTAATTTTTTTTCTATATATATTTTTAGTTGGCCAGATAATTTCTTTCTATTTTTAGTAGAGATGGGGTCTCGCTCTTGCTCAGGCTGGTCTCACACTCCTGACCTTGAGCGATCCTCCCGCCTCAGCCTCCCAGAGTGCTAGGATTACAGGCATTAGCCACTGCACCCGGCCTTAAATATACTCTTTTTCTAGTGATTTCGATTTTTTGGTTTTAAACATTATCTGTTGATGTTCTACTACATAAAATTAGGGTTTAGTTTTTTCATTCCTACCCCCTTAACACACATGCTTTCCCTTCCCTTTCTTCCTATTGTCATGCATTATTACCATTACATGGTACTCTGTCTCCCACGGGACCCTAAGACTTCTCTCTTGGTATGTTGAAACTTACCAAATAATCTTTTAGTTTAATGCTTTCTTTGGAGACATCCCCCAGGAGCTTTCTCTTATCCAACTGTGGATGGGTTGCTATCACAGCCTTTAGTAAAGCTGTCATCTTCTGATGCCTTTTGTTCACCACCAGACTGGGAGATTCCTTCACCTGTCTTCCCTGTCGAATCCCATGTTTCCTGGATCTCATGTTGTCATATTTCAAGGTTTACTCCATTTTTTCATTGAAGTATATCTTAAAGTAGCTTCCTTAGAAAGGATGTATGGGAGATAAATATTTTTGAACTTTGCTTATCTGAAAATGTCTTTATTCTACTTTTCCTATCATTAAGAGTTTGGGTATAGCGTTCTAAGTTGCAAATCACTTTGCATCAGAATTTGGAAGGTGTTCTTCCTCCTTGTTTCCGGTGTTGCTGTTGAGAAGTCCAGTGTCATTCTGGTTCTTGACTTTTATGTGTGACTTTTTTTCTTTTTGATAGCTTTTAGCATTTCACTTTTATCTCCAGTTTTCTGAAATGTTACAATGATTTGAAAACACATCTTTTATTTAATAATTCTTTCATAATTTCCTCTCTTCCATTTTCTCCGTTTTGTCTTTCTGGTTCTTCTATTAGTTGAATACTGGATTTTACTGATCCCCCCACCTCCATATATTTTCTCATCTTTTTTTTTTCCTTTCTCTCATTTATGGTAGAGATGCTCAGCTCTATCTTTTTTAGATGTATTTATTTTTGCTATCATATTTTTCATTTCTAAGTATGTTTTTCTTATTATCTGAAGGTTCCTTTCTATAGCACTTATTCTTGTTTTATGGCAGTATTGCCTTCAAAAATTTTTATTATTATTTTCTTTAGAGATGGGGTCTTGCTGTGTTGCTCAGGCTGGCCTCGAACTCCTGGCTCAAGGGATCCTGTTGCCTCAGTCTCCTGAGTAGCTGGGACTACTGGCTTTTGCCGCTGCACCTGGCTAATGGTGCCTTTTAAGTCTCTCTGAGAATATTAATTAGAGTCTCTCTCTTTTTTAAAAAAAGTATTTTCCTTTGCTTCCAGCATTGTCTCTGTTTCTTCCAAGCTCCTTCTGTTTGTTCATTTTGGTCTCTTTCTTTCATGTTAGAGCCTCTCTTAAAATATCTTTTGTTTCTTGGTGATCTTCATGTTTAAGAGTTCGACCCTAAAAAACCGATTCATGGGACTTGTTAAATGGTGTTCTGTTAATGAATAGCCAGGTAGAGGAGGTTGATTTCCCATAGAAGAACTGATCAGTCTCCTTTGAGGCCAATTCTGGCAGCCAGAACTCTGGCGTTGCCAAGTGGGGCAGTGGGGAAGGGGCTTATTGTTCATTATGTCAAGTTTCACTTAATACCTGTTTTCTCTGAGGCACCTTGCTCCTGACTTCAGCCGATCTTGTTTTAGCCTTACCCTGCAGCACTCCTTCCCGTCCCACCAAGCCCTCTGAGGTTGCTGGTGCTTCCGATGGTGTTTTGAGCCTCCCCCCAGGTGCTGCAGAACCCTTTGCCTTGTTTCTTATTGTCTCCCGTTCCCCACAGGCACTTAGCAGAAAGAGAAAGCTGAAATTTAAATTAGTGACCATTTGTTTATCTACTCTCAGTTTATCAAACTTTTGTTGCTATTTCTTTTCTTGTTCTTATTTTCTGTGGATTTGTACCATTTTTAATCCTTTACTTTCACTTTTCTGGGGTTTCAAAAAGCAATGGAGATAAATGTGCGTGTTAAGTTGGCAGAAGTTTATCTTCCCAATTTAATTCCCTCTCCCTCTCTGCCTCTACTCACCCCAAATACCTAAACCCTGTGTTCTAATGTCACTTGTACTTTCTTTTTCCATTCTCTTCTTCATGCCATCTGTCTCTCCTCCTGTAACGTCTACTCTTTTTATTTCAAACTGTTGAAACCCTACACCTTTTTCCAGGCCCAGCTTATATGCTTCATCCATGGAAGTCTTTTTTTTAATTTCTTCAACTGGAAATGACCATTCCATTGACTGAATTTCTAAAGTTCCATTTGTTGAATTCTTATAGCCTTGCCCCCCTCATGACTATGCCTGTACTGTCTTATGTTAAAATTATTTGTATACATATTTCCCTTGTTAGAATGTAAGCTCTTAAAGGATAGTATAAGATTGGCTTTGTAATTTTTTTGTTATCGATAACAACATAGTACCTAGGCAACAAAATATTTCATAGAAGCATAGAATTTTAGAGCTGGGAAAGAATTGAGATCTAGAATTTCAACTCATTTTATGAACGAGTAAATAGATCTAGTGTGGTTAAATGATCCCAAAGTCATATAATCTAGGAACAGAACCGGACCTGTAATCTCATTCTCTAATTCTCAAGCACATCTAAATGCATTGATAAAATCTGATATATGCTTAATTAGATATTCTGGTTAATCAAAGGTTAACCAGTGAGCACTTTTTGTTTCATTTTTGTTGAGAATTTTTATAAATATCTTTTTTGTTTTAATAATTAGATATGCCGTAAGTAATTTCTTTCTTTCCTCCCTGCCTCCTTCAGATCTTGAATATTCTGGATTTTGTTAAAACTGAGCTAGTTTTCTTCCAAGGCATATGAGCATCAGAGAACTAAGGATTATAGGTAGGGAAAAATGTAGGCAACTGTACTGAAAGTACCCTGATTTCAAGAAAGTTTTTAAAATCAGTGATATGATGTATTTAGGGTGATTCTTTTTTCACCTAACAGAATGCAGAACTAGTTGGGTCTTAGTTAATTAACATTTTGCTATTTGACAATTCATCAGAGATTTGCTCAAAGTATTTTTTAAGTAAATTGCCTGTGTCAAAGATCTTCCTCCATTTCTCTCACTTATCTAGCTCTTGGCAGATATTTCCAGAGTGTTTGCACTAGCTCCATAGATTCATGTCTGAGGGAGTAGGTACTCCAGGAAAATCTACTGGGAGAAAGTTGAACTATAACTATTGTCTGTTTAGGAGTTATTGAAGATCAAGTGTGCCTGTCACTAATCAAGAAAGCCAGATGTTGACAATTCACAATTGCAAAGATATGGAATCAACCTAAGTGCCTATCAATTCATGAGTGGATTAAGAAAATGTGTCTGTGTATATATATGTACCATGGAGTACTACTCAGCCATAAAAAGGAATGAAATAATGTTTTCTGCAGCAACGTGAATGGAACTGGAGACCATTATCCTAAGTGAACTATCCCAGGCATGGAAAAACAAACACAATACATACTCCCTAATAATTGATAGCTAATTGATGGGCATACACAGGCACGAAGAGATGTAAAGGTCATTTGAAATCAAGAAGGTTGGTAGGGGGAGAGGAGGCGTAAAAACCTACCTATGAGGTACAGTGAACACTATTCGGGTGATGGGCACAGTAAAAGCTCGGACTTAAGCATTATAAAAGGTAGCCATGTAACAAAAACATTTGTACCCTCTTAATATTTTGAATTAAAAAAAAAAGCCAGATGCTGTCCTTTTCCTCATCCCTTACTTTGGGCACTTGAGGTAGATGGGCAGGTTACTTAAGAGGCTGCCCCCTTCCTCTGAGATTTGGCTTTTCCTTAGGGCCTTGCCTCACAATGTGAGGCTGGGTGTTGGCAGATGGTCTGATATGGGGCTGGTTTGCATTCTCCACTGGGCAGAGCTGTTGCTAAACAAGCAGTCTATGGTGGAATGAACAGTAATTGACCTCTAGGTTGGATTGGGCTCTGCCTCATGCCTACCACTTTTGGTTTTATCCAAAGTAGAAGCTGTGGTCCCCAGATTTTAGGGAATAAGGATTTATTGTAGTCATTGGTATTACTGCCTTTGTCTGTTTCTGTATTGCCACCTGGCTGCCATTAGAGGGAATTCACTACACCTCTGAGGAGGACTGCTCCTTGTGTTCAGGATGGGTCATGTGTTCTCCTTAAAACTTCAAACTGTTACCCACATTTCCTTTTATGACTTGCTAAGTCAGAGGCAGCTGGGAGGATGCACTGGGGAAGCATTACTCACCAGGCACACATAGTGGCCCTGACTGCAGACGGGTAGTCTGGGCTGTGCTGAGAATGAGTCACCTCAGGGAATGGAAAGATTGCAGGGTATTGGGGGTAGGGGTTGTGTGTCAGTGACTGCTCCTCTGTTTGCTCTTTTCTGTATAAGGACTCAGCACAAAGCCACAAACACTGGGGATCCAGTTGGAACAGCCATTTAGGCAGCCAGTGGTATTGATGTTTCCCATGAAGGGAGTGACCTGAGTGGATATAAGCATTGTATAGCATTGTTTCCTTGTATGTTATGGGTGTATATAGGTTTAGAGACAAGCTTGAATTTGTATAATGAAAGTTCTATGTGTGGAAATTTCACTAGAATTAAAAGCAGTACAGGATTTGTCTTGGTTATAAAACTCAGTCTTTTAGCACTCTGTCTGGGAGGCTGAGGCGGGCAGATGGTTTGAGCTCAGGAGTTCGAGACCAGCCTGAGCAAGAGCGAGATCCTATCTCTACTAAAAATAGAAAGAAATTATCTGGACAACTAAAAATATATAGAAAAAATTAGCTGGGCATGGTGGCGCATGCCGGTAGTACCAGCTACTCGGGAGGCTGAGGCAGAAGGATCACCTGAGCCCAGGAGTTTGAGGTTGCTGTGAGCTAGGCTGACGCCGTGGCACTCTAGCCTAGGCAACAGAGTGAGACTCTGTCTCAAAACAAACAAACAAAAAAACCCTCAATCTTCTATATCTATCTTTGTCCAGTAGGGGTCACTGGGGGTTTAGGCTCTAAATGAGAGAAACTGTCACTAAACCCATGATAGACCAATCAGATTCCTTGTCTTTATTGTAGCATCTTTGTACATTGAGTACTATCTATTTTTTTTTCCTATGAGAGCAGAAACGAAAGATGTGAACTTAATTAAGAACTTTGCGGATATGAGTATTTGAAGAATAGATTATTCCAGATACTAGATGAAGAAAGATACCAAAGCTGAGATAGAATTGGTTTTATGAGTAAGATTTTAGGAGCAGTTTTTTTTAAATGAAAGAAAACTGCTTATTAAGCATGTTATATATGCCTAGGTACTTTGTGTATATTGCTTATTTAATCTTGATAACCACCCTAAGAAATACACATTTTTGTATACATTGTACATATTTCAAATCTCAAAGTTTGGAAATATTAAGCAGCTGCAGCTAGGGTCACATAATTATGAAGTGGTATTGCCATGGGAGATCCTGTGAGGCATATTTCATTTGACTTTGGCTCCTGGTAAGAGGTCATGAAAGCAGAAGGATTTTTTGGAAAATAAGCAGAGGCTGGTCGTAAACGCTCCTGAGAAAGACTGACATAATTCTTGTGTTGCAGATTATGGTTCTGACCAGGCTCCAATGGTTAGCAGGTGGAAAGAAGCTGACTGGTTTGCCTTTGTCTTCAGGTGGCAAATTCTTCTTCTTTTTCATGTAAAGTTACTGCCAGGGTCTGGAAATCTGTCTTACAGAGATCTAAAGTTAGCTGTTTGTGTGCAAAGCCTGGTTTCCATGGATAAATAGTTGAAGCCTGCCTCTTCCATGTTGGCATGGGCTCTCCTTCTGAGCCTTGGCCTAGCCTTGACCTGGGCTCTTCTCCTGTTGGCATTCACAGGCCTGCCAGGTTACTTTGCTGTTGAGCTCCTGATCAGCTGCATGCCATCCATAAAGACTCTCATGCCCACTTTGCCTTCTTGTGTTCAAGGTGTCTCAGGAAAACTAGAGTTGATCACCTGTTTCTTAGCCAGACTGCACTAACAATGTTTCCCACTGAGACCATGTTTTGTTTTTATTTGGAAAAGCACTTAAAAAACATATTTAGGCTAAATAGGAGTAAGATGGTAATTATCCCTTACTGTGCATTCACTTGGAATAAGAAATATTTTTGGACAAAAGTAACAATCCTTTGCAAGATTCGGGAGTAGTCCCCATAGACAGAGTTTTTTTTCCTTTTATGTCCTTTTCTCCATTTATTTAAGATGTTGACTATCAGAATTTTCTGAAAAAAGTTTAGTAGCTAGATCTTATTATTTTGTTGGGGGAAGTGGTCAGAATTCCAGAGAGAGGGATTACTTTAAATGGTAATATGGCTATTAAAGTTGACTAGATATTATCCTTTTCGTTTCTGAAGCAATGCTGCTAAAGCCTAATTTGATTTATTCCTTGAGTTGGTGGCTTAGAGCTGTTAAATACCACACATTTTACCTTGATTTACTTCCTTACATTGGTCACCAAAGATAACTTGGTGCTCTGCTGGGGTGTAAATGCTCTTGTTTAATATTGATGATAACAATAGTTAACATTAATGAGTTAATATTTAATGTTTTTAGATGGGCATGGTGTCTCACGCCTGTAATCCTAGAACTTTGGGAGGCCGAGGCAGGAGGATCACTTGAGACCAGGAGTTCAAGACCAGCCTGGGTAATAGCAAGACCCTGTCTCTCCAAAATAAATAAATAAAAATTAGCCCAGCATGGTAGCACGTGCTCGTAGTCCCAGCTACTTGGGAGGCTGAGGCAGTTTGAAGTTGCTGTGAGCTATGATGATGCCATTGTACTCTAGCCCAGGCGACAGAGCGAGACTCTGTCTCAAAAATAAATAAGTAGGCTGGGCGCGGTGGCTCACGCCTGTAATCCTAGCCCTCTGGGAGGCCGAGGCGGGTGGATCACTCGAGGTCAGGAGTTCGAGACCAGCCTGAGCGAGACCCCGTCTCTGCTAAAAATAGAAATAAAAAATTATCTGGACAACTAAAAATATATATAGAAAAAATTAGCTGGGCATGGTGGCGCATGCCTGTAGTCCCAGCTACTCGGGAGGCTGAGGCAGGAGGATCGCTCGAGCCCAGGAGTTTGAGGTTGCTGTGAGCTAGGCTGAAGCCATAGCACTCTAGCCCAGGCAACAAAATGAGACTCAGTCTCAAAAAAAAAAAAAAAGTAAATAAATAAAATACATTTAATGTTTTAAAATAATTAATGCTCACTGTATGCCAGATATTCCATGCGTCTTCTCATGTAATCCTCACTGTAACATTGCGAAGAGGTAATTTTATTATCCTCATTTTGTAGATGAGGAAACTGAGAATTATAAGTATTAATAATTGGTTCAAAGACACAGCTAGAGAAAGTGAAGTCAGAATTTGAATCTAGATTTGGCCAAAAGATTATACTAAGTTTAGAGTTATGGGCAGAGAAAGAGAGAAAGAAAGAGGCTCTGTGGTTTAAGATTGAGTTTTCCAAGTGCTATCCAGAGTATTTTCCACTTTATTTTCTACCCTTACTCTTTAGCTTTACATTTTTACTTTTTCTTTCTTTCTCGAGGGCAAGAGCCTCAATTGCTGAGCTTGACAAGAAAGCCACCCAGAGTTTAGATATTGGGCAGAATCTATATCTGGAGAGATTTCCAGAGGTGGAATTTCTGAATTAATACACTGGGTTCTTTCCAGCTCTAAGAAAAAAGTAAAACTTACATTCGTGTTTTGGGGGTCACTTTTTCGTTTAAACTCCCAGTTAGATTTGGAAGGTCCCTGTCAAAGGTGGTTTGACTCCTTTTTAGTGTATATTATTAATATCTACTGGGCCTATCTAGAGGAGCATTTTGAATTATTCCTGCCATAAGATGAGTGGTTTTCTAGGCACTTGCTCTCTGGTGTATGTTCTTGTGGCCAAAATAGATGCATTCCTAGAAGAAATGTTTATATTTTGGGAATATTCATAGTTTATTGGGCCCAGTTTTGCTCTTTCTAGTGTGCTTTCTCCTTATATTTCTTGCTCTTACAGTACTCTTTAGACCCTCTTGTTCACTAGTTTATTTATTCACTCATTCTACAAATGGTGACTAAGATTTAGTGACTAAGATGTTATAAAGGAGAGCAGGCATTCATCTGGCTTCAAAAACTTAATTTAGTGAGAGAGTAAAAATATGTAGTCAACTGTATTATAATGTAGAAAGTGCTAAACATCACGAGAGAGAAACAGATGAAATATAATTAAAGCTCAAGGGAGGAGGAAGTTTACTTCTAGCTAGGGTGGAGGGAGAGACCAGGGAAAATTCTGTGGAAGTATTGGCTTTAAGCTGGTCCATAGGAATGAGATTTTGACATATGGAGATGGGAAGGAAAAATATTTCAGGGTAAATGAGGGAAATATTGTGAAGCCAAAGAGTTTTGGACTTAATTTGCTGATAGGTTAGAAATAGAAAGTTTTAGAATGAAGTTACAAGTAAACATTTATTGAACATTTAAGACATGCCAGTCATTTATACATGCTCCAGGGAGATTAATCTCATGGTAAGTGAGGGCAGGGTTGGCAGGTTGGAGATGGAGATTAGGTAAATAGATTAGGTAATTTAGGTGATAGGTAAATTATCAGTTTGGCAAGGTTTTGTACAGTTGAGAAATGTTCAGAGAGGTCTTTGTAGTCAGATGTGGTTTGTTTGCTGCTCCTTCAAATAAGGATAATAATAGCCAGTAATTGTTGAGCACATATTAAGCACCTTAAATGCATTAACTCATTTAATCCTTACTACATCTCTGTGAGATAGCTATTATTAATCATTTTACAGATGAGGAAATTGAGGTTCCATGAGGTTAAGTGACTTGCCCAAAGGTACTAAATGTGATGTATATAGTAGTCTGGATTTGAACCCAGGCAGACTGGGCTTGTAATTACCATGCTACTATAATGCTCATGGCATCGAGGTTTATGGAGCAAGAAATGTGGAGATTTTCCTTACTTTATTGTATTCAGTGACGCTTGGGTGTGTAGAAAATTCTTTTAGACATTCTGGGCATTTGCATGTTTATTGCATTCTCAGTACCATCTTGCTAAATATTAGAGGTGCAGTCATGGATATCTCCTAATTAACTACTCTGAGGCCCACATCCTCTGCCTATCTGCAGTTGGATGCCTGGTGTACTTGTGGGAGGAGACAGATGACAGGAAGTTCAGGGCCAGGATTTGATGCCTGGATCCTGCCATTCCCAGAAACCCAAGGTTTCCAATCCTGTTAGTCATATGCTATTCCCTCTACCAAATTTATAATCTTGAGTATATTTGTTATATTTAAAAAAAAAAAAAAGTCCTTCTCAGCCAGGTGCAGTGGCTCATGCCTATAAACCCAGCACTTTGGGAGGGTGAAGCAGGAGGATCACTTGAGACTAGGAGTTTGAGACCAGCTTGAGCAACATAAGGGACCCTGTCTCTAGAAAAAATAAAAAGTAGCTGGGTATCGTGGCATGCACCTGTAGCCCTAGCTACTTGGGATTCTGAGGCAGGAGGATCTCTTGAGCCCAGGAGTTTGAGGTTGTAGTGAACTATGATGATGCCACTGTACTTTAACCTGGGGCAACAGAGTGAGACCCTGTCTCAAAAAAAAAAAAACCTTAAAAAAAAAAGTCTTCTCTCTTTTATAAGCATTAATTTTCTAGATTTTGGTCTTTTAATTATGATGGGTCTTAAATTTTTAGTCTGTATCTGCTGAAGTTATGAGGCTTATGGATATCAGTTATTTTGAGACCAAATAAAACTTCATGGCAGTTTGAATAAAACATCTAGCATACCTTCTTATGGGCTTGCTTTGATCTCAGTTACGAACATTAAAATAATTCTGGGGTGTTACTGTAGGTAATGGTTGTGGGAGACCATCCTAAATTTCTGTGAGTGAAGTAATCTCAGAGGCAGGTCTAAAATCCTAACAAAGTTCTGAGTCTTGCTTCTACAAGGCTTCTCGGATGGTTTGGGGCTCTGCCCGTTGGCTGTTAGAAAGGGATATCCTGCAGGGTGCTAAATGTGACTTTAAAGGCCTGTTCTTTGTATAATAAATGATCTCTAAAAAGAAAACTAGTTGCTCCCTCCTGCCAGCCTCTAACCACTTCCTGTACATGACTGCACACTGATCCATCTTAGTTTGGCCAAGTGAAATATCTGTTTTGTTTTCACAAAGGCAGTTCCCTTCCCCTTCTCTCTTCCTTTATACATATGTACATATATAAATACACACAAAGGCTGAAAACAGGCAAACTTTTTACCTGTTATATGTATTATAGAAAAGTTATGTATCCAAGGTATAGCACACCACCTTTGGAAGATCTTATGAAGGGAAAATTACTTTGGATGTCTTTCATTGTCTTCTCTAATAACAAAGGCAGATTCAGAATGTATATTGGTATTTGAGTGCTTTGGATTTTATTCTTCCAGATTTCCTAGGTATTTTTGAGTGGCACAAATATGTATACTAATTAAGACAGTTTTATAATGGCTTCTGCTAGCAAAATAGGGCAGAGAAATGGCTTTCACTTTGGGAAATGAAAATATGGGGAAGGTATTTGTAAGATTACAGAAAAGGCAATTGTGAAGTGGTGAGATAGATAGCACTAGCAGGGTAATATATTGTGTTGAAGTTGAGAGTCATTCCTCAGAGCCAGGTGGAGTTACTTTTACACTAAGTCTTGTAAAGAGGAAGTATTCCAAACATACAAATATCTCAAATTCCTTAACCTGAAGTTAGTGTACTTATTTTGCTGGAGCTTTTTAGCAAAGGGAGGCAGTGTGATAAAATATATTGATTTGAAATCAGGCAGCTAAAAGTTCAGATGTCAGTTCATCCTTTTTCTTACTTTGTGACCGTGGCAAAATAACTTGAATTTTTGGAGCCTCAAGTTCTTGATTTATAAAGTGGGGATGATAATATATACCTCCCCGGGCTATTATAGGGATTAAATGGAGTAACAGATGTGAAGGTGCTTTATAGTAGCTCTTTAATAAATGTTAGTTTCCTTACCAAGCAAGTCCATCTTCTTTGACCATCACAGCCCAGGAGCTTCACTTCTCCACAGCAAGGGGCATGTCAGAAACATCTTCATGTCCACAGTGTCTAGCATAATGCTCCATATTTTTTAATTGAATGAATGAATAAAATGTTCTGTTTCACAAGCGACGGAGCTCCAGCTTAGTCTCCACTGGACTACAACATCATTTTTCTGTCTCTAGTGCTTGTTCCCTTCAGCAAATACTATTATATTTCACATGTCAAGAAGAATTCTCTTTTGACCCTACATTGCTCTCTCTGCTCCCTTTACAGCAGAATTCCTTGAAAGAGTTGTTTTTACTTGTCACTGATTCCTCTCTTTCCATTCATTCACTCCATTCAAAGCTCCAGTCAGGCCTTTTCTCCGCCATGCCATCAAAACTGCCCTTGTCAAAGTCACCAGTGGCCTCCACAATACTAAATTCGATGGTCAATTGTCTATTTATTTTTATTTTTATTTTATTTTTACCTAAAGAACTTGTAAAACATTAGAACGGTCAGTTCTCAGTCCTCATCTTGACACATTAACTGCTCTGACATGGTTAATTACTACTACTCCTTAGAACATTTCCTTCACCTGGCTCCTAGGATAGCTTGCTCTTTTGGTTTTTGGTTCTCCTCCTAATCCACTGGCTCCTCTTTTTAAAATTTCTTTTAGTGATTCTTCCTCTTCCTTTGCTCATGTTGGAGAGTTTCCAGGGCTTAGTCCTTGAGCTTGATATCTTATCTCTTTATGTTTACTCCCTAAATGATGTCATCCAGTCTCCTGGCTTTAAAATTTCAACCTGGATCTCTCCCTGAACTCTGGATTCATATATTCAGTTACCTAGTCAAGGTTCCACTTGAGGGAGTGGTGGCTTGTATCTGTAGTTGCAGCTACTCAGGCGGCTGATATGGGGAGATTGCTTAAGCCCAGGAGTTTGAGGCTGCAGTGGGCCATGATTGTGCCCCTGCACTGCAGCCTAGGTGACAGTGAGACCTTGTCTCTTAAAAAAAGAAAAAACAAAAAAGAAAACCCCACAAAATTCCACTTGAATGTCTGGTAGGCTTTTCAACTTAATGTATTCAGAAGGGAACTCGCCCTCCCCATAATTTCCACCAAAATCAAATAACCACAAATGAACCCCAAGCCCTCTGCTTCTCTGGTAGTCTTCCCCATCTCAGGAAATGGCAGTCCTGTCTTTTCAGTTTCTCAGGCCAAAAACCTTATAGCTATTTTATTCTTTCCCTCCTCTTTCTACATCTAGTCTATCAGTAAATTCTGATGATTCTTTCTTTACAATTATTCCAGAATCTGACCACATCTCACCATCTCTACCACCATACCCTGGTACCAGCCATCATCATTTCTCAGCCACTAATTTTCTCTTGGAGTATTGTCTTGGCATTATAGCTGGTTTCCCTGCACCAACTCTTGTCTCTCAATAGTCTGATCTCAACATAGCAACAAGAGAGATCCTTTTAAAACCTGTTAAATCATGTCACTCTCTCACACAAAACCCTCCAAAGCCTTTCTATCTTACCTAGAATAAAAGCCAAAGGATTTACAAATGGCCTGTACAGCCACAGGCAGTCTGACCCCTCTCCTGATACTCTTCCCTTTTCTCTTTCGGCTCCAGCTTCTTTGATGTTCCCCAAATACAACAAATGTACTTCTGCCTTAACGACTTTACACTTGCTGTTCTTTGGCTCATTCTTTCTCCAGATAGCCATATGACTTGTTTGCTTTTATTTTCTTTTTTTTTTAAATTAGAGACAGGGTCTCACTCTGTCTCCCAGGCTAGAGTGCAGTGGCATGATCATAGCTCATTGCAGCTTGGAATTACTGGACTCAAGCGTTCCTCCCTCCTCTGTCTCCCAGGGTGCTGTGCCCAGCTTTTGCTTATATTCTTTAGGTCTGTGCTCAAATGTCATCTTATTAGAGAGCCTTTCCTGACCATCCTGTATATAAAATTGCAAACTTTGCCCCACAGGTGCTCCCTTCTCCTCTTCATCCCCTTTAGCGTTCTCCATAGCATTTATGTGACAAGGTATATGTTTACTTGTTTGTGTTTATTTTCTGTCTTCCCCTAGTAGTATATAAGCTCTGTGAGAGCAAGGTCTTTGATTTGTTCACTACCATGTCCCTGGTACCTAGAACAGGGCCTGGCACATAGCATGAAATAAATATTTGATGAATAAAATGTAAGTTAGCATAAAATTATAGATGATCTTGATGCCATATTAAAAAGTTCCTATTGTATTAGTTCTCCTATCAAGGGACCCTTTATCATCTTTCTGGGTAGTAGGTTATTCAAATCTAAAACACTTTTCTTTTATTAGAAAAAAGGTAACTTTCCAGATATCTAAAGCAATATAGTATCTTTATATATGCCACAGTATAATAGGCACCCTAGAAATGAAGAGCTAGTTTGGTAGAAAGACGAGGCTATAACCCTTACTTTCCCTGAGTGAAGGATGCTAGGTGTCACAGGTCTTTAGATGTATTCCTGGCTATTTGGGTCTTCAGTGTTATGTTTTGTGTCCACATCGTGCTTTGTAAAATCTCTGTTCATGGAGAAGCAGACAAGGAGAGGGGCAGTGGTACTGTGAGACTTTTGATACTCAATTTAGGCTGTATAAAATTCTTCCCAGCCTTTAAATGTTTGTTAGGTTTGTGGAAGTATTATTTACATACTGTAAAATTCACCTTTTCAGGTGTACAATTAAGTGAGTTTGGACAAATGTATATTGTTGTAGAACCACCAACACAACCAACATAAAGAACACTTCTGTCACCCCTTACAGTTCCCTTGTGACGTGTTTTAGTCAATTTTCTTCCCTAACCCCCAGCCTCTTCTCATTTCTGTCCTTATAGTTTTGCTTTTTAGAATGTCATATAAATGGAATCACACAGTATGTGGCTTTTTGTGTTTGGCTTCTTTCATGTAGCATAATGCTTCTGAGAATTGTCCATATCACTGTTGTTCCTTTTTATTATGGAGTAGTCCATTATATGGATGCACCACAATTTGTGTATAAGTTCACCAGTTGATGGACATTGGGTTTTCCAGGTTTTGTTTATTTTGAGTAATGCTGGTATAAACATTCATATATAGGTCTTTGTGTGGATATATGTTTTTATTTGTCTTGGGTAAATACCTAGGAGTGAGATTACTGGGTCACCTGGTATGCATATGCTTAACTTTATAAGAATTTGCCAAACTGTTTCTATAGTGTTTTTACCAATTTATACCCCCACCAGCAGTATATTAGAGTTCTATTTGCTTCATATCCTTGCCAAGTCTTGGCATTATCAGTCTTTAATTTTAGCCATTCTAGTGGTAAAGTGTTTTCAGTTGCTGCTACAATGTCCATATCAAGTTTTTATTTGTAAGAAGGCCTTGGTTTTGTTTTCTGCTGTCATTGAGTTTCCTGATGCCCCCTTGGCTAGCTAGTGGAAATTAGGTGGATTTTTAAGCCTTTGAAAAGTGCTCCCCAAACGTTAACAGGAGTTTGCTCTCCTTGCTGATCTTCATAGTGCCTAGATGTCACTCTGTTTCATGGGAGCTTGTTCTGTATGTATCCTCTCTGTAGTGACGTTCAGGTCCCTTGCTCCTCCTCCCGTGTTGTGGGTGTGGGAGAGTTGCCCTCCTACAGCACTGGGGTCCTTGTGACGCTTACACATCCTTGTGTACTTTGCCATCTCCCCACAAGAGGTTCCCTAGTGCTTCTGTGACTTTTTTCTTCTGGCTACATCCTGAAGGCTGGCCTTCCAACCAGGCTGGGAATGGAAAGTTAAGAATGTGACGTCCTCTGACACCCTCCCTCCCTGTAGAAGGGTCTGAGGTTTGTTTGTTTAAGCTGAGCAGAGGATGCCAAAGATAGAGGTTTGAGTCAGCTTGACACTGGCTTAGGCGCTCCTTTCCCCTCTCCGTGTTCCTCCTTCCCCTTCCCCTCCCCCACCGGCCAGTTGTTTCCTGGGCTTTGTCTGAGATACACTGTACAGTTTTAGTCCCAGTCTACTATTGCCTGCTGAAAAACAGTCAGAGGCGAGATGGAGGAGAAGCCGCCAGGAAGTTTCTGACAACACTAAGCTCCGGGCCTCTGCCTCTGCACTGATAGTACAGGACAGGAGTAACCTCAGGAGAAAGGCATCCAGAGGCCTGCGCTGAGCTGTGGGCTGTGGCTAACTCAAGAGAGGAGAAAGGACAGGCCTGGAAATGCCTCTCTTAGATTCATCTTATTTGCCACCAACCATCTTTATTTTGACTCACATTCTTGGAGTTGCCGGTGTTCTATACTGGAAGAGACGTGCCTGGGGCAGAGCAGGTAACTAACTGGTGCTGAGTTACTCTTTAAATCTGCTGTGGGGCTTTTGAGGGTGGGGTAAATGACGGAGGTCTTCCCAGTTGCTTTCCTTAAAGGGCCAGTATGTCCAGCTAGGGTGCTGTCAGACTTAAGTGTGTGTGTGTGTGTGTGTGTGTGTGTGAGTATACTGAAGTAACTGGGCTGCCCTGGGGCCACTTTGGGACCTCGACTCTTTCCTGTTCTGTGAGGCTGTCTGGCTGGAGGGTGCTGGTTAGATGAGGTGATGTCTGGGCTCGAAGCTGGAGGGAAGCGGCCGTTATGCTGACTGGTGTGCGTTCTCAGAGAATCAAGCCATTCCTTTCTCTATCTCAGAGTGTTTTTTTTCGGGGGGGGATCCTTTTTTTTTAAACAAAAACATACAGTAACTCTGTCACCCTCCTCCAGGTATAGATTTGGGAAAACTTGTGAGATTGGAGAAGTTTCTGGATTTGGCGTTTTTTGGGGTGAGAAAAGGCAGGGGAGTCAGGATCAGTCAGAGGAAAGGGTCAAGTAGTGTCCTGGCCAAGGTGCATCCTGGAACACTAGTGTGCCTGTGTTCTCTTTGATATGATTGATACTATTTTTCTCCTCAGGCAGCTTACACGGTTTAGCTATGTGTATCCAAGTCATCCTGTTCAATGCAGGAAATTAACTGTTCTCTTTCCTAGGGAATCAGGCTCTGATAATTTTTTTTAAAGTTTTTTTTTTTTTTAGTGGTACCAGAACCCTCTTTCTTCCCATATTACTATTAGTTACATTATATTCTACGGACTTTCTAAACACCCAGTGCGGGGATCAGCCTGAGTTTTGCTGATTCTGAATCTCCATAGTTGTGGATTAATAAGGTCTAATTTTTCCTGGAGTATACCCCCGGGTCTCATTGCTTTCAGTACTGTCATTGTGGTGGGCTCACCACCTTCAAGCCAAGGTATGTAGACACTAATTACAATGTATACAAGTTAAGATGGGCATTTGATGACTTAGTGCTTAGCTTTCTATTAAAAGTTCATGAATGGCTGACAGAATTAGAGTTAGATTCAGTCATTTTCCAGTATCCCTTCCAGTAAGTCCCAGAAAAACTTTTGACTAAATGTCCAGATCCCAATGTGTGTCTATATCAGCAAAAAACAGAGACAGACATTTAGAAATATGTTTGATTGTGTGGTGGTGTGTTTTAAAAAACAAAACAAAACAAAACAAAAAAACACCCCAAAGTGGCTTTCCTGTATTTGAGCTTAGAAAGAAGCTTGCATTATTTGGTCCTATTTACTATTTCGTATGTAATGAGAAAATAAATATCATTTAGACGGAGGACGCTGCTTTCCTTGTGCATTATGGTAATGACATTTCTAAACTACTAATTGTTACTAATTGATTAATACTTTAAAAGTTTAGCTTTAGTGTAGGATTTTCTATGGAACTATCTATGGAGCCACCACCCTATCTTTTAAATGCTTTCTTTTTTTATGTTTTAGAAACATTAATTTTATAAACAACCATCAAATACATTGAAATAAAAATAAGAAAAATACCTTGTAAAAACTTTTTATTTCTATGAAACAGCTTTGATTCTAACACCTAATAGTTATATTGGGAATGTGCTATGTTCAGTTTGTCTATAAAATTAGAGAAGTAGTTTTTCAGTTGGGGATACGGGTACCAAATCTTTCATAGAGGTACTTAAGATATTCTGCACCCATTTTATTATAATTTCAATTTTAAGATACATTTGATCTATTAAAAATGTTTTTAAAAAATAATATGTTCACTCTAATTACTGCCTGCCAGCTGGATATCACCAGAGAATAAAGTTTTTCTACTGTCTCTATGTATATATTTTTTACTGCTCATAAATGTACACTTGATTAAAACCATGAAGATCATCTCTTCTAATCTGGTCTTTTTTTAAAAATTGGAAGTATTGCAGGACAGACTGTAGAACATAGGTCTTGTACCTAATCATCATCATCTTCATCATCATCATCATCCAGGCAAGGCTCAGTTGTATCAGCTCAGGTGTTAAGTCCATAATAGTGAGTGGGTAACACATTGCTATGTAATACTATTGTAATATTGGTTTAGTGTATACTAAAATTTTTTGTCCTTCTTGTCTTACTTTTCTGTTTATATTTGCATATCATAAAGAATTTACATAGTTTTAGATATTGAAGGTATTAAACTTTGAAACAAATATTTCTGCTATTCTTTCAGGCTCTTGTATCAGTTTATTTAAATAATATCCTGAGATTATCAGGCAGACTGTGAAACTGTTACTATTTGTTTCCACTTAATTGTATGAACCAGTTTTAAAAACTTGATTCTCAGCTGGGCACAGTGGCTCACGCCTGTAATACTAGCATTCTGGGAGGCTGAGGCGGGTGGATTGTTTGAGCTCAGGAGTTCGAGACCAGCCTGAGCAAGTGCAAGACCCTGTCTCTACTAAAAATAGAAAGAAATTATATTGACAGCTAAAAATATATATATATAAAATTAGCCGGGCATGGTGGCGCATGCCTGTGGTCCCAGCTACTTGGGAGGCTAAGGCAGGAGGATTGCTTGAGCCCAGGAGTTTGAGGTTGCTGTGAGCTAGGCTGACACCATGGCACTCTAGCCCAGGCAACAGAGTGAGACTCTGCCTCAAAAAAAAAAACAAACAAAAAAACCTTGATTCTCGGCAATAAAACACAAAATAGAAATAAACCAGATGCCAGCCAGGTGCAGTGGCTCACGCCTGTAATCCTAACTATCTCAGAGGCCGAGGCAGAAGGATTGCTTGAGGTCAGGAGTTTGAGACTAGCCTGAGCAAGCATGAAACCCTGTCTCCACTAAAAATAGAAAAATTAGCCAGGCATGGTGGCGCCCCCCCTGTAGTCCCAGCTACTTGGGAGGCTGAGGCAGGAGGATCACTTGAGCCCAGGAGTTTGAGGGTGCAGTGAGCTATGATGATGCCACTGCACTCTACCAGGGGTGACAGAACCGGACTCTGTCTTTAAAAAAAAAAAAAAAGAAATCAGATTCTGAGGTAAATATAACTGCAATTAATATGTAATCTCCGAATTTTAATAAAAATTACCTGATTGGTTGCACATTTGACTTTTAAATAAGTAACATAAATTTGAATATATAAAATAGGCTTATACTATTAAAGACTACTTTTATATATTATATATGTTAAGTTCCATATATGATTTGTTTGAAAAAGTGTGATGTCAGAGTTGAAAATCACTGAACTAAATAGTTCCTTTTAGCCCTGCAGTTCTAAGATACTGTGTTCTAGAAAACTCTCACTATGTTTGTATAGACTTTATATTTCTTCCACACTTAGAGTTGATAACATATTCTATTTTTCTCTTAGACTTGAAAGGGACCTTACACATTAACCAGTCCAACCTCCTACTTAGTCCTATCCTTGTCAGAAGTCATTCTTCCTTTGCTTGAAGTTCTCTGATTGTAGAACAAACAACCTATGGACTGTTCATTTTCTTGGCAACTGGGGAGTTCTTTTTTAAGCCGAAAGTTGCCTCTTTGTAATTTATGCCTCTTAGACCAAATTCTGCCTAGCAAAGATTAAGCATACTTCCTCTTCTAGATGTCAGGCTAGCTTACATTTGAAAGCTATTTTCTCTAAGCTAGACACCTCCCTTTCCATTACTGCATATGATTTCCTAACTCCTTATCATTATAATAGTCCCTTTGGACAATTAAATTTATTGTTTTTGCTTTGAAAATGTGGTGACCATGTGTGTACATAGGGAAGTGAAGGGAGTGCAGCACAAACACAGGGAATAAATCACTGATAATGATTGATGAGATCTGGTTATATAAGCACGTGGCTTTTACAGCCACATCACCATCTCTTCGGCGGATGTAAACAAGATACAGGAAGACACAGGCAGTTTGTACTAAAGCCATGTAGTACCTATAAGACAGGGCTTAACAATCAGTATTTAGAATTTTAAATAGTTTTCAACATTGAAAACTGCTCACAGTTACATTTACATACCTTACCTCATTAGTCTCAGAACTTACTATTGTCTTAGTTTGAGTCTTCATTTTTTTTCTCTAGAACTGTCAAAGTAATCTATTTCTTCCATTTTTTTCCTCTCCTCTCCAGTTTGTCTTCTAACTTTAGCCAGTGATCTTTCTAAAACACAGAGCTGTCCGTATCACTCTCCTGCTTAAAATCCATCCATGAGCCCCTTCTGCTTTTAGAAGAAAGTTCAAATTCTTCATCATGACATAAAAGGATTTTTATGATCTATTCCCTGCCTGTTTCACTAGTTTTATTTCCTGTCTTAAGCACCCAGTACTCCAGTGTCATTTAAAAACTGGTAGATCACTACCTGAAATGCCTGTAACCTCTTTTCAACTGGACTGCTTGATGATTGTCCTTCAGGGTAAGTGGTTACTGCCTCTGGAAAGCCTTCCTTGACTAACATAAGAGTTCCTCTTCTGTGCTGTAGTAGCACTCTGTTAGTACGGCTTATTCAAACCTGTATTGTTGTCTTGCTTAGCTTGTCTCTTTCTCCACACCAGTTAGAACGGGGACTCTTAATCATCTCAGTATCTCAAGGGTCTGAGACAAAATAGGTGTCAGTAAATTTTACTTAAATAAATAAATGAGCGATTTAAAGATAGCATTAGCTATAAGCTATAGCAGGAACCATGCGCTGTTCATCTGTGCATTTAGAAGGCTTGAATTTTTTTGATTTGTGGCCTGAGGTAGATGGGTTAATTGAATGATATAGAATTGCCCTATGTTTTAGTTTATTAATATCTCACATTGTAATAGTGAAAGTAGGAAAAGGCTTTACGATTATTGGAGAAGAACATTTGAATTTTTTGTGTGTTTGTGAAAGGATAGATTGTTCCCTCTCTAGGGTCTTGTTTTCTTTATCTGTAAAATGAAAGGGTCAGATAATCTGATCTCTTAAGGCTCTTTCCATTTCTAACCTTCCGTTAGGAGGACCAGCCATAATGCCTGGATATGGACCATATGAAGTACAACCTAAGTTTGCATCACCTTTTGTTTTTTTTTTTAAAAGCAGCTCCATCACACTATTGAGTCATATTAAACTTAAGATCAATTATAAAATGGCCAAACCTTATACATGAATTGTTGTTGTCTCCCCTCCAGTTACTGTTGTACCTTTGATTTTCTTCAACTTCAGCATAAGACTTATAGGTATCCTAGTTAAATTTTGTCCTGTGAAATTTGGTGCAATTTCTAACTTTTTGAGATTTTTTTAAACTTTAATTCTTCCATTTATGGCATTAACTGTGTGTCCTCCATTTGGGTTATCTAAAAATTTGTTAAGCATGTTATAGGGACACAATAAATATTTGGATAAATAGTCACATAAACTAATATACCTTTACTCAAATAACTGAAGCATTAGATGTTTAATCAAGGTGGAGTCTTCGTCTTTTTCTTTCCTTTGCTATTTGTTTCTAGATTCGTACAGTGCAGTAGAAAGACCACTGAACTTGGAATCAGAAGATATGGGCTCTGAGTCCTGGCTTTTCCACTTACTACTTGGATGGGTCACTTAATTCCTCTGGACTTCAAATTTTTAGTCTATATGAGAAGGAAGAAGACTAAGGTCTCTAACTTTCTGTGATTCTCCCAGTGTGATCATCTGGCCTATACTTGGAGGTAGTATGGAATTGTGATTGAGAGCAGGTTGAGAGTCTGGAGTTGGACTGCCTGTCTTTTTATCCTAGTTCTGCCCCTACTGGCTGAGTGACATCAGTCTCTCTAGGCCTCTGTTTCCTCACTTGCAAAATGGGGTTAATAATACAGCACGTTTATTTTGAGTTAGTTCTTGGAACGTATTCTGCACATAATTAGGACTATGCAATTGTTTGCTGTCATTATTATAATTATTTCACAAAGGATATCATTGATCACATTGTACCTATCTGTGGGCTACTGGAACAAATACAAATACTTGTTTTTATAGTTAAGAATTAAAAAATGTGATAGAAGCCAATGTGAGAGAGTATAAAAAGTTAGTGATCTCACGCCTGTAATCCTAGCCCTCTGGGAGGCCGAGGCGGGTGGATCGCTCAAGGTCAGGAGTTCGAGACCAGCCTGAGCGAGACCCCGTCTCTACTAAAAATAGAAATAAATTATCTGGACAACGAAAAATATATATAGAAAAAATTAGCCGGGCATGGTGGCGCATGCCTGTAGTCCCAGCTACTCAGGAGGCTGAGGCAGTAGGATCGCTTAAGCCCAGGAGTTTGAGGTTGCTGTGAGCTAGGCTGATGCCACGGCATTCACTCTAGCCTGGGCAACAAAGTGAGACTCTGTCTCAATAAATAAATAAATAAATAAATAAAGTTAGTGATATATTATGAATCACTGTCTTATACCTTAAAAGGAAAGACTTTGGTGTCTGCTTTTATATCCTTAATAGTGGGTGATTTTGGCATTTTAGGAAAGAAATTAAATACATAGCTTTAATTTTCTTTGCTACTGTAAGACAGCCAATAGCTGTCCGTTCTCAGATAATTTACAGCCACATGTGGAAATATCGGCTTGAACCTTGTTCCTCCTTTTATTCACTTTTTCCTACCTTTAACATGCAATGACGAAAAGTTGGGCAAAAAAGAAGGGGAATGGCCTGGATAATGAGTGTACCGGCCCATCTCCTATGGACAATTTAGGGGGCTGACTGTCCTAATCAAAGTCCTATCCTCTGTCAGCAGCAGCAAACAGCTTCCATTTTGAGGCTTAGGATCTCTTAGAACCTGAAGGGAAGGCCTGTCTCCTGGCAGGTAGATCTTGTCCCCAAGACTCTCCGCTACCTTCCTCAGTCTGCAGTGCCGTCAGGAGAATGAGGTTCTGCTGGGGTGCCAGGAGATTGAGGAAATGGCAGGTTTTGGTTCACCTTCCTCAAACTTTACCCAGTAATTATTATTTTGATTTTTGGAGACTGTGAAATTATTTAGTATTTCTAGAAGTTGCCTCATGTGTTCATTTCGAATGTGCCCTAAGTCTCCAGTTGGCCATAGTTAAGTGTTTTTATTTTTTAACCTTTTCAAGACTATTCTACCTTCTAATATATACAACCCCCCAGCCCTAGTTTAGTTATTCTGGTTTAGGTTCCTCTCAGAGATAGCAGGGTATAGCAGGAGGCCCAGCTTTGAAGCTGGACGGGTGGATAGGTGATCTTGGTCAGGTTATTTAACCTTTTTAAATCTTAGTATTGTACCTCTAAAATGGAAATGATAATACCTTTTTTAGAGAATTGCTGTTGGGATTAAATGAAATGATATTTAAAGTTCTTAGCACATTACCTGTGAACTAACAGGTACAGTAGATGCTTAGTTAATTTTAGCTTAGTTTATGGAGTGCCTTCTAAATGTGCTAGAGACTGGGGTATGAAGACAAAAGATAGTCCCTCCGCTCAGAATTTAAATCTGATAAAGCAAGAGGTTACTAAATATGAATCAGGAAATGTTCATTCCTTTTTCTTTTCTCTTTCCTATTTCTTTTTCTCTTTTTTTTTCTTTCTTTTAACATTTACCTGTTTATTATATAGTATATTACAAAGGATACAGGTGAAGAGGTGCATAGGGCAAGCGAGATACAGGGGAAGGGGTGTGGAGCTTCCGTCCCCTCCCCCAGCACACCATTCTCCGGAACCTCTACATACTCCTTCCATTTCTTACGCATTTCTTTTCCTAGGAGGAGGTAAATTCTGGGAGGACCCTTCCTCTCCAAGGCCGATTGAGAAGAATCTGATAAGAAGGGCAAACTGAGTACAATTGCCATAGGTTATCAGGGTGACTGAGAGCTTAGTCCAGGAGGGATAAAGGCAGCTGTGCGTCCCGTTATTAGTAAGCAGTAACAGGATTATTAGCAGTCTGTAGGTGGGAGGGATGCCCAGTTGGGAGTGAAGGAATTTGTCAGACAACTGAGGCAGGTTACAAGGCTTGTTTAAACTGAGTGGCCTTCTAGGCAAGCTCATGTTTGCTTTTTTTCACTTGTAGTCTTTTGGGCTAATCTCTGGAAACTGGCTTTCCTGGGGTGCTGCCCCCTCCTCCCTCCCTGCCTTCAGGAACAGGATTGAAAGCAGCATTAGCCTGAAGAAGTCGTTCTATTTAGGGAGCTAGAGCAGAGGGCCAGTGATTAGGCCCTTATCTGCAGCGGGGCCTTTTTGAGTGGCATGGGGCAGGACTGGAGTGTCTGTCCTGACATCCACAGCGGCTTGGCTTTTCTATCCCCTGGTTGGGTCAGAACTGTGAAGAAGCAATAGATGGGCCGGGCCATCTGAATGAAAAGCCCTTCATTGTGTTTCTTCAGCATTCCAGTGTCTGGTACAATTAGCCAAGACTCGGAAAACAAGTTGGACAAACAAGCAAGCAGCCTTCCACTGATGGATAAAGGGATTTCTGACACAGCCGAGTTAAGTGCCCTGACTGTAAAGACAGAGTGGGAGGATCTGGGAAGAGGTAGGGGACTTTCGGGTGCCATTCCTGGCTGGATGAGGGGAAAGAATGGAGCAAGAAGCAAGTGGTATTTTTGAAGTTGATAAAATCTGCTGTGCTAATCTACCTGCAAGGCTGGCTGAGGTGGGGCTACTCTGTAAAGTAGATAGAATCATTGAAGAGTGACTGTACTCTTCCCTTTGGGCAGCTGTAAGAGAGGGAAATGAATCCCCCTCTGGGATCTAGGAATCTGTTGGCTGCGGACAGTGAGTGTATGGGTTTGCTTCATTATAGTCTCTCCCATCACAGAGACCTCAGTTGGTTAACACTTTGTGTGTACTTTCTGCCTGAGAAGAGGCAAGCCGGAGGACCAAGTTGTTGGGCAATGGATGCATTCTTCCTGACTTGGCAGTAAGCTGTTTTAGCTCACCGGCTCTCCCACAACTGTCTAAGATTCACCAGGTTACAAGCTTCTGCTCTGCAAATGGAGGGTAACTCAAAGACCAGTTTCTGCCTGTTCTGGCTTACCTTGACTGGACTTTGGCATATGGAGCTCTCACCTCTGCACGCTCTCTTGGTCTGCAAACACTGAGTGGGTGCTGCTTTTGAACAGCATGCTGTTTGTTGGAAGATATGGACCCAGTTTTTGGAGGTACCCTAGGGAGGAGCTTCCTCTCTGACCTCAAGGGAAGGAGGAGGTCAGTAGGAAGTGGTGGGTGGAGCCACTTCTCTGTTCTGCTGTCTCTGTTCATCGCCCAGCCCTTTGGCTATCTCTGTTCACCTCACAGCCCTTTTTGAGAAGCTGCAGAGGGTGCACAGGCCACTAGCTGGGGGTTCTTGGGGAATACCTCTTGGCAGGGGCAGACGCGGGGCGCCATGTGGCCCAGTTACCAAGATGAGCACGAGTTCAACGCCCACCTGGTTTGCCGCATGTGCTGTATGGGTTAGTATGTGAAGTTTTTTTCCTTGTCTGGGCCTGAGGATCCCAAATAGCCCTTGCTCTTATTGACTCATAGGGTTGCATGGGCTTTGAAGCCTTGCAGGCATTACAACCTTTGGGCTCGTTAAAATGTGCAGTGGAATAGACAGGGCTGCCCTACTTCCTGGGGAACTTCTTAAGCTTGTAGTGACTGGCAGTTAAGAGCCCAAGCTTTGGGTGTGGGACTTTTTTTATAGAGACTGAATTCATATTCATGCTCCTGACTGTATCAGGAAACCACTTTTAAGTTATGATGCATCGTGCTGAAAGTCCAGAGTGTATTTTTAGCAGAAGTTGGTTGGTTATGGAGTCCACCTCTGAGCAGACTGGGGGGATGGGAGGGTGGTGGAAGGGAGGAGTCATAGTCTAGGTTTCCTCTTTGGGACTTGCTAATAATTCTCTTACACTTTTTTTCTGCTAGTTGTGAAAAACAGAAAAGAGCTCAAAGATGGTCTGGGGACAGGGACCCAAAGAAGAGTTAGAGGTTAGGGGAAGAGTCATATTAGCTGTGCCTTAGATCTTTCTTGATAAGAGATCATTAAATAATGATTATTTAAGTAATATTCTATGCCCTTAAACAAGTGACCTAACCTTTTTGGCCATAGGTTTCCTTGGTTTCCAACCATAAGGTGTACGGACTGTTGCCAGTCTGAGACATCAATTAATCATTTATCAGTAAAATGAAAAAAGATAGGAAAATGTAATGTGTCTTTAATTAAGCTAAATTTATTTAATGAACTGTCCTTTATTCTGAAATTATCCCTCCTACTTTTTATGTTAAAATGTCTTTTATGAAAGAATTATTATTAGATAGTAGTTTATTTTTAAGATAATCTTACTTAGCAAAATAAAAAGTTGACCACTTAGGCTTTCTAATTTATTTTGGAACATTTACTGGTCTGTGAAATCTAAATTGGGGAACCAGTGGATTGATAATTAATATCCTTTGGTTTTATAATTTGAATCTCTAAAGAGGAGCAAAATTATGACCCAGTTAGGCAGATTTTTCACTAAAATTGAAGTCACTGATTGTTTGATCTAGACACCTTAGAAGAAATCTCAGAGAAGGGGAGTTACAGAGCTAGGATTCTGAACAGATCTCCTGACAGCTAGGCCAGTAATGCCAAGTATTGAAGTGCTTTTTGAGAAACAAAGCTGCTAGTATACTAATGCCTGGGGCCCAAAGAGGGGCACTGTAGTTTAGGTTTTTATCTGTTCTGTGTCACTGAGATTTCTTCCTTAGGACCTAGAAGAAAGAAGCATCTGCTTCTGAATGTGCTTGGAGATAAACGTATAGCCAAAGGGCCCTTTTTCTGTAATCAACCAAGAACTATAAGGAAGTCCAGAATCTTTATCGAAAGTTTTAGGGTGAAAACATATCTCTAGCTCACCCTATCTCATTTAATCGCCTAGAGGCACTGTAGCCTAGTAGTCAAAAGAATAGGCTTTGGCAGCAACTGTCTACTTGGGGTTTCTACTCCACCACTTAACAGCTGTGAAAACTGGGAAAATTGCTTACCCTTTCTATGCCTCAGTTTCTTCATTTGTTAAAAAGGGGATTAAAATAGACTCTAAATCATGGAGTCATCTCGAGGAGTATATGAGATTAAAGCCCTTAGTCCAGTGCCTCACACAAAATAAGTTCATAAATGCTAGCTGGTAGTTATAGTAGTAATAAAATGTGAAAAATATATAATATGAAATTTCAGTGCCAATCTTTATCCATTCTCCCTATAAAGTTTAGGCACACAAATGTACTCCCCTTTTGCCAGAGCCAAGACTCCTTTGGATAACCTTTGTTTCTTTGACTGGGGTACCTGGGTGTCTGGAGAGGGTAACTCTCCCTGTTATGAGCCTCTGTTAGCAACAGGGCCTATGGATCAGTTCTGGGAAGGGAGGCCAGATACAGCAGCTGGGCTTTCTAGCAAAGATGTGGACATTGCTCTTAGTTTGCTTGAATTTGTACTTTTTAAAAAGCTCCCCAGCTGATTTTGATATGGGTAGTTCACCAACTGATATTTGGGAACCATTTATTTGCCTAGTCCAAACTCCTCGTTTTATAGATGAAACTCAGGCTCAAAGAGGGGAGATGAATATAAAGGTATGAACCACAGGCTAGACACCAGGAAATCCACATTAGAGACCTGGTTTTGCCCCTGTGTAACTCTGTCTAAACTTCTTTAATCTTTTTGAGCCTCAATTTCTTCATCTTTAAGATGATTTTTGAGGATTCTTAAACTCTGTATCTCTTTGTATCTATGAAATATTTAGTTTTCCTGAATGTGATACTCCAATGAATATTCTAGAAACTATTGAGCTTTTCTTACTCTTCTTTTCTCCTTATATGCCTCTTCTTCCATCTCTGTGGTTCTTATCTTTTGCTACCATGCTTACTCTGGGCTTATTTCTTTATCTAACTTCTGTCCTGTATTATCTTATTCCCAATAGTTCAAAGAAGAATCATGTTAAAGATCAGGTTTTCTTAAGAAACAATGCTGGGTGTGGTGGCTCACACATGTAATCCCAGCACTTTGGGAGACTGAGGTGGGAGGATTGTTGAGCCTAGGAGTTTAAGACTAGCCTGAGCAACATAGCGAGACCCATCTCTAGAAATGAAAAAAAGAAACAAAGAAATAAGAGAAAAATTTTTTTGAGACAGGGTCTCGCTTTGTTGCCTGAGCTAGAATGCAGTGGCATCATTATAGCTCATTGCAGCCTCCAACTTCCCAGCTCAAGCAATCCTCCTGCCTCATCCTCCCAAAGGTAACATTTTAATTTTGCATTGAAATTTCTAGAGTTGTCACTTTCCTAAAACCCCACACGTCACTCGTTGATACCTTCTCAGTCTGCACCAACCCTAGGTGATAGATGCCTTTCATGACTCCCTATTATATTTTGCACTTTTGCTTTTCCTTTTATTATATTAGGACTATATTGTGTTGCCTTCTAATAATTTCATGGAGGTAGCACAGTGTAGTGGTTAAAATCCCATGATTTAGACTCTGACAGGCTTGAATTTGAACCTCAGTTCTACTACTTACTGTGTGACTTTGGGAAAATTACTGATAGGTCTTTCTGAACATCAATTTGCTGAACTATAAAATGAGGATAAATAATGCACACTTGATAGAGTTGTGAGAATTAAATACTTAAGGCCTCACATAGCACCTAACACATAGTAAACACAATAAATATCAAAGTCTATCTTACCTCCCAAAGTAGATTTTTGTAGCCTTCTGAGGATAGGAATAATTTTTAATGCTAGTGCCATTATATGTTATTGGTAAGCATATTTTAATTGCTTGATCTCCATTTTAGCCTTTTTCCTTTGAGTTTACATGGGGGACATTAAATGGTATAAAGTCTCCCGAATCCAGATGTGGCAAGAAGAATTTAGGAAAGCTGTAGCTGTGGAAGGGACATCTGAGTGGGAATTCCTGTTACCTGCGGAAAAGCATTCTTTTAATTATCATTTGAGATCACTTCTTAGTCTGTCTTTCAAATACCATCTTAATGTATCCCTGTAGAAATAACCTTGGCACTTAGTAGGTGTAAGGTTTTTGGATGGTTGGCGCCAGAGAAAGACGAGCAGAGTTGAAAGGGGTAAGCAACGAGGCTTTATTTGAGCGCTCCCGGACAAGCGTAAAGGCTTGGGACCCGGGCGAGGTTCACGGTCCCGAGAGAGGGCCCCGAGAAAGGGGCCCGAGAAGTGGGCCCGAGAAGTGGCGCCGCCCAGAAGTTTTATGTGGGCTTATATATATTTTAGAGCTGGGGGATGGGGGTTTTTCCACTTCCCTTACGGTTTTAGGGTGGATATTGAGAACTAGGAGGGGCTGGTGGTATGTATGGAATCCAGGAATTGAGACCCTTATCAGAGTAACCATCCAGGTGTGGCTATTCTTTAATTTAGCTGGGCCCTGCAGGCATTGTTTTCTGCAGATCTCATGGGCTTCTTCTTTTTTTCATTAGGGAGGGGAGGGGTGCCCACCACCAGCCTTATAGTAGGCTCTTAGTATATATTTGCTAAATGAATATTTTTGAGTACCTACTGTTGTCCTAAATGTTGATATTTAAGAAAATTTAAAATATGGATCTTGACTCTAAACAGCTCAGTTCAGATAGAGAAGTAGAACTTACATACAGAGACATCAAACAATAGGTTTTATATGCTCAGTGCCAAGTAAATTGAATAAAATTTTAAGTGCTATAGGCACCCAAAGGTGGCTGGCATGGGCAGAAAGGTATAATGGGAAAAGTGAGACTTCAGCTGGACCTTAAAAGGAGGCTCTAAGTTAGATAAGCCAAGAAGGGGAGGGTAGATAGATATTCCAGTTGGGAGAAAAGGCAGAAAGTAAAAAGGTTTGTTTGGAAACAATGAGGAGATCAGAATGGTAGTAGTTGAGTCATGCAGATTAGAGTCTGGCGATGAAGTTGAAAGAGTATACAGATTGTAAATTTCTTCTGATCAGAGACCAGGTCTTTATCTCCTCCCACCATTTAAAACATAATAAAAACTGGAATCAAATTTTCATAGGGTTGTAGAGGGCTTTGAATATCAAAACTAGAGAGTTAAACTTGATCCTCTGGGAGTCACTAAAGGATTTTGAATAGAGGAGTGATGTGGGCAAAGTGGTGATTAGGAAGATTTGTTGTAACAGGTCACCTGCTGTACCTGCCACAGCGTCAGCTATCAACTGTTAGCTCCAAATTCATATCTTCAATTTTGACTGCTCTTCTGAACTCTAGATCAAAGATTCCGATGGTATGGGAGAAGATCCTCCTAACTAACACCTAATTATTTGTTTTCTACTTTACCCGATGTACCTTCGCCAAATCTGTGCCTCCTTCTATTTTATTAATCATAAGGTTCCACTCTGGGCTGGGTGTGGTGACTTCACACCTGTCATCCCAGCACTTTGAGAGGCTGAGGCAGGAGGATTGCTTGAGACCGAGAGTTCAAGACCAGCCTGGTAACATAGGGAGATCCTGTCTCTAAAAAAAATATTTAAAAATTAGCTGGGCATGGTGGTGTACATCTGTAGTCCTAGCTACTCAGGAGGCTGAGGTGGGAATATCACTTGAGCCCAGGTGTCCAAGGTTGCAGTGAGCTATGACAGTGGCACTGCACTCTCCAGCCTGGGTGACAGAGCAAGACCCTGTCTCAAAAAAAAAAATTTAAGGTTTTACTCTCCTACTTGCTCTGACTAGAAACATAGAAACATTAGAATTGTCTTGAATTCTCCCTTTCCTAACCCCACCACATCTAGTTAATAGTTAGAGGCTATTGTTTCTGCCTCTGCATTGTCATGCAGATCTGCTTCCCCTCTTCACATTCTTGCTGCCTCTGCCCTAATTCAGGCTCTTAGATTTCTTTATTGGTCTGTCATGGTAGACCTCTAACAGGTTCTTCTACTTCTTAGTGTCTCTCTGGTGCAGTTTGGCCTTCAGTACAATGCCAGATTAATCTTCCCAAAGCATACTCTAGGTCAGAAAATTTCAGTGGCATCTCTTTGTCTAATTAAGTACATCCTCTCACTCCAGCTTTCTGGGTCTTCCATGATTTGAAATCAGCTAGCTGATCTTGCTAGCCTGCTTTCTCATTACGTTGCTAACTGTATGGTGTGGCCACATGTAGCCATATCATTCCCTGAAACACACCCTGTGTACTTATATGTCTTTGAATCACTGCTTATGCTTTTACTTCTTTGGAATTCCTTGACCCCTTTTTGGGCTGCCAAAATCCTACTTGTCATCCAAGGTTTAGTTCAAGCACCAGTTGCTTCTTGGCCTTTTAGCTAAGATCAAGTATAGTTCAAACGCCACACTTTGCATGAACTCTTCTCCTGCCACTGTGTTGGAATTAATCAACTGTTTGTGCTTTAGTGTCATTTTGTGCAGGTTGTGTTGTGTTATTTGCTTGGTGTTATTGTTAATTATTTACATGTTGGTTTCAGCCACTCGATGGTAAACTTAATGAGGTCATGGAATAGGCCTATTCAGACTCTTTATTTGCCTTCTCTGTGTATGTAAGCTGGCATACATCCTTTCTAGATTTCCAGGTGGTTGATGCTTCAGGGCTTCTTGAAACACTTGTGATTTTTCTGTGGCCCTCAGGGAAACAAGCAGAGGCTCTACTCACATTTGGTTTTTGAATGATTCATAATGCACAGGGACTATGTGGGTAAGCTATGTTGGATCAGAACATAGAACTTTGCACCTTAAATTCAGGCTTTCATTTGACATCAGGCCTATTCTAAAATTGCTCCTAGTGGAGTAGGACAGATAAACAAGTAAACAATGATATCCTGCAATAATCACTCAAACCGGTGTATGTAAGAGATAGGAAAAGCTCCTCCTGGAGGAGGTGATAGTTGAGTTATATGCTGAAGAATAAGTAGTCAGAGAAGGAGGGAACTACATTCCGTGCAGAAAGAACAGTATGTGTAAAGGCATGGAAGTGCAAGAAAATGTGCCTCATCTGGCCGGGCGCGGTGGCTCACGCCTGTAATCCTAGCCCTCTGGGAGGCCGAGGCGGGTGGATTGCTCCAGATCAGGAGTTCGAGACCAGCCTCAGCAAGAGCGAGACCCCCGTCTCTACTAAAAATAGAAATAAATTATCTGGACAACGAAAAAATATATATAGAAAAAATTAGCTGGGCATGGTGGTGCAAGGCTGTAGTCCCAGCTATTGGGGAGGCTGAGGCAGTAGGATCGCTTAAGCCCAGGAGTTTGAGGTTGCTGTGAGCTAGGCTGACGCCACGGCACTCACTCTAGCCCGGGCAACAGAGCGAGACACTGTCTCAAAAAAAAAAAAAAAAAAAACAGAAAGAAAATGTGCCTCATTTGGGTAGAAATTTTTTTAATAAGGGTGGAAATTAGAGTTTTTTTTTTTTTTTTTTAAAGAGTATTACAGGGGGCCAGATGCGGTGGCTCACACCTGTAATCCTAGCACTCTGGGAAGCCGAGGCGGGCAGATTGTTTGAGCTCAGGAATTTGAGACCAGCCTGAGCAAGAGCGAGACCCCGTCTCTACTAAAAAATAGAAAGAAATTATCTGGATGATTAAAAATATATAGAAAAAATTAGCCAGGCATGGTGGCGCATGCCTGTAGTCCCAGCTACTCGGGAGGCTGAGGCAGAAGGATTGCTTAAGCCTAGGAGTTTGAGGTTGCTGTGAGTCAGGCTGACGCCATGGCACTCTAGCCAGGGCAAAAGAGCAAGACTCTGTCTCCCCCCCCCAAAAAAAAGAGTATTACAGGGGTACAAATGTTTTGGTTACATAAATTGCTTTTGCACAGTTTGAGTCAAAGTTATAAGTGTGCCCATCACCTAGATAGTGTTCATTGTACCTGTTAGGTGTAAATTTACTCATCCCCTCTGCCCCCCCCACCTGCTTGATTTCTGATGAGTTTTATTTCCATATGTGCACATAAGTATTGTTCGATTAGTTCCAATTTAATGGTGAGTACATGTAATATTTGTTTTTCCATTCTTGTGATACTGGAGAAGAATGGTCTCCAGTTCCATCAGGCTAATACCAGAGGTATTAGTTCAACATTTTTTATGGCTGAATAGTACTCCATGGCATACATATACCACATTTTATTAATCCACTCATATATTGATGGACACTTGGGTTGTTTCCACATCTTTGCAATTGTGAATTGTGCTTCTATAAACATTTGAGTGCAGGTTGTCTATTTTATAAAATGTCCTTTTTTCCTGTGGATAAATACCCAGTAGTGGAAATTAGAGTTTTAATGGAAGAGTGGAGAGAGAGATGAATGGTAGGCAGGCATTAGATTACAGCATAATGAATCTTAGATCCCAAGCTGAAAATTTAAATATTTATTCTGAATGGAGGCATTAGACTGGCAACATTGAGAAGGATGGATTAGAGTAGAGAAATCTGTTAGAAGCCAGATGAAAAGAATAGTTCAGTTTTAGATAAACTGAGTTTGAGAGGAGTGTGAAAGTTTTAGGAGGCCGTTGGATATATGAGAGTGGTGTTTGGGATAAAGGCATGAGCTGAAAATATGAATCTGGGAATTATCAGTGTATAGGTTACAGCTGAAACCATGGGAGTCGATTAAATCATTCTGGGAGAATATAGAGAACAGCTATTTTTAATTTTTTTGAAAAGCTATGGATTCTCCCCCTCCGCCAACATAACACCAAAAATTTTGCATGCAATTTTAGGTGATTCATGAACATGTACTCTCTAAAGCTATAAATGGACTCTTTGGTCCATGGATATCTTAAGAAGCTGTAATACAGAATGAAAAGAAAAGAAGTCTCAGGATGAGTAAACATTTAAGGGGTGTTCCGAGAAGGAAAAACCAAAGAAAAAAGAAAACTTAGGGTAGAATGGAGTCTCAGATTCAGGAAGAAGAGTGGAGGGAATGTGTCTTCTGCTACGGAGAATTTAAGTGAGATAGAACTCAGAATTATTCACTGGGTTGACAATTAGGTGACTGTGGGGAGAGCAGTTTCAGTGACTTTGTAGGGCCGGAAGCCAGGTCACATGGAGTGAGCAGGTGGTGGGGAAGTGGAGTCTGAACATTGTCATCATACTTTTTCAGAAACTGAGTGGGCAGAACCAGTAGAGAGGGAGAGGTTGAAGATATACAGGTTAGGGGATAATTGTTGGATTAAGTTTTCTAAGGAGAAAGGAAGAGATGAGAATCTAGATTTTAAGTGGAAGGACTGACCTCGGGTTGTAAGGAAGGACGACTTTGCTAGTGAAACTAAAATAAGGAAAATTGGGGTAGGTATTGGTAACACAGTACTAGAAAACTGTAGTGGTGGTCTTTCTGCGTGTTTGTTTGTTTGTTTGAGACTGGGTCTCACTTTGTGCCCCAGGCTGGAGTGCAGTGGCATCATTATAGCTACTGTAGCCAGCCTTGAACTCCTGGGCTCAAATGATCCTCCTGCCTCAGCCTCCTGAGTAGCTAGGGCTACAGGCACACACCACCACACCCGTCCAATTTAAAAAAAAAAAAAAAATTGTTGAGATGGGGATTGCACAATTGTTGCCCAGGCTGGTCTCCAACTCCTGGCCCCAAGCATTCCTCCCACCTGGGCCTCCCAAAGTGCTGAGATTACAGGCATGAGCCACCACTTCTGGCTGTAGTGGTGGTCTTAACAAAGTTGGAAACAAATATTAAATTCTTCTAATTAAAGCTTTCCAAGTCAGTAACCCCTAGTGATTAATAAGCCATTGGTGCCTCAAGTGTTAAATCTAAAAATTAGATGGGCAGCTGGGTCTCCCCATCTCTACCTGTAGAGATGTTGGCAGTAGGCAGTAGGCATTAGGCTCTCCCTTGTTGGTTCATAGCCTTTGGTTGGGCTGAGATGATAAGAAATATCAAAATGAATATCACCTGTTCCTTGACTGTTTTCCTCTCATATAAGGGTACTTTCTGAGAGTTCTACCTTCAGTGGCAGGCAGAAGATCTTTGCTCTTTGAACTAAAATTGGGATTTATGTGTAGGGAGCCAAACCTAAACCTTATCAAATAGTTTGAAAGTCTGAGCTGATTGGAGCATTCTGAAGGTCTGTTTAATCGTTAAGGTTGCTTTTTGGCTTCCCTAATGAATTTCTTTGCTAAAATACTAAGATATTAAACTCCAGGCACTGTAGTATTCTCTTGTCCTCATGTTTACATTGGGAAAGAACTTTTATGCAATCGATGGGCCTATCAACCTAGGATCCTAAAAGAGGATCCTCTAGTTCTTACGGGCAAAGGAGTTCTATAAAACCCATTTCTGAGCAGCTTATGGCTCAGCTCTAAGCAGGCTAGCTAGTCTTGGGGAAAGGCTTGTAATCATATTGCCTTTAATAATTACATCCAGAATAAGTACCTGGACCTCTTCCTCCTGCATTGAAAGTCAATTTTTTAGCTTTTGGAAACATGATTTATATGAGACCATCAGGTTTTCCTAGTATATTATTCTCATGGAAGGGTTTGGTAAATGAACAGAATAATTTATGGATAGTAGAAAGATTCAGTCATGCTGCTGACATCTTCAGGTGTAAAAGAAATGATGCAATGGACTAAAAAAGTCAAATTAATTCCATCTCTTTAAAATACTGACTAGATTAAAAGAAAATCTGTTAATATTTTCCTTTTTCATCTATGTATTATTTGACCTGTTATAGCAAACATGGATAGCTTTTATAATAAAAGAAATTCTAAAAAGAAAAATAAGAAAGAAAACTTGTGTCTTCAGGGTGAGAATTTTATAAAAGTAGCATCGGACTGTTCTTGGCTGTGAGGATAATTAATATGATGAAGCAGAGTGAGTCTGGTATTGGTGAAAATGCAGTGGGTACAACTTTTAGTTAGCTTTAATTTTTCCGTCAGGGCTGCATGTCCCAGCACACAGTGATATTTAGTGGGATGTTGGAGTTTTTACATATTGAACTGGATGCTTGTAGATAACTTGGTTCTGATTTCATTTTGTGTTTCTTTAGCCAGTCTTCTAATCATACATTGGGCAATCAAGAAAGCTTTTGTTTCAGTTTTTTAGGTCTTACCATGTAGAGCTTTAGCTGTTGGAAGTCATGTGAGATACAAAAAAGTAAAGCATGGTCTTTTTCTTTAAGGAGTTAATGATGTCACTGGTGATGTAAGAATAAGCATATTAAAAGTTTAGCATTCTATATAATTATATGAGTGCTGACTGAGTGATTAGCACAGTAAGAACCATAAAAAGTTGTAGGACAAAGAAACTATTGAGAACTAGAGTTGTCAGGAAAAGCTGCCAGAGTAATTTTTCTCAGACATAAATCTGATCATGTCATTCTCCCATTTAAAATCTTTCAATCCTTAACTATAGAATAAAGTTTGGGCTCCTTAGCTTGTCATGAAAGGTCATGATTTGGCCCATGCCATCCTATCAAGTTTTAAGTCTTAGCATACCTGTTAATAACAAACATCTGTCTTTTGACCATCCTTAATTCTGTATAGTTCTCTGAACATAAGCTTTTTCTTGTGTCCATGCATTTGCATTAATTGTAACTTCATGTAGCAACTTTGTCCCTTCCCTTCTCTTTTTGACTGACCCCTACTTATCTTTTAAGGTTAGAGTCACTCCTCTGGGAAACTTTCATTAACCTCCCATGTTTCCCTTCCCCGGTGGGCTTAACCACTTCTCTCTGTCTCTCTCTCTCTTTTTTGTAAGAGGTAGGGTCTTGCTCTGTCACATAGTCTGGAGTGCAGTGCTGCAATCATAGCTCACTGTAACTTCAAAGTTCTGGGCTCAAGCCATTGCCCCACTTCAGCCTCCCAAGTAGCTAGGACTATAGGCACATGCAACCGCATTGGGCTGATTTTTTTATTTTTTAAATTTATATAGAGACAAGGTCTTGCTGGTCTCAAATTCCTGGCCTCAAACAGTCCTCCCACCTTGGCCTCCCAAAGTGTTGGGGTTATAGTCACCATGGAGGAAGTACTGGATAGGAGAGGGAGGGGGTAGAGCCTTGCTCAGGGAGATCGGTGCATGAAGAGTGAGATTTAAGCACTGCCTATGAGTGTACCAAATGGCAGGGCTACCCCACCCCTTCTCTTGGTGGTATTCAGAGCTGTGGGTTTTTGGAGATTGTTATGAGGCAAGAGGGGAATTACCCTGCTCCCTGCTTTGCTCAAATTATTGTACCATGGAGACTTTGCCATGCCATGATTTTTGAGGCACACAATTCTGTCTAATCTGTAAAGGGACAGACCAAAGAAATTCAGATAGGCCAAACCTTCCTAACAAGAAGTCACTTTCCCGTGGTTCCGTGGGTAAAGTCAGCACTTTTAAGTGGTCCCAGAGAAACTGGGGTAGGGGCAAGGCAGAGGTCTGGGGTCTTGTTGGCTGGGTAGCACTAAACCAGTGCTTTCTCTGTGTTTCCTTTGCAGATGAACGGGACCGGGTTCAGAAGAAAACGTTCACCAAGTGGGTCAACAAGCACCTGATGAAGGTAGGAGCCCTTGGTACATGCCGCCCTGGTGCCTCTCTCTGTTCTCATCTGCATCTGTCATTCCCTCTCAAATGGTTCTGATTGCTTGCCATCTGCTGCGTCTATGAAGACACACATGTCATCTTTCTTTCTTTTTTCCTCTAAACTGATATAGTCATAACAGTGTGGGAACTTGTACTGTTCTGTTTCTTGGCGAGGACAGTGTTACACGTCATTACCTCAGAAGGCAGAGGTTGAGGATACCAAGGGATGATTCTTGAGACTCAAAGAATACTTTGCTCCTACACTGTAAATTACTTTATAGGCCCCTTTATTTTTTATTTTTAAATCTTATTACTATGAAAGAATGGGACAGAGGGGATTTTGTTCTCTCTTTCTCTTCAGGTGCTCAAATCTTAAATATTCAGTTTGATGAATTTTACCACCGTGCAGTTTAAGATACAGATAATGGCTAGGGTTAGGGAAAGATTTTATTACAAAGATTTTTATTATTTTTAAATAAGAGAAAACCCAAGGCAGAGGCCTGTGTAGACCTATCTAAGGATAAACAGTATGACTATTATGGTAGTCAGGATCTGAAATCAAAGTTTTTCAGTTATAATAATTACTACTGCTCTAGGAAAGGTCACCAGTGATCCCTTAATTACCATATCTAGTGGCCTAGTTTTATCTTCCTCCTATTTGATTTCTCTGTAGCATTTGATACTGTTGTCTTCTTCTTGAAACCCGCTTATGTTGACTTTTAGGACACTGCTTTTTCCTGAATTACCTCTTCCCTCTATGAATGCCTTTTTTTTTTTTTTTTTTTTTCCTTTTTTGCCTCTTTCACTGGTTTTCTTTCTCTAATGTTCCCGAGGGTCCTAACCTTGGCCATTAATTCTTGTTTTGTTCTCCGTATTCTTCTCAGGCAATCTCATCTGTTTTAGTCACAGGGATTGTTTGGTTGCATGGAATGCAAAGAAGCAAAAGCAGAAATGAATACAGGGTAATCTCACAGAATCCAATGTCTGGATGCAGCAGATTTAATGAAAACTAAACAGTTATCAGATAATTACTCTCTTTCTCTTTTTTTGAGATGTTGTGTTCCTTCCCTTTTACATCTTTCTGTGTGTCTCCTACATTGATTTCTCTGCATTTCTCCCATTGCATATGAGTGAGCCATGGTGGCTGTCCCTCAAATGGTGATGTAAATCCCTGAAGCCACATGATTCTGAAGGCACGAACACAGAAGGTCTGATTGGCTGGAGTTTTATTTTTCTCCATGGGTCAGTTGTCCATCTATAGTTCAGTAAACTGTGGCCAAGGAGATGGTTACATAAATCAGAAATGGCTCCGTGGGGCCACGTTTTTAGTGCAGGTGAGGGCAATTTTCAGACTATAAGCTCTGGATAAGGAGGCAATGATAGAGCCTTTTCCTGCATTCTTGCCTGAGTCAAAGACTTAGTTTCTCACAGTGCACCTGACACATTCATCTGGATGTTACCCAGGCATATCTTATATTTAACACACCGCAAACTGTTAAATATTTTTACTCACGTAGCTGGTTGTCCAAGTTAGGAACCTAGAATCATATTTGCTTCGTTACTGCCCATAATCTCTCCCTTGTCACCAAGTCCCTTCAGTCACTTTCAGCTCAGAAAGATTGCTTGCCATCTGTCTTCTCTTCTCCATCTCCCTCACCTCTGCTCTTGTCCAGGCCCCATCATCTCTTGCCTTGACCATGATGATAGTTTGCTAACAAAGTTTTCTGTGATAACACTGATAATGACAATAGTGGTAATAGTTTATTGAGACCTTCCTGTAAATCAGACATTCTATACTAAGTCCTTTTCATAGATTATCTCATTTAATCCTTCAGTGACCTTATGCTGTAGGTTCTATTAATATCCCCATTTTATCAATGAGGAAAGTGAGGTTGAGAGAGGGTAAGTAATTTGTTCAAGATCATAGTGCTAGAAAGTAGCAGAACTGAAATTTTAGAATTCGGGCAACCTAAAGTCTAGAACCTGTACTTTTTAACCTACACAGGACCAACCCTGGCTGCTGCCTATCTCCCCAGGCTCATAGTGCCAAATTCCCCTCATACCTCAGGCTCTTGCTGAACTATGTGCCGTGCTGTCTTATGACTCTGTATCTTTGCTCATGCTGCTCCTTCTGCTTTGAATACCTTCTCCAAGTCTGTCCTGCCTGGATACCACCTTAACACCTCAGTAAATATTTTCCTGACTCTCCTATGTGGAATTAACTACCCTCTTCTTTGTGCCCCTCCCTGTATTCTTTATGTACTTATGTTTTAGCGTCTATAGCATTTAGAAAGACACATTCTATATCTTTCTGCCAGATTGTAACTTTTATAACTTGAAGGCAGATACTGTACCTTTTTATAGTGTCAGGACAAAGAAGAAAGGGAGAGAGATGAGGAGAAAAAGAAAACAAAAACGGCTGTTTCCCCTCCATGGCTACCAGTTCCCTCTAATTTGATGACTTAACTCTGCTGTGGCATAGAGCCCTTCACAACCTGGTGCCAACCTATCTGTCCAGCTTCATTTCCGGGCACTCTTTCTTGTGTAGCCTGTGCTGTAGCCACATGAGACAACTCACTGCTCCTTAAACACTATGTACTTTCACACCTCTTCACTTATTTATTTTTCTTTCCCTAGAATGCATGTCCCAGCCTCCTCTGCCTGGCCGTCACCCACTTACCCTTCAAGTCTCAGCTCCAACATCACCTTTCTGAGACTCTGACCTCTGTTCCTCAGACTAAATCAATTGCAGCTCCATCTCTATTCATAGCTCTTTGAAGGGGTGCCTGCGTGTTCACGTATTGGTGTCCTCTGTTAGAGTACTTCTTGAGGGCTGGGACGGTATTGTGCTACTTTCTCTGTCAAGTGCTGCACAAGGAACATGAGATGTCCAATAAGTATTTGTTACCTTGAGTAAATAATATTTCAATAGTGTTTTATAGCTTATGAAGAACATTTTTATCCGACGTGATCCTTACAGTAACCCTGAAGGAGGTAAGGCTAATTTATCCTCTCAATTTTAACAACTAAGGCAAGTGAGTATTAGAGGGGTGAAGTGACTTTCCCAAGATCATACAGTTGGCAAGGGATACACCTAAGGATCAATCATGAGTCTTATGATCAAAATTACTTGTTCTTTCTACTAAACATGGCCTCAACTTATTCTTTCATACCTCATCTCTAATAATTGGAAGAACTGAATTGATCCTGCCTCGAGCTTGTCCCCCAAACTTTGTAGTTGAATTCAAATGCTCTGGCTCCCTGCCACTCATTTGTAGCTGATTCTGCCTGTTGGAGCTCTGCCTCAGTACTGTGTGATGACAGGAGGCCCAGGGAGAGAGAAACTAGCAGAACACATCATAGCATTGTTAGAAATTGGCGGCCAGCCAGGGCTTTACTTAAATCCTTGGCTATTTTTCATCTCTTCCCAGGCTTCCCGCCTGATGGTTCTGACAACATTTTCTCATCTCAGGATATTTTGGAGAAAGATTCACTGCTAATCAGAATTATTGCTCTAAGTTGGAATTGTTTGAACTCTGGGCTGAGAATTAATGATTGAGATTTGTTTTTTACAACTCAAGCATCGTTTGCTTTGCTTCCCAAGTACACTCACACTCAGATCAATGCTGTCTTTGGCAGGTAGTCCAGTGTAAATGCAAAACCAATAAAGTCCCCCAAGTTCTAGATTTAGTTGATCTGGGATCTCTTGGATTCTCAAATATCCTTTGGGAAACAGTTTATTTTAGAATAAGTAATTTAATTCCTCTTTATTAAGAACATTTTTGATCCAGTCTTAAAAGAGATTCGTTAAGGATGTAAGCATTTGAAATATACTAACCTAATTTAGAATGCAAACCTACAAAACCAAGAGTTCTGCTTATATGCCAGAACCATGAAAAAAAAATCTAGAGTTTTAAATGAGTTCTTATTCAAATTATCTATGCCATATCTTTAGGTCCTGGTAGCTAATAAATTCTCCCCCTAAAGAGAATGTCAGAAAATGATGAAAGTATGAGCTCCTTAGGAGGAAGAAAAATGCTATTTCTGGTCACCTCTTCTTGGCTTCAGAAGTTAATAGGTAGAGAAAGAAGAACATATTTAATCTAGCATATGGAATAGTTCTTTGCATTTTTATTCATGTATGTAATTTAGAAGCCCCCGTTATTTCTGGAATTTTAGACAAAATTTCCAGATATACCAGCAAAAGTTTTAAAATCCCAAAGTTTTACTAACATTCACAACTTTTCTATGTCTGTTTGAGGCTCTCTAGTTGAACACAAGATACCAGTAATGATTCCAGGTATTCTCTCCTGTGCAGCCTTTGCGATGGCCACACAAGACTAAACACTGTGCTCTCTAAATGCTGTGTGGACTTTCACACCTCTTTGCTTATTCCTGTTTGTGGGAAATGTCAGCAGGAGACTGGCAGTAGAGTTTAGTTTAAGAGATTGACAAGGTAGTACTGGTTAGATGCTAAGGAAAGGAGTGTTGCGTTTGTTGCCTGAGTGTGACCATGTAGTGGTGGTTCTTGGCTGTCTCTGCCTGGACCTGATTTTTCAGGACTTGATTTCACAGTAAACACATCTCAACCCTGCATTTGTGCCTACATTTGGACTCGGGCTTTACTCTGAATTCTCTACTCCGTATACCTAAGTGCCTGCCTATTAAAGTAAAGCTACCTTTTGTGTATTTTAGAATTGTACTCATTCTCAGAGAATCTTTGTTAATCAGGGTTGGCTGGTACCACTGTTAGATTCCTCAAAATTTAGGGAATTCTTAAAACAGATAGAATTCTTATCTGCAAAGAGCCTCACACTTTGCTCCCCTCTCTCACTCTGCTTACTCCAACAGGGATCTTCTACTTCTTCCTTGCATTTGGGCACAGTTTTTTCCAGACTGAAAAGTCTAGGGCAGCTAATCTGTTTTTAGTGTTAGGCTTTTCTTGAAGACAGATTTGGCCAATCAATCAATATGGAATTCCCCTTTTACAGATTAAATATCTACCAATTCAGAAATCCGTCTGAAGCTACTAGACTCATTCTCACTTTCCCTGTATCTTTTAATTGGTGAAGATGAGAGTAAATAACATATTTTTCTCTTTAAAACTTTCTCTTCTGACCTATTTATTGCTCTTCAACATAGTTTGGATCAAGGAAATTAAGCTGGTTGTGTTTCCTTTTAATAGTTTAGAGGAAAATTTTTCTAGGTCAGATTTTCTGCAGGTATCAATACTATATGACAATCCTTGGTTCTTTGTGTGTTGGTGGGTGAATTCTCTTTATTTTTTTTAAATAATGTTGATACTATGCCATTTTGACCCTTCAGCCATCATAGAAGCCTTGCCAAGGGAAAGAATACAACTGAGTCAGGAGACAGTGATCTAGACCCAGTTCTGATACTTCCCAGCTAAATGCACTTATGCAAGTTATTTAACTTCTCTGGGCAACGGTTTTCTCATTTGTAGACTGAGAGCATTAGAGTGAAGTAATCTTTAACATACCTTTAGGCTCAGGTTCTGATTATAAGCCCTTAAATATCATGTATTCCCTTTGTTAAAGCCACTCAGAAATTGGGGGAAGCTGTTTATTTTTTCACAGCTTTAAGCCAATGTTTTAAAAAATTGGGAGAGCAGAGTTCTCCTTGGCTTATTGATGCGTGGGATTGGGGAAGATTGGACTTGCTCTCTCAAAATTTAGTTCTTCACTAATTTTAAAAAATAGCTTTATTGAGATTTAATTCACATATCATTACAGGTCACCCATTTAAAGCATACAATTCAGTGACTTTTAGTATGTTCAGAGTTATGCAGCCATCACCACAATCAATTTTAGAACATTTTCATTACCACCAAAATGTTCTTAGCCATCACCCTTGTCTTCCCCATACACTCCTCCTAGGGCTATGGCCCTAGGCAACCACTAATCTACTTTCTATCTCTTTAGATTTGCCTATTCTGGATATCCCATATAAATGAAATCATAATATGTGGTCCTTTGTAACTGACTTCTTTCATTTAGCGTAATGTTTTCAAAGTTCATCTACATTGTAGCATATATCAGTATTTTATTTCTTTTATTGCTGGATAATCCATTGGGTAGATAGACCACACTTTGTTTATCCATTTATCAATTGATGGACATTGGATTGTTTTCACTTTTTGGCCATGATGAACAATGCTACTATGAACATTGACTTACAAGTTTTTGTCTCTACATACGTTTTCAGTTTTCCTGATTTATATACATCTAGGAGTAGAATTACTGGGTCATATGGTAACTTTTGTTTAGCCTTTTGAGGAACTGTCAGGTTATTTTCCAAAGCAGCTGCACCGTTTTTCATTTCCCACCAGCAGTGTGTGAGGGTTCCAGTTTCTCTGCATCCCATCATAGTGGGTGTATCATTGTGGTTTTGATTTATATTTTCCTTATAGCTAGTGATGTTGAGCATCTCAGCCATTTATATATTTTCTTTGGAGACATTCACTAATTTTGACATTGATTTTTCTCAGGTAGTACAAACAGGCAAGGCCCTGAATAGTTGAAGTTTTTCACTCATCTTATTTGTTGACAGAATAGCATGATTATTTGTTAGAAAGAAATTTCTGTATTGATGACTCTTGGACACTCTTGCCTTCACTTGGCTGCTTTTAAAACTTCTGATGCTTACTTAGTCCACTGATTTTTTTTTTTTTTTTAAAGAGATTTGTGGAAAACTTCAGAGGCAAACTGATATGTGCAGAAGAGGGAAGGAGGACATTAGAATGAGGCAGACCTGGATTTAATTGGCTTGGCCATTTACTATAATAGCTGTGTGATTTTGGGAATCTTAATTGAGCCCTCCAAATCCCATCTCTGTATCTGAAAAATTTCTGATATGGAAGCACCCAAAAAATGTTAGCTAGTTCTTTACCCATCTCTAGGCAGAGACATGTTCAATATGCTTTAGAAACAGGCTCTTCTCTGTTGTTGAAAATTCTTCAGAGGGGCGAAAAAAACTTCTCTACCTTCCTCTTCCCCATTACTTCTGTCTATATCTCTTTGGTAGTGGTATTTTTGTGTTGGTTATTATACAAAGATTGACCGATATAATAAGCTACCTCTGATCCAAATTTCCTATAATGTGTTTGAGTTTTGCTATCACAGCAATAAAACATAGGAATTTTGAGAAGATATTGATGTGAAATTAACTTTACATTTAAAAGTGCCTCCATTTTCTTTTTAATACCCTGTGGTGTTTAATATCCTATTAATAACATGATCTCACTTGGGTCTTGAGCTCTACTATATTTTATTTAAATAATTATTCAATGCCCACTCCTGATTTTTATACCCTATGTTCTGGTCTTATCTGTGAAAAATAAGTCCCTCATTTAACTTAGGTGTCCCTCCTCGTCTTAATCCTTAATGTCAACTATTTAATGTTTTCTGACTTTTTTTTAACCTACCATTCATTTATAATCTGATTTCCATTGCACCACTCTTGAAAATTATTCTCATGAAAAACAGCTCTTTCTTATTTGTAGCAAAATTCAAAAACTTTCTTAGTATTCACCGTCCTTGACTTCTGCTCTAGTATTTGATACCGGCGACCACCCCTGACTTGATTATACTTCCTTGTTTCTTTGCCCACCCCTTTCATTGCTCGTGTTTGTTTTTTTTTCCTTCTGTCCTTTGTTGATTGCTTTTCCATCCCCTGCCTTCTAATTTTGGGTGTTCCATAAGGGTCAGTCTTTAGCACTCTGCTCTTCTCTCTTGCCCCTAATCCAGAAAGCCCAACATTTCCCATGTCTTTAGCTAGCACCTCTATATGTGACCTCTAAACTTAAGTTCTCAGCTGGCGCAAATTGAATTCCAGCATTTCCAGCTGCTTCAGGAACATTTCCATTTGTAGCTCTTTTGCTGCCATTTTAAATTCAGCATATTTAAAATTGAATTTATCAAATCTACTCCCCTTCTAACCCTCATGACTTATCATTTCTGTTAATGGTGCACTATAGTTGTTCCACACTACAAGCTTGAAATCTGGGACCTATATGAGAGAGGGGTCTTGAAATCTTGGAGCTATTGGTGTGCTGGAGCTGGCTCATATGAACTCATGAGAGCCAACTAGTAAATTTTCAGCAATTTTGTGAGCTGGTTGCTGAGCACAGCTATTATTAAAAATTAAATTATATAAACTTACAAATAAATAAATTATATTTAAAATAAAGGTAACAAATACTCAAAGCTCTTCATAATTATTTTGCTACATGTTATTATTGGCTGTGCTCTTGAGGTTAATATGTCTGTTGTTTCTCTATGATGGACATACTATATAATGGTGTGCTACTGTACATTTCCTCCCAACATTGCATTTTATGATGGTTATATTAGTGACTTGAAATTTGTTATGGTGGGAGTATTTACACCATGGAAATCTTCAAATGCTACAAGTCTGGGCTAGGTGTCTTGTTTTGTTCATTGTTTAGACTTAAGAAAATGATGGAGAAAATGTTAATATTGCAGATTAAATTTATAAATGTGTCATGTGTAGAGCCAGTACACATTGTGAATAGCATAAGAAATCAAATATTCTTTCAATGTTTGAAAGCTATTATTCAGTTCATCATAAACAATATTCTCTATCTAGTTGGATAATCTATCTGTCACCTTTTTTTTTTTTAATTTTAAAACGCCATGGGATCTTGCTGTGTCACTCAAGATGTAGTGTGGTGGCTATTCACAGGCATGATCTTGGCACACTGCAGCCTGGAATTTCTGTGCTCAAGAAATCCTCCCAACCTCAGCCTCTGGAATAGTTAAGACCACAGGCTTGTGCCACTGCACCTGGCTAAGTTTTAAATTTTTTTTGGAGATGGGATCTCACTATGTTGCCCAGGCTGGTCTTGAACTCTTGTTCTCAAGCGATCCTCCTGCCTTAGCCTTCTGAGTAGCTGGGGCTACAGGCACACAGCACCTGCCTGGTTTCATGTTACTTTCTTATCCCTCTACACACACGCATACAAACACATATACCTTGCATATTTCCACCTTTATACCTAGTCTTATGTGATTTTTCTATCTTTTTTCTTTCAGCCAAAACATTTGCTAATCTTCCAAGTCCCATCACTTCCAGGAAGTCTTATTTGATGTTTCCAGCCTTTGTCTTTTTAAATTCCTGTTCTACTTTGAATGCTACTTTGAATATTATAATTGGAAAGGAATTTAGTTTTCCACTCAAATGTAAATATCCCCAAATATCAGCTTTTGCTTGAGAAATTCTAGTAACTGGAAATCTGCTTCTGAGAGTAGCCCTTTCTATTGTTGTCTAGACAATTATTTTGTTAAAAATCAAGCTTTTTCCTTGCAATTTCCGATAGTCTTCTGATTCTGTGTTATATTACTCAATAAAATTGTTGCTAAACTTGGAATGAATCAGAAGACCGATGGCCACTTACAGCTATGTGACCTTAACTTCTCAGAGCCTCAGTTTCTTCTGTGGAGTGGTGGTAATTAGTAAACTTCACAAGGCAGTTGTTTGGATTAAATAAATGAAAGGAGATTGTGCTGATTATAAAGCATAGCAGTGAATGGCAAAACTAAAATCAGCAATACCAAACTAAGGCCAGTTTTTTCATTTGGTGACCTAGGACAAGTTACTTAACCTCTTTGTGCCTTGTTTTCTCATGTGTAAAATAGGAATAATAATTATACTTACCTTACAGATGTGAGGAATACATGAAATAACATATAAAACACTGGGCATAGTATCTGATACTAACCACACTTTTCCCCAAATTAAGATCTGTTTTTCCATAGTTTCAATTATAAAATTGGAATTAATTTCCCACAAAGAAAATAATCCTCAAATTTACTATTAGAAATATTTGGTACAAGAGGGGTCAAATTGTAGGTATACCCTATGAAACACTGGGCACCTAGCATTTAGTTTCCTTTGCGACACTCTAGAAGGCTTTTCTGACTCTGGCTGGACTCATGTGTCCATCAGTAGCCATCCTGTCACATTTTGGCCCATAGTAATTCCTGAGATATTTCAGGATAATTAAGACTCTTCATCTCCTTGTTTAAACTTTCTAGAATATTGTTCAGTGTTGGTTAGAGTGTGTAATAGATCTGGCTTCAATTTAAAAAACAAACACACTTTTGGTAAGTGTTACCATTTCATGTATATTTTACTCCAACCTAAAAATTCCTGAATTTTATTATTGCTTCCAGTTTCAAATTCTTTTTTTCTTTTTTTTTGAGACAAGGTCTCATTCTGCCACCCTGGCCAAAAGGCAGTGACATGATCATAGCTCACCATGGCCTCGAACTCTTGGGCTCAAGCCATCTTCCTGCCTCAGCCTTCAAAGTAGCTGTGATTACAGGCATGTACCACCATGCCTGGCCGATTTTTAAAAATATGTTTACAGAGACAGGGGTCTTGCTATGTTGACCAGGCTGGTCTCGAACTCCTGGGCTCAAATGATTCTCCCACCTTGGCCTCCCAAAGTACTGGGATTACAGGAGTGAGCCCCCATGCCTTGCCTATTTCAAATTCTTTAATATGTGCTTACCTAGAACCAGAGATTCTTATGTGGATAGTAAAATAATTCAATATCAAATAAAAATCAGTGTTTTTCTTTTTCACTCTCATTTACAGGTCCGCAAGCACATCAATGATCTTTATGAAGATCTGCGGGATGGCCATAACCTGATCTCTCTGCTGGAGGTCCTCTCGGGCATCAAATTGGTGAGCTTCTCCTAATGGGTGGCCTCACAAGTGTGGCCCTATGAATGATATATCGGTCCATCTTGTGGAATGCAGAGGCAGTAGCCATCACTGCTTGCTCTATTAGGTGGGAGGAATGAGTAGAAGAGATTATTGATGGACTTTATTTCCAAGTCAGACTTACAGTTCACAAATGATATAATTTCAATCGATGTATTCTATGTTTTCATTTCCTGAAGTCAGGAATCAATTATAGTCCTTTTATATTGGCATGTTTTCTCCTTATTCTTTATCTATTTCTAGATACTAGTATTTCAAGAACGGTAGTTCATGTTTAAAGGTTTTTGAATAAGGAGGTATTTTTCTTCTTAGAGTTCTATTTCTAGTCTGTATAAACTCCTCTGATTTTCCCATCTATTGTGAAATTTTAAATTTTCTGTAAGACCTGAGGCTTACATTTAAAAGCCCAGGTGTTTGAAGTTTTGTTTTGTTTTTTTTTTTCATCCTCACCAATTCAATCCTGGAATTTTCTAAATGAAAATTATGTTGTCTATGGCACTAGAGACAGAAGTGAACCACACAGGATCACCTGCTCCCACCAATTCATCTCACTTCTCCCTTCTATGATTCATTGAGTTTCACAGATTTGGAGAGGTGCAGAAGTTGATATCTGAGCATAGCCCTGGATGCAGTACATTTGGGCCCCTTGAATAATTAAATATGCCTGTCACCTCCCAAAATGTATTAAACCTTGCTTGTGGGAAACACCTACATATCTGAAAACAAATCCTGTTTGAGCCTCTTGGCTTTCCAGATGATATTATAGTTCTTACACTTGCTTTGTTTGAGTGATCAAAATAACCCACTTGTGGGCCCATGGTTTTATATATTTGAGCCTGATGGGAGCAGGTGATCCTGTGTGGTTCATGTTATGTCTCTAGTGCCATAGACAACATAATTTTCATTTAGAAAAGTCCAGGATTGAATACTGGAAACATCTATGGGGAAAGAGAGAACTGAAGAGATGCACAGCTCAAGTTGTCTGTGAAGCCCAGCCCACTCACTGCCTTTGGTGGATTCTTAGTCATTGTTTGTTGTGTTTAAAGAATAGGATTTGGCACATTAGATTTCACTGTTTAAGTGATATTCTGTTCCTTCTAGGATTAGGGCTTGGCTTGCCCTGGCCCCCTTGTTTTGGTATTTTCTTTTTTTTGCCTTACTATAGAATTGATTTTATATTTTTTTAATGGCCTAAAATTGACAGATGCCTTTGTTAGCATAGCCAGCACATACAATTTCTAGTTTTTCTCTGGCCCACATTTATAAATCTAATAAGTAATCAGAATTTCACTTTTGCTGTGCTGGACTTTATTCTTTAACACTCATAAAGTTGTATTTTGGGCAGTGTTGGTGGTACTTTTGATAAGCTTATAGTGATTTTATATTGAAAAATGATCCTTTTTGGTGACATTGCTTACATAACAGCTTAAAACTACTCCAATCTGGTTTCTTTTCTTAACCCTTGAAAACCTATAGGTGTTCATGGAGATACTCATAGGATAACAACCATCTGGATACCTCTGTCACGGTTATTCTCATCATCTTTTTCTCCCTTAGTTGATTCACAAAAGCAGAGAGGGTGGGTGGCCATGGAGAATTGAATATGTGTTTTAAAACTGAAAGTATATGCAGTGTAACCGTCTGCTCTGGTCCTGATTTGGTTTTGTATCATCTTTGAAGGTGGGAGGGTATTTTCATATTTTCATTTTTTTTTAAATGTTGCATTCATTTCCTTTTCATCTTTGTGTTGTGAATTTCCTGTTCCTCTGTTGTACCTTTGCATTGGTTGGTGGCCAAAGGAGCCAGCAGGGCTGAAGACCCTCCGTCTGGTGAGCATGCCCTCCTGGCGCCGTACAAACAGCGAGGAGCAGGAGGAGGAAGATGATGATGATGTAGTAGGTCTTCCTGGGGATGCCAGCATCCCAGCTGGCGCTGCTGGCACTGCTGGGCCATCAGAGAGTCTGAGGTTCTCCAGGTCTCCAAGTAACTCAGTTACCAGTTACCACCTTCTTATTTCACCTGGGAATTTGAGTCCCAAAGAAAGTGGTTAAAACTAATTGTGCCTCTTGTCACTGTTAGATGATCCTGGAGTGGGAATTGTTATGCTTATCTGAGAATGGTTGGCACAAAAAGAATAATGGTGTTGGGAGGTGTTGAGTCCCTTTGTGACCTGGGGACCCATAGCTTTCTGGAGGCCTTGCTGTGTTGTCTGAGTCCAGATTGCAGAATTGTGGAAAGTTTAGTTGGCAGCATGACAGTTAATTAATTGCTCACAGCTCCACAGTCCAGACTAACTGGTACTCTCTCTCCACCTGTCTGGCCTCTAGGCTCTCACCACACACCATACCATTTGTTTTCAAAACAGCCTGTTGTTTGCAAACTCACTGCATGGAGATACTCTGGCTTTGGTCAATAATATCTCTAGTACTATAGAGGACAGAGATTTAACTTGCATGTTCTTAGGGTATTTTTGGTGGGGGAATATAGGAGTAAAGATTAGAGAAGAGGAATATTTGTTGAGGATAAGGAATATTTGCAGGCTGCAGGCCCCAAATTATAGCCCATAATATTTTTTCAGAAACCAGAATTAGGCAATATCCCCATTCCCTATCCTTAAAATCATCTTTTCATCTCATTGATCTCCCTTCCCATTGAGAGTCTTCAGTTTTACAGACTCTGACATCCTAAGCCATATTCACAATTAGTTTAGCTGAAATGACTAAAAAGAGGTTCTTGCTAAAAAGATTTTTCCTAAACCTTTGACTGAAGAAGTTATCCTGTTGCCCAGAGAGGCCTTGACATCCCTGTAGATTATCCTGTCTGGGGATTGCTTAGAAGTGTTGGGGGTTGCCCAGAGAGATGCTTCCATCCTTATCTCTCCACATGTTGGGCTACTTTTTGACCATTTCAATTTGAACCAGTGTTTTCTCTGTGCAGACACCCACAACAGAACTCTTTTGTGTTTTATCAGCCTTTAATTAGTACCATTTTGACACTTACAAGTGAAACAAGTATAATCTAGTAAAAGTGATACTGCAGTCCTAATTTTAGTAAAATAAAAGCAACATTGGAAAGCAAGCATAAGAAAATGTCCCAGAGGTAGAAAGCTGTTCCTTCAGGTACTCACCAGGTAGAGAGACTCCATTCACTTTCCAATAGGTAATAGTTGAGTGTTGGACAGGGTACCAGAGGCACTGGGAAGAGATGGGCTTCTTTCCTATGGCTTGTACGATATCCAGGATTGAGTGACTGTCCGAAAACAACTTTCTTTGGAGTAATTATGTTGAATAGCCCTGTACTATCAGGATTTTATTTTCTCTGGGTATTTCATGCTGGGGTAAAGGTTGGTTTTCCTACAGTGATATCCATCTTTCTGGGAAATAGGTTACTTCTTGATTTTTGCCTCCCATTTTTTCACTTGTCTCCTGAGCATGTGTAACTTTTCATTCCCTGTGGTTAGAAATCGGCAACCTTGACTCCTTTTGCCAGGTTTGTAATAGGATTGGCTCCTATTACTGTGCAATATGTAATTAGGACTCTCTACCCATTTCCCTACAATAGCATTTAACTGTGATTTTAGGAGCCATAGAGCCAAAGTGTTTGTTCCCATTAACCTCACAACCAGCATCAAGTTCTGCCACATGTGACTACAGAAGCATCTGTATAGATGCTGCGGCACTGATTCAGCATTAGTGGTCAAACAGTATTGTGTGTTTGCTGGAAGCATAGTGGAATGCAAGACATTTTGGGGGTCTCAGCCTGGTGGAATACACACACAGGTCTGCTCTTAAGGGGTGCTGTATGTAATGCTCCCATGCCTGGCTTCAACTGTGAGGAATTCTTGTGTGGTCCTTTAGTCCTTGAAATAAAAGAGAAAGGGTCTGTATGGCTAAATTGGTGTAGCCAAAATTAACATCCCTTTTTTTGTTTGTTTGCAGCCCCGAGAGAAGGGCAGGATGCGTTTTCATAGGTTGCAGAATGTCCAGATTGCCCTGGACTTCCTAAAGCAGCGACAGGTAAGGCCATCCCAGCTTTCTCCATTCTGCTAGGGAATGTTGACATCAGGGGCCTATTTAGGGAGGTTCTTAGTGCCCCTAATAAACCCTCAGTAAATGCTAAGGCTGACTGATGCAGTTTTGTGTCTTAACCTGCTAGTGAGCAATTGTGTTATGGTTGGACAAATCGGTCAGTTGTGCTTACATAGAACTTGTGGCCTCCTTAAGAGGGAGAGTGTTCATGGAGAAGAATAAGATGATGAAGATGGAACCTGTAGACCCACCTTAGGTGGGGGTTTAAATGAAGATGAAAAATAAACCAGCAAAGAAGATGGAAAAAAGGTATAGCATCTAGGAAGAGGGAGGACCAAATTGCTACATCATCATGAAAACAAGGAGTGGTCTGTATTGTGGAAGGCCACATCATGTCAGAGAAAAACGTCTTAGTTGTTAAGCATTGGTAACTTAAAAAAACAGTGTTAATAGAGCAGAAAGATACTTAGCATATAGTGGACCTAGATACAGGAAATGAGAAAGTACTTTTTCCCTTCCTAGATGACGACAGAAGACAACAACACATTTTTAGACATAAAAAGAGAACCCAGTGAAGAGTGTAAGATTGAAAATTAGCATGAGGAGGAGTATTAGGAGTCATAGAATGTTTGTCCCAGAAGATACTCCTATGATCTGCTGGTCCAGTTTCTTCATATTATAGATAAATGAACTGAGATCTGGACAGGTGAAATGACCTGCCCCAAATCACACAAGTTGGAGCAAAGCTGGCCTTTAATGTAGGCTTCCTGACATGGGGTTAGTGTTCCTTCTGCTGTCCATGCTGTTGTCTACACACAGCCCTTCCTCCCATTGCCTGGAACCAAGTCCAGGGATTGGCAGGTGAGAACTAGAGCATAACTGCTGAGGTTATCTTTGAAAAAGAAAAGGAAAATGCCTCGTCTTCCAAGATACAGGGAGGAGGATAGAGGAGGAGTAAAGATACAGAGATGGTTTGTGGAAGGAAGGAAGGTAGATGAGAGAGTCAGAGAGTTCATCTGCTTAGAGTGAGCCGTGTGGGAAAGCTTTTGTATATCTAGAGTTGCCAAGCAACAGCAAGGGTCAATATGACATTAAATGGTATGCATATTTTTGGAGTCAGTTCATTTTTGTCACTCTTAGCAATTCTTATTAACTTGGGAAATTCTCTTTTTGTGTGCTCTCAAAACAATTTACTTCTGATATAACATTTATTACTCTATTATTATTTCCCTGTTTGCTCCAGTGCACTCTAGGCTCTGTGAGAACAGGGAACATGATGTTACTTAACATCTTACCTTCAGCACCTGTCATAATGAATGGTTTATAATTGGCACTTGCATAATTTATTGGAATAAATTAATAAATGAAAAGTGGCAGGAGAAGTGGAGGCTTCTGCAGTGTTTAGGGTACTGGAGAAAGCACCACTGAAACGGCTGTGTGTGGAGCTAGAGGAAACTCGAGGGAGCCTTAATGGGCAAGATAAACTGAGGAGAATTGATTAGCTAGAAGTCTGAATAAAGACAAAAAGTGGATCCGTTTATTATGATAGAATGAAAATGCAGGCAAGTAAAAACAATGGACTCAGACAAGGGCAAGGGGATCTCTAGAGCAGTTCTCTGTAGTGGTGAGGTCCAAGTTTTAGCTGTGCAGGTGGACAAAGTAGGCTGAAAACAGAGTCATCAGAATTGAGAAGGCAGGCAAATTGTGCAGAAAGGGTGATATTTGGATCACCAACATGAGTGCTAAAATTGCCAGGAAAGAGGGTAGATGGTGAAGTTAGGAAAAGAGAATAGGGGTTACATGCTGAAGTCATTGAGGGAAGGGTTAGTAGAGATTGGAAGGTGGGTTTGGCCAATGGAGGTAGATGTCACAATGAAAGGGGAAAGCTGACAGAGGTGGGACTGAGGAGTGTGGACTTGGCTGGTACTGTTAATCCACCGACTGTGGGTTGTTATTGATTAGTGATTAGAAAAACTGAATTCTCAGGCTGGAAGGGCAAGTTCTTCCACCTCCACCCCACCCCCAATATACAGAAGAGAAGACTGTGATCAGACAAGGGACAGATCTTGCCCAGGTGAACATTAGTGTAAGGGAGAAGTGAGGCTTCTATTGGAGAAGGTCACTAGGGTCCTTTAGAGACACACGAGTTTCAGTTCATTGGAAAAGATAAAGGAGGTAGCTCAAGGACAGTGTGTCACAATTAAACAGGATCTCCATGAGGACATGGCAGAAGAGGCTAACAGAGTTGACACGGAAGTAGAGTGATTTGCCCAGAACACTCCCAGTTTTAAATTCCTGCATCCCAGGACAACCCTCAGTTCCCACAACACTGGGGCAATTGGTCACCGTGTGGGGAGGGAAGGGCCCATGTGTCAGCATATTGTGTTGTTGGAATGAGATTTTAGAACTAAAGCAGATGCTGTGGGAGGCATGGCAGGTGTGGATATCTGTGACAAAGGAAGGAGAATGGAGGTAGAAACAGGCCAGAGATTGGTGAGGGAAAATAGACATTTCACTCTCTCCAGGAACCTCAAAAGAAAAGAAAAAGTCAGGGCCCTGATGACTTAATGAAAAAGCAACTCTCAATACCATATGCTTGTAGGGTTGCTTTGCTGGTGGGAATACAGAATGGTACAGCTAATCTAGAAAACAGTTTGGCAGTTTCTTATAAAACTAAACATATACCATATAACTCAGAAATCCCAATCCTAGGAATGTATCTTAGAGAAATGACAATATGTGCTCACACAAAAACCTGTACAATGAATATAGGAGCTTTATTCATAATTGCCAAAACTAGAAATAGCTCACGTTTCCTTCAGTGGATGGTTGGATAAACAAAGGTTGGCATATCTATACAATGGAATATAACTTAGTGATAAAAAGGAGCAAACTATTTATATACACAACAGCCTGGATGGCGATCTCAAGGGTATTATGCTGAGTGGGGAAAAAAAAGGTAGTATCAAAATATTACATACTGTATGATTCCATTTATATAACATTCTGGGAAAAGCAGAACTAGGGACCAGAGTCAGATCAGTGGTTGTCAGGAGTTAGGGGCGGAAGCAGGTTTGACTACAAAGAGAAGGCAGCACAAGGGACTATTTGGAGTGATGGAACTGTTTTCTGGTTGTAGTTACATGAATCTTTACATGTGTTAAAACTCAGAACTGGCCAGGTGTGGTGGCGCATGCCTGTAATCCTAGCACTTTGGGAGGCTGAGGCAGGAGGATTGCTTATGCCTAGGAGTTTGAGGTTGCTCTGAGCTAGGCTGATGCCACTGAACTCTAGTCCAGGAAACAGAGTGAGACCCTGTCTCAAAAACAAAACAAAACAAAAAGCCTCATAGAACTGAACACGAAAAAATAAAAGATCAATTTAACTATATATCAATAATGAAAATATGTAAGAATCAAATCAAAACAAAAAGTCCCAGAGCTCTGAGACTGACTTCTGTTTCTTTTTCAGGTGAAACTAGTGAATATTCGCAATGATGACATCACAGATGGCAACCCCAAGCTGACCCTTGGCCTGATCTGGACCATTATTTTGCACTTCCAGGTAGGGGCTGTGAGTTTTGGGGTTTCTGTTGCTTGATTTGGACATGGCCTAGAAAGTTGCACTACCTTCCACAGGCAGCATTGACCCCTTCCTTCTCTGTATTTGGCAGTGAACAAAGGTGGATGGGAATTGAAAAGGAAAATAAAGATTGGCCTGGAGATAAGCTGTTTTATCCTAAACCCCGACCTTCCTAAGTATTTGCATGATGAAATGCGGGGATTTTTCACCGGTTTGTGGTTTGGCCCTGTCATTGGTGCAGGCTGGTTATTAAGGTCTGTTTGCTCAGGAGAGTCAAAATTGGTCTCTTAATGGACTTGGGGTGTGAGGGCTGGGGAGAGATGTTGATTTTGATGCTTTAGAAGGGTAGATTGAAGGTTCATAAGCATGCTTTGATGTAGGTTTTTCCTCATCTCTTATGATCTTTAAACAAACCTGGTTCATGGTAGCATCTTAGTAGCTGGGTTTGTGTGCTAGTAATAGTAAGTACAACCTTGTAGCAGTCTCACACCTGAGAGCAGTGGCATCCTGAAGTGTTCACGTGGCCGCATGGCCTTCCTGTTGCTCCCATCTTCCTAAGAAGGCAGATCGTTTTTAAGTCTGGATTGCTATTGGAAAAGTACAACCCTGTTTTTATAAAAAGACTCTTCTTTTAAATCACTTTTAGTGCAGCCAAACAAAGCATTTTTTCAGACAGCTGCACACTAGGCTGATGGATTAGAGTCAGCAAGGTGCCGACTCCAGGGATGAAGCCAATGTGACATCCTAGTTGGGGAGATAGCGCCACCTGCTGGTTGAAGGCAGAACAGCATGTGTCCCAGAATTTCTAAGATCCTGAGAAAAATCTGGGAGCATAAGCTTGTTTCTTGGGGCTTTGGTTTGCAGCCAGTGATGCCAATCTCCAGCATGGGTGGGGTTAGGAATGTGTGGAGGTAACATGTGTTTTTGTGGAACCATAGGGTGTCCTCAGGCAAGCTTTGTGTACAGGGATAACTAGGAACATGAACCTTGGCAAGTGTGCCCTGGAAGGACAGGAACAAGAACTTTGTTGAGTTTTCATGGAGGACTAGAGTTACTGTTTTGGAATTCTTAAGAACAGAGGAATTTTTTTAGAGAAACTTTTTTGTTTGTTTGGTTTTTTTTTTGTTTTGTTTTGTTTTTTAACTAGTCAAGTGAAGCAGTGGGAGTGGAGAAGGAACAAAGGAATCTGTAACTGGTTGTGATCAATTAGTTGTAAACGCCACTGCACTCGGACCAGACAAGGTTTGTTTGTTGTTTGGCTACAAACTGCCTGAACTGTGGGTGCCTAATGTTAGTCTCATAGGCATGAGGTAAGGAAAATCTATTCACTGTGTCTCTATTTACCCTAACTACAACTAAATCTCTTCAAAAAAGGAAAACCTAGGGGCCAAGGAACGAAAACTAAATTGGTTACTTAAAATTTTGCTGGGACAGAAATGATGGGAGTAATGGAATGGTTCCTGTCCTGAAGAGCTCCATCAGGAAAATGCTTTTTCTCTCTCCTTAGACATCTGTTATGAAAAATTCAGCTGGGCACAGTAGCTCACAGACAATGTAGCGAGACCCTGTCTCTATAAATTAGCCGGGCATGGTGGCGTGTGGCTAGTTACTTGGGCAGCTGAAGTGGGAGGATTGCTTGAACTTAGGAGTTCAAGGCTGCAGTGAGCTATGATTGTGCCAGAGACTCTGTCTCTAAAAGGAAAAACTTTATTAGGAAAAATTTCAAACATTTATAAAAAGTAGAGGAAATAGTATGAAGAACTAGCTCAATAATTATTAACTGACGCCAATATTATTTCATCTGTATCCTGATCTACTCCTCAAACCCCCAGTAGGTTATTTTGAAGGAAATCCCAGACTTCACATTGTTTCATCTGTATATATTTCAGCGTATGCTTCTGGAAAATGATCCCAAACTGTATTTTTCCCTCTGCTCGTTAACACAGAAGATTTCTGTGACCAAATGTGGGTTTTTCCCCCCACACACCAAGCAGCGGACACTGGCTGGGTGTCCTCTAATTCAATTGTGACACTATCTACCTGGAGATGGTATTAGATCCTGAGGACTGAGGGCTCAATCCCCAAACCTGGTCCTCCGAACCCCCTGTTTCAGATGCCAGTCACAAGTCCAGGTTTCCAGAACTTCTGACCGACTGGCTTCAAGTTAGGGTTTCCATGACCCCCTCTTTGGGTTTGATTAATTTGCTGGAGCAGCTCAGAATTCAGGGAAACACTTATATTTACTAATTTATTATAAAGGATATTACAAAAAGGATATAGATGAAGAGATGGGTAGTGTGAGGTATGGGAGATGGGGGAAGGGATGTGGAGCTTCCATGCCTTCCCTGGGTACGTCACCCTCCAGGAACTTGCACGTGTTCAGCTATCTGGAAGCACTCTGAACCCTGTCATCATGAGTTTTTTATGGAGTCTTCATTATGTAAGCATGATTTACAATGTGTACAAAAAGCACATGATCAGCTGGGCAAGGTGGCCCACGCCTGTAATCCTAGCACTCTGGGAGGCCGAGGCAGGAGGATCACTTGAGCTCAGGAGTTGGAGACCAGCCTGAGCAAGAGAGAGACCCCATCTCTACTAAAAATAGAAAAATTAGCTGGGCTTCATGGCACACACCTGTAGTCCCAGCTACTCGGGAGGCTGAGTCAGGAGAATTGCTTGAGCCCAGGAGTTTGAGGTTGCTGTGAGCTAGGCTGACGGGAAGACACTCTCTAGCCCAGGTGACAGAGCAAGACTCCATCTCAAAAAGAAAAAAAAAAAATGCATGATCTCAACCCAGTAAGGCCTGTTGGTTCAGATTCTTCCTGACCTCTCTGTGCAGCATTCTGTCCTCCAGGTATGGGGCAGGACCCTCTCTGGAATCAGGGTCTTTTGACTCACAATCAGATTAGAGTCCTGCCTTGGACAAGTGAAAGGAGGACAGGAGAAGGTCAGAGAAAGAGATTCTATCTCCTGAGGCCTAAAGCACCCCAACATTGTAACAAGGACTGTGGTAGTTATGAGCCAGGAACAATGGACAAAACCCAATATATGTATCATAAAACCACAGTGTGTATCTCTGAAGATAAGTACTCTTTGTTTAAGCACACCACAATAATATTACACTTTTAAAATAGTAACTCTTAAAATCATCAATTATCTGACCAGTGTTTAGATTTTCCCAGTTATCTCATTTAAGAAAAATAGTTGGTTTGAATCAGAATCCAAACAAGGTCCACATATCTCATTAAATTTCTCTCCTCTCCTTCGCTCACTCCTGCAATTTGTCGAGGAAATCAGGTCTTTTGTCTTACGAGGTTTGTAAAGATGCTGATGGCATCTGTGGGATGTCTTCTAAAAATGTCCTTCATCCCTGTATTGAATTGTCCATAAACTGGTGATTTAAAGCTAGACCCAAGGCTCAGTCACATTCTTTTTTTTTTTTTTTTGCAAGGCTGGTAATGGTATGTTGTTTGATTTTATTGCTTCACACCAGGATGCACATACTATATCTGTTGTTCCTCTTTTGGGGATGTTAAGATCGATTAGTGGGTTCAGGTGTTATCAGCCTGATTCATCCATTCTACATTCTCTATTAGCTCTTCACCATATAGTTTTAGCAGCTACTGATCATCATTGCTAGTTCCATTATTTCATTAGAGGTTGCAGAGGGGTCATATTTGAATTCTGTTATTTCTTCTTCATTATTTGGTTGGGCTACTTCTATGAAGAACTTCACCTCATCGACTACCTTGAGGGATAGTTTCTACAGGAAAGGCAAGATAAATGATCTCATCTTTCCCCCTATTTACCAGTTTTCAGAATAATTAGTTGGTTCCCTGAGACTCTCCAAAGGTGACCAATGAAAGTTTCTTTGTTGACCTTCTTTTTTCTTTTAAAGTATCACTGTGACTCGTGGATTTTTAACGACTTAATGTGTTCCAATCAAATATACTTATCATTTTTTCTAGTACTCAAACAGCTCCATCTTTGGCCAATAAGAGCCTTTGGCATGACTCCAGCAACCTTTGGTAATTTCCTTTATTTCTTATGTGATGAGATATTCCTGACACTTTGTATATTTACTGTCCCAGGCCTGAAATTCTCAGTTTCTCTTAGAAATCAGTTCTCTATTTATTGACCATAATCTGAGTGCTACTGGGTTGCTCATTGTTTCTATGCTTTTTCCATGGACAGAGCTAGACAATAATTTTATTTTTCTCTTTAAAAAAATTATTAATTTATACTGATATTTTTAATTCAAATTTAAGATTACAGCGTTTTTTTTTTTAAACTTCTTTGACTTTATATTTGTATCCTTTTTTCCATATACTGAAAATCTTGATCCTGACTGGTAATATAATTACTTATTTCCTTTTACACACACATGCACACACCTGTAAAATCATATATATTATTTGTAATATACAGAAATCAAAGTAACAACATCACTGTTATTATTAGCGATATAATTACTTAAAAGTTTATAATTTCTTTGCAGTTCTTGTTGTCCATAGTGTATATCTCCTAAGGATGTGCAAATAATTGTATTTTAAAGTTACTTGAAATATAATAATTTCTGTGTTGTTAAGTCACCAATGTTTTTATTTGCTTTCAATTTCTAGGGATTACTGTTTTCCCTTTCAATTTTATTTTACATTATGTAGATCATTTACATTGTTCCAAAGGGAAATTTTAAAAAGTAAATGCAAGGTGTATTCACAGAAGTCTAACTTCTATCTTTGCCCCCTCCATCCTGTTTCTTCCCTTTTACTATATAGTTAGCTAAATGTTTTAACATACCTTTTTGGTTATCATTCTATTGTTTGTTTATTTTAGGAAAATGCATTCATTTTTAAAAAGCACTTTATTGAAATTTATATACCATAAAATTCACCCATTTGTATTATGTGATTCAGTGATTTTTATGAGTTATACAACCATTACCATAATTTAGTTTTGGAACATTTTTATCATCCCAGTAAGATACCTCTTGTCCTTTCACAGTTGTTGCTCACTCCTATCACCAGCTTCAGGCAACCACTAATCTATTTTCTATCTCTAGATTCACCTAGTCTGGGCACTTCATATAAATGGAATCATACAATAGGTGGTCTTTGTATCTGGCTTCTTTCACTTAGTGTAATTTTTTTAGTATCATCCCTGTTGCAGCATATATCAGTACTTCATTCTTGTGTAATGCTAAATAGTATTCTGTTATAGGGACATGCTATATATTTTGTTTATCTATTAAGCAGTTGATGGACATTTGGGTTGTTTTCACTTTTAGGCCATTATAAATAATGTTGATATGAATACTTGCAGACCCGTCTTTTTTTGTTTGTTTGTTTTTTAATATTTTGACTATTTTTATTTCAAAGCACTTCATGTACACTTGCCAATTATTATAATCATCCCTATTTATATAAGAAAAACTGATAATGACAGAGAGGTAAAGTTGCCCATAAAGGTCCCCACATAAAGTCACATTTTTTAAAAGTATCTCATATTCAATTTAGCAAATATTTATTAAGTGGATACTTGTATGCCAGGTACTCTTCCAGGGGCTACATAAAAGTGGTCAAGAAAATGGGCAAAATCCATGTCTTCATAGAATTTTTATTCAGAAAATGAATTATTTATTAAGCCGTATTTCATAATTTCCATATATATGCAAATAAAAAGTTAGTGGAATGATAAAGAAATTTAGGGATTATGTTACACTGGGTTATTTAAAATGACCTCTCTCTGGAAGCAGTCATATTTAACATCTTATCTGAGACCTCAATGAAATATGAGGATCCAGAAAAAAATATCTGATATCACAGATTCCTTAGCAGAAGGAAAGTACTTGGCATGTTCAAGGGATAAATAGAGCATCTCTGTGGTTGGAGAAAAGAGAAAAAGAGGCCAGGCGTGGTGGCTCATGCCCGTAATCCTAGCTCTGGGAGGCTGAGGCGGGTGGATCGTTTGAGCTCAGGAGTTCGAGACCAGCCTGAGCAAGAGCGAGACCCCATCTCTACTAAAAATATGAAGAAATTATCTGGACAACTAAAAATATATACAGAAAAAATTAGCCAGGCATGGTGGCGCATGTCTGTAGTCCCAGCTACTTGGGAGGCTGAGGCAGAAGGATCACTTGAGCCCAGGAGTTTGAGGTTGCTGTGAGCTAGGCTGATGCCACAGCACTCTAGCCTAGGCAACAGAGTGAGACTCTGTCTCAAAAAAAAAAAAAAAAGAGAGAGAAAGATAAGAGCGAAGGGAACTTTGACTGATGTACTAAGTAAGTTTATAATATTCTCTTTCCCTAATCTCCTTCTTCTCCCTTTTATTAGAAGTATGGACTAGTTAATTATATCCCCCAGCATTAAAAAAAACACACTAAAAGTGTCTGTAGAGAACTTTTCCTTGTACTTATATTTTCTTGGTTTACATTAATTTGTTTCATTCTAATTGCTTCAAACACTAAATGGGGTCCTATGTTGATCTCATTTATTAATAAATAGAAATCCGAAAGTCAAAGGTGAGTGAAAAGCAACTCAGGAATCAACAGCACTGATAAATACATTGTAAGTCAGGAATACACAACTTTGATTTGTCTCAGCAGTATGACACAAACGCTCTGACAAAGTAGATGGAACTTAGCCTGTTGCAGTCTTTATGTGGATTTATGTTTTTATTTCTCCTGTGTATATACCTAAAAGTAGAATTGCTGGATTGTATGGTAAATTTAATTTTTTAAGAAGCTACCAAACCATCTTCTAAAGTGGCTATACCCTTTTACATTTCTACCAGCAATGTATTATATGAGGGTTCCTGTTTCTCCACACCTTCCCCAGTATTTATTGTCTGTTTTAGATTACAGCCATCAAAATGAGTGTAAAATTGTATCTCCTTGTGGTTTTACTTTGTAGAGAAAGCGTTTAGGAGTGTAGGGGAAGGTTCCCTACTTGCAGAGTTTTTGATTGGTTGATAAAGAGATCATGTAGCACCTCTATCCTCCCTGTCTTGCATCAGACAGGGCATGATATGTCTCGTGCAAGTTATCGGTGTGGTTTTCTAGTTTTTTGTTATTATCTATTAGCTGTCTCACCAAGAACACATACTATATAAAGCCAAATAGAAATGCAGAGTAGAACTGTTAAATTAGGGAATCAGCAAAATAGTCATGATAGTCAATCTCTGTTATTGATGCTAATGAAGTAGAATAATGATGTACATGTAGATATAAGTGGTTTTTTCCAAGCTTATTTTAAAGTATGTGTGAAGATTTATAGTTTTTCTAAAAGATATAAGTTCTTGGTAGACTGACAAAACTAGATTTCCAGATCTCAGATGTTTGTTAAATACCAGTATATGTCTAACATTCTGAAGTTTAAAAACAAAAACAAAAACAGGGAGTTCAGGTAAAGGATGGTCTTAGCTGGCTAGTCTTGAGGTTTACATTTTTTGTGTACTTTATGGTACTTTGTGCTTGGCATATAGATGAAGCACTATTCACGTTGTGGAATGAATGAATGAATTCTTTCACTCTCGCTGTCTCTGTGGGAAACCTGTGGGCAGTAAACAGTTATTTAGAAAAAGCCAAAGGAGAATGCATGAAGAATATGTGACCCTAAAAGTCTGCTTTCCCAGAAGGCAGCAGGCCATGTGTTAAGAGCCCAGGCTAGATGAGAAAAGGTCCTGGTGAAAGTGATGATCAGAGTTAACTTAGTAAAATAGTGGAAGCAGTCCCTAAGAAGAAAAACAAGCACCCAAACTTTGGACTTTGGAACATATCTACTTTCTTTTGAGCCTAGTTAAAGAAAAAAAAAAGAGTACAGACAGGTGCTCCTCAACTTATGATGGAGTTGTGTCCTGAAAACTCCATCATAAGTTAAAAATAATGCAAGCCAAAAATGCATGTAATACACCTAACCTGCAGACCGTCATAGCTTAGCCTAGCCTACCTTAAATGTGCTTCGAACATTTACATTAGCCTATAGTTGGGCAAAATCATCTAACACGAAGCCTATTTTATAATAAAGTATTGAGTATGTCATGTAATTTATTGAAAACTACTAAAAGTAAAAAACAGAATGGTTATATGGGTTCACAAAGTACAGTTTCCACTGAATGCATATAGATTTTGCACCACTGTAAAACCAAAAATCATTTAAGTCAAATCATCTTAAGTCAGGGACCGTCTGTGTATTAGGATCCTCCCAGGGGCCTGGAGGTGTCTCATAACTTTTAGTTTTAGTAATAAATGGGAAGAAAAGGGATTTACTGTAGGTCAGGCATTGAGCCAAGTACTTTATAGACATTATCTCATTAACCTGGTCTACAACCCCATTAAGTAGGTGGTAGTATGCACATTTTACAGGTAAGGAAACTGAATCACCCACTAAATTAGTTAAGTTACTTAGCTAGCAAGTTATCAGAGCTGGGAATTTGAACCTAGGTCTACTTAGTAAAATCTCTCCTCCTTTGCTAGACCAGTTTTCCTCTGGAGCAGAAGGAAATGAAGGCCTGATTTGTCTGACATATGCAGAGATTTAAAAAATAATAGGCTCACAGAAATAAATATGCTAGGAGTCGTCAGGCTCTTCAGAGAAACTCTACAGCATTAGCCGTCATATTAAGCAGCTGTCTCTCTTGCTTCTGAGTTGATCAATTTCAGGAATTTGGTTTGCTTGTATTTCATTAATAAAATTCAAGCACAGACCTTAGGTTGTGCAGCTTAAAAGTTTCATAATTCCAGTTTTACTCATTGTGGGTGTGAAGGTAGGGTACCTGCCTAGAGAACTTCATACTGCAATGTTAGAGTTTTTGCTAATTAAGTGATCTGCTGTGGTCTGAGTTTCTCGCCCACGCTATCTCCCTCTTATTTCTTGCTGTGGTTTGTGACGGCCATAAGATGGTGCTGCAGATTTGCAGTCAGCCTCAGGAAAAGGCTTAGGGGAGAAACACCTACTGCAGTTGTGGATGAGGTGTCAGTGGGGCCTCAGAAGGGGTTGTGTAGAAGCTGTTGTTTTAGGGCTTCTTGTTGCTTTCCTTTTGTGGTCTTTTCCTTTTTCTATCTTTTTAGGTTTCTAGGAAAGGGAGGGCTAGGTAGGGCTGTGCTGGTACAAGTCTTTAGGGCTTGCACAGAGCCAGGCAGGCTGCTGCTCTCTGCTGTGTGGTCTGGATCTTTTTGGTATAGAATAAATAGCTGCAACAGAAAAGAAACACATTTAACTTCTTTTCTTCAACTCCATTCAGAGCCCTTTGGGTTGCAGTGTTTCTCTTCTGTCAGACACTATACTAAAAAGATTGGGGTGAGGGGATTCCCATTGACATTGCAGGGTGATTTTTGAATACAATTTTTGCAATCTGAAATTCAGACTTCCTGCTGTACTGCAGTTTGAGTAAACACCACCTGAGCCTCATTTTAGTAGTTTCTTCTCTTACTCCCTAATGTTAGCAAGTGTTATCTCTTTGTTTGAGCTTTTATTCTGTGTAGAGTCTAGTTGTCAATTCAAAACAGTGAAGAAACCTCTTGTTTGGCACAACTGGCAGCTGAGTACAGACTTCTGTCCCTGAAGTAATTAGAGGTAGCAGTTGGAGTCGAAATTAAAAGTCTTAGGGTCAAACAGAAGTTCATGTTCTAGCTTTGCCACTTACTGGCTGTGTAAACTTGGGTAAATTAATCAACTTTCTTAAACCTCAGTTTTTTTACCTGTAAACTGTAAAATAATAGTTTTGACCTCATATGGTTACTGTGAGAATTAAATGAGATAGTCCATGTAAGTAGCTTCACATGTGCTTGGCACACAACAAGCGCAAAAAAATGTTAGCTGTCTGCAGTGGCAGCATCAGTAATTACTGTTGAACATTTGTGTCAAGTATCATTCAACAGAGACCTTGTTTTTCTGTTGTATTTGGAAGTGGTATCTTTTTACCAAGCTTCCATGTACTATAAACTGATTTTTGGGTTTTTCCTCTGTGCGTGTCATTTACCAGTAGAATTAACAGATCTTTCTCTTCTTTTTCTTTTCTTTTCTTTTCTTTTCTTTTCTTTTCTTTTCTTTTCTTTTCTTTTCTTTTCTTTCTCTCTCTCTCTCTCTCTCTCTCTCCTTCCTTCCTTCCTTCCTTCCTTCCTTCCTTCCTTCCTTCCTTCCTTCCTTCCTTCCTTCTTTCTTTCTTTCTTTCTTTCTTTCTTTCTTTCTTTCTTTCTTTCTTTCTTTCTTTCTTTCTTTCTTTCTTTCTTTCTTGGAAAAGGAGAGAAATAAATGCTACAGAAGGCTAGATCTTTAAAGTCTGTGTTTCTTAACTGTGAGGAGTAGGCTCTGGTCTGTCTTCAGGTTATGATTTGATTAAAGTAATTTTATTGTATTCTGACCTGAAAAAAAAGGAGAGTATGTATATCTTGCTTGATATTTTCTTTTGGGCATCTTGGTGCAACAATTAAAATCTATTTCATTTTGTAGTTTGGGAGCCATAATCGCGGCTTCCCCAGCCCTGGTTCTTCTTGGCCCTTCCCTTCCCTTCCCTTGCTGGTTGGTACCAACCGAGCTGGTTTGCTTTTTCTCTCTTTGATATTGTTCTCCTCCTCCTCCTTCCTCCACGTTACCTTCTCCCATGGCCTCTCTTCTTTTCCCCTCCGTTTTCCATTTACTCTTCTTACGTTTTCCCTCTTCCTCCTCCCCGTCCCTAATTTCTCTCCTCCCCTGGTTTCTAGCTCTTTTTTGCTTTCTGTTTGTGTTACTGAGGGCAGTGCTCCAATTACCTCATATTTGGAGAGAGGAAGCTGCAGCCAATCCGGTTTCTGTCTGCTTTTAGGTCAAGTGATTTCTGAACTGCAGTGAGATGCTTTGAATTTGTCTTGTTGCAGCTCTGAGCCTGTAAGATGGCTGTCTGAATCGGCAGCGGCTGGAGGAGACAGAGAGAGGCGGGGAGGGAGGGAGAAAGAACTGGAGGGATTGCTGGCATAGTGCATGTTTTTAAATGTGCGTTGAATCCGATGAAGCCAAGGTCAGGATTTCTCTGGGATCCCGGGACTGGCTTAGCTGCATTTTTGCTGAGATTAGGAGAGGAAAGAAATGGGAAATTCACTGGGCTGTGTTAAGGAGCCGAAAGAGTCAATAGCTATTCCTGAGAAGGCTCCCATATCTCCTAAGAAAAGGGTTCGGTTCAAAAGGAAGTGGAGGGGGAGAAAAATCCCTACTCCAGAGGCATCTCATGAGGAAGAACCCTTGGAAGGAACTGGAGTCACTGAAGAGACTGAAACCCTAACGAAGTTAACAGTGAGTCTCCGAACGGAGGAGGACAGAGTGGGAGGGGTAGAGCGTACCCCTCCAGACGTTTTGCTGCCTGGGGACTCAGCCCCCAACTCAAGGGTGGGTGATCAGGGGATGATAGTGCAAGTGAAGGAGAGATTCCAAGCGGAGATCCAGACTGCTCACCTTTTGTTAGAGAATGAGTCATCAGTTGCTGGAGGGGTCTGGGATTCCCTGGAAGAGGGGATGACAGTCATTGCTCACCTGCGTGATAACCCAGCGGAAAGGAACTGCGAGAAGTCAGTCAGCCAACTGGTGGAATTTCCGAGGACAGCATCCTGCAGGAGCAGGGCTGTGCTGCTTCCTTTGCAAGGAGAGACTGCAGTGGAAAAAGGAAGTACTCTACTTGGGTTTCGGAGCAGCACTTTGCCTAGGACAGACTCCCCCAATGACACAGGAAATCAAGACCAACTTTCAGAGGGCTGGAGTGTGGGGGGACGAACAAAGAGTATTTCAAGTGCCCCTCAGACAGGTTCCTGGATTGCAGAATGTTCTGTTCCTTCATCACTACCAGACCAGTCGGGAGCCCAGAGAGGCACAGAGCCTGCCCATGTGGGTTGGGTACCCCCACAGGGTTCCAGACTGCCTCCTTCTCAGAGTGATTTGTCCATCAGTGGCATGACTGTGAGCATTTTGCCCTCCTCCTCTGGCTATGGCAGTGATGGGCTGCACTTACACGGGATCCAGCCTAAAGATACAGAACCTGAAAAGAGTTCCACGTCCTTCTCAGAAGAGGATGGCACCCTTTCTCTGGAGGCAAGCCACACCCCATCTTGGGGTCTGGAAGAGGTAGGTAGGCATGTTCAAGGGATAATCAAACCACTGTTTGGATTCCTGGCCCTCAAACGTATTAAATTAGAGTGTGGTGAGCAATGAGGATCTTGGTGCTTCTCGAACTCACCCCCATGATGAGTACTGTGAGGTAGTGACTGCTGGGGCTCGGCAAGCAGAATCTATTTCAGGTCTGCCCCTTGGTGCTTGAAACCAAGTCTTGTCTCTGGGGAATCCCTGATTCTGGGTAGCCAAGCAGCATAATTGCTTGAGCTATCTGGTGGGGTTATCTCTCGAGGTGCAGTGCTAGATAGTACTTACTCTCAAGCAGGTCTGTTTACCAGTGTCCCTGCTACAAGTTGTGGTGTATCACAAAGGACAGTGGGGAGGCCTAGCTGAATCTCTGAAATGAATGTGGAAGGGGTGAGGCAGCTATCGTCAGTGTACTTGCTCTTCTTCCCTGGAGAATGATGCTCTTTCTAGAGCTGATGCAATCCCATTCTTGTGGAAAACTCTCATTCAGTGTTTGTATAGGTGGAAAGTGCTCATCCTTCTTTGGTTCCTAACTGCAGGATTAGAGGAGGAGGGCACATAGAGTTATCCAGGGATTAGGTGAGAGAGAGAGAAAGGTGTTAGGTTCAAAGCTAGAAAAGTTTGTGTTTGAACTTGTTTAGGGCTTTGTCATGTTTTTGGTTTTGAGGTATATATTGAGGCATAGGTGGTTATGGTTGCTGTGGGTGTTTTTAAGGGTCAAGGAGCAAGTGAGAATTCAGAAATATGGTCACTGAGATAAGGACTCAGCAAGACCCTGGTGAGACACAGCATCTGGCACATGGGTGTGTGATTGTGTAGGTGATTGAAGTTATAATTCCCCAGTGGCCAAAGAACTTTTACTGGCATGTTGGTCTCTGCAGCAGAAGAAATAAAAACTTTAGGATCTCAAAGCAGCAAAAAAGGTGGAAGATGAAGTAGGGCACTTTCCTTGCCTAGGCTGTGGCAGCTGACACTACAGAGAGGCCCTGATATATGCTGAGCAGGGATGTGGCCCACCTACTGCCGCCCTGCTTATCACCAACAGCGTGAGGCCGAGGACAGACACAAATTTTAAGCTGATCTGTGTTTAAAATTTCCTCTGTGGATGGGTTTCCCCCATGGATAGCCTCATCTTAGTACTTTGTTATTAGCATTTGAAGACTCCCAACAATTTGAAGAAAAAGTGGCCATTGAAAAATCTATTATATGGATGGGCAAGAGTCTCTTTGGCTTCATGTAAAAATAGATGTATGTGTGTGTGTGTGTGTGTGTGTGCGCGCGCACCGCGTGCACGCACAAGCATGTGTTAGGGCAGGAAGGAGGGTAGTGAGACTACTGGGATGGGGCATGTGAGTATTTGGGTTTCACTGGGTAAGAGGGAATGTCAAAGTCAACTTGCATCTTGTAAAAGTTGGACTAGATATAGAGTAGTTGAGGGTAAAACCAACTGCTGAACTGATTGCTCTTTTAATACCACTGGCATTGAAGTTGACATTGTGGGGTCATCATAATATTATAGGATACATGTTCGTAATTGAGTGTGAGATTTTTAGGAAGTTTAGAGTGTAAAATTTTAGGAACTCCTGGTAAAATCAATCCTAGATAATGGACCATGGGTAGCAATGGTGCTTTTGTATAGGCTGGATCTCCACCCTGAGAAGAGAAAGTCCCGTGTGAGTCTGTAAGGAGTCCTAAAGAAAAGATTGGTAGAAGAAACCTTTGGACCATGATCTGTAGTTTGACAGTATTGACAGTGGTGTGATTCTTTTGCTGTTCAGCATGAGTCAAATTGGTATGTGAAATTTTCCAGGCAACCAACCTCTGAATCCATTCCTTCTACCCTTTCCATGCAGACACACACAGCCAGAACACTCAGTTATAGCCAAGGCTGAAAAACTAAATGACTGGCTCTCAGCTCAGACACTTGGCACATTTCTGAGGCTCCGTGTCCATGTGTGATGCAGGGACCACAAGCTAACCATCCCGTGTGACAGATGAGAAGTAACTTCTCAAGATAAGTGTGAAATCCCTTCAGAAAGAAAGTCCTTAAAGCCAAGGGGCCTGAAACGCCCACTGGTTTCTGAAGGAACTATCTTCAGGGAGCTGCTCCCCTCACTCTCGACTGTTCACAGGCTTTGAGGACAGACGGCATCAGCCAGGGACAGAGAGGGCAGCGTGTTCTGACACTGATACTCCAGGCGAGAGCATCTGACTGGAGTGTGAGCTCCCTCTGCTGCGGGTGGGAGCGCTGGGAGGACACAGGTCAGAAGAGCAGCTGCTGTCATTCACACACCAGCTACTTCCTAAACAGGAGACAGCTGGCAGTTCAACAGAGTTGGTTTTTTGCTTGCTTTTTTGGTGCTTGTTTTTTTTGTTTGTTTTTGTTTTTTAAATATGTCAGAGTAGTAACTCTCCTCAGAAAGTAACTCGAGTTCCAAAGTGGTGTCTCTCTTTGGCATGACTCAGGCTACATTCTCTCTCCTGTTGATTATTAATCCAGAACATGTTGATGGGAGTGGGACCGGGCGATCGCTAGACTTTGCAATGGTTTTGCTGCTTTTCAGGGTAGAGAGAACTGGGAACTGATTCTGATTCTTACTGAGTGCGGGGTTTGAATAATGAAAATAAATGGTCTGCTTTCCTGTTCATATGATATAGTTGATACTTCCCTTGTCAGTAAATAGTTAACACAGAAGCAGGATGAGGGGGGTCAGCTGACAAAAGTGGTTTTCAGAATGATAAGTAGACTAGGATTTGGAGCTGGATAGGAACAGGCTAATAGCAGTTGTACTTTGATGTCAGACAAAGACCCTTCTGTAGCCCATTTCTTCTCACAGGACTCCATGTCCCCAGCTGCCATCAATATCCATAATACCTGGCTTATTTGAACAAGAAAATTTGTTGAAAATCCCTTCTTCCTCCCCATCTTGGCTCCTGCTGCCAATCTCTTGCCCACACTGGAATCCCATTGAATGAAGAATTTGACTCTATATTCCAGTGTCCTTGCCACAAACCCAAGGAGTCCCTACAATTTCAGGTAAATAGATAGCACTGAGGGCTAGAAATGATGAGAAAGTGAACGATTGGTGTATTATTTTCTGAGCTCAGCCTTTTCAGTTTACAAGTATCCTTTTCCCACATTTCCTCTTTAATTATAGGGAAAGTTATTTTACTTATTTTGGCGTTCTGTTGTAAGAAGAAAGCAAAATTAACCACATGATATTACTGGAGGAATGCAGAATTTAGAGCTTTTTATAAGAAAGGATTTGTTTCTTTTATAAAAAATTTTACTTAATTAAAAATATTACCAATGAATCATTATTATTTGTTAGGTGTAACAATGGTGTTGTGGTTGTTTTGTTAAAAAAAGAGTTCTCTTAGAGATACATACTGAAATGGTATGTGTGAGATATGCTTTATAATGATAGGGGAGGGGCAAAATGGGTGGAATATAGATGAAACAAGCTTAGCTATGGGTTGATAATGGTTGAAACTGGGTGATGGGTAGGTACATAGGGGCTCATTATGCTGTTCTGTCTCCTTTTGTATTTGAAAATTGCCGTTTCAAATGAGAAGTTAAGAAAAACAAAATTGCACAAAAATAAAATGGAAAGTTAAGAAAATTGTATAAAAATAAATGTAAAATAAATGTAATAACAGCAGAAAAATTACTATATAATGTGTATACAGTTGACCTTCTGCATCATGCATTCCACATCTGTGGATTCAACCTACTATGAATTGAAAATACTTGGAAAAAAAAATTATGCCTGTACTGAACATGTACAGGCTTTTTCTCTTTGTCGTTATTCCCTAAACAGCACACTGTAAGTAGTATAACAGCTATTTACATAGCATCTACATTGTATTAGGTATTATAAGTAATCTAGAGATGATTTAAAGGATGTGTATAGATTATATGGAAATACTATGTCATTTGATATCTGAGACTTGATCATCCGTGGATTTTGGTATCCTCAAATTTTGGTATCTGAGGGAGGTCCTGGAACCAATCCCCCATGAATACCTAGGGATAACTGTACTGAAAGGAGTTAATATCCAGAATATATGAAATGTTGTATAGGGAGAGTGGTTTAACAGTGTGGAGCCAGATTGGCTGGGTTTGAATCCAGTTCTACCACTTACTAGCAATATACCTTTGGGCAAGTTACTTTTCTGTGCCACAGTTTTCTCATTTGGAAATTGAAGGTGAAAATAGTATACACTTAATAGGGTTGTTATGAGAATTATATGAGTTAATACAAGTAAAGCACAATAGATGTTAGTTATTAATATTTTATTTAAAGAATCCCTCAAACAACAATAACAAAAAAGACAAACATCCTTGTAGAAAAATAGGGGAAAGCCCAGGAATAAGCAATTCACAAAAAAAGAAATCCAAATGCCTCATACATATAAGAAGACTCTTTCTCATTAATAATCAAGGTTATAAAAATCAAAACAACAGGCGGGTGGTCACTGTGGCTCATGCCTGTAATCCCAGCACTTTGGGAGACCCAGGCAGGAGGATCTCTTGAGACCAGGAGTTCAAGACCAGCTTGAGTGACATAGCAAGACCTTGTCTCTACAGAAAATTAAGAAAAAAATAAAATTAGCCAAGTGTGGTGGTGCTTGCCTATAGTCCTAGTTACTTGGGAGGCTGAGGCAGAAGAATCACTTGAGCCCAGGAGTTCAAGGTTTTTACAGTGAGCTATGATGGTGCCACTGCACTCTAGCCTGGGTGATAGAATGAGGCCCTATCTCCAAAAAAAAAAAAAAAACCCAACAAATAATATACCATTTTATACACACCAGATTGGCTAAAAATACTTAGCATAGGTGAGGATGTAAAGTGATGGAAAAACCTCTTCACAGCCTATGGATGAAAGTATAAATTGGTACTGTTATATAGAGAGTAGTATGATAATATTTTGTAAAATTGAAAAATGCTTATATTCTATGACCTAGGATTTCCATTCTAGTTATATTCCCTAGTGAGACCACTAAGACTCTGATTTTCACTCCTGACCCGTACCTAACTCTCATATTGGAATAAACACCTTCTTTCTCTCTATTCCCACAAACATAGCTGCCATCAGATCCCTTTGGCCGGCATTTGTAATGAACCACTGCACTGCACCCTCACCTGCCTCTTGAATGAAAGTTTTCAAGGTCTAAAGCCTTCTCTGTAGTGGGATAAGGTCAGCTAGAAACTTGCTCAGATTATCTGATCTCATTCCCTGAGACCTACAAAGGCCAAACTCCTCAGCCTGGTATACAACCCTTTCGTAATCTGTCTAGTCTTTTCTCCTGTCAGTTCCCAAATTGAACCTTCCTGTTTTAACAGGTCACCCTCTTAACTATCTACTATTCCTATTTCAACTTATCTCAATTTCTTATGTAAACTTCGTTTACACCCAGTTTCTACCTGGAATTCTTTTTTTCCCTTCTCTTTGTCTATTCTATAGCATCCTTCAAGGATGTGTTTAAATTATACTTTTTCAAGAAATCTTTTGATCATTCCAGTCCACATTAATATTCCATTCTGCTGAGATTCTGTATTGGAGATTACTGTACTGATTGCTCTTTTGGCATTAAATTATGCATAACTCTTTCATGTGACCTACCACATATGACTAAATATAAGTTGAACATTTTTTCCCTCCAGAAATTAACTTTTAGGAAAGAGGGATTCTCTTTGTTTTTGACTTCTTGTTATTGAGCTCTCGTTGAGGTTATAGTTAGTTTATGAAAAAGGATGAATAAATCTGTGTCACCATCTGCTACTTCAATGAATATTAGTTTTTGTGGAGATCAACTGACATAATTGGTTAAACAAAAAAGAGAGCTGGTCCGAGTGCAGTGGTGTTTACAACTAATTGATCACAGCCAGTTATAGAGTCCTTCATTCCTTCTCCACTCCCACTGTTTCACTTGACTAGTAAAAAAAAATAACAAAGAGAGAGAGAGACCAAAAATCTAAGAAGGTTTTAGTTATTGTTCTTGAGAATATAACTTCCTAATCTGAAGTATTGAATGTAATTTTGTACAAGCCTTAACATTAAAATCTTTGTAAAAGCCTTGACATTAATCACTTGTAAAACGCACATGCTCACATATATATAGAGCAAGTGGTCACTTCATGGAGGTCATGGATAAGAAAAAGAAAACGAATGCAGTGTTATGCAGCTGGATTCTTGTGGTTTGGCATGAAATCCCTAGAGACATAATGGACTCAGAAAAGTCTTCATGTATCTCTAAAATCTTAAAAAGAAACAAAGATTTTTTTAAAACTTCACTGAAAAAGTAGCTTTATTGATGAAAAAGACATTGATGTCAAAGATGCATGTGAAGTTTGAATAATATGGTTTTTTAAAATGTAAAGGCAGAAAAAGCATTAATACTAAATTAATGCATTAGATATACTGCTTAATTTTAACTATATGTATATGTGTAAATAAATTTAATGAAAGTTTATAGCCGGGCACAGCGGCATGCCTCTAGTCCTAGCTACTCAGGAAGCTGAAGCAGGAGGATTGCTTGAGCCCAGGAGTTCAAGGTTGTAGTGTGCCCTGCCACTGCAGTATTGCAGGTTGTGTAGCCTGGGCAACATAGCAAGAACTTGTCCCTAAAAAAATTTTTTTAGGCCGGGCGCGGTGGCTCACGCCTGTAATCCTAGCTCTGGGAGGCCGAGGCGGGTGGATCGCTCGAGGTCAGGAGTTCGAGACCAGCCTGAGCAAGAGTGAGACCCCGTCTCTACTAAAAATAGAAAGAAATTATCTGGCCAACTAAAAATATATATACAAAAAAAAAAAAAAAAATTAGCCGGGCATGGTGGCTCATGCCTGTAGTCCCAGCTACTCGGGAGGCTGAGACAGTAGGATCGCTTAAGCCCAGGAGTCTGAGGTTGCTGTGAGCTAGGCTGATGCCACGGCACTCACTCTAGCCGGGGCAACAAAGTGAGACTCTGTCTCAAAAAAAAAAAAAAAAAATTTTTAAATAAAAGTTTATACATTCATTCAAGAGGACCACAACATTCTTCTTCCTCTCTCCCTGATTTACTTCTACCCATCTGTTGTAATTTGGGAAAATATTTGGGATGACCTTATTTTAGTTAGTTATGGCATGCCTCCACTATGTTCTTGCAGGGCAAGCATGTCTTTGTTTGTTTGTTTGTTTGTTTTCCCCCTTTCCTCCTGGCTAACATCTACTTGAAACTCAGCACAGATGTTGTTGTCTCTGAGCAGTCCCTTGACATTGCTAGTTGGGTTACTTGCTTATCTCCGTCACAAAATTGATCTCTCTGTATAGAAAATTGTCACCCTGACTGAATTACTTGAGCTTGAGGCCTGAGACTATGTTTTTATTTTGAGATATCAAAAACTTAAACAAAGCTCTTGGAACATAATGATTGCTCGAAAAATATTAACAGAATAAATGGTGTGTGACTTTTTTTGTTCTCCATGGTGCCTGGCATAGTGGTTTGTTATTCAATAAATACTTACTGAATTATTAGGAAAACATTAAGTTTCTGGGAATGCTTCAGAGAAGGAATTAACCAAGCCTTGGAAAGTGTGGGTTGAAAGAAAATTCAAGTGGAATTTGCATATTCTCTGGCATGGTATTGAAGCTGTCCTGTCTTCCAAATGGTCTCCTGCTTAAAACCCAGATGAGGGAGAAAGCTCCCTGAAACTGAAGCTGGATTTTTGCATTTGGGAGATTAAGGTAAAAGGTTTTGCATAGCCCAAGGGACAGCACTGTGCATACACATCACATGTGAGTATTATTACAAGAAGAGATGGACAGAAGCCAAATTTAATTACTGAGATGGTTGTGATGATAATCCCATTTTTCTTATCCAGTTTGCAGTCTAGGAAGGGCCCTAATCCAAGCAGGTATTTTTTTTTTTCTCTAAGGGATTCATACATTTCCCTGTCTCAATACAGCTGTGTTTAAAATCTGAAGTAAAGCTGTTCGTTGACGTAGTGTTCAGTGCAATATATAGAAATACTGTAATTGGCAGGTAGGAGATGTCATCAGAGAGATTGTGGTTGTAATGGACTTACAATATCAATTAACTAACTGGAATTTCATTTTTGGGTAAAGAACCCAAATACTCAGATTTGATTTTGCTTATCAAGTTCTATCCCTTTTTACTTTAACAAATCTATTTCCTCTTCCCAGCAGTATTTTCCCTTAATATGTATGTGAAGCAGCTACAGTGAAGGTACTGGGATATGTCAATGCTGGGTGGCATTTAGCCAGTGAGATAGGCAGCTAGAAATGTCATTAAGGGGAACTGAAATAGAATTGATGCTAGGAAGGAGCTGTTTACACTGGGATCACAGGATGATGGCTTGGGTATCATGATACATTATTGGGTCCTGGGCTTTGTAGCTTCACAGATTTTTTTTTTCTTCCCCACTATACTTGGAGTTGATTGAGTTTTAGGAAATTGACTCAAAATTGATATGAATTAATTAATTTACAAAATGAATTTTAACTGCCAAGCAATTAAGTATTTGAATCAATCACTCAGTCCATTTGTTACTTTAGAATATCTATATGGGAAGCAAATTATAATCTGAAGGTTGTCAGGTGAACATAGAGTCAGAGCAGAAAGGTCTGGGAAGTGGGGGATAGATTTGGAGGATGATCTCACCTAGCTAGTACCATAAAAGTGTGACAACCTGATTTTTCTTGTAGAAATGTACCTGTCAAGGGCAGGAGAACCCACTTCCCTTGAATCTTCTGGGTAGGGCACCATTTCACCTTCCCAGGGGTGGAGGCAGCACTTCCTGGCTTCCCTTTTCTTAGACTCCATGCCAGCTTCCCAGACTTTTCTGTTCTCTTAGTCTTTCTTCACACATCTTAGTAACATTTGGTAGTCTACAGCTTTTTGTTCTCAATAAAACGTTAAAGTTCCTGGCCCTGTTGTTCCTGGTTTTAAAGTATCTTCTGCTGATATTTAATCTCCTCCATTATGAGTTGAGTTTGTAAATTAAGTATTCAGACACTTGGAGGTGACTTATTACTAATTGCCCCCTTGTACTAACCACCAAGGAGGCTACTACTTTCACAGTGCTGTACCTGATAGAGACAACTAGGAGACAGGATGTTCTGTTTACATGCCAGTGCCTTCTCTGCCCCAAATACCCAGACCAAACATTTTGCTGGGTATGCTGTTTTATTATTATGGGAAGGAAATATGTGTTCCCTAGGTACCATCAACACCACTTTATTTAATCCTGATAATGACCCCATAAGAAAGTTGCTATCCTATGTTAAATATGGGGAAAATAGGGTGCAAGAGGCCTAAGTGATTTGCCTGGGGTCACACACTAGTAAATGCCTCTTTTCAAATGCATATCTGTCTCATTCAAAGTCTTGAGCTTTTCCTTATTAATAAAGATTATTTTAAAGTTTTTATTATAAACATAAAGTGTCATTATTTAAAGCCCAAAAAAAAGAAAAGTAGAAAGAAAATAAAATTATTTATAATCCCATTCTGGAGGATTATAAGACAAAGACTTTTAACCTTCTCTTGTTAACATTGTTAACACTGGCCTAAACTTATTTTACTTTACACACTGTTTTGAATTCACTAAGTTTGCTGTCAAAAAAGTAACCTGTTTCTGGATTCTAGGTAGGCTTTATCCCCAAACACTTTACTTCCCTTTTTTTTATCATTTCATTTATAAACCAACTGATTATTAATTAAAACATGTTAAGTTCCCACCATATCACCAGCACCACACTGGTGCAATGGGCAATATACAGAAGGACCATGACCACTGAGTCTCAGAGTTGGAGGTTGTTTCTTCCATGGCATCCCAGCTTGAACACATTCAGTGGTGGGGAGCTCTCCCTCAGGCTGCTCTTCTTTTGTAGATAGTTGTGATTGTTAAGGTATGGTGCCAGCCCCTCAAGAAACCCACAGTGTTGGGAAGATGATTAAATATTTGAAGTAATTGCCAGTAATACAAAATAACATTTAATTAAATAATGATACAGACTATCAGTGCTGTGGGAATTAGACAAGTAAGAATTGAAGGAAGACCATCATCTATACAAGAAAAAGGAAAGGGAATTCTATTTGTTGAACATAACCCTGAGTTTGGGCTAGGTGCTTTAATATGTAATCTTGTTGATTATCACAGCGACTCCGAAGAGGTAGTAGGTATTATTCCTACTTTATAGGATTCAAACTCAGGTTGTGTGGAATCAAAGGCATGTACTTTCTCCTCTTCTGTACTGCCATCTCTCTAAAGTAGGTCTTGTGCTATATTTGGGGGAATTTTTTTTTTTTTTTTTTGAGACAGAGTCTCACTCTGTTGCCCTGGGTAGCGTGCCATGGTGTCAGCCTAGCTCACAGCAACCTCAAACTCCTGGGCTCAAGTAATCCTCCTGCCTCAGCCTCCTGAGTAGCTGGGACTACAGGTGCACACCATGACATGTGGCTAATTTTTCGATTTTTAGTAGAGATGGGGTCTTCCTCTTGCTCAGGCTGGTCTTGAACTCCTGAGCTCAAGCAATCCTCCTGCCTTGGCCTCCCAGAGTGCTAGGATTATAGGCATGAGCCCCACCACACCTGGTTCTGGAGATTTCTTAAAATAGCTTTTCTTATTATTATAAAAATGTATATGATGTAGAAAATTTAGGAAATATAATAATCACTTGTAATGCTACCACTTGGAGATAACTATGATTGCTAGTTTGGTGTATTTCTCTCCAGTATTTATACTCTCATACATATAGTATACGTATCTGTATCACATACATGCATATGTACATATGTGCATAAATATGAAGGTATACTTAAATATTTTTTTGTATGTTTTTTATATGAAATCAGGATTATTGTACATATTATTTTGTTTGTATTCTTTTCCTTAAAATTTGGTGACTATTTTCCTGTCATTAAAATTTTCTAAACCTACCTTTTTAAGTGCTATGAACAATTTTGTTCTGCTATAATTGTGCTATAGTTTGTAACCAACCAATCCCTCATTAGAGTTTAAACTCATTTTATAACTTTTTGCTAAATCATGTTTATTATGCTTTGTTAAGTTTTCTGATATGAAATTATTTGTACATATCTCTGATGAGTTTCTTATCAAGTTGTATGTAGGTTTTAAGAATTTTGATTCAAAACAAACATCCAGAGAAATTATGCCATTTATAATCTCTGTAGTAGCAGTATATGAGAATACACAATATTAGATATTCTGTCTAATCCTGAGTTGTATCATTAAAAACAAACCTTTCCTAATTTGATAGTTGAAAAATAACCTCTGATGGTTTTAATATCCATTTCTTTGACTACTAAAATGGGTGAACATATGTTGGAGTTGTCACCTAAAATGCTGCCAGCCTTGAGTCTCCCTCTTTTTCTAAGAGCCATAATGTATGGAGGAGAGAAGGCTAAAAGTCTTCATCTTATTTATACTAAATTACTCTGTGTCCTATATTGTGGCAGATCTCTGACATCTACATTAGTGGGGAATCAGGGGACATGTCAGCCAAGGAGAAACTACTTCTGTGGACCCAGAAGGTGACAGCTGGTTACACAGGAATCAAATGCACCAACTTTTCCTCCTGCTGGAGTGATGGGAAGATGTTCAATGCACTTATTCACCGATACAGGTAAATGTAGTGGAATGTCAGTGCTCCTGCAAGGGGCTTCTTCTCATGTCTTATTTATAATTAGTTATAATGCTGTTTTCCCCCTTCAACCAAGAATCAAAGCTCTGATTCATTTATTCATTTGGAAAAGAAGTATCTATTGAACTTAAACTTTTCTAGGCACTGGACACATAGAATAGTGAACAAAACAGCAAAAGTTCTTGCTGTCATGAAGTTTACCTTTGAGTGGGGAGAACAGACAATAAGCAAATAAATACATGCTGTCATACCACAGTAACTGCAAAGGAGGGATAGAGAGTGGTAGTTTGTACAGGGTGGTCAAAGATGGCCTCTTTGATGAGGACATTGGAGCAGAGCCATGAGGGAGTGGGCCATGCAGGCCTCTGGGGCAGAGTGTTCCAGTTGGAGGAAATAGCAAGTGCAAAGGGCCAGAACTGGGGGCTTGCTTAGAGTGATTGAGCAACAGCACATGGCTGGAGTGAGGTAAGTAAGGAAGATAGGAACTTTAAATGACAAAAAACAAAATTATTGAGCTCTTAGTGTCATAAACATGCCCCAATTTTTAGTACTAGTTTATGATACCTTTCCCATGAAATCCAACAAACCTACTGTTTTGTAAGTTTAGAATTAGGGAGCACTGGGCTCCTGGTGTGTAATTAAAAATGGGATTAGTACCCTTCTAAACCTCCTGCCTTCTAACTCAGTGCTTTTCAGCTCTGGGAATGTTTAAGAGGTTTTCTTTGTGTGAATTCATGTGCCGTGTGTACATGGTGGCCTTTCATGTGCCTTGGTGAACTTTTACAGACCCGATCTGGTAGATATGGAGAGGGTGCAAATCCAAAGTAACCGAGAGAATCTGGAACAGGCTTTCGAAGTAGCAGAAAGACTGGGGGTCACCCGGTTGCTGGATGCAGAAGGTGAGAGTTCCTGAACTTGAGTAAGTTTGTTTTGTATTCACTGTTACTTCTTCTGGCAAGTTCCTTTGTTCTAAGAAATTTGTTGTCCATTCTTTCTCAGATGTGGATGTGCCATCTCCAGATGAAAAGTCTGTAATCACTTATGTGTCTTCAATCTATGATGCCTTCCCTAAAGTCCCTGAGGGTGGAGAAGGGATCAGTGCAACGGTAAAAGAACATTTTCCTAAAATACCTTCTCACTTTGATTTGTTTGGGTGGAATGCATTGAGTAGACAATGTTTCTTAAGTACTCATTGTATGCAGAGCACTTTTATACAGAGCACACTTAATCCACATTATCTTTATGATATATAGACATTGTTCTTGGTCCCTGGGGATGAGTCTAGGTATTGCTAATTTTGTAGCATTTAGTACAGGTCATTTGGTGATAAATGGTGGCAAAGAATGTCTCTCTTATCCCCAGCTGAAATTCAAGATGAGGCAGTATTTTCTCAGCCACTAATATCAGCTTATGTGTATCATGGATCTTTTCTGAATATTTTTAGTAGCTTGGTTTGTAGCCTTTCTAGGTGTCAGGAAATTGAATCCCATCCTGAGAGCCCTTGAGGAGCTTTGAAACTGGGACTGTGAGCATTTCACTGAGCAGCTGTCTAGGCAATTAGAGGAAAGGGATTTTACATGGTTTGGAGTGGCCTGAGCTACTTTTTCTTGTGCTTGTTTTGGATGTTGCTAATCAGGTATGTGATGTTTACCTTCTGGCAATAGGAAGTGGACGCCAGGTGGCAAGAATACCAAAGCCGGGTGGACTCCCTCATTCCTTGGATCAAACAGCACACAATACTGATGTCAGATAAATCCTTTCCCCAGAACCCTGTTGAACTAAAGGTAAAGTCAGGGATATAAACTGTTTTGATAAATTCTTTCTAGAGAATAAGTCTCAGAGCTTACTGCTGCTGCCTTCTGGGTGAGAGGGTATGAAAAATTCGGCCCTGTTGTTTGCATCCATTTATTCATTCACCAAATATTAATTTTGTAGGCACTTTATAACCAATATATACACTTCAAAGAAACAGAAATTCTGGCCAAGGAGAGAGAAAAAGGAAGAATTGAGGAACTGTATAAATTATTAGAGGTAAGGAAGCTTATCCTTTGCTGAGACTTGGGATTTGCTGATTTGCCCTGTTGTTGCTTCTTGATTAGCCAGGTTCCCTGCGTTCTCTTCCCAAACTGCGTTAATAGCAATACCCTCAGGATGACAGATATGGCCTCACTCTCAGGCTGGTCTTAACGATTTTGGTCTTAAAGGGGCAGTATCAACCCCTTGTATTTTTAAAAGGACTTATTGAAAAATGGCATGCATTTATTCAGAAATCTTGAATTTTGTGGATGAGTTTTCTTGCTTCTCAGAAACTAGGTTTTTTCCCAGGGTAGAAAGAAAAGAGACTTCCATTCACATTGTGATTCCTAGAGAATCTGAAGTTATTGAGATGGGCATTTAACTTTGACAGAATGGGAATTAGTGAGAGGAGAGAAAGATTTATACAAAATGTAGAAGGAATGGAAGGATTTAGCGTAGATAGTCCGATGTCCTAGAGGTGATTTTTTTTTTTTTTGCTTTCACTTTAAGGTGAGGCACAACAAAATATTCGATTGTTTTCTCGTATTAGACAATGGGAACAACTGTAGATTGGCTGAGTAAAGAAACAAGAAGTGGGCCAGGAGTAGTGGCTCTTGTCTGTAATCCTAGCACTTTGGGAGGGAGAATTGCTTGAGGCCAGGAGTTTGAGACCAGCCTGGGCAACATAGTGAGACCCCACCCCTACAAAAAATAAAAAAATTAACCAGGCATGGTGGCACGCACCTGTAGTCCCAGCTACTCAGGAGGCTGAGGTGGGAGAGTCACTTGAGCACAGAAGTTTGAGGCTGCAGTGAGCTATATGATCATGCCACTGCACTCCAGTTCCTGGGTGACAGAACAAGACCCCTTCTCTTAAAAAAAAGAAACAAGGCTGGGCGCGGTGGCTCACACCTGTAATCCTAGCACTCTGGGAGGCCGAGGTGGGTGGATCTTCTGAGCTCAGGAGTTCGAGACCAGCCTGAGCAAGAGCGAGACCCCATCTCTACTAAAAAATAGAGAGAAATTATCTGGCCAACTAAAATATATATAGAAAAAATTAGCCGGGCATGGTGGTGCATGCCTGTAGTCCTAGCTACTTGGGAGGCTGAGGCAGTAGGATCGCTTAAGCCCAGGAGTTTGAGGTTGCTGTGAGCTAGGCTGATGCCATGGCACTCACTCTAGCCCAGGCAACAAAGCGAGACTCTGTCTCAAAAAAAAAAAAAAGAAACAAGAAGTGATGTATAAAGAACAAATGAAAACTGGTTCCAGAGGGCGTGGCTGTGTTTTTGGACTGAAAGAGTATCTCTTTCAGGTGTGGATTGAATTTGGCCGAATTAAACTGCCTCAAGGTTATCACCCAAATGATGTGGAAGAAGAGTGGGGAAAGCTCATCATTGAGATGCTGGAGCGAGAGAAATCACTTCGGCCAGCTGTAGAGAGGTGGGTCCAGAGCCTCAAAGTGATCTGACATTACTTACTGGGCTGCATTGGGCCTTCCACTTGACTATGGTTTTTATCTTATTTTAGGCTGGAATTGCTGCTGCAGATTGCAAACAAAATCCAGAACGGTGCTTTGAACTGTGAAGAAAAACTAACACTAGCTAAGAATACACTGCAGGCTGTAAGTCTCTGTTTTGTCCCATTTCTTATGTCACATGTTTTCCACTTCTCACTCTCTGCTCTAATGGTCAAGGTTAGCAGTCAATTTGAAGAATCCACCTGTATCATTTCCTTTTCTTTGGAACTGCAGTGGGCCCTTTGGCTCCCTCCATCCTAGTGAGTAGTTTTCCCACTCTTATTCTTTCTTTCTTTCTCAGGATGCTGCTCACCTGGAATCAGGACAACCTGTACAGTGCGAGTCAGATGTTATCATGTACATTCAGGAGTGTGAAGGTCTCATTAGGCAGCTGCAGGTGGATCTCCAGATCCTACGGGATGAGAATTACTACCAACTAGAAGAGCTGGCTTTTAGGTGAGAAACAAGGGACTCAAACGGAGGGCTTATTTACTGCTGAGGCTCATGGATCAAGAGTCAGCCTTATAACTTGGACCTTAGAGGTCAGTGTCTCAATGGGGATACTATGGAAGACAGTTTCCCCTTACTTCAGGCCCCTCCCAGTAAGCCTGTAGGATTCTCCCAATCATTGTGGCATCTTATAACATCCCCACATATTTCAGAGTCAACTGCAGGGGTGTGACAGCACATCAGGTTTAGAAACATTGGTGATCTAATGTACTCATTTTATAGCTGAGGAAATAGACCCACAGAGGGGATGAGGACTATCTAGTCACAGTCGCTTGGCTTGTCTGTACAGAGCCAAGAGTAGGACTCCATAAGAAGGGATTTTGGTTTCCTTCCCTCCAGTTAATACTGTAATTTGGCATTTGCCTCACAGACGACTCTAAACTAGATGAAGATGTTAATAATATCACCTTACATTCATATAACAATTTTTTTTTGCAAAATATTTTCACGATATGATCTCATTTTTATTTTTATCACAATTTTGTCAAGTGAATAGGGATGATTTTATTTTTAAAAGTATGCTATAGATTTCAGTCACTTTCTTTTTTCTCTTTTTCCATTTCAGGGTCATGCGTCTGCAGGATGAGCTGGTCACCTTGCGTCTAGAGTGTACAAACCTGTACCGGAAGGGCCACTTCACTTCACTTGAATTGGTTCCACCGTCTACTTTAACCACTACTCATCTGAAAGCAGAACCCCTGACCAAGGCAACCCATTCTTCTTCTACCTCCTGGTTCCGAAAGCCCATGACACGGGCTGAACTTGTGTCCATCTCCTCTTCTGAAGACGAAGGCAATCTCCGATTTGTATATGAACTGCTGTCTTGGGTGGAAGAGATGCAGGTATGTATATGCCCAAAAGGCTTATTCAGTGCACTAATGTTTATTGCATCCAGTAGCTTGTTTAAAAGGACCAGGTTGCTCTATTGATGGTGCCTGGGACTCAAGCCCCCCTTATCCTTAAATCTTAGAAGACTAAGGTCAGCTCAGATTCCTTATAATCCCACACCGAGTAGCATATGCTTTCCTATTATATTTGAAGCCCTTTAGGAATCTCTTCCTTTTAGCTAACTGGACTCTGAGTGAGAGCTTGTGGGAGAAATTACAGAGTCTCTGTAAATGTTATTTTTTCTGAAATTTCCTTATTGGCAGAGGAGTTTATTCTTCATTTTTTGTTGTTTGTCTTAATTCTTAAGTTAAAGCAAGGTTGCTTTGTTCCATAATTCCAAGGTGTATTATTTACATGTATTCTAGGATAATGGTTCAAATTCGAAATTGTCCTTATCCTTTTAACCCTTTTGTTTTATATTAAATTCTTCTCTTTCCCAGATAATAAATTCCCCATATCCCAGTAACTAAAAATGTCCAAAATCAAGCTGTTTTAAAATTATTTTCCATTGGCTAATAGTTAATACCATTAATAAAACTAAATATTTTCAGGTTATTTCTTTCTTATATCAGTTCTGATTGTGAAATGAAGAGACTCCATGAAGGGAAGTGCCTAAACTATAAAGTTAAGCGTTTTAAGCCTGTGAAGAACCCTTTCTGATTGATGAATTTAGCAATAATGCAGCAGCAAAAGGCTGCCTCTGTTCCTGTAGTTGGTGGGTTGCTCTCCAGCTCCTTAGGGGTGGGTATGGCATATTTTCTTATAAGAGTCTGTCGATTGATGGAGATGGTTTAGGTGTCCTTTGCTCTGTCCGCTACCCCTAATCTTCCTGTTAAAACATTGATTCTGACCGTTTTCTTTTCCTGCCAACTCAGCAGTAAATTATTACATACTTTTTTTTTTTTTTTTTTTTCAGATGAAACTAGAGCGAGCAGAGTGGGGCAATGATCTTCCTAGTGTGGAGTTGCAGCTGGAAACACAGCAGCACATCCACACCAGTGTAGAAGAACTGGGTGCAAGTGTCAAAGAGGCCAGGTTGTATGAGGTATGTAGCCTTCAGAATCCACATTATGGGAGGGACAGGGGTAGAACGGATAATAGGACAATATACACAATAGAGCTGTCTCTAAGGAGAAGGGGGCTCTGGAAAATAATGATAATGAAGAATAGCACTTTATGACAAATTTCCTTTTCACATGAAGTGCCTCTGTTAATCTTTGAAATAAACTTGTGAGGAAGATATTTTTATTCATCCCTTTTTACTAAAAAGAAAAGTGATACTGGAAGGTAAGGTCAAAATTAATAAGTAGCAGATGCAGTATCCAAACTCAGGCCCTATGCTTCCAAAAATTCATGCTCTTTTCACTTCCCCAACTGCCTGCAGTAGAGAGCTGGTATGGAGAAAATTATTCACTTAGTCTTGCCTCTCCCTCACTTATATTCTGTCTTCCCACTTTTTATTTCAACTCTCCCCTTCAAAAAAGAAATTGAGTAGTATGAAAATTATCAGGTGTAGGTTTTGCTTAGAGGCCTCCCAGAATTGCTGGAAAGATAAGATAGTGAGCATCTTTTGGTTGTAGTTGCCCTGCTGGACTCTTGCCCACTTACTGTTGCACCAACTAATAAAATCTGACCCAGAGATTCATTGTTTAAGGCTCTGTTTCCTTAGAACAACCAGTCATTATCTATGTGCAGACATAATATTTATGTAGTTGAAGCCATAACATATAGTTTACTTACTCTTTCTCTAACGTATTTTAATTTCATTTCTTATCAGGGAAAGATGTCCCAAAATTTCCATACCAGTTATGTTGAAACTCTTGGAAAGCTGGAGACACAGTATTGTAAATTGAAGGTGAGTTTTGACTGACTCTCTTGTGAGTTCTGCTCATGGAGAGTCTCATTCCCTCCAGACAACTCTCTTCCCTAATTCAGAAAGCACAATTGTTTGGCCCTGTTTTGTTTTTCTAATTGTTAGGAAATCATTTACTGTGTAGTTGTTCATATGTATTATAACATTTTCTCAACTTTCTTAATGGGTCAGAAACCATGGCTCTGGCAAGTTTTAAATAAGTAGAACCTATCCTAGCTAGCGTGCTTCACCGAACCAGTGGCTGTATCGCTTGGAGACACCAAAAGTATTATAAAAGTTTGAGATTAGTAGAGAGGAACTCCCCTCCTATCTGTTGTTTTTCATTCCTGTCTTTCAAGATTGTTCAGAGTAGGCAGCCCTAGGATCATTCTTTATCCAGGGAGCTCCACAAAGGTCTATGAGTTCTGTCTTCTCCCTAGGATTGACAAGAGTTCTGGGAATCTTATATCAAACTTATATGAAACTTGAATCCATGGAGAAGAACCCAGAGATTAAAAAGAAGACTAAATACATATCCTGAGTTATTCTTCCCTTTGATGTCAAATGTGCTATCTTCTACAGATACAAAGGCTGGCAGTCTAACTATGTAATCCTTGCTTTGCCTAGGAAACTTCTAGCTTCCGGATGCGGCACCTTCAGAGCCTGCATAAGTTTGTCTTCAGAGCTACAGCTGAGTTGATCTGGTTGAATGAGAAGGAGGAGGAGGAACTAGCATATGACTGGAGTGACAACAATCCCAATATCTCAGCCAAGAGAAATTACTTCTCTGTAAGTCTAGCACAGCAGGCCTGTCATGTTTGTTTAATAGCAGCAGAAGGAGACAGAGGGGCTAGTCTGCTGAAAGCTTGGGTGGCTGGAAGACCCTACTCAATGCATCTGTGCATGTGAGAAGTGTACATGGAGAGGGGCAGTAGAGCCCGAGAATTAATTTATTTAGAATGCATTTAGAAAGGCAGTGTCTTGGGTGAATAGAGCAGCAATATGCAAGTTGAGTCATTTCAGAAGCAATACAGCTTTGTGGTTAAGATTATAGACTTTAGGCTTTGGAGTGAGAGAGATCTAAGTTCAAATTCTTTTCTATTCTTTCTTATTTTTAATTTTTAATTTTAAGTTTTTGGATGAGCATCTGAATACCGTAAGTTCAAATTATTATTCTCCACTAAGTAGCTCTGTGACCTTGAGCAAGTCATTTAATCTCTCTGGACCTCTGTAAAATGGGATAATAGCACCACTTCAAAGGGTTGTATAAAAGATTAAGATTTAATAAGTTAATCTAGACAAAGTGCTTGATATAGTATTATTTAATTGGCATTATACTCTTGGCTTCCCACAAATTTGTAAATTCTTCTTTATTTAATAATTTTTTTGTTTCAATCTTTTCATTTATAAAATGGGAAGGGGGAGATTCAGCATTGGACAATGGGACAATGCTTTTTACTCTTTTCAGTGAAAGATGCAGACAAGTAGGATTATTTTTTTCCTACTTTTAGTATTTCTACATTCAGAGGATTTTAAAGATTTTGTAAACTCTATGCAAAGAGGGAGCTTTTTAACTAACACTTTGGATACTTTAATTCTTTTTGTTGTTTATTCCTTTTCCTTTTTTTTTCCCCTTTCTTTGTTTAAGGATGGAGTCTCACTATGTTGCCCAGGGTGGCCTCAAACTCCTGGGCTCAAGCAATCCTCCTGCCTTAGCCTCCCGAGTAGCTGGTATTATAGGCATGCGCCACCACGCCTGGCTAGATAACTTTAATTCTATTAATTTACGATTCTTTAAAAATATAGGCTTCTCCTAATTGGAGAGTGGCATATGATTCTTCTTAAGAAGAAAGAATGGATGCTATAATAAAATAAACAGTATGTATGAAAACTGAAATTAGGCTATGATAGAGAAAGTGCTCTGAAAGCATCAAGGAGAAGGGATATATCTGATAGTAAGCATCAGGACCCAGCTTTACAGAATCGCTGGCATTTACATTGGGTCCTTTAGAGTCAGAGGAGAGCATTGTAGGCTGAGCAAAATCAGCCAGTCACTGATACTCATCTGCTGGTGTATGTCATGTACTGGTGTGGGTGCTGACGTGAGCTATCTGCTCCGGCCAAGTTGTCTCCTTTCTCTGCTCCAGTACTCATTTTCTGTTTCCACACTTTACTCAGGTCTGACTCAGGTCCTGTGTCCTTTGTGAATCATTTTCCAATAATTTCAGCATTTTTGCCTTTCAGTCCTCTGGCATGTACTGTTTATACATCTCATTTTGGTGCCAATCCTACGTTGTAGCCTCCTTTAAAATAGAGCAGAGAACACAACTTTTTCTTTATTGCTATCCCCTCCCTTAATAGAGCTTATTCCATAAAATTGAATTCAATTTTCAGGAGTTGACAATGGAACTGGAGGGGAAACAGGATGTATTTCGGTCTCTGCAAGACACAGCAGAACTGCTGTCACTTGAGAACCACCCAGCCAAGCAGACTGTGGAGGTATGTGACTTGAGAATGTGTGAAGGTCAAATGCTCAGAGGTTATTATTTTAAAAGTATTCAAATTAGAGGCTTTGTTCTACTGAAAGACCCAGAGGAAGTGTCAGGGATCATTTGTCTTTTCCTTTTCATCCCAGACTGTTCCTATAGCCCTCAAAAGCCTACAATCAGTTTTAGTAGTCTAAGGAAACTACTAAGAGAAACAGTAGAAGAGATACTCCTAGCTTTAGGAGGAAAAGTGACTTGGACTATATTTCTTCAAATTACTGTCCAGACATCTTGCCTCTTAGTGTGGTGCCTTTGCCCAGAGAAGAGGAACAGTGGAGGAATCCATCTATCCCTGGGTTTTTTTTTTTTTTTTTTTGAGACAGAGTCTCACTTTGTTGCCCGGGCTAGAGTGAGTGCCGTGGCATCAGCCTAGCTCACAGCAACCTCAGACTCCTGGGCTTAAGCGATCCTACTGCCTCAGCCTCCCGAGTAGCTGGGACTACAGGCATGAGCCACCATGCCCGGCTAATTTTTTTGTATATATATTTTTAGTTGGCCAGATAATTTCTTTCTATTTTTAGTAGAGACGGGGTCTCACTCTTGCTCAGGCTGATCTCGAACTCCTGACCTCGAGCGATCCACCCGCCTCGGCCTCCCAGAGCTAGGATTACAGGCGTGAGCCACCGCGCCCGGCCTATCCCTGGGTTTTGTTGGCCAGATCATTGAGCTGCAACTGAGTGTGGAAGAGGCTTGTCTATACACCTTCTCATAAAACCATGTTGGATAAAATGCAAGCCTCTTACTCATAGGAAGCATTGAGCAGATGCCAGTCAAGTATTTCCACATCTCTTCTGTTGTCTCTTCAACCTTTAGCAGAGTTCTACTTGGAGGAGATTGTTGCACATATATATTGGGTCCGCTAACCTCCTGCTCTTCTGTCTGTGTGCTTGGTTGTTGCAGGCTTACAGTGCTGCCGTCCAGTCCCAGTTGCAGTGGATGAAGCAGCTGTGCTTGTGTGTTGAGCAGCACGTGAAAGAAAATACTGCTTACTTTCAGGTATGATGGGCTTTGTGTTTGTGTGTGTGCATGTCTATTTGTGTGTGCATATGTATGGTGAAAGTAAGGTTAAAAATACACCTGTATCAGTTACCTTTTACTGTATAAACCACCACCCAAAAACTTAACTTGCTTAAAACAACAATCATTTAGTTGGCTCTTGATTCTGTGGGTTAGCAATTTGGGCTGGGCTCAGCTGAGTGGTTTTCTCATTCTGCCTGCCTTACTCATGGCTGCAGGCAGCTGGCAGATAGGCTAGGTGGCTGGCTGGTCCCAAATGGCATCACTCACATGTCTGACGGTTGGAGTGATGGGGTCTAAGGCCACACGTCTCTAGCATCCAATGGCCTGCTTCACAAAGTGGCTGTGTTCCATAGCAAGAGAGAGCAAGTTCCAGTGCACAAGTGCTTTTTTGGTTTTTTTTGAGACAGTCTTGCTCTGTTACCCTGGGCAAGAGTACAGTGGCATCATCATAGCTCTCTGCAACTTGCAACTCCTGGGCTCAAGCAATCCTCCTGCCTCAGCTTGCTGAGTAGCCACAAATGCTTTTTTATGCTTCTGTAACACTAATGTGCCTTTGGTCAAAGCAAGTCACGTGACTATGCCTGGCTTCAAGGGGAGGAGAAATAGACTCCACCTCTGTAAAATATTAGGGCTTTTTTTTCTTTTTTCAATCTGTCACAACATGGAAAAACATACTGCTTATTTTCAGATTTTCAGGTGAGAGTGGGAAGAGAAAATAAGCTATTATGTCTGTTTTTGCCCTAAATTAAATAATCTTCCTGATTATTTTGTAATCATATCAATGAATTAAAACATTTGACCACTCAAACTGTAGACTTTTCATGAAATGTACCTGATGGCCAAGTGCTGTCACTGGCCAAAAGTGAGAAAGAGCAATAATTTCTGAGGGGGTGAAAAAGGCTAACTTTTCTATGGGGTTTGGTAGGCTTTGTGGTAGTCATCACTAGTATTTTACTGGCATGGCTTTTTAAGCCCTTCAGTTTATACTGCTGTGGCCTTTGTGATGAACTATCACTAATCCACTAGAGTGTAATCAGCTTTGCTCAGCTCTGCACAGTAAGATTGTTTTTTTCATTTACATCTTGGAGTTCAGACCTATTGAGTTCATGGCATCCTTCTCTTGTATTCCCGCAGTTCTTCAGTGATGCACGAGACCTGGAGTCATTCTTGAGGAACCTCCAAGACTCCATCAAACGAAAATATTCCTGTGACCACAACACCAGCTTATCCCGCCTTGAGGACCTGCTCCAGGACTCCATGGTGGGTGTTGTATCAGTGGGGATGATTACTTCTGAGAAACAGAGTAAACCATGTCAGCTGCTGCTGTTTATATCCTTGAAAGCTCCGGGGCAATGGGTCATTTGTTGTAATAAAGTTCGGCTCACATTCGAATAGAGTTTAATCGATTTTGTGCTGTCCCTTTCCTTTTTTCCTTTTCTTTCCTTAAAGAAGTTGCTAATAAGATTTCTTTGGGTATGTTATAGAAGTAAAGGCCTAGTCATCTCTCCCCCTGAGCCACTTAATGCTCATCATACTTTCTTTGCATTGTTCTTATTTTAATGCAATAGTTAGAGCCAAGGGTGAGGTATAGAGCATGAAAAATAGGGTTGAATGGGATTAGCTGATATCAAATTCTTTTTTACTCTCTTATGCCAAAAATAGTTAAAACATGCAGTACACCTGAGCCAAACTTTTCCTCGTTGGTAATTTTCTTTCGGTAATGATGAGGTATTAGAAAATTGAATTTGACTAAGGACAACATTAAAATCTTATTTAGATACAATGTAATATTTGTCCAGTTTATTTATGTGGCAACAGTAACTTTCAAAAAATAGTTTTGCATCCATTATTTAATCCAAATTGATTTTATATTCATTTTCTCCAGTGAATTATTCTTTCAACCGTGCTGGAGATAGAATTAGCAGCAGGGCTGCTTACATGTATTGAATGTGTATTCCAGAGTTGGCAAGACAGGGCTCAAGCTACATCTCAAATTAAGATAGAAGTGTATATGCAATAGGGAAATTACTTTTCCTGTGTGAGAAGCTAGGGGAGTTTCACATTTCAATAGAAAATTCTAACTAAGAGAACCAGAATAACCCAAAACAGTTTATTTTTTTGGTGGGTGAGATTTAGGCATTTGTGAACATTAGCTGATTTTTTTTTTTTTTCACACTTTCAGGTATTGTAAACCTATGAATGGGTTTACAGTCACCTAGGCAAATAGTCTGTTAATTTAATTAATTTGAAATGAAGAATAAAAACCTACTTTTTCAGATGTTGTCTCTAAAATGTCTCTCTTGGAGGTACTACAGGTATGAAGGAGGAATGTAATCCTTGGCTATTATCTCCTCCCTCCCACAGAGTACCTTCTGTCATAGGGTAACTCCTCTGCAGTTGTTGTCACATCTTCTCTTCTCGAGGGTTGCTGCTCTGTTCCCTCCTCTCCAGGTCAGGGGCGTCGGGTTGGCGGCATCATCGGGGCATGGAGTCACCTGGGTCTGCTCCTCAGCTTGTCCTCAGCTTGTCCGTCAGGTTCGGGAGCATCTGTCCTGGCTTCTGGTTCTTTTCAGAACTTTTACCACGCTGAGCACTTGGTCTCTGGAGTTTGAGATGTTTGGCTGTGGGTTAGACAGAAATTGACATCTTTATTGCAAGGAAACTGAAATGGGTAGACCAGCTCTCAAGTATGGAAGTGTGGCTGTCTCCCTGATATATTCCATTCCTCTTTCTTAACTAATAAGTTAAAGTTGTATTTCTTCCAATCATGCTCCCGGGGACAGGCACAGGTAGTTTGTTTAAGCATTTCTTTTTCTTTACATGCATATTCTTAATTCTTTAATGGCATTTCCTCACATTATTAACTCTTTACTCTCATCGTATCTATGCCTATCCCCCTTCTGGGGACTTTTATACCTCAAAATGGACTTAAAACATCCTGGTTAACAGATAAAGGTTATCTTTTACTTGCTAGTGGAATTGGTAGTAGATTGCTACCAATTTTGTTGTCAAAAAGTTCATTAGTTTTTAAGATTATTGGGTTTTCAGAGATTTGAGAGTTTCAATTTTGCACGATACTTCTTTCAAACCAATCAAATTTACACGAATATAGCACAAGATACTAAAAGGTAAACCCTAAATCATTTATCATGATGCCTTCACCAACAGCATTGTTGGTTGAAGAGCTAAGATCTTTCTCTAGAAAGCTTAATTCAATTTAGGAAAGTACAATATTTGTTTGGAGTGGAGCTTGGGAGATATAATTATTTAAAAAGTTTTAAATAACTATAACTCTAGCTTCACCTAAGCAGAAAGGGAAGAACTGGTTTCTACCAGTGAGAAATTTAATAATAATAATAATAATATGGTTGTTATTATTATTGTTTTTAACTTTCATGTTCTCTGAACCATATTTGGGGAAGTCCTTTATCAGCTGTATAGCTGTATTTGGCAGCTTGAAGTTTGTTTTTGTTTTTGTTTTGTTTTTTGCATGTGGCTTTATGGTTCATTGAAAAGGGCACAGGGAGAAAGTTGCAAATTTTGCGTACATGGTAGAAGACAGAAACATTCTCTCCTTTTTTCTTTGTCCTTGTTAAGATGGCTCCACTAACGATCCCTATGTAACTGAGAAATGACATTCTCTGAGGGAGTGGAGCCCTCAGTTTTCTTTGTTCACTTAGTCACCCTGAGCAGCAACATTAATGTCTTTTTGTTTTTCTTCTCATTTTATAGGATGAAAAGGAGCAGCTTATACAGTCCAAGAGTTCCGTTGCTAGTCTTGTTGGGAGGTCAAAAACCATCATTCAGTTAAAACCACGTAGTCCTGACCATGTGCTAAAGAGCACCATTTCTGTTAAGGCCATCTGTGACTATCGGCAGATCGAGGTGAGGAGGTGGAAAAGGTACCTGTGGGCTCCGGAGGGAAGGAACAGAGAAGGGAAGCCTTTAGTTAGGGTTATGATGATAAAGAAAGATCAGTTTATAGAATTTTTAAAATCAGAATTTAAACATGCTTAAATCTCTCCTATCATTAAAAAAAAAAGCCTCAACTTTATAATCTTGAGCTACTTTCTGCCTCAGTGATTGGTATTGTCATCCACCCAGTTGCCTAAGTGATGACAGAGATGGTACTTGGTAGCACCTGGGAGATATCCCTGTCCATATCCCCCAGAGCTAGTAGGACCACTAAGTCAATACTAATTTTTAAATATCCCTTAAATGTACTTCTTTCTATCCCTGCTGCTACTACCCTAAGTTGGATCATAAGTTTCTTCCACTTGGATTATTGTATCAGCCTCCCCATTCAATACATTCTTTACCCCACCACTGGCATGATCTTTTTTTAAAAATGATACTCCTCTGCTTAAGTCACAGGACAATTTCTCATTGCTCTTGGGAGAAAGTCTAAACTCCTTAATGTGCCTTTAAGGTCCTGAATAATCTATCTTTACCTCCGTAGCCAAGACTTGGTCATTTCCTTTCCATTGTCCCCTGGTAAATTACACTTGTCACACAATATTGTAACTACATACCCCACAAGAATATGTGGAATATAGACCATGTTTGCTTACCATTGTACCGTTTTTTTTCCCTTTTTTTTTTTGAGACAGAGTCTCGCTCTTTTGCGGGGGCTAGAGTGCCGTGGCATCAGCCTGGCTCACAGCAACCTCAGACTCCTGGGCTTAAGCAATCCTTCTGCCTCAGCCTTCCAAGTAGCTGGGACTACAGGCATGTGCCACCATGCCCGGCTAATTTTTTTTCTATATATATTTTCAGTTGTCCAAATCATTTCTTTCTATTTTTTTTTTTAGTAGAGACAGGGTCTCGCTCTTGCTCAGGCTGGTTTCGAACTCCTAACCTCGAGCAATCCACCCGCCTTGGCCTCCCACAGGGCTAGGATTACAGGCGTGAGCCACCGTGCCTGGCCCCATTGCACCATTTTTATCTCTAGTGTCCTAGCACGTAGTAGGCACACAAGAAATATTTGTTATACAAAAGAATGAATGAATAAAAGAATGGGATTGCATTTTTCTGTATCTCTATTTCTGTCTAGAAAATAGAGATAATAATGTTGGTCACTTGTTTCCCAAGAGAAAGACTTGATGATTCCAAAATGCTTAAACATTTTCAGGAGTTTAGGTGGAATGATAGGAGGAGATAGTATCACAAAGCAATGTTTTGATTATTCATGTCTCATTAATTTGTATTCTAACAGTTTTGGTGCAGAGATTGCTCTTGAGGGTCTTATAGTCAGTCTCCTTATAACTTTCATTTACCAAGTTACTTGGCATGTAACACTTGTTTCCTTGATTTAATAAATACTTGTTTCCTTGATGTCACGATTTTCCCTGTGTTATGAATTTATACCCATTATCTTTTGTCAAAATCAAGAGCCTTCACTAAGTGATAGCAGATCTTAAGCAGATTTTTGTCTTAAGAATTTCATAGCCTTTGGGATCAGGCACCAGGTTGTAATGAGTTCTTGATTTATCCATTAGCAATAACTTAGGAATTTGTCTCTTCAGATCACTATTTGCAAGAATGATGAGTGTGTGCTGGAAGATAATTCCCATCGGACCAAGTGGAAAGTGATCAGTCCCACAGGGAATGAGGCAATGGTGCCATCAGTCTGCTTCCTCATCCCCCCACCTAATAAGGATGCCATTGAGATGGCCAGCAGGTAACTTTGCTCAACTGCCCCAGTACTGTGGCCTCTGCTGTTGGCCTGGTTGAACTGAAGGAGGGATGAACCTGCATTTGTGATCTCCTTGAACAGAGCGACTAAGTTGTCAGGTTTCTTCTGGGAAAGACCTCCCTTTAGGGATATCAAGTCTCATACTACCAGCCACATAGTAGATCTTCAATAAATATTTTCGTTCAGTTGAAGTATATAAATTTCATTTTTAAGGAATTCTTGCTTATGAATAGTTTATTCTCAGAAGATTGATTTTTGTAATGACAGCTAATTTTATTTCATTAAAGTAATATATGTACGTATTTTAGAAAGTTGGATTATGCTTCAAAGTTTATTATAATAGAAACTAGCAGTCACTTCTCTGTCTCCCACTCCAAAGTTCTACTTCCCAGAGTTAACTATTTCTAGTTCTTTTAGCAGATTTTACTGGGTTTTAATTGCAGATTTCCAAATGTGATTTTTTTCCTGCTATTTCCTGATTTGTTTTTCAACTTTGGAAATTATCTTATTAACTTCTTACACTAGGAAATCAACATTTGGCTTTCCACATACACACATATGCCCATGCATATACTTCTTCTTCACTCATCTTCCAAATGTAGTTACATCACAGTTTTTGTTTAAATCAATATTTTTGTTTGGTTAGTACATTAAATTGTTTAGGCCGGGCGCGGTGGCTCACGCCTGTAATCCTAGCACTCTGGGAGGCCGAGGCGGGTGGATTGCTCGAGGTCAGGAGTTCGAGACCAGCCTGAGCAAGAGTGAGACCCCCGTCTCTACCAAAAATAGAAAGAAATGATTTGGACAGCTAAAAATCTATATAGAAAAAATTAGCCGGGCATGGTGGCACATGCCTGTAGTCCCAGCTACTCGGGAGGCTGAGGCAGTAGGATCGCTTAAGCCCAGGAGTTTGAGGTTGCTGTGAGCTAGGCTGATGCCACGGCACTCACTCTAGCCTGGGCGACAAAGCGAGACTCTGTCTCAAAAAAAAAAAATAAAATAAAAAATAAAAAATAAAAAAAATAAATTGTTTAAAGCTGAGCCACATAGTACTCTAGAGGGTTATTGTGAGACAGTTGTGCCTAACCTTGCTGGGCTCATCCTCTGCCGCTCCCCTTGCTTGTTTGTACTCAGTCACTCTGCTCTTTTTCCTGTTTCTCATGCACAGCAAGCATGTTCTCACCTCAGAGCCTTTGCATTTCCTGCTTGCTTCAGATATTTACATCATTTACTCCCTCCATTCAGTTCATCTTGTCACCCTCATGGACTGCCATCCCTACTCACTGCCTGTCACTCCCACTCATTGCCTGTCATTATCTCCTTTACTCATCTTTATTTTTCTTTAGAACATGTAATATGCATTTGTTTGTTGTTTCTCTCCTCGTATGAGAGATTTTGTCTGTTTTGTTTACATCTGTATCTTCACCTAGAACCATTGCTGGTACATAATAGGTACTCAATAAATGGTTTTTTTAATTGAAAAGAATGAATGAGTTGGTAAGTGAATATATATATGAATAAATTTTATTTACTTTCCTATATAACTTTTTATTACCTTGGAAAAGGTATTTTGTTTTTTAGTTTGGTTAGTTGTCTATTTGCATATAATGAATTTATCCTCAGAACTCTCCTATTTTACTGTTAAAGGTTTTCAATATGGCCAAATACCATAGATAATTTTCCTCTGTATTTTCTCTTGGAAACATCTCTTCTGGACCATTCTGTCTTCCTTTTCTGGTTTGGACCTGTCCTGTAGGCCTGATTCAGTACTGACTCTCTGGCATTTCACTTCATCTTCACCTTGGGGATTCACTTCACCTCTCTTCTCTGTTGGACCCTCTGATTCCTAGATTCCAAGTCTTACTTATTAGTTTTTTTCCCTGGTTTCGTGGATCACACTCTCCAGTACCTTACTGAAAAAGGTTGCATGAGAGGTAAATTTTTTGAGACCTCTCATCTCTGAAAATGTCTTTCTTCTCCCTTCATAATTAACTGACCAGATACACAATTCTTTTGGACATTACTTTCACTCTGAACCTTGAAATCATTGCCCTATTGCTTTCTAGCTTCCAGGATTTCATGTTGAAATGTACAGTGTCATTTTCATTCTTTATCCTTTTTTAATTTTTTTAGGTTTACGTAACAGTAAAATTCAGATATTATAGTGAGCAGTACTATTGGTTTTGACAAAGGCTTGGAATTGTGTATCCTCCACCACTGCTATGATACAGAACAGTTTGATATTTTTACGTTTTGAATGAAATCTTTATTTCCCTGGAAGCTTTTAAACTCTTCTTTTTGTCTCTAATCTTTGAAAGGGACCCCTTTGACTGAGTCTTTTTGCATTCATTGTGCTAATGAATATAAACTGGAAACTTCATCTTTTGGATCTGGGAACATTTTTCTTGGATTATTTTGTTCTCTATGTTTTTTCTGTTCTTTTAAGAATTCATATTTTTCAAATGTTCACCCCCTGAACTGGTTTTCTAAAGTTCTTGAATTTTTTATCTTTTGTTTCTTTATATTTTCATTCTTCTTTTGAGATTTCCTGAGCTTTTTATTTCAACTTTACTGAAATTTTAGTGGGATTTTTGCAGAGAAGAAAAATAAATTAATGCTTTTAACATCTCTTATTTAACTAATGTCCTGGCTTCTTGTTTTCCATCCTATTCCTTATATCTCACATTTCTTCTCAACTTAAAGAAATTCAGAGTAACTTGGTGTGTTTGTGAGTGTCTCTGTGTGTGTTTGTAAGTCTTCTAGAAGTTGAGATTGAATTAGGCATGGAATGCTTAAGAAAAAATCTTCTCAAACCATTTGTACTCTAGTATCCTTTTATATACTAGATGAACTTCTTAAGTTGCTATTAACTTTTAAACAATTTAGCATTTTTGTAAATATATAGAACATAACAAATCACTTTTTAAGCATCGATATCATCATTTTTCAGCAATTCCAAATGGAGTTATTTTATTTATATTTTGTTATTGCTCTCCCTGGTTATTTCTTCTCTTTAGCTTCTCATAATCATGTTAATATTATATTCAGGTTATGTTTATGAGGTTGCTTAATGTGCTAGCATAATATATGTAATACTTTAGTAAATCCAAATTGAAGATCTGGATCAATTTAGTCTAATGATTCTTGTGTTATTGGTATTTGACTTATTGCCTTTCTCTGTTCAACATATAAGCTTAATTCTACTAAAGCAATCATATTTTTCCTTAGAAGGTCTTTAATGTGAAGCTCAAATCTTACAAAAGCCATAGTCAGATTCTGTGTTATTTCTAGGGTGGAGCAATCTTATCAGAAGGTGATGGCCCTTTGGCACCAGCTACACATTAACACCAAAAGCCTTATCTCCTGGAACTATCTGCGGAAGGACCTTGACCTTGTACAGACCTGGAACCTGGAAAAGGTAACTGTGAAAACTTTACCCCAGGCTTACAGCCTATTGGTAAAGTTTTTCTAGAAGGAACTTCTTCCATTACTTTGAGACTTTCTACCCACATGCAGTAAGGTGGAGTCAGAGATACTATTTCAGAGTTAGGGACCTGAGGGTTTTACAAACTAGAAACAGTAGTTTGAATGGTAAAGAAAATTCCTAATTAAAATAAGTAACATCTTTGGTCTTGGCAAGAGGAGAAGGTTTCAGGCTTTTTGTCACTGTAGGACAAGCATCTCTTTTATGTAAGAGTATGTATTAATAGTAGGTGAATACCAGTGAAATAACAAATATTAAGATTATGTCCAGGGGGGCACATAGGGTGCTTTTAGGTTGTGTAATATTCTGTTTCTTGATCTGAATGCTAATTAAATGAATGAGTTCAATATATGAAAATCAATGTTTACAATTATAGTTTGTGCACTGCTTTGTATGTATGTTAAACTTCAGTAAAAAGAAGGAAGAAAGAAAGTGTTATGTTATCATTCTATTGCAATTTCTTCTGGCTTTTTCTTTCTAGCTTCGATCCTTTGCACCAGGGGAGTGCCACCAGGTTATGAAGAACCTCCAGGCCCACTATGAAGACTTTCTGCAGGATAGTCGTGACTCTGTGCTCTTCTCAGTGGCTGATCGCTTGCGCTTGGAAGAGGAGGTAGAAGCTTGTAAAGCCCACTTCCAGCACCTGATGACGTCCATGGAAAATGGTGTGTGCATTGGGAAGAGGGAAAGAGAATAGTGGAATGAGAGCCCTGAAGGGTGCTGCAGGACCCTTCATATAAACTAGAAAATAACATCATCACATTTTTCCATTTGAGTTGCTAAGAAATTTGAGGTAGAGAAAAACTTGTAGAGATGAATTCTCAAAATTAGATAGTGGAAGAAGTTTTGATATTTCACTTATTATTGCTAATCAACCTATCACATTTCTGTGATATATATATTTCACAATATAACGTGTTTGGATCCTCAAAGATGGGTATATAATGTGTGAAATTTAAGATCATCATTTTATCGGTGGGATATCAGGTCTCTAGAGCCAGTAATGCCCTCTGTCTGAGGGTAGCTCCGTTTTCCTCATATTTGCTTGTCTTCTGCTGTGGAGCTTAATGGTGTTCTGTGCTTGTGCATTCACAGAGGACAAAGAGGAGACTGTGGCCAAGATGTACATTTCAGAGCTGAAGAATATCCGGCTACGCCTGGAGGAGTGTGAACAGAGGGTGGTCAAACGCATTCAATCCCTTGGCAGCTCTAGGACTGACAAAGATGCCCGGCAGGACAATGCATTAAAGATTGCAGAGCAAGAGGTAAGGCCTAAGAACAAGATGGGTGCTGACTGCAGAGGGAATGCCTTCAGAATTAATTAGATGGCAAAAGAATATGGATCCTAAGAAATGAAGAAATGGACTGACAGTCCTACCCAGGGTTTCTTCCCTGTAGCCTATAAATGTCTTTTACCTATGGAGAAGCATGATTTCAGCTCCACATGTATTGCTGACTGTTGATTAGTTTCCTGCAGAGTTGAGAAGGCAGACAGACTAGTAAATTGTTCTAAGCAGTGCATTCGGGCTGTGTATTTTAAAACTGCTTAGTAAAGGTGCTGCACTCTTTTCTATCCCTTATGTACCTGTGCTACTTTCAGTGACATGGTTACCTTCAGTCATATGACTCAATACACAGAAGGAAGGACTCAGATTCTAATGTGGGCTTTGATGCACACTCTGTCCGTGACTTTGAACAACTTAACTCATCCTTAGTTTCCTTTCTTGTAAAATAGAGATTATAATGCATGAGTCACATAGTTGTTTTAAAAGTTATATATAATGAGCTTCCTAGAAAAGTAAAGTACAATAGATATAGGGTAGAGTTCTTGAAGTAAAAGCAGCAAATTATTGATTGCTTTATTGTGTCCTCTGAAGCATGCAAAGAAATATAAGCCAAGGCCTGTGTTTTTGGCTTATAGTGTAGTTAAAGAATAAAAGGTTAAGTTATAATTGGAGAGTTCAGTATAACAGATGTCATAAGATAGAAACTAGTGTATTTCTAGATTTCCAAGCAAAGATCACTGTAGGAATTTAGGGTGTTACTAGAACATTTCTACTTAGAATGGTATGAAAGAGCTCTATGAAGGCTATTACATTTGATCTGGGAGTTTAAAGAGGATGGAAAGGAATGGTTAATGAGGAGGAGTGATTTTTCTTACCTTTCCTAGTTATTCCTAAGCCTAAAGAGAAGGGTGAGAGGGCAGTATAATTTTTACTGGCTGAGAGGGATATAATATGAGACATATTGTATGAGCCTGTAATTCTTGTATGAAGCTTTTTACTTTTCTGTAGAGTCATCCAAAATCTATTTGTCCCTAGAAAATAGAACACACTAAGAAATAAATGTCAATATTCATCTCTTCTAAAAGACTGCCCCCTTTTTATAACTTTATGTTTTGAAATAATTTCAGATGTATAAAAAAGTTTTATTCTCATACCTTTACCTAGATTTCCCATGTTAACATTTTTCTACATTTGCTTTATCATTTTCTTCTATGTATATATATATATATATATAATAATATTCTTTTTTTATCTTGAGAGTAAGTTCCTAACATGATGTTCCTTTACCCCCTAAATACTTCAGTGTGCATTTTTTTAAAAAAGGAAAGTTTCTTACATATACATGGAACAACAATTAAAATCAGAAAATTACCATTGATTTAATACTGTTATCCAAGCTCAGACCTCATTAAAATTTCATCAGTTGACTTAATAAAGCCCTTTATACCCCTATTCCCCCAAAATATTTTTGGTCCAAGGTTCAATCTAGGATTACATGTTGCCTTTAGTTGCAGTGTTTCTTTAGATTTCTTTAATTTGAAACAGTTTCTCACCTTTTCATCATCTTTTATGACCTTAACATTTTTGGAGATGCAGACTGTTTATTTTATAGAATAAATGTAGAATATTTTGTCCTTCTGTTTTGTATTTATCTGAGGCTTCCTCATGATTAGATTCAGGTTTTACATTTTTGGCAGGAATGCCACAGAAGTGATAGTGTGCCCTTGGTACATGGATGTGTCATATCAGGAGACGTGAGACAATCATTTGTCTCATTATTGGTGATGTTAACTATAATTCCTGTCTACTATTTTCCCTTTGTAATTACTGCGTACATTATGGGGAGATACTTTGAGACTATTTAAATACCCTGTTTTTTTCCTGGGCTGGTGGTGCTTATAATTCTATTGTTTTGAGAGGACAAGGTGGGAGGATCACTTGAGGCCAGGAGTTTGAGACCAGGCTGGGCACCACAATAAGACACCATCTCCACAAAAAAATTTAAAACAATTTTTTTTAAATATCCTGTTTTTCATCAAACTTCTGTCAGCTAGTTTTAGTTTAGCCTCTATTGTTGATTCTTGACTGAATCAATTATGAAAGTATCACATTTGCAAAAACTGATTTTTTAATTTTGTCGTTCCTTCTCCATTTTTAAAATTTACATTCTATTAAAAGGGAAAACCAACCTTCCTTCTTTTTGCCTGCCTGCCTCTCTGCTTCCCTCCCTTCCTACTTCCCATTCTTCTTTCCCTCCTTCCTTTTTTTCTTCCCTTCTTTTCTCCCTCTTTTCCTTTCTTCTTTAGTTATTTATGTCGATATGTACTCACAGTTTCTTATTTTATTTAATCATATATAATTTGTTACTATCATTGTTTTCATTATTTTGATGCTCCACATTTCCCAAATTTAGCCAGTGGGAGCCTCCTGTGTCCTTTTAACATGTCCCTGTTGTTGTTTGAGTTCTTTTCTTTTTGACAAAACAAAGTGTTCCAGATTCATCTTGCCTTTGCCAGCCGCAACCCTGGAATCATCTATTTCTCTAAGGAGTTCTGATTCTTTTGGGTGAAGAATGTTATTTAGAAACCAAGATCTGGGTGCTGAGTGTGCTCATTGTTGTTGGGATGTCATTACTTATAGGATCACTTGGCAGACAGAGCTAGAAAACATATACTTACATATATGCATATATACACAAATATTATATATATATGCATATATACATGTATATATAAATATATAACATATATAGAACAATTTATTTATTGATCCATGTCTCACACACACACACAATCATGAATTCATACATATCTATCTTCATCCAATTCTAAAGCAATAGCTAGGACTCTAGGTGTATGCCACTATGTCCAGTTAACTTTTAAAACTTTTTGTAGAGATAGCAGTCTCACTATGTTTCCCAGGTTGGTATCGAACTCCTAGCCTCAAACGATCCTGCCTCAGCTTCCCAGATTGCTGGGATTATAGGGGTGAGCCACCATGCCTGGCCCTATTTTTACTTTTCAAATTTTTTTTAGAGACAGGATCTCACTGTGTTGCCCAGGCTGGAGTACAGTGGCACAGTAATAGCCTACTGCAGCCTCCAACTCTTCGGCTCAAGTGATCCTCCCACCTCAACTTCCCAAGTAGCTGGGAGCACAGATGTGCACCACCACACCCAGCTAATACATGTTTTGTTCCTGGCAGCGTACCCAGGAGGATTTGCAGCAACTGAGGTCAGACTTGGATGCTGTTTCCGTGAAATGCAACAGCTTTCTCCGTCAGTCTCCATCTGGTTCAAGTGTCCCAACTCTGCGCTCAGAACTGAATCTGCTAGTGGAGAAGATGGATCATGTCTATGGTCTCTCCACTGTCTATCTGAATAAGTAAGTGAGCTGAGGTTTTGGGTCCAAAAGGTAGTGTTATCCATTGGGATAAGAAGGGGAAAGGACTGGAGTGTTCTATGAATAATCCAGAGACAGTACAGATCTTACATGTACCCATGAGGAGAGGTGTTGGCTATAGTTCCTAATAACATGGACTTGGTTCATTTGCACTGCAATAAACAAACGTTAGTGATATGGATAAGGAGTTGATTTGCGGTGATAGGACTCTTTTGTACCTCATCTCTGTTTGATTAGATACCTCTGAATAACACTTAAAGACATTATGAGAAAGGGAGAGAAACTAAATAAAAAGAAAAGTTGTCAGCTAAACTAGATATTAGTTTTTGAATGTCTTCCCCCACCCATCCGTCTCCACCCATGACCTTCAAGAGTAGCAGATCTTAGACTCTTTACAGTGTCAGGTGGGTTTCTGGCCTAATGCCTCTTGTCCATGAGTCCACCACATATGTGCATGTCCCAGTACAACTTAAAACTTTACTTTGAATTGGCTTAACTTGGCAGCATATATACCACGCTTTCTTGTTTTCACCAAACTCTGTCATCATCTAAAAATGGTGAAATTGATTTTGGTAGTTACATTTTATGAACCCCTCTGCAGCACTCTAGGTATGTAATCTAGCTCTTAAAATTTATATGTTGATGAAAGAAGATGATTTTATCCCCACAGATTAAAGACAATCGATGTTATAGTGCGTAGTATACAAGATGCTGAACTCTTGGTCAAAGGTTATGAAATCAAGCTGAGTCAAGAAGAAGCAGTACCAGCAGATCTCTCAGCTCTGGAGTCCCATCGGTCTACGTTACGGGTAGGTTGCTCTGAGTTTCTTAGGAGAGTAATTGAACGTATCCATTGCTTTGGGTTAGCAGAGAAATTCAGTTATTTTTTTTTTTTTTTTTGAGACAGAGTCTTACTCTGTCACTCTAGGTATAGTGCAGTGGCATTATCATAGCTCACTGCAACCTCAAACTCCTGGGCTCAGGTGATCCTCCTGCCTCAGCCTCCTGAGTAGCTGAGACTACAGGTGCGCACCCCCACACCCAGTTAATTTTTCTATTTTTTGTAGAAACAGGGTCTCGCTCTTGCTCAGGCTGGTCTCAAACTCCCGAGCTCAAGCGATCCTCTCCACTGGTCTCCCAGAGTGCTAGGATTATAAGTGTAAGTCACTGAGCCCAGTCTGAGAAATGCAATTTTGGAAGATATGACACTGATTTAAGTTTGCATTTGAATTAGGCAGAATATCATATTTAAATATTTTAATAATGTATTCAAAGAAGGAGGGGCTCAGAAATTTGTATAGCTAGAAATGGAAGAGAAAGGGCTATTTTTTAAATTTATTTTCTCCCTTTTCTCTTAAATCATGGCTTAATCAGATATAGTCAATGGTTATGCCGTAAGTTTATAAATTACTTAGCTATTACCACATTTGATTCTCACAAGCCACTCTGAAGTGGATGAGATTTTTATCTCCAGCTGCAGGTGAGATCATGTTGGTTTCATAGCACATAGGCAGTGAAGCCAGGTTTTAAATACGAGTTCTTTGCACATTTCTCTATATGGTACTGCCTGCCCTTGGCTTCCCAGTGTGCATCAGGAAAGCAGAGACCATGACCTGTGGAGGTGTTTCTGGCATAAACATTCTAAGGCACAATCACAGATATGAATTGGAGCCAGCTGTAGACAATGTCCTTGTTTCCTATCTCAGTGTGAATTCTTTTTAGTGTGGAGAATATTTACCCTGTTTCTGTGCTTACGTTTTTGTAGCACTGGCTTAGTGATGTGAAGGAGAAGAATTCAGTGTTTTCAGTCCTAGACGAGGAAATTGCCAAGGCTAAGGTTGTGGCAGAGCAGCTGAGTCGTCTGACACCAGAGCGAAATGTGGATTTGGAACGCTACCAGGAAAAAGGTTCCCAGCTGCAGGAGCGTTGGCACCGAGTCATTGCCCAGCTCGAGACTCGGTAAGTGGTGGCCCCACCTTTTCCTCCTATTAGAGTTCAGGGACTAGGTCTTAAACAAAAATAGTTATATCTGTGTATTCATGGTTTTTTGTTTGTTTTTTGGTTTTTGTTTTTAGCGTGTTTTTTTTTTTAGAGACACAGTCTTGCTCTGTTGTCCTGACTAACACTCCTGGGCTCAAGTGATCCTCCTGCCTCAGCCTCTTGAGTAGCTGGGACTCTGTCGTCCCACCACCACACCTGGCTAATATTTTTATTTTTAGTAGAGATGGGGTCTCCCTCTTGCTCAAGCTGGTCTCAAACTCCTGAGCTGAAGCAATCCTCCCCGCCTCAGCCTCCCAGAGTGCCTAGGATTATAATGCCTAGGATTATAAGCATGAACCACCACGCCCGGCCTCCAGTTCTTGTTTTACTCACTTTGAATCCAACTATGAGCCATTTCTCATAGTGGGGCTTTGTAGCATTTCTTGCTTCCATCTCATTTGCTGATTCAGTGGTGTTTGTTACTAGCAGTCCTGCCTTGGATGACAGATATGAATAGGAAAGAGAAAAATTACATCTTTCTGAGGCTAAACTGGGTAGGGAGAGGGGTTTAGCAACTCATATAAGTATGGATTGATTCTCTCTAATTGAATTACTATCCCACGGCTAGTTGATACTAACAGAAGTGGTATAACTATTACTGGAAATAAAGGAAATTACTATTTTTCACCCCTACCTCTCTGCTGAAGAAATTATAGTGATTCATAAATCATAACTGTGGTACACTGACAGGTACTCCATCATCAGGGTACAGAAGTGTACAGCCAGTACTACATTCTTGGCAATCCTGGTAATCCTTGGTAAGCTAGGTCAAAAATGTGACAAAGATTATCATGGGATGCCAGACCACAAGGCAGTTTCCAGGGCTAGTAGTGCATAACTGGTTTCTGCTCATTTTTTACACCATAGGGCACTGGGTACATGCATAGGTCTCATTCAGCCTTGCATTGTTGTTCCCCATAAATAAAGATGCATCCTTTGTGGTTAAGCCCAACTGGGAGCATGGGCTAAGGAGGGAATTGCCTCATTTACTTTACTGTATTTATAGCAAAGTATCTGATAGCAGTTTCCCTTTGCTTCTGCAGCCAATCTGAGCTAGAAAGTATCCAGGAAGTTCTGGGAGATTACCGAGCCTGCCATGGAACTCTCATCAAGTGGATCGAGGAGACCACTGCCCAGCAGGAAAGGATGAAGCCAGGCCAGGCTGAGGATAGCAGAGTGCTGTCGGAGCAGCTCAGCCAGCAGACGGTGGGTGTCGCAGTAACACAGTAGAAGTTGCAGGGGAATAGAATTAGTTCATTATAAAAGAAAATAATGTTCTAGCAATTAAATCTTCCCCTAAATGGCAAGCCCCTTCTTCTTAGATGGGTTCAAGAAGGATGGTCTCAAGATACTGGTTTCACATTTAGGTTAGAGGACCTGTAAAGTCCCTTCAATCCTGAGTTTCTATAACTGTATATTAAAACCATTAGATGGGCAGATTAAAATTATCTTCATTTTGTTTCTTGATACTACATTTTATCTTACTAGGATTAGAATTTGGGGATTTGGAAACCCAGGGAAAGCTGTGAGTGGAAGAAAATGATTTCATTTAAAGCATTTTTCTTGGTGTTTTGTTTTGTTTTAGCATTATGGTTGAGAGTATGAGGTCTGGAGTTACGTTACCTGGATTCCAGTCCTGGTTCACTCTCCTACTATGAACGCTTTTAACAAATTACTTCAAGGGGTGGGGAACCTACAGCCTCAAGGCCACATGTGGCTCTCCAGATATCCATGTGTGGCCCTTTGACTGAATCCAAACTTCACAGAACAAATAAATCCCTTTATTAAAAGGGATGTTTATTAAAAGGCTGTACTCAAGGATCCAGGAGGCCACATGTGGCCCCAAGGCTGCAGGTTCTTTTCCTCATTAATGAAATGGACATAATTCATTATTTATTTAACCTGCCCTATAGGGCTATTTTTATTAGGATGAAATGAAGTGATACATGTAAAATTATTAGAACAGTGGTTCTCAAAGTGTGGACCTCAGACCAACAGCATCAGCATCACCTGGCAGCATATTAGAAATGCAAATTCTTGAACCCAACCCCAGACTCACTGAATCAGAAACTATGGAGGTGGAGCCCAGCAGACTATATTTTAACCAGCCTTCCTATTGATTCTGATGCAGCTAAGGTTTGAAAACCACTGCCTTAGAACATAGTAAATGCTCAGCTGTTTCAGTGATGATAATGACAACAATGATGTTGTACTGTTTGGTTCCTAGGATCTGTTTGCAGAAATCGAGAGAAATCAGACAAAATTGGACCAGTGTCAAAAATTTTCCCAGCAATACTCCACTATTGTGAAGGTAACTTTGCCACATCCACAGGGAACAAAAATGGTCTTCAGCTTAGGAAAATCTGCATTGTCACTGTAAGTTCTGTTTCTGGACAAATTAAGCAGAGCTCTTATGCTAGAGGCTGGCTGTATTCTTCACTTATGCAGATGTGTACTTCCTATGGCCCCAGGCTTGGGGATGCTCAGAGAAGTACCACACATTGGCTGGGATTGGAGGAGTCTCCATTTGGGTGACCATAGATAGGCCTCTTAAACTTATCATGACAAAAACAAAATGTTTGGGTTTTCTTCTCAAATATGCTTTTCACTTGTCTTTCCTATCTCAGGAAATAATCTCGCCATTTTTCTTAGTTGCTGAGGCAAAAATCCCAAGAATCGTCCTAAACTCTTCTCTTTGCTTTAATGTTTATATTCTCTGTTGGCTCTGTCTTCAGATATGTCTGACTACCTCTCATTATCTCCCCTGTTTCCCTAGTTCACAGCTGAGTGAGGAATCCTCTGTAGACCACTACAGTACCTCTGAGCTAGTCTCTTGCTTCTGCTCCTTCCTCCACAGACTGTTTTCCCACACAGTAGCCACACTCCACTTTTTAGAACATACTGTATGTCACTGAATCTTGATTATAGCCCACTGATTATAAGCGACACCATAATTTCATGCATACCAAGAAAAAGAAAAGAAACTGCCAATTGTGTGACAAACCATTGATTGTAAGATATATTCCAATTTTAGAGATACTTAAATGTGGAGAAAAGATGTTCCTTATAATAGATGAAAAATGGTACATCAGATCATGTCACTCTCCTGCTCAAAATGGTCCAATAGCTTCATATCATATACATAACAAAATTCTAAGTCTTGTATGGTTTATGAAGACATTCATGATCTGGCCCTTTCCTGTTTCTCTTACAATATCTTTAAAGAAAAAAATGATTTGAGATTATTATATATTTATTTGTTTATTCTGTGACTTTCCACTAGAATGTAAGTTCCAGGGGAGCAAGGTTTTTTCTGACTTGTTCTCCACTTGTGTATAGGATTCAAAACAACGGTGGGTACTTAGTAGATTGCTCAACAAATATTTTTTGAATAAATACATTTCTTCAGTTAATAGCAAAAGATTTGGTGTAAGAAAGAATTGAGTTCAAATCCTAGCTTCACCCTTTTCTAAGCTTGAGACTGAGCAAGTGCTTAGTCTAAGTTTCTGTTGCTATCTCTGTAAAATGGGAACAATGACTACCTAACTGAATGATTGTAAAGATTCAGTGAGATAACGTATACATAGACCCATGCCTTAGCAGCTAAGAAAAATGGCAACAGTTAGTGGTAGGAATTGCTTTTATTATTATTATTATTATTTTATTATTGTTGCAACTACTATTTTTTTATGGGTTCCTTCAGGCACTTGGAATTTCATATTTTTCTTCTGCCCAGAGTTTCCTAAGTAGACAATAGAAGCAGGACATTCTAGGCAAAGGAACTGCATCATCTAAGGCACAGAGGAATTAAAATACATGATTATGTGAGGACATAGCAAGTATTCTGGTGCAGCTAGAAGCTACATGAGGAGCAGTGACTATGAAGAATGAGTGGGGAAGTTGGGGCCATTGTATCGAGGCCTTGCTGAGCTGTTTTGGCTTTGTCTTTTATTCTTGCTCTTCAAATGTTGTCTTTGAACCAGTAGCATCAGCATCACCTGGGAGCTTCTCAGAAATGCAGAATCTCAGACCTATTGAATCAGATTCTGCATTTTAATAAAGTGCCTAGATGATTTGTATGCATAGTAATGTTTGAGAAGCTCTGCTCTAGGTCACTGAAAGCTTTTAAGCAGAGTAACAATGTGGTCATCTTTGGGTTTTAGAAAAATTATTCTGGTGGCATGGTAGAGAATAATTGGAGGTAAGGCTGGAGGCAGTGAGAGTACATAAGAGGCTACCTCACCCCTCCATGTGAGAGATGAAGAGGACCTGGACTAGGGCAGCACTCTCAGGGTTGTGAGGGAGCGGCAGAATAGCATGGTGAAATGAGAAGAGCATTGGTTTAGGGATTAGAAGACTGAGATTCTGCTGTTCACCCACCGAGTTAATTAGGAAAATTCACGTCCCCTCTCTGGGCTTTAGTTTCCTCACATATGAAATGAAAGAGTTGCTTGGTGAACAACATACTGTAACTCAGGAGTCAGCAAACCATGATCCTCAGGCTAAATCTAGCCCATACTCTAGCCTGTTTTTCTATGGCCCAGGAGAAATGGTTTGACAAAAATTTTAAAAGAATAATATTTCATGACGTGAAAATTATATGAACTTCAATTTTCAGTGTCCATCAGCAAAGTTTTATTGTAACAAAACCATGCTCTTTCATTTACATATTGCCTATGGCTGCTTTCACCCACATGACAGAAATAGTATGGGCTGATATTCTTCTCTGCCTGGCCCTTTGCAGGACATGTTTGCTAACCTCCTGCCTAAATGGTCACCAAAATGCCTTCCAGCAATAAAATGCTGTGATTCTATTACATGATGTGTGTGAGCTATAAAGCCCTAAGTAAATATAGTGAAATTTTTTCCTTTCCTAGGACTATGAATTACAACTGATGACATACAAGGCCTTTGTGGAATCACAGCAGAAGTCCCCTGGCAAGCGCCGTCGCATGCTTTCCTCTTCCGATGCCATTACACAAGAGGTGAAAAGGGTGGGGGAAGAAAATACGCCATTGTCTTCCCTTAAGGAAAGACTCATGTGTCTGGCCTCATTTTGATGTAGGCCTCACTTTTCTGTTGAGTATGAGACTCCATGAGAATTTCTCTTATTTTCAACTATTTACATTTAGCTTTTTGGCAGATAGTTTATCTAAATTGTTCTTTTGAACTATATAGTTCATGGACTTAAGGACTCGCTACACAGCATTGGTGACCCTAACAACTCAGCATGTGAAATACATCAGTGATGCACTCCGCCGGCTGGAGGAGGAGGAGGTAAGGATGTTTGTGTCCTAAATTTTCATTGAAACTACAATTAAAAATCCTTAGCCTGGTGCAGTGGCACGTGCCTGTAGTCCCAGCTACTTGGGAGGCCAAGGTGGGAGGATCACTTTAGCCCCAGAGTTCAAGTCTAGCCTGGGCAACATAATGACATACCATGTCTAAAAAAAATTTTTTTTTAAAAATCCTGTGCCTCATTTGTCAAAATTTAAAGTACACACAGCCCCAGTTCTCATTATTTGCAATAGTTGTGTTCTATAAAGTTGCTGCATTGGCAAGTACTGAACCATTGCTCCTAGGGGAATTACAGGGTTAGGTTCCTTCAATCCTCTGGTCATAACACTTGTCAATAGATCAGTACATAACCTTGTTTTATGCATGTTTTTGTTTAAAGACAGTTTACCATTTATTGTTGACTCACTAACATTGAACTCATGGCAAAAAGCACTGGTAACTTACTTCTGAAGCTTATCTAACATATGTATTTTCTCAATGAGGCACATCACAGCCACACTAGACAGCACTTAAGCACTATTTGAGGCCATTTTAAACAGTGAAATCATGTTATGAAGCAACAAAAATCATAGAAATGTGAAAAACATGTCACTAAGTCGACTGGGAAAAGGATACTCGTGTGAGAGCCAAAACAAGAAGGCAGGGTATTGCCTTTTTTTACCTCAGCTGGTAACATGTACATTGGGCAACTAAAATTTTTTGCTGCTCTGTACATGGTTGGGAATGACCACGAAAGCAGCTCAAGTATTGACTTTGGAGTTACAAATAAATTTTAGCGAGTGGATGAATTCAACAAATACAGAATCTGTGAATAGTGAATAATAAGGATTGACTATATTGTAGCCAGCATTCCCACTTCCAAGTATCTTTATTATAGAAATGTAAGCACATGAAGAAAAGAATGTGAGCCAGACATGGTGGCTCACACCTGTAATCCCAACACTTTGGGAGGTCGAGGTGGGAGGATTGCTTGAGGACCGGAGTTTGAGGTTTCAGTGAGCTGTGATGGTACCACTGTACCCCACCCTGGGTGACAGAGTGAAATCCTGTCTCTAAAAAAATAAATAGATAAAGAGAAAAAAAAAGTTGTAAACAAAGATTGGAAACTTCTAAATTCCATACAGTGGAATGCTATCAAGTTATTAAATAATGAAATAGATTTAAGTGAATTAACATGGAAAGATATTTATAATATATTGAGGAAAAAAGTTAGTTATAACTGTATGATTATGATTTCAATAAAAACTATGTGTACTGCAAAGATAAAATATGGCATAGAAACAAGTTTATACGTATATATAGTCAAATTTCTGGGGAAATAAGATTGAGCCACATATATTATGTATTTCAGATTTGTGTTGATTTGTTGTAATGAACATATCATCTTTTTATAATTATAAATATCTTCTATGTCTTTGCAAAGTAAGTTTCTACATATTCAATCACTCTTAGAAAAGCTGTTGAAAACTTTAACCATACCATCTTTTGCCTATGTAAATTAGCGAGCCTTTCTTTCTGTCAATACATACCTAATATCTCTGTAGGCTTCAGTCTCCTCACCTGTAAACCTAGGAATTATGAAAATGAATAAGATGCTGTATGTGAAGGGCTTTTTTAAAATAAATAACTATTAAGTGCCTATCATATATATGACAATACTTTTTTTCCTTTTTTTTTAGAAAGGTGTTAAACCTAGGTATAACAAATTTAGCTGTTAGTATCACACAGACACCTGTGAGCAATGTTGTAGGCTGGCTAAATTATATTTAAGTTGGGGTTATTTTCACTGCCTACTTATGTAAGTAACTTTCATGCCTCTGTTTTAGGAAGTCTGAAGTCTTGCCAGTCTAATGAGTAAGATATTGCTGGGATGCTGATTTTTTATTTCCTGTTCTAGAAAGTGGTAGAAGAAGAAAAACAGGAACATGTGGAGAAGGTTAAAGAACTTTTGGGCTGGGTGTCTACCCTAGCAAGGAATACACAAGGAAAAGCTACCTCATCCCAGTCCAAAGAATCAACAGACATTGAAAAAGCTATTTTGGAACAGCAAGTGAGTAGAAGGTCCATCTCCGTCTACCTGGGTAGAATAATATGTGATAATGCATTAGGTGGAATAATAGAAGTCACCTATGGACCATTCCAGAAGTGATTGTTGCCTGAGTAAATGTTAACTTCTAGGACTTAAACTTAAGAAGTCATCTTGTTTGTACATCCACCTTTTTAATCAGCTGTAGCTCATTGGTAATAATAATTTGACCTAAGCTGCATTTTTTCCCTAGGATTTTTAGAAAGTTAATTTCAAATAATTTTTGACTCTTAATTCTTGGGTTTTGAAGCTTTTTCTCTTTATTTGTACTACATAGGTTCTGGCAGAAGAGCTGACAACCAAGAAGGAACAAGTCTCTGAAGCCATTAAAACTTCACAGATCTTCTTAGCTAAGCATGGTCATAAGTGAGTGTAAAATGAGAGATTATGGTACATCTGGGGCCCTGCTCTATCTGGCTAAAACTTAAATTCATGATGGGAATTCAGGCTATAGACTTCAGGGCAGCAAAAGCCAAACTACAAAAAGCCTTGTAGTTCATACTAAGGAGTTTGCATTTTACTTTGTTGGCTATGGGGAGGGATTTTAAACATGATTGGATTTTGTTTATAAAAGTTGCTAGAACAATTATGTAGAGAACGGATTGAGAGGAGCTATAATAGAGGCTGAGAGGCCAGTTAAGAGGCTGATGACAGTGTAGGCAAGAAATGGTGAGGGATGGAGAGGAGGAGACTGAGTCAAGAGATATTAAGGATGATAAATCTATGGGTTTGGTGATGTATGAAAATCATCATAAGTGACAGAAATTTGAGTTATCAGCATAGTAGAATCCATAAGGGTGGATTAATGCAAAAGGGCTTTTCAGGGTTTCTCAGCTTATAAAGGAAACCTCAGAGAAGGAAAATGAAAATTATGAGTGATACCTTTGAGATTGGCCTGAGCAACATAGCAAGACCCCGTTCCTACAAAAAACTAAAAAAAATTAGTCGGACGTGGTGGTGCGGGCCTGTAGGCCTAGCAACTCAGGAGGCCTGAAGCAGGAGGATTGTTGGAGCCCATTAGTTTGAGGCTGCAGTGAGCTGTGATAGTGCCACTGCACACTGTAGCCTTGGTCACAGAGTGAGACCTCGTCTCAAAAAAAAAAAAAAAAAAAAGATAGGAGAAACTTTATGGACTGAGTTTCAAGGACAAAAGGGAGGAGATAATAGGAGAAAGGTCCCAGAGGACATAGGAGAGAATGAAATTTATCAACAGGTAAAAAGTACAACCTTAAACAGGAGTTGAGACAGATTTTCATCTAAGGTATGGGGGAAAGGAGATTAAGAAAGGTGTGGATAGAGGTAAATTTGTCAGGAGCGAAGCCAGAAAGTTAGAGAATTAGTGCCCAGTGGTCTTGATTTTCCTTTTTTTTGAGAGAGAGTCTCGCTCTGTTGCCCGGGCTAAAGTGCCGTGGCGTCAGCCTAGCTCACAGCAACCTCAAACTCCTGGGCTCAAGCAATCCTCCTGCCTCAGCCTCCCAAGTAGCTGGGACTACAGGCGCACACCACCACACCCAGCTAATTTTTTCTATTCTTAGTAGAGACAGGATCTCGCTCTTGCTCAGGCTTGTCTCAAACTCCTGACCTCGAGCTATCCTCCCGCCTTGGCCTCCCAAAGTGCTGGGATTACAGGCATGAGCCACCACACCTGGCCTGTATTTTCTCTTTGAAATAGGCAGAGAGGTAGCTGAAAGTTAGGGTGGTACTGAGGACAAAGGAAGAGGGGCTTGGCTAGAAATTTCCAAGAGGATTGTCAAGAAATATTCAGGCCTAATTGAGGTTAGAAACCAGTATGATCTTTCTATCTGGTTATGGGATTTTTTTTTTCCTCATTGGATATACTTAGCAGCTGGGGTGTGGAAGCAGGGAAGTCCAGTGGTTTGATTGACCTGGGGGTAGGGTTTTATCAGGTTAATGAGTGGAGAGTATAAGGAAAATGGTAAGGAATTGATTAAGAAGATGAACTGTGGGATCTGGAATCTAAAGAGAAGAAACTGAAAATCATAGAGAGGAGTGACAGATTAAAAGAAAACAGAGGGATCAAGGAAGGCTTTGGAGACCTGAGTGAGTTAATGCATAGTTCTAATATAAATCACCATAGTTCATTCTGAGAAATAATAATGTAGAATGAAAAAAGCAAGTTGTAGGATTCACCAGATTCAAGAAGTTATTACCTCTGGGGAGAAAAGGAAAAGAATGAACTTGGTGACAAATACACAGTGGGTTTTAATTATATCTGTAATATCTTATTTCTTAGAAAAGGATCAGAAGCAAATATGGTAAAATAGTAAAATTTGTTAAAGCTGGGTAGCTGGGCAACAGGTAAATAAGAATTTGTTATATTCTTCTGTCTAAAATATTTTTAAAAGAAAATAGGTGTCGGAGTAAAGAAAGATAAAACTGGAAGGGGAAGATATGGTTACAATCATATGATGGATTCTTAAAGACTAAGATTTTAGAAGTAGAATAATTTCAGATGATGGCAGAGTCCATGTCTGCCATGTGTGGATGAGACTAAAGTGGAGGCCATTTTGACTACAAGCATAAGGTGACATAACATTGACATCACCAAAAATTGTGACTTGATTTGAGATAGGAAAACTATGGATAAGATGCCAAATCTTCAATGAATTTGGAAAACTGACCATAAAGAAGTGGTGATTTTGAAGCAATAGGGGAGAGTTTGGAGAATGTTTTTTTCCTAAGAAAGCTTTAATGCTTCATTATCCAGGCTTTCAGAAAAAGAGAAGGAACAGATATCTGAGCAATTGAATGCCCTGAATAAGGCTTACCGCAACCTTTGTGATGGTTCAGCAAACCAGCTTCAGCAGCTTCAGAGCCAGTTGGTTCAGCAGACAGAACAAAAGGTACTTTTAGTTTTTATCTCCAAATGTTGGGAGGGTACCTTTTGAATGGTGTAAAAGCAGCTTTGCTGATTGAGAGTCATGATCACTAGCTTTCCATGACCAATGTGACTTAATTTTTAACTTCATTTTAGCAACCATTTGTCTTGTGTTTCTTTACTGGGGTTCCATGATGTGTTAGTCAGTCCAAAACACTAAAAGGCACTTATGGCTAACCCTTTAGATCTGGTTCACCTTTTCTGTCTTCTGCTACTTTGTGACAGACAACAGTCAAGGAGAACATAAATTCTGTATTATGTCTGATCACAGGGTAATAAGATTACTCCTGTGTGGCATTGTCACTCAGAAGTTGACAGCCAAGAGTTCTGGATATTGGGAAGAAAAAGCTGTGAACCTCTTCCCTCTATACAATGAATAATGAGAAATGTTCAGTTCCAAAACAAACTGGTGGATTAGCTACACTGACTGAGACGCTGGTTCTCCTCACCCATAGTCATCTCATCGTGTGGCATCTTTACCAGTTCCCACTCCATGTTCATTTCCTGGATCATATGAAAGTCATTATAGTTCCTGCTGGTTGTCCTAAGTTCTTCCTGGATATTTGTGTGTGTGTATACTTACCATATTATATACATGTGTCTCTGGGATATATATGTGTGTTTGCCTGCTTATTTCCTATGTTGTGAAGCAGTGGCCAACTTATGCGGGGCAGGCCAAAATTTAAGCTCATGTGGTAATCAAATTTGATCCATACAGTGCTCAAAATGATATTCAGACAAAATATGACTTGACTCTGGTCCTTGAATATAAAATTTGCACAGCAGGAGCTAGAGTTGACCACAAGACAGAACCAGCTGTGATTTGATGGTATATTTCCAAAAAGAGCATGCTGGTGTAGCATCCTCTGTGTAAGGTAGCCCTCTTCTAACGGCTTGTTGCTTCACCATATAAGGGAGTACGTGAAAAGTTTTAACAATTGCTTGCTGAGAACTGAGAACATCCAGTTCTCATTTTGAAAGGTTAAAAAAAGAGGGAGGGGGGAAGAAAGGAAGAAAGACAAGCTTCTGAGCACCACTACATTGAGCATGATGTGTCCCCTGTACTGTTTGTGTGTTTCATGTGAAGTATTGTTCTGATTAACTGACATCCTTGCTTACAAGTTTCACTAACCCTTTGGAGTTTAAGCACAAATGCACAAAGGGAAAAGAGGACGACCTGTTTGGGGTTCTTTTTTGCAAAAAACAAACAGTCGCATGCTGGACGCTAACACCAAGCTTACACTGTGTGTGTGACACGGCTGAGCTGCTCCATAAGGCTCTATCTCTTATCTGCCCAAGGCGTGCTCTGCAATTCTGGTAAGTAGAAGCCTTTTATGTTTTCTTTCCTCCTCCCTCTGTCTCTTAATTCTTGTTTAGGTCAGAATGTCCATGTTCATTAGGGTTGAAATGGATATTTCTCTGGATTACTTCCCAGCTCAGTGCTTCCTGCCTGTCCTCCAATTATGAGGGTATTAGAAGGAACAGTGTAGTCTTTTCTCTTTGGCTAGACTCCAGCCAGGCTTTTCTTCAATGTCAGCATTTCTGAGGCTCCTTGAATCTCATAGAAGAAATAAGAAGGTTTCAAAAGAATCTTTTTCTTTGTCATATTGTCTGCTTCTGAATAACCTTTACATCGATTTTCTAAAAGGAATTTTTCAGGTATCTGAAAGAGTTATATGCCATTGAGCTTTTTCCTCCAATCTCTATAAAGTAGAAACATAGTGAATTCGCATAATATACACATTTAACTTATACAAATTGAACTCTACATTCTTGGTCAGAAAACAAAGGGGAGTGGGGGAAACCAATAATACTTTAAGTAGTATGGAGAAGTCTGTCATTTATTCCTTTAACTGAACACATCCAGTGATATGCAGATGTGAACCAAATCTACATTCTGTCATTCGCTACCCATTCTGCATTCTTATTGTGTGCAATTCATCAAGCTTGAAATCCTTAGTGCATGTTTTTAAAATCTGGGTGGGAAATGGCTTAATGAGTTTAAGGGTTTCCTTATTATTTATCTGTTTATTCATCAAATGTTTATTGAAGTGCAGGTACTGTTCCTAGACTTGCATGTGCAACTTATCTGCTTTTATGGAGCTTACTTTACACTGAAATAAATGCATTATTTAGGAGGCAGGGAAGTGATTGGCAGTTGCTTCAACAAGATCCTCTGTGGATAAGTTTGAGTTATGTAAGAATCAGAAAGTAACGCTGACCAACCAGGAACAAATAAAATCATATATGGCAAATGAAAATAATGAACATGAACAAGAAGAGCTGAAAAGTAAGAGAATAATAAAAGTGATGAAGTATTCTAAGTGGTTAAACACTTAAATGATTTAAAATCTAAATATATCATTCTGTGATAAAAGGCTTCAAAATGAGAATTCTTCAGGAGTCGTTTCTAGGATTTGCAAGGGTAATTTTGACAATGTATAAGTAATGTGCCTTATTCATTGACCTTGGAACTTAACTCCTGTGTAAGATGTGACTGTAACGTACTTGTTCTTCATGCTCTTCTGGATCTGACTGAGAAGGTAGTATAATAGCAAATAATTTAGAGTCAGACCTTGATTTGTTTCTAGAACTCACTAGTTTTGTGACTTTGGACAAGTTACCTAACTTCTCTGTGCCTCATTTTCTTATCTACAAAGTAAAGACTAAAATAATTGTTTTCATTGGATTATTGTGAGGCATAAATATTTAGATTTACAGTGCTTAGTAAATCTAATTAATAAGTGGTAGCTGTAATCATGGGTGTTGTACTACCCATTCTAGCCCAGACCAGAAGAAAAGTTACTAGTAGTTCCAGAGGCAAAGGAATCAGTCTGTTTCTTTCTTGACTTACTAATTCCAAGGTCTAGAATTAATTTAATTCAAGCCACTGCTTTGGGAGAAGCTACAATTGGCCATCAAGAGTTTGCCCCAATTGCTAAACAGTTTCTTGAGTAGTATACACAGGCCCATTTACTGGGATGCACAACTGCTCTGTGGCTATTTGGCTGCTTAAAGCTCTCTTCTCATCCAATGGACCAGTCCTGCTGTGCTCATCAGCAGGGAAGTGCTACTTCCAGAGCCTTCCGCATGGTTTGTAACACTGAAAAGTTATTTGGGGTTGAATTCTCACTTTTTGGGAACTAGTATGTGTCTGTAGAATCTTTGTGATTATTTAGTCTTAGAAATAACTATTCTCTCACTGCTTGCCACTTTGTAGAGCTTGTCACTCAGATATGCTAATGCTCTAATACTATCTTTCAAGTAATCTGTGAACTTCTGGCCCTGTTAAACATTCTGTAGTTTAGAAAAAAAAATATTTAGCATTAACACTGCTAGGCTTGCTTCAGAATATTTCCTACATGTTGGGGCTTATCCCAGGCTGGGTTTTTCTTGTGGTCAGATTTTATATAATATAGTTCTTTTTTTTTTTTTTTTTTTTTGTTTTTTTTTTTAAGAGAGAGGGTCTCGCTGTATTGCCCAGGCTGGTTGTGAACTCCTGGCCTCAAGCGATTCTCTTGCCTTGGCCTCCCGAGGTGCTGGGATTATGGGCATGAGCTACTGCACCAGGCCTATAGTTCTTTGAGTGACTCCTTTCAACAGTTGTGCTTCGACATTGGCCCTGATTCAGTTTTCTTTTTCGTTTTTTCTTTTAGGGTTACAGAGCAGTTGCTGGGGTGATTGACCTAGGCACAGTGGAGATATTTCCCATCTTCAGAGCTATGCAAAAGGGCCTTATTGACCAAGACACAGGCCTTGCGCTCCTGGAATCCCAGGTTATCATGTCTGGCCTCATTGCCCCTGAGACCAGTGAAAACCTCTCTTTGGAGGAGGGCCTAGCCAGAAACCTGATCAATCCCCAGATGTACCAGCAACTCCAGGAACTACAGGATGCCCTGTCCTTAATAAGCAGACTTACTGACAGCAAAGGCCCTCTTTCTGTGGTGGAAGCAATTGAAAAGAGAATAATCAGTGAGAGAGCTGGACTGAAAATCTTAGAAGCTCACCTGGCAACTGGAGGTTTCTGTCTTTCCCCTAGTGAGAACTGTATTAACCTGGAAGAGGCTTTTCATCAGGGCCTCATTTCTACATGGCTTCATTCGGTATTAGAGTCTCATCTGAGATCATCCAAGAATTTGATAGACCCCAACACAGCTGAAAAAATCAGTTTGCTGGATCTGATGCAAAGATGTATTGTCCACCAGGAATCAGGGTTGAAACTTCTACCCGTCAAGCAATTGGCAGGAGGAATGGTGAGCTTGAAATCAAGCAGGAAGGTTAGCATTTTCCGTGCAGTTCAGGAAGGACTAATAGATAGGCAGGTCACTGTCCGGCTGCTGGAAGCTCAGCTGTTTGCTGGTGGCATAGTAGATCCAAGAACAGGACACAGACTAACAGTGGGAGAGGCTGTAAGACACAATCTGATTGACCAAGATATGGCCTGTGCTATTCTCATAAGGCAGCTTCAGACAGGAGGCATCATAGATACTGTCACTGGGCAAAGGCTGACTATAGATGAAGCAGTAAACAATGGTCTTGTAGCTGCTAAGATTGCTCTGGTGATTCTGGAGTCTCTCTGGTCATTCATGGGGTTGTTATGGCCTGAATCTGGAGAGATCCTCCCAATTACAGATGCCCTAGAACAGGGTATTGTGTCTACTGAACTGGCACATAAAATCCTTAGTAACCGACAGCATATTAAGGCTCTGTTTATACCAGCAACCACAGAGATTTGGTCCTGGAAGAAAGCAATGGAAAATGGTATCTTGGACAAAGATCTTGCCAATAACTTAAAATTGATTTGTATACCTGATGTAATGCCCCACATGCAAGTAACAGACTCTTCAAGCATTAATCCTGGAACAGCAGCTGTCCTGTGCAGCAAGGGCCAACCTGAGGGTGCAGCAAGCCATAATGAGAAGCTATTATTTCAACTGATGACTCACAGCTATATTAATGTGCAGAATGGACAGAGGGTGCTTCTGTTAGACAAAGAGCTGATGGAGACACTAACATGCAGAAATGAATCTCCTCCAGAAGTGTTTGGAATCAGGCACCAAAGACTAGAAACTCCTGAGGAATTGCAAGAATCAGCTAATATGAAAATCACAGGAACATTGAGTGATGAGCTGACTGTGAAGCCACATGTGTTCCAGTTTTCTTCTCAGAACAAAGAATATCCCGATCAGGAAGATTGTGCTGAAGCAAAAGGGGAAAAGACCATTGTGGAAACAGAACATTCTCCTGTAGACCCTGTAAAGGATCTGTTTGTAAGAGAACAAAAAGAGAGAAATCCAAATGTTGGCACTTTGGAGGTAATAAATAAAGTCAAATCAGAGTTACAAAGGCAGTTGTTAGGTACCAAAAAGGAAGACCAAACAGAAATGTCTACCAGAGAAAATGTCAGCAGAGGACAACTCCAGACAGTACCTCCAGGGGAAGCAGAAGGTGTACCCTTGGTGCCTGACCAAGATTTTTTTTCTGTTGAGACATCAATGAAAGAATGTGAACCTCTCAGAAATACTTCCTTTACATGTCAGAAAGAACAAGCAAACACTCTTGAGACTGAATATATTCCAGGTGAAACTGGAAGACCTCTTATAAAATCCCAAAGCAAAAAGTCACAGCTTCAGGCAGAGAAAACTCTAGGTATAAAATCAGAACTCAAGCCTAAAAGTGATATGAATATTCATTCTCCACACAAAAAGAAAGTGTTAAATAAAACATTTTTGGCTAGGGATGACCATAAACAAATTCAAGAAGGAAGAAACATTGCAGGTGGTAGTACGATGATGTTAGGAAAGACTGATGAGGAAGATAATGGTAGTGAGACTTCCCTGTCATTCAGTCATCATTCAGAATTGCTTGAAGAAGCTACCTTAAATGCATTATCTGCACAGTTGCTAGATGGTGGTATCATTCATGAACAAACAGGTCAAAAGCTCTTACTAAATGAAGCAATTGCTCAAGGCATCGTGCCAAGCCACACTGCTGTGAAACTTATGGAAAAGCTGAACATGTTTCGGGGCTTCTTTGACTCTCAAACCTGTGAGTCTTTGACAACTGAAGAAGTCATTGATGAAGGTCTGATGGATGAGAAATTATTACATAATGTCCTCATGGCAGACAAAGCTATAAGTGGTGTCTTAGACCCCCGTACCCATACACTGTGCTCTGTCAAGGATGCAGTTGAAGTTGGACTTCTTGACAAGGAAACAGCCACCAGAATTTTACAGGGGCAGGTGGTGACTGGTGGAATTGTTGACCTGAAACGAGGCAAAAAAGTTTCTGTAACTTTGGCCTCAAATCTTGGCTTGGTGGACAGTGCTGACCAGATAGAACTTATAAATCTGGAGAAAGCTTCCAAAGGCAGAGAAGCTGAAAAAACAGTTAGGGAGAGATTAATTAGTTTACAAATGGAAACAACAGGACTTACAGACCCTGACAGCAAAGCCCTTCTAACAGTTGTGCAGTCCATTGACAGAGGTCTTTTGGAGAGAGAGGAGGCCATTCATTTGTTGACTAAGCAGGTGGTAGATGGAGGTATCATTCACCATATATCTGGGATGAGACTTTCTGTTGATAATGCCCTTAAACATGGCTTAATTGGTGAAGATTTAGCCAAGCAACTCAAAAAGGTTGAGAACTTAAACCTCCATCAGTTTTTTCATCCTGAAACAAGGGAAACTATTTCCCTTCCTGAAGCCATAAAATTAGGTCTTATTACCCCAGACTTGAAAAGAGAAATCCAAGAAATTCAGGCCTTTTCTGGAAACTTTGTGGATCTCATTTCTAGCCAGAGATTGACCTTGGCAGAAGCTAAAAAAGAAGGATTATTAACTAATAAAGCAGTACTGTCTTTAGGAATGATGCATGGGATTGTAGATCCCGAGAATTACAGAATTGTTCCCTACTCAGAATTAGTAAAGAAATGTAAGATTGATATTGAATCTGGGCAGAGATACCTAGAAATAATTCCCTTCTCAGATATTAAAGATGGGGTGAGTGACAAAGTGCTTACATTGTCTCAAGCAGTTCAGCTTGGAAAAGTAGACTTTGTACCTACACTGAAGGTTCTGGAAGCTCAGGCAAACACTGGTGGAATCATAGATACCGCTACAGGGAAAAGACTGACATTGGGATCCGCTTTGGAACAGAAGTTGGTGGATGAAAACATGTTCAGAATTATTGCATCTCATCAGGTGTTAAGTGGAGGAATTGTTGACATATTTAATGGTCAGAGAATGACTGTAAAGGAAGCTATTGAAAAAGGATTTATCAGCTCTGAACTGGCAACTATGATCCAAACAGATACTTCAGAGTTCAGTGATCAAAGGGCTCAGGTTGAAAAGGAAGATGGAATTGAAGTATGTGAGTTCAAGAATGAATTTCTAAGAAAGGAAATGTTTATTGCTTGTAATCAGACTGTTGAAATGAGTTGTGATAAAGCAGAAGATGAGAGATTATTTCAAATTGAAAGTAAGTCTGCACAGGAAAAGAAAGTACGAGTTTCTGAGGGGGAGCGGGCAAAAAAGAGCAGGGAAATCTCATTAAAGGAACAGGAGTGCAAGGATCAAGATGAGTGGAAAGCATCTGCAGATGCTGAAGAATCTGTCAGCGTCGTAATTCCTCATCATCTTAAAGGTAAATCCTCGGACCAAGTGTCAGTAACACACCCTCACTCTGAAGTTTGTGATTTTAAACTCAAAGAGGTGGCTAGAAATAACATGGAACAAAATACAGATGAAGAGCAGGAAAAAGAAATAATCTCTCATATGCAGCAGTCTATCTCACATTTAGATTCTGGAGAAATAAGAGAAAATCAAGGGAAAATGGTTTCAGAAGTGCAACACGCATCGTATTGTGAAACATCAGGCAGATTGCTGAGTGAGCAGGTTATGCAGCAACCAGTGAATACTAGGATGAAAAGTAAGAGTGAAAAGAAGGAGATGATTGTAGAAGAAAGTATCAAAACATGCAAATCAGCAGTTCTTTCTAAAGAAAAGTTGAATCAAAAAACTGCCATTGGAGATGAGCATGACTCCAATATAATGACTCAACCTATGGAAATGACTGTAAGTGAAAAAGGGAAAGAAGCTGATAGGGAAATGGGATTATCTGTAATTTGTAAAATTGAAGACTCTTCTTTCCAAATGATACCCAAAGGAATTTCTTTAAAAAATCAGGATACTTTAACATTTTTTAGCTCTAAACAGGCCAGTGAAGGGGAAGTCAAAAATTTAAGCCTCTGCTTGACTTTAAAACCAGAAGAAAATTTATCTCAAGAAATTACTTATGGGGCCCAGAGTGAACCTTTCCCTCCCGTGACCCAAAAACCTGAAGGATTGCACTACCAGGAATCAGCTGGAAAAGCCCAAGTTACAGACACATCCCAGATTTCCAAAACAGACGAATCTTTCCAAGGAGCCATCAGACAGGAGACCAACTATTATCAAGATTCCCATGTTACTTCTAAGACTAAGGAAACCAAAGATCTGGTTTTCTCATCTAATGACTATAAAGATGAGTCACACCCAGAAGTACCTTTTGACCCAACAAGAGCTCTTAATTTGGAAGAAATTACAGTTTCTAAAGTAGATCCAAAAGAGGTCAGTTATCTAGAATTCTCAGAGAGAAAGCACCTTCATCATCAGGACAACAAAAGTGATCATGAACTTCCTGGAATTCTCAAATCTGAAATAGCAATGCAGGAAATAACTAGAGAGAAATTTCTAGAAATGGCAAACCCTGCAGGGGTTATAGGTTCAGAAGTGGGGTCCGTTGAAGGCATAGTGACTCAGAGAGGTCCCAGAGTCTTGGTATCCCTTCCTCCTGAGAAACTATTGGAAGATGGGTCTCAAAAAGAGAGTACAGGGCAACAGGATGCCACCATTAGTCCCACTATTCCAGAGACCAGGGAAGAAAAGACAGTGTCCCTAACATTATACTCTACAGTGAAGACAGATGAAAAGACACCACAGGAAAAACTTGGAGAGAGCCCTGGTAGTGAACAAACTCTCTTCATTACTGCACTTGGGGAAAAGAGAAATGAAGATGAAAACCTGGAGCCCCTCAGAGCAACTCAAGTAAGTTTCCCAGTGGTGTGTTTGTATTTTTTGAAAGATATAACTAGTTTAATGCTAAAATTCTTAACTAGATACAGAGTTTATATATGGGTAATGGTGTGCATGTGTACATTTTAGGGTACTAGATATTACTTAATTTATCATCTGTTTGTAATATAGTTGTTGAAAAATTAGGCATTGGCTCAAATGTCTTTCTAAAATTTTCAAGGGTTTTGAATTAGAAACTAACATTGCAGCTTATTTGAAATACTGGGATGATGCTATCTAAAATCAAAATAGCTTTTGGACATTTTGCTGAAGTGATGCTTGTAGATTGATAATTATGAGCTTCTGCTCTCTGAGGAAATTAGTAAAATCACCTTTGTGTATTGATTTGAAATGACTTAAAATAACATGTTTTATTTTATTCTACCCTATGAGTAGTAAAAATTGCTTTTTTCTATTTGTCTAACAAGAAACCCGTCTGCTTTAAAAGCCAGCTTAAAGGCTTTCAAGAACTGAGTTTTCTTTTTGACTCCGCAGAATGTATTTAACCGTCGACTCTGTTTAGAACATGATGAGAAGCTAGTATCCTATCTATCTTTGTTACGGGACATTGAAATGAGGACCAGACAGATTCAGCCTCTGGAACTAAACCTGGCAGAACTGCAGGATCTGCTGTGTCAGGCCAAGGTAGGTTCCCAGAGTCTTCCACCAGGCATACCGGCTTCAAGATAGTTGCCTCCCTCTTCCTTGGAAATTTCAAAGCTTAATGGGACCTGCTTGGCACTCTATTCCAGGTTAAACAATCTCAGACTCTTGTCAGATAATTGTGGGATGGGCTAGGTTTGGAAGACTGGATAAGATTTATAATGAACAGGCTTGAACAGACTTGGCTATGAATCTCATTACTAGCATTTGTTATCTGTGTGATCTTGGATTGAATGAAATAAGTTCAAAGGCAAAGAGCCTGGCTAGGAAACTGTTGTAGTAATTCAAGCAAGAAATGTTGAGGGCTTGAAATAGTAGATTGATATGTAAATTAATCTCTATTACTTCCCCACACGCTACAAGACATGAGGAAAAAGTATTTTTAAAAAATGCATAAACTCACAAAGAATAAATAGGAGAACAAGAGAGGAGAAAACAGCAGTAAAATTTAGAAGTTAGAAAGCAGACAGATGAGGAGGAGCCTTAGCAGACTAAAGAAAACCAGATCCTAAACTTGCAGTGGAGGAAGCTAAGGAACAACCTGATTTACACTGCAGAACTCCCTAAAGCCTTAAAAATTGGTAGCACCAGAAAGCAGAGAAGAAAATGAATATGCAAACAGGATTGTAATTTGTTTAAAGTTTGTTTACAAAGCAATTAGACCTTTAGATTTCCAACTGACTTCACATAACGGGGCAACTAACTGCTCATGCCTCACTCCAACGGAGACTGGAGGTTTATCCTCTGAGGAAAGTAATACAGACTATCTCTAGACTAGGAAGAGCAGCCATACTTGCAGGTAAGGATTCTGTACTGAAATGTAGGTTTAACTGGAAGTTCACATACATGCTGAATCTTGAGCTTCATCCTTCCTTCCCTCATGGTTTGAACAACCCAAGGGGAAAGACCTAATATTAATAACACTGATATGAATGGTTTCCCAACTATGTGGCCTAACTCTATCATCCTCAGTGAAGACTACAGCCAGCAGACCTGCCTCTGCATACAGAGTTTGTAGTTAGATTTTTAGGTCGTTGCTTTCAAACACGAGCATCCAGGACAGAAAGGACAAAAAATTGCTGGTTGTGTTGGCTCACGCCTGTAATCCTGGCACTCTGGGAGATCAAGACGGGAGGATCCCTTGGGCCCAGGAGTTCAAGGTTGCAGTGAGCTATGACTGTGCTATGGCACTCCAGCCTGGGTGACAGAGCAAATCCCTGCCTCTAAAAGATAAAGGACAAAAAATAGATTGAAAAAATGTAACTGAAGGACACCAGGAAACACAGGAGAAGAGACTCAAAGGAGGAATAAGTAGCAGTATCAGCTATTGCAGGGAGACTGAGTACAATGAGGACTAAAGGGGAGATTTACCTATAGAAAGTTATTGGTGACCTTGATAAGAACAGTTTCAGTGGAGAGGTGGGATATAAACTAACTTGGAGCAAGAGTAAATGGGAAGTTGGGAAGCAGAGACAATTAATGTAGATCATTCTTTCCAGAAGCTTTATAGTGCAGATAAGGGAGGGGGTAGGACATGAGCTAGAGGAAATGTATTGAAAGCAATGTTTTGAACGGTTTTTTGGGGCTGAGGAGAAAGAACCAATAAAAAATGACAACTTGAAATTAGAAGAGAGAGGAGGTAATAACTGATAGCATCAATTCCCTGAGAACATAGAAAGATGGCTTTGACAGGGAGGAAGAGTAGCTCTTTCACTGAAACTGGAGGTTAAGAGCTGTCCCAGGATCCGAGTCACGGTGAGGACAGAGATTGTAGAGGTTTCTTTCAATATCCAGAGTATGGCCTTGGGTAGGGTGGCTGAAGGGAAGTGAAGATGGTGCCCCAAAGAACTCCAAGTTCTTCCACAGCTTATTTCTGGCTGCTTTGTTGAGGATCAGAATATTACAGACTAGCTGAGTGGGAAGGCTGGTTTGGGATATTTTAATGTCCTTTGGTTCCACCCTCTTGGAATTTGGAGTAAAGAGTCATCCTTTGGATTGACTTATTTTGTAGCACATTAATTCTGCATGACTGCTCCCTGGCAAAGGCATAGTGACAGTCTTGGAGAGGCAGCAAGTTGTGTTGGAGGAAGCACTGCACTGAGCCAAGAAACCTGAATCTGAGTCCTGGCTTCACTGCTCACCAGCTGGGTGACCTTGAGCCAAAAAAGTTAACATTTTTAAGTGATCAGGCATCTCTTCTGTAAATCCAGAATAATAACGTCTACCCTGCCTACCTCATTAATTAGTTGTTCTGAGAACCATGTAAATTAATGAATGTATATAGAATGTTTTCTAAGCCCTAAAGCCTATGCAGGCATGAGGTGAGAGAGAAATGTGTTCATAGCTGATTCCTAAACAGCAAAATTTTAGTCTTGATTTTTGGAGGTAACTCCACTTTATTTCCTCAGGTATTAGACAGGGAGCTAAAAGATCTGTCCGCCTTGATCAGTCAGGAGTTGGAGTGTGTGGATCAGATTATCGTCAGCCAGCCTCAAGAGGTCCCTGCTCAACTGTTGAAGGCTCTAGAGAAAGATGCCAAGAATCTTCAGAAGTCTCTCAGCTCTGTGAGTGACACCTGGAGTTCCAGGTTACTTCACTTCCAGAATGCTGTGGAAGTAAAAAAGGTAGTTATTTTTATTTATAAAGGCTCACAAAGTCTGGGCAGACTTGGAGATTTTTTATAATGTGATTTTCCGTTTCTTAGACTAAAGTGTTAAATCAGCACATACAGCTAGAAGGCAAACTTCAAGATCTGAGAGCCTGGGTTGGCAGTACCAATCTTACTCTGAACAGCAAGGAATATAACAGTGAAATGGATGCTGACAGCCTGAATCACTGTCTCCAGCAATATGAGGTAAATTCTCCACCCATTCTCAAGCACGTTTTATTTGTCCTTTGAGTTGTATCGATTTTATTTTTCTACTAGGCAAACTGGTATCTGTACTTATTTTTCTTAGAAAGCCTGATTTTCCATTTTGTAAATAAAGTCAGTTATGTTTAGTTATCATACCCCTGGAACATCAGTGATTATGATTATTTCTCCTTTCAGCTATTCCGAGAGAGTATAGAATGACCAAATGACCTATTATCAATTTCATCTCCTCTTTATCAACACCTAGGATCTGCCTTTTGTTTCTCTTTAACCCAAGATCTAACCCTACACACAGTGCAACTTCAGGAGAATTTTCGGTCAGCGATCTAGAGCATGGGTTGGCAAACTTTTTCTGTAAAGGGCCAGATAATAAATATTTTAGGCTTTCGTAGGCCATATGTAAAATGTCCCATCTCTATTGCAATCACTGAATTCTCCCATTGAAATATTAAAGCAGCCATAGATAGTACATAAACAAGTGGTTACACATGTGTTCCAGTAAAACTTTATAAAAATAGGTGGCAGGCAAGATTTGGCCTAAGGGCCATAGCTTGCTCACCCCTGATCTAGAAAGATGCTTTTTTTTCTTATTAATACCCAAGTTGATTCTTTTTATTAGTCAGGGAGAGAAAAGTTAAGATTTTGAGATAACATGTGAGCCAGAGAGTTTTCCCCCAATATTGTTCTCTCTCTTCCTTTTTTTTTTTTTTTTTTTGTGTGTGTGTGTGTGTGTGTGTGTGACAGAGCCTTGCTCTGTCACCCAGACTAGAGTGCAGTGACATCATTGTTGCTCACTGCAGCTTTAAATTCCTGGGCTCAAGCGATGCTCCTGCCTCAGCTTCCCAAGTAGCTGGGACCATAGGTATGTGCCACCACACCTGCTAATTTTTACATTTTTTGTGGAGATGGGTCTCACTCTTGCTCAGGCTGGTCTCAAACTCCTGAGCTCAAGGGATCCTCCTGCTTTGGCCCCCCAGAGTGGTAGGATTACCGGTGTGAGCCACCACACCTGGCCTGTTTTCTTTTTTTGTTATATTTAAGATTATATCAGCTATTACACTGGTTTATCAACCCTCTGCTATATTGAGTTGTCCCTCTCCTTAAACTCTTCAGAGAGTCAGAGCAGAACTAGAAATGTCTTCTCCTCTGTCTTCTCCCTTTTGCCCAATCTTAAGAGAAGCAGACATAAAAGTTTATCCATGGTTAACCTTATGTACAAACTCATCCCTCTTTATCATGCAAGAGTTGACCTGCCTCTTTCTTTCATACCCCTTATCCAAAGATGCTGGGGAAGAGAGTAGCAGACTTTATCTGTTTGCTAAGATATTACAAAGAAGATGGCATGAAAAAAATTCATATGATACAGTATGAGATATAAAAACACAGAGCGTCTCATGCATTGGTGCTCTCCGCTAGTTATAACTTACATGAATTCTCGTATGGAATGAGAACAACAGTCTAAGCCTTGTTTTCTCAGTGATAGTTTTCTAAACCTGTATGTTCATAGAGGAAGGAAACTTTGTCTTATGATAAATATCCAGGAATGCCTCCCTGCCTACTTTGCAGGATTGATTGTTGTCAATTTCAAAGTGATAGAGTTATAGATATTCTGTTTTTATTGCATTCAGTATGACGTAAATGATCACTAAATGTTCGTGGGGAAATGACATGTTTTTAATTGTCTGAAAACACATAATTTTAGTGTTTTGGCAGTTTTTACTACTTTGTGAGGAATATAACCAAAATTCGAGTAAGTCTGACTGTAATCCTTCACAGTT